>NC_060000.1:15000-645805 GCF_912999745.1 Papilio machaon | reverse complement strand
ACGGTTCAGTAGTTTCGGAGTTTATTCAATACAAACAAACAATCAAATCTTTTCTCTTTATTATATTAGTATATTACCTTTAGCACAACACATTCACACAACAATTTCATTATATCTATAAATAAGGGAGATTCGCCTTTAGTAAGAGCTATGCAGTAAATATTGAATTACATATTTACAATATATGCAAGTTACAAGGTAATAGTAAAAATGAACAAAGTACCAATTAAAGCGAAAGAATTTTGCTCTCAAGGAAAACGCAACGATTGTAAAGCTTGGGGCAATATCCTCTTTATACAAGGAAAAATAGAAAATTCCTGTACTTGATATTTGTCTTGTTTATTTAATATTGGATAAAGAGAGTATATATCTGAAAATCTTACTAATATTATAAATGCAAATGTTTAGATGGATGGATGTTTGTTTAAAGGTATCTCCGGAAGGGCGCAACGAATCTTGATATAACTTGGCACAGATGTAGATTATAGTCTGGAAGAATACAAGCTACTTATTAGTTTTGTTTTAATTCCCCACGGACGGAGTCACAGGCGTTAGCTAGTCTACAGTAAATTTCATTTCATAAATGTTAAAAAGGTGGAGTTTTATATGTTTAAAGTTGTTCTTTATTTTACTTCTCAATTATGCTACGAAATCGAATACCAAATCTGAAAAGTCAATTATTTTCTTATACTCCTATGAACAAAAGTTAAGGATGAGGAAATTTTTAATGACGAGGTATTTTTTTGTGAGATAACAATACGAGAAAATATCAATGTTCCATGAAAATAATAATCTGAATCATAATTTGGAGAAAAGAGCGTTCGTGTATGCTATAAGAGTTTGTAATTTAACAAGGATTTTTAAACTTTATTAATACGAGTACAGTTACGATATAGCAAAACATATATTTGTCTAAGCAACAATGTAATATATTAAAGTAAGAAAGCTTAGCGGTCTGCTACGATTGGAGGCTTATCTTTGCCCTGTTGGCTTTAAGTGCAAAGTTTACTTGGTCAATTTGCATCTAAACGAACCTTAGCAGTGTTTAAGCAAGGCTTCATGGCTTGCTTAGAGACCTCTGTTAGCTTTTAAGCTTACGAACATCGCTAATTTACTTGTACAATAACCTAATTTCTCATCTCTTCCTAAAAACCTCAGTGTAATGGTTTTGAATGAAAAAAAAACTTCAGTTTTACTTGAGAACATTTTTATCCAAATTTATTCAAAAGAAAAAAGAAGGTTTCGGAGCCTAGTGATTTTTATTACGATTACATCAAATTTTTCTGTAACTGAAATAAAAAAATTATTTCCTTTTTTAATAACAACCTATTTCTCTGGTACAAGAAAAAAAAAACTACTTTCTAGTCATAAATCTTGGATAGATTTTCTTCATAATTAATATCAGGTTTATTTTGAATATACGAGACTATAATTTAACCTAGTTCTAAGAAAGGGGTAATAACTTTATTAAAGTTTAATATCTTGACCTTTAAGATATTAAATCAAGGTATACGATGTATTAAAGGTGTTTGTAGTAAAATTGTCTTGCACCAACTCATCTAGAAGTTTCATTATTAAACTGAGAACGCAACGCCGTAAACTCGAACGTAAAAGATGCAAATTGAATATAATGCAAGTCGTTAAACAGCTTTTACAATACAAAATAATAAAGGTAACATATATAAATAGACATACTTATAGTACAAAGGCTTTGAAATTGTATTTCCCACTAATGACAGATACATATATCATTTATAAAAGGTAAGACAATTTGAACCAACGTTATTCGTGAAATAAAAAAAAATTACGCATTTAAGTCATTAAGTAGTCAACCTTAGTTCAGTTTTACTATGAACAATAAGTCCCTCTTAGTGTCCCTAATAAATAGTACCAGAAAAACTCCAGCAATAATTAAAAACAAAAATGTTATTCTCACTGAAGTACGTTTGCATACGGCCATACGAAAAAAAAAATAAGTCAGTCTCAAAGGTTGTTTAGGTAAATATATTCACATAATGTTAATTCTAAGTTACCTCCAAACAATGTAAAACCTGAGCTCCACTAATACTTAAAGGCTGCTCCATACTTTATTCGGAATATAACGTGATTTTCTGAAACCGGAATTTTAATACCGCACTTTGTTCCCTTGCGGTTAATAAGCTAAGTTTGTAATTAAAAATTTAGAAATTTAAAATATTTAATCGCAAACTTGTTAACAATAATAACATTTACATTTAAATATTTCATTATAAGATAAAAAAACTTCTAAGAATACACTTAGATTCATTAAAAACTCCATTAATCTTACACATTACTTTAATAAACACTTATTATATAAGAAAGTACCAAATAAAATTGTAGAGATAAAGTTGTCATTTAATAATTGAATTGTTTTTAATTAATTAATTAATAACAAAGACTTATGGTACTATTATTGAAATTTCAGATTAAAAATATCTTATAAAAGTAAATCTGTAGCGTTTGTAATTAGGTCTTGGTCCTGAGGGAAATTACAACAAAACCGATTAATTCTGGCTTTATAACGTAAACACCCACACACGCTGGTTGTGCTTGTCTTATTTGGATAATGGAACTATTTTATTTAAAAGCCATTTCTAAAATGCTCTAATAGAAGTCGGTATCTGTGTAATTTACCGACTGACGAAAAGTATATAATGCATGCGCGTATATAAGCTTGTTTATACGTTTGCTTGTAAATTCCATTGTAACGGGCTAGAGCCTATAAACTATTTAACCGATTTTGACTATCGACATGTCATTCGATTCGTCTTCTGAAATTATACGTCTAAAACCGAAACAAGGTAATCAACATTGCCCGAAGAATTGTAAGCCTTAAGTGGCGATGTGCCGGCCATACTGCTCGCAGAACAGGTCGACGCAGCGTGGGCAGGCCTCCCGCAAGATGGACCGATGATCTGGTCAGGGTTGTGGGAGTATCCTGGATGCGGGTTGCACAGGACCGATCATCGTGGCGATCTTTGGGGGAGGTCTATGCCCAGCAGTGGGCGTTACGAGGCTGAATGGATGGATGGATACTGCTATAAGCTTTTAAACACTGCTATATTTATAACATGTAATACAAAAACGTATAAATAGTTGAATATCTATTATCTGTCTACAAAATAGTGTTAGTGAATAATTCTTTCAGATCACGGCGTCATCAATTGCGTGATGAATTTAGCATGAGTTCAGGACGAGTTCCACGGAGCGTGTATTCTCTGAATGTAATACTTGAGCGCGGGAACATAATGCAAATGAGGATTTAATAGCGCTCGCCTTTAAAAGGGACCAAGATGGAATAATAATTAACACGGCCTACACTTTGACCTCCTTTTATAAATCTAGGTAGAAATGTTATAATTTTACATTTAAAACCACTGAAATAATAACTAACTCTCCAAGTCTCCAAAAAGTTTTTTTTTTTTTAGCAAAATTATGGGTTATCGTTAGTTTTTAATTGTAACAAATAAAAATTATGTACCATTTGGGTAATGTGCCCTTAATAAATGAGAGATTTCATTGAGTGTTTTCAAATTTATATAAATTCATAGCTTACTTTATTGTCATATGAAGATTGGTTTGTATTTACGTGATAAAATTACTGGGAACTCTCGACCCTCATTAATTCATACGTCTGTAAGCTCGTCAGCGCTAGACATAAAATATGGAAACGATCTTGCAGATTTACAAGCTTTTCAATCATATTATACCCGTTAGGAATTTTAGAAGCAACTGGGATACACGAAGTGCATAAAATTTTAATCAGAATAAATCATTATTTATGAATAACTAGCTTTTACCCGCGACTTCGTCCGCGCGGAATAAAAAAAATGCACACAAGATAAAATAGTTTCTATGTCCGTCTCCTAGGTCTAAGCTACCTCCCCATCAATTTTCAGCTAAATCAGTTCGACCTATCTTGAGTTATAAATAGTGTAACTAACACGACTTTCTTTTATATATATATATATACTAGCTTTTACCCGCGACTCCGTCCGCGCGGAATAAAAAATAGAAAACGGGGTAAAAATTATCCTATGTCCGTTTCCTGGTTCTAAGCTACCTGCCCACCAATTTTCAGTCAAATCGATTCAGCCGTTCTTGAGTTATAAATAGTGTAACTAACACGACTTTCTTTTATATATATAGATAGATGGTCGAATTTCTACCAATGGGCGATCACTAGTTAATCATTTTCAAAATCACAATGATGTTAGAAAGATAATAAGTAAGCTAATAATGTTATTTTTGTTTGAAAATATTCAATATTGTTTATAGTTATTGGATCTCTATTTATCCGGCAATTGACGTAGTAAATATAAAAAGCGGAAATTGTTACAATATTGAAGCAGAAAATATATTAACTTTCTGAAAGGTTTCGGAAAATTTCACTTACCTCGGGGCAAGTTTTGGAAATATAAAGGAAATTTGATATTCGATTTACTTCTCTGTGATTATTTACTGAATAAGATTTTTATCTAAGAGGTTACTTATTTGATAAACATTGTAGCCTATACTTGAAATTAAGTTAGTATTAAATTTAAGTCAGACTTTTGTTGCCATAGAGTCGTTAATTGGTCACTAACGGAGAACCTTAGCGTTAATTTTATATTGATAAACCTACACTCAAAAGATTTTAAATATCCATTAAGCGAATAAAATATAGAACATAATTTAAATTATGGATATTTTTACAATCCTCACCATTCATTAATAGGATGAAAGACGAATTATCTAATTTTGCTTACGTCATTACTGAAAAATAACTTTACAAAACTTATGTAAAGGAAGAAGTTAACATCAAAAATTCTAGTAACATCAAGAATTAAAGCGGAAATTTGATTTGTGGCCTGACGATGTGATTTTGTTTGACCAATAGAAAGGTAATATATGTCGCAAACACGTAGCTTAAATAGCTCAACCCATTTTGAAGAATATAGTGTCCTTCCATTTGTATTTTCCCCCTCAGTATTATAGACAGCTGGATTTCTTGGTTTGCTTTTAATTGATTTAGTAAGTACTAGTAAAGTTATGATGGACGGTTAGTGATTACAAAATAAATTTACTGAAATATAGAAACTTTTCAAAAGTAATAAGTTGCAATCTTACTAATATTATAAATCAGAATGTTTAGATGGATGAATGGATGTATGTTTGAAGGTATCTCCGAAACGGCTTAACGAATCTTGATGACATTTGGCATAGATGTAGAGCATAGTCTGGAAGAACACATATGCTACTAATAAAGTATGTTTTTAAAATCTTCGCGGATAGAGTCGCGGGTGACTGCTAGTCTTTCTATAATTGTGACACTCATTTAAATACGAATCGACTAATTATTATACAATTGCAGTGAGCAAAGCTTTCACCGAGCCGAGAGCGAACCTTTATATTTTTCATTTGCTACTATTTCTGTAATTTTAACGGATACATCTAGGTCATCTGGTGAGTATTAATGCGGTTTATTTCAGCGCAGTATTTCTCTTGCATTCATTTTGTATCTAGAATACTATTCATTTGAGTGTAAAGTGGAAGATAAAAAGAATATCATGTGCAATTTTAATCTGGCTGGATAAATGCTACATTCAGCGTTGCTTAAACATCGCTAAGGCAGAACCTTATCTTTATGATACTAAATCTATACTAAAGATTGTTTAAGTAACTATCAAATCACTCTCAAAGCAATAAATGATAAGTAAACCTTTATTAAATCGAATTTTATATAAAACTAGCTTTTACCCGCGACTCCGTCCGCGCGGAATAAACAATAGAAAACGGAGTAAAAAAAGTTCCTATGTCCGTTTCCTGGTTCTAAGCTACCTGCCCACCAATTTTCAGTCAAATCGATTCAGCCGTTCTTGAGTTATAAATAGTGTAACTAAGACGACTTTCTTTTATATATATAGATATATATATATATATATACATAGATATATTTGTCTAAAATGAGTACGAGTACGTTTTAGTTTTAAATCAATATTATTAATTTTTACACATAGGTGACAAGCTAATGTAATAATAATTATTAAGTTTTTTAGTCGTTTCTGAAAGTTATTGACATTTAAACTATCACTAAATCCGTAGCAAGTATCGCACGACAAATTTAAATAAAATTGGGGTTTCCTTGCTTGGGAATATAATATTATTTTTATATTAAACATGCAAAATTACAAAATCAATACCGTCCTAAAGTGAGATACGTTCGTGCAATGCTGCATTAAAAATAGATTATCTCGTATTGAATACGTTCGTATTATATTTAGAGATAAAATTGTAGTGGAGTTTAGAAGCGGGTACTAATATTTTGTTTTGTCATCTCGTCCTTTATACGTCAATAACGATAAATCTTATTGAATCTATAGATAGCAAGTTTAATTTGAGTAGTCTTAACGTATTAATCTATTACAATTTTGCGATCAAATTCATTGAAGCTAATTAATTCCAGGAACTTTTCCCAGGAACAGTATCAATGCCTTGTATCGGGTTCAACAAAAACAATATAAAAGTCTTGGCTTAATACTTTTCACCACTCTCTATTTAAACGAACATCGAAATGTGAAAAATAACATAACTTACGTCCGTATGTATTACGGAGTAGTAGGAGTAGGTAGAGATTACTGTTTTTTATTTGACGGAGATTTGATTCATCTCTGTTGCTTCTTCCTCATGATACATTTATGCACGTAAAAGGAGCAAACCTTTCTTTTATTTTGTTTATTGTTTACAAGTCTACTACTCTATTAGGTACAAGTCACCATCATTCATCAAAAATTCCTATAGTGGGTTGTATTTTTTCTTTATTCTTTTTTTCTTAAAGCTTGCATTATTTTTCCGCGCGCAAAAAACGTAATAAGTAGTACATGTGTTCTTCCAGACTATCTTCTACGTGTGTGTCAAATTTCATCAAGATCCTTTAAGCCGTTCTGGCAACCTTCAAACAAACATCCATCCATCGAAACATTCTCGTTTATATTACTAAGATTACACATATTTCCATAAACACAGTTATTTATGTCTGTGTGTGGTATATCGGAAGGTTGTCGTGTTATCTCTCGCGGTGACATGACGTAAACCTTTTAAAGGTGTCAAATTGTAGTATTTACTATGCCACGTAAAGAAAAGATTATTGTTTGTTTTAAGGTAATAGAAGAGCAACTTTTATATAAGTACAAAATGAAACGCGTTCGTATCGGCAATGTTAGGGTTGATATAGGGTTCAGTATTTCAGGACTTTCCGCGAAATTAATTATAGTTTTTTTTCCTCATTTAACTAGTGTTAGGAACACGGTGCCAGTCGAGAGACATTAAAAACAACGTATCTAAGGCAAAAATGTATAAAAATAACTAGCTGCCACCCGCGACACCGTCTGCACGAAATTTAAAAAAAAAACTTAATTAGTAGCCTATGTGTTCTTCCAAACTTGAGGTACCTTCTAACAAAATTCCAAATATTCGCATTTATATATTAGTCTAAGTAATGTATAGTTTAGGCCCTTACCTAGTTTAATACTAAGACACGGTTTCTAAATCTCACAAATTTCAGCATTTTTTTTTAAATCTTGGTGCTTTACTTCCCACGAAACTTCAATTAAAATAAAGCAGCGCAGAAATGGGGTAAAAATTATCGAATCCAATTCAAGTAGCGAGTTCAGGTATTATCCGGCTTTGGTTATATTTCAAGTGGCAACACTAGTGTTGTACAATTTTTAAATAGCGCATGCGTTGCCAGTGCCGCCTGGCGTACGTCAGTAAGGCGATAGACAGACGGGCAGGCGCTCGCTTGGCGCGGCCAAGCGGTCGCTAACACACAAACATGTAATTCGAAATTCAACAGCGTTCGATATATCGACATCGATAAGTTGGACAGTGCAACGCTATCGTAAACTAGTGATGTGAAACGATTATTTTTTTTTTTCTGAATTTTTAATAAGTGCGACAGTTGTGTGGCTCGAAAACTACGGCCTTATTTTTTACACAGGTTTGTTATTTCGATTACTTATTCGCGTGCACGCATAACGTATTATGTTAATTATGACAAAGGTTGTAACTATTATTGTTACTTGTTTTTATTTGATGCCGCGCCTAAATTTTCAGGGCACGGAAAGCGCGTTGTTTTCCCATCGCTTCGCTACGGCTGTTCACGGAAATCGTTTTAAACGTTTTGTTATTTTGATCACACTAAGGTAAAACTTATTGCACAAAAAAAAATATTGATTCAATTTCCGTTTTATTACTTTAATGCAAGTAAATACCACAATTTTAAAGATAAGGAATTTTCTAATAAATTCACTTGACAAACTAAATTACTACAAAATATTGAAGTCGTAACAACTTGATTTGAAGACTTTATCATTTATGTGCCTATGATATTAATACTATTTTTTACACTTCAACTGTCTAGAGACGAAATTTACTAGTCCGCTATTTGATGAAACAGCTCCAATGATCTGGATTCTATAAGTTTACCAATACAGTTAATTTATAGCTTTACTGTGACTTCTATGCTATTCACTTTTGCAACATAAATCTACCTTGTCATCCATTTTAAATTTATAACAACAACAACACGTGCAAGTCATACACATCATGTATGCTGTTGTATGACTTTGAGATCTAGACATGTTTTATTTTTAATTCCTTATAAAGGTACTAGCTGCCAGCGAATCCGTGCACGCGGAATTAAAAAAAACATAATGAGTAGTATGTGTTCTTCTAGACTGTGCTACATCTGTACCAAATTTCATCGAGATCCGTTGAGCCGTTCTGGAGATATCTTCAAACAAACATCCATCAATCCATCCAAATATTCGCATTTATAGTATTAGTAAGATAAAATTTTGTCTACTTTGATTTAAGTCGAAGACAAAATGATTTACTTCTGAAATATTTTTTTAAAAGTAAAATCCAATACTTCTGTTTGGAAAGGCTACTCAAAAAGAATCCTACAATCGAACGAATAATTTCAACCATTACAATCTGATCAAAGATAATTATTATACTGTTAATCTTTGTCCGACTGTGACAGTAATGAATACCCCAATTTGAGAATTGTGATTCATTTTAAAGTTAGCAGAGTCTGACAGTTTTGGGCAATCAATCAAACTGGAGTTATCAATGTACAAATAAATTATATCTGTTATGAGGTTTGTTGTTGAAAATTACGATTACATTTTTTGGTACAATTTTTCACACATTTTTATAATTTGTAAAACTGTTTTTGACGCTAAGAATGAGAAATTGAATCTTTTGAAAATACCTAACAATTTAGGTTTAAACTATCAGTTTTTCTTACTCTATGTATAAGTAAGAAATTGTCTAAAGACGTCCTATAATCTACCACAAGAAAAAACAATGTGAGATTTGTGAAATATTCATTCATCAACTCATATATCTATACCTATGACGACCTCCGAGACATAATCCCCTAGGTTATCTATCTAGATCTAGATCAATCTAGATAACCTAGGGGATTACGTCTCGGAGGACATCATCATTTTCATCACCAAGGGGGTCAACACTAACTTTAGAAGTGATTTAGCTTAAAAAATGCATATTTATTTTAGTAACCCATATAACGTACGGAGCGTCGGTGGCTCAGGGGTTAAGCTCTTGACTTGTAATCTGCAGGTCCTTGGTTCGAATTCCGCCATGTACTTATGTTATTCAACTTTCGATTTACACATGTACAATTTATCTGACGTTCTTACGGCGAAGGAAAACATCGTGATGCAACCTGCACATATCTGGGAAGAAATTCATTGATATTGGTGAAGTCAACCAACCCACATTTGTCTAGCGTGGTTGACTATGGTCTAGTCACCCCTAACTTATGGTTGGCTCCGAGCCCCGCAGTGGGGACTTATAGTGAGCGAATGAAAATTTAATTTTTGAATTTGCTGCAATGATTTACATCACAAAAAGGTGAAAAGAAAAGAATAAATATAGACGTGACTATTTTATTAATATAATACGTAGTTATAACTTACAGCTTGTCTGTCTCGGTAAATTATCAAGGTGGCAAATATGACGTCATTATTGCATCCGGGTTAGACGGTGACATAGGCGAGTGAAATTACTAGGTTAATGAAGGTTCTATCTTAAGTTGAGACAACGCTGCGTTGCAAAGTTTTTCTAAAGGCTGAATAGCGTTTTAAGATTGGCTTAGACAGTACTTTTAAGTATTCTTTTTCTATCCACATATTGTATTTAGCCAGTACATTTGTGTAATGATGATTTTGGTTTTTTATCACCTCTACTTAAAGACTTTAGGACTGTTATCCAAAGCTAAGTTTTTTTTTGTAACAGGTTAAGTGAAGAATTATTTCTTCTACTAAACTATTTAATCGTATAATTTCTATTAGAATAAGCAATTGTTTTAACAATAAACTGAAAAGTTAACGAACATCTAGCAATCAGCTAACTTTTAGTTACATGATAAGATCGAAGACTAGCTCATTTTATAACCCACTACGTATAACGTTTTCATATATAATTCATACCAAATTTTATTTGATGTACTCTAATTGTGAATAATGTAGACGCCTAAGTTGGCACAACCTCAATATGATGCGGTTATTTATCTCCGCGTATACTCACAAAAGCCTCGCTTAATGAGTTGCAGAGACAACTTTGAAACTTTCACACAACATAGTTTGTTAATGTTTGTATATTTGACTCTGTATGTTTCTGTAACATAATTAATTTATGACATTTAAGAAATAAAGCAATGATATATTGGGGAACTAAAGATTGTAAATTAATTGTAAATGAAAAACGGGTAATATCTAACTTATATTTAAGAACTACTTTAAATACAACTGGCTTTATTTTTAGCAGCGACTGCAAACTGGTTCATGTATTGCGAACGAACTGCACATCATCACAAGTCAACCATTTTAAGCAGTCGGTACCTGTTTAAATCAGTCCGTGTGTGACGTTCCTAGCTTCATTTTATAAATGTTGTGGTTTTTACTTTTAAATATTGATGTTTTAATATTTCTATGAACTGAGGATGAACTACAATCGACTATAGACGCAGCAAAACTACATTTTTTTTTTAATTACACTACATATAGTTAAGATAGATTGCTGTAGATTGATATATATTCTAAATTAAAAACAATAGCATATGAAGAAATACATTCAAACAGAATGTTGGCGGATTGATTTCTATTGAAATTGCGAAATATTGAAGCACTCTAGAGGTTCACAGAACAGACCAATACTACCGCAGATACATATTCCAATATTGAAAGCAATCAAACATACGAAGAATTTCATATTCTTTCAAATAGAAAACCAAGTTTTCAATCAACCTTCGAATTCATTTTAAACAAAACAATACAGTCATGAATGTTGTGTTAGATTGACAATTAAATTTCATTAACTGTTGGTTTCTGAGATCATAAATATCTGTATAAAACATATCGTCACCCTGTCATTATCTTTGACAAAATACAGATGACGATATGTTTAAATGGCGATTTTAATCTCAGAAATCCATTATAAATCATTTCTCTATTCTTTCCGATTTTTCCTATATTCTTATTCTGTCTAGAAAAAGCAATGACGTTTGTTTAAAAATTGTTAACTAATTTAATCACTGACCTCAACTCGTATAAATAGACTGGCTTTAAGACGTATTATTTTGTACCTATTTGAATTTCGCCATTTTTGCGCTGATGGTTTGTAGCGGTGGTGAGCATTCGAACTAATAATATAGATAGAATTAACTATTAGTAACATCAACTGGCGAGTTTAAATCGGAACGAAGCAAAAGCTGTCATTTCTGAATGTCTTTATAGAGATCAGTGGGTTTAATAAATCTGAATTAATTTACTAAAACAATTTATGGGGTTTATATTTTAACTTACATTACTTATTCATAAACATTTTAAATTGCTTTGTTACATTACATAATCCATGGACAAAACCTTATTGTGTTTCCTGCAATATAAAATATAAAATAAAACATAATATAATGCCTAAGAAGGTAACAAAACCTCCTTTCGTCCTTTTTTTACTTCGCTTTGTGTCCTGCATAATAAGGAGGAATCTTTTGTTGGTGCTTTATTCAGAATAAAATATGTTAGCTTATCTTAAAATGTGTTTTAAAGAATATTTAAAATTAAGCTATTAATGATTTAACACCTACTTCCCTATTATATACGAATACCTGCAAACATATGTTCTGATCACACGTGTTTCAATATTTCAGAAGAAATTCACGGTTAATTCACTTTACATACATGCAAACTGAACCAATGTAAGTTCTTTAAAATCTAACATAAATTTTAAAATACTTTTACATAAGTCTATATTTGTTAATTGTCGTAAGTATAACACAAACGGAATCAATATCGAGTCGGTCTGTCGCGTGTTAATGCCGCATTAAGCCACCTCCTACAAAACTATCCCGACTTTCATTGAACGTGCCTACTCTTTGTTTTGTTTCTTTGTTATTTGGGTCAAATATATATCATTCACCTCTGTTATTTTATATTAAAATAAAGAAAATCATACATTCGTGGTACATATTTAATTATTTAAACACTTTTCCCCCGCGCGTTTTTCTCACTAATATTTGTTTTGATAGGTATGATGTATAATTATAAGGCGAGTTCTTGTACATTTTATATGAAACGTAATAAGGGTGTAATACGAACGAAACTTTCCACGAACCCATAATATTTAGGCTGCTGTAATCGTCAGTGTAAAACTATAATTTAATCAAAGAAATGCACACTTAGATGCATATCCTCTTGTTCGGAATAAGTTTACCTATACTCGTATACTTACAGACTAAACATTAGTCTAAATACATCAAAATAATGCACGTGTCGTAAACTGCACGGCCTGTTGTCTGTACACACCGCAACTGTAAAAGACATGGCAACTAGCCAAGCGGAGTAGATTGATTTGAATTGGAGAATCGGAACAATTACACCTTCTTTCTAACTTAAATGACTACTAACTCAAAGAATTGTATGAAACATGTAATAAACAAGTATAATATAAAAAAAATCCTGCTTTTATCATTTCATTTTTAAGTTTTTAGCTAATGTTTCGAATTGGATTTTAGCATGTTGTTCTATTATTCAAATCTTTTCATTTAATTCCCAATTCAGTTGGTGTGATTGTACAAAAATTGTTAACCGCCATTTTGTGACGGTGGCCGTTTCAGATTTTTCGTAATATACCGTAATTATTTGATACCCATGTCGGAAAGTTGTACAAAAATATGTCTTGTCATGTGTGGTACACTAAGGAAACACGTTGTAATTATTTTCGTTGAAAAGAGCAGAAGTGACAATATGTTTTGATGCAGTTCTTTAGGTAGTGGAAACACCAGATTATATATACAGAATACAACGCGTTAAAACAAACTCAATAATACTATGACGAATGTTATGTCGATAAGTTGAACTGCGTGGCTGTAGCAATGACGTCACACGATACTCTTCGCGCCGCGCACAATCAAAATCTTTACGATCCAATAATGTTTAATCTTGGCAATAAAAAGAGAGATTTTTGTATCTTTACTATGCCGTAAACTTAGCTCAGGTCGCGGATTTGTGATCGTTTGTGTGTGCTCTAAACGGCTACAACTTTACTAAAACATTTTTTAATACATTTTCTAATTTCAATTTATTATTTACTGTATTTTTAATAAACTAATTAGGTATATGGAAGAATTCCCTCATGATATACATGAGTATTATAATTTACATAAGCACTTAAGATCACTTAACTTAAACATGCTCAAGCAACAACTTAATTCAACTTATGCCCAGGCTAATAAAGGCTCTTCAAAATATTACTCTACCCTTAAAGGAAAAGCTTTGAAGAAAATGGCGAAGTATTTTCGAGGTAGCCGTAGCAATATAACCTCCAATTTTCTACGCAACTTGATAAGCGAAACTTCCCTAGCTATATTTGCCGAGGCATAAAATACATTAAGATTGGGGACTAAATACGTCAGGGCGCAGTCACTTTCAATAGCGTTCCGATATACCTGACATATTTCGAGTAAATTTAATGCGTATCTGGATTATGGTAATTTTATTCAATGAATACGGACATCAAAGGTTATTTATTTACATTTTAAGAACGACCTAGTTTTATCTTCCTCTTATCCTCCTATTTTAAATCTGTGTTATTTTTTTTTCTCTTGAAAAAAAACCCTATTCTGTAACTTGACACCCTAACTGACTTATGACCAATGAATAAATTCGTCTCTTTATTAAATATTGTAATACTTGAATAATACATATTTATGAATTAACAATAAACATACGTTAAAAACTTTAAGCGATAGACAAAGTTTATTAATTAGTAATTGAAAAAAAAATATACTTTATCCAAATCAGTCTTCTTATGCAACAAAAACACATCATTCGAACAAAAACGACACCGACATAATCACACCCGTAACCCAGAGGGGTAGACAGAGACAACGGACCTCCATTTGATGCGGTCCTGACACACATCTCTCACTTCTACATTCATACATGCACGTTGATTTCGGGCGCTCTTCTCGATTATTCAAGTAGTAATTCTGTATTGAATACAGCTTCATTAGGATCTTTTAACAATTGAAGAAGAAGGAAAATACTTACGGGTAATTACTTAAAAAAAAAATGATATAATTATTTTTTGCTTAATTACGAAGAAAACATTGTATGTTCAATAAGCACGGGCAAACTATAAGCTTTGCTGACACACTCGTGAAAATTTGTGTTGATACTCTTCTCTTTCACGTTGAAAATAGTGAAATAACAATATGTTTTTGTAAATGTTTTCGTCAGTGAAAACTTGATAATTATATGAGTGCGGCACATTACTTTGTTATTCACCTTGACGGCTTCGATTGGTCGTCTTCATCATTATGTAATTTCGCCATTAAAATTAAAAAAGTACTTTTTAAATATAATAGTGAAATTATCATTCAATATCCACTCTTAATCTATATCTTCTATATATATAAAAGAAAGTCGTGTTAGTTACACTATTTATAACTCAAGAACGGCTGAATCGATTTGACTGAAAATTGGTGGGCAGGTAGCTTAGAACCAGGAAACGGACATAGGATAGTTTTTACCCCGTTTTCTATTTTTTATTCCGCGCGGACGGAGTCGCGGGTAAAAGCTAGTGTACTATAAATAGTGATTAAATTTCCGTAGTTACAAAACTATATTTACGTTTCAATCGGAGATATTTCAACAGTGTGTTTGCACAACGTCTTCGTTGCATAATGACTTAAGATCTTAGATTAGACGTTCTGATTCCACTCATGAGTTCAAACATGATTTCACTCGAAATTTGCGTCATTCGCATAAATTTTGATACAACAAATTGGTTGTTAAATATAGTGTATGCCCACGTCGGAGATTGTTAAATTTTCCAGATCATCCAATAACTCAAAAACATATAAAATTATTGGTTAAATACAAAATTATACTAAAACAACCCAATACCTAAATACCTAAATTTAATGCCAAATAATATTCCAGAACTCTTTTTTTGTACTCGTAGTTAATACCTAATTTTACTTACCTAAATTTAATACTATTTATCAATGAAATACTCATTTATTTAATAACTAGTTGTCGCCAGCGACTTTGTCAGTTCGGGATTTAAATTAAACTTAATTAGTAGCCTGTATGTTTTTCTATAGAACACTATACATCCATACCAAATTTCATCTACTTCCGTTGAGCCGTTTTGGAGGTTTCTTCTAACAAACATCTATCCATCCATGTAAACTTTGGCATTTATAAGTGAGTACCTAAACAATTTAACTAGCTTAAATTATAAAAAGGGTATTTCATTCAAAGGGCACCCCTTCATCGTACAAAAGTGCGTCCACCGACCGCAGGCACACACCTCATTATATGTGAAGGTTTCGTGTGTATCTTGTTTTCACGGTCCGCTTGATAAACACCACTTTAATCAAAATCAACCTTTTACCCGCTACAGATTGCTGAAGCTTTGTCTTCTATACACGTATTATATGTACATATATTTTGTTCATATATTATGTATATACACATCTCACGCCTGTAACCCAAAGGTATAGGCAGAGATCATAAAATGGTGGCTAAATGAACCTTCGCAATCCAATTTTCGCCATTTCGGGAGACGGAACATGACGGGTAGCGAGCCGCGTCGCCGTCTTTTTCTCCCGGGAATCCACACATATGTGCAGATTGCATCACGTTGTTTTCCTTCACCGTATTATGTACATGTAAAATATAATTTCATATAGTGTAATTTAGAAATACATTGACTACTAATCAATAAACTTATCATTTTATTGTAATTTAATCTCGTCATTTAGAAATAAAATAACATAAGAATCAACTGCGGATTAACATTGTGACAAACTTTTTAAAAACACTAGCTGTCGCCCGCGACTCCGTCCGAGCGCAGTTAAAAAAAATGAAAAATAGATGTTGGCCGATTCTCAGACCTACTGAATATGCTCACAAAATTTCATGAGACTCGGTCAAGCCGTTTCGGAGGAGTACGGGAACGAAAACTGTGACACGAGAATTTTATATATTAGATGTTGTCATCTCTTTTACAATCCATGAATAAACAGAGATAACAATATGTTTAATGCGAGAGGTAATGGAATTTCATGATGACTGTGATTTTATTTTCAAATATGGTTTAATTTAAAGAAATTAAAGATTATTTTTTGGTGACACAGTTACTATTTGATTTCACGCATGACTTAATAGAGATTAAATACTGTTTCTTTCCTTACAAAGGAAATAATACAGAGGGGAAGCAGCAACAGTTGGCATGCCGCTCTAAGCATCTCGGAATTGGCAGACTATCATTAAAGCTGTGATCTGGCTCTAATGCATCGCTTGTACGTGAACGATAATTATGTTAAACACTTTTCTTTCATAAAGATAGTAACGAAATGTTAGATTGTGTTCTACGAATGTCTATAATGCAAACTGTATTAATAGAAATAACATATGTATATGTTCTATAAACTCTTGTTGAAATAACCTGATGAAACTACGCCTATGGGCCTTCAAAATTTTCCGATATGTACTAACAGGATTATTTATGCCGCAAACCCATTTTGTTCCCTTAACGAAAATACACAATTCAATTTCATGTTTGTACAAAAATATTTAGATTTAGCTGTCAATTCTAAAACTTCAATATAAACAATTGATTGGAAACAATTTTTTTACAATCAAGAATTTTGACTATAAACAAATGGTATAAAAATAAATAAGAATTTATATATTTAAACTAGCCGTCGCCCGCAACTCCGTCCGCTCGGAATTAAAAGAAAAACTTAAAAAACTTGAGAGGTGTCAAGGGACACCCGAATGGAACGAAGTTCCTTTCGATTAATTAGTGAAGGAACCAATGTTTATTCTATGAATAAAAAACTTAAGTCTTCACAAGAAGTACATTTTATTTCTATGAATTTTCGTTATATATTGTCACGTCGTTGCCATGGTGAAGTAGCGCTCATTCGTCTATAGCAAAAAGTGTCGTGACAACTTTTCGTAAGAATTTTTTCCGTCTAGCCCCCTTTCACAACGCGCGATAAGGAACTTCGTTCCAATAAGGAGCCTATGTGTTCTTCCAGACTATGTTCTACAACTGCTAAATTTCATAAAGATCTGTTGATCCGCTCTGGAGATACCTTCAAACAAATCCATCCATCTAAACATTCGCATTTATAATATTAGTAAGATAAGGCCTTTAGTACACAATGCAATGTAAATCTTCGAAACTAGTATTGTATCTTTGCGTCGCAAGTATCTTGTTATAAGCGCGTAGTATACACGAGTTTGAATCGTCGACTCGAATCGTCAAATCGACGAAGCGACGACAGTTGACATAACTGTATAGATTTGCTGTCATCTTGAAAATCGCAACGAATTTTCTCACGACGATCTTGCCAAAGAGGTTGCGAGCGATTAGTTTTGGTGAGTAAAAAATAAAAATCTTCTATATATATAAAAGAAAGTCGTGTTACACTATTTATGACTCAAGATCGGTCGAATGGATTTGGCTGAAAATTGATGGGGAGCTAGCTTAGAACTAGGAGACGGACATAGGAACTTTTTTATCTTGTGTGTAAAAGTCGCGGGTAAAAGCTAGTTTTAAATAGATAATTGAAGAAAAGAGGTTTCTACTCTTTTCTTTTATTTAATGTGTTAACAATCATTTAAAAATAAAGTTTAAAGTAAGGAAATGTTTTTGTATACCTAAAAAGTCAAGTAACATGCCAGACATTTTGGACTCGAGACAAATCAGTACGATAAAGCTTTTTGTGGTTCTCGTGTACGGGAAACAGGAATATAAAAAGGTACTTCTTCTTTTCCGTGACTTTTTGTTGTTGAAATTGTTGTCAAATGTTGAATAGTTTTTTTACAACAAGAGTTAATGTGTATTTGTGGATAAGTATTATTCATAGTGTTTAAATAACACAGCTGTTCATGATATTGCACATTAATAATATAACATTTTATTCATTTAATAAATTTAAAGTCAAAGCATTTTAAACTATATAATCATCATACTCGTATATTAATATAACATACATATATTAATTAAATTGTAGTGTCTCTGTGTAATAATGAAAAAATCCCTTGTCTATCTGTATATCTGTCCCTAAAGCAGCGTTTGTTTCTGGTTATCTCCGCAATGGCTGGAGCTATTTTGACGGGACTTTCACGGGATGGTAGCTAATTCACACTGGTATATTATAGGTATCGATAGTGTTTTTTTTAAGTTCTGTACTAAGGAAGTCGAGGGCGACCCCTAGTCGTATAAAAAAATACAAATTGAATACGAGCCACGACGAATTCGATTCTCTTAGCAAAAATAACCACAGACTATCCAGTTAATGTAAATATTTGGTTTTCGCGATGTATTTTTTTAGTGAAAATGTAAACACGCGCCACACTACTGTGAAACGCAAGTTTATAAATTTCGTCTGTGGTTTCCATGTTCACAAATTAACTCGAATATGTACATGAATACAAAACGCTAGAAAAATAAATGTTCTCACAGTTTATTAAGAAACTTCTAACGCTATCTGCATTAAGTTTATCCAATAAATTATTAATAACATTTGGGAAGCAAAGTATGTGCTTATATTAGTATACTAGCTGTCAAGCTCTACTCTATCCGCGCGGAATTAAAAAAATACTTAATTAGTGGCCTTTGTATTCTTCCAGACTGTTTTACATCTATCCGAAATTTCAGTAAGATCTGTATAGCAGTTCTGAAGATACCTTGTAATATACATCCATCCAATGGTGTGGAAATCTCCATTTTAGATTTAGTGGTAAAACATGTTTCACTCGAAGACTAACTTTTAAAATCGTTTCAACCTTGACACGAGCGAGTAGGGCAAAGCTTTTTGTGCTTCCGTACTACACAGATGTAAACCATTGATTTTCAATGTTACACTTCGCTTGCTGTTTTAGTTACCACCAATCAAAACAAATAGCACCTATCGCGAGACATGTAAGTTAACAATTAATTTTTAAATGAAAAATCAATTTTTATTCCAGTTTACAAAAGAATTTAATAATTTTCTGAGCAAGGAAAATATTACATTTATTATAGCTAATAATAATTTAATCTAATACAAAAAGTAATGCTATAAGACATAAATATAACGTTATTAATTTCCTTGATAGTTGATATTAAAAAAACACCTCTAACTAGACAAATATCAGAGTATTATTTCAGAGTTACTTTTATAATTATAAGTATAAGATAAAAATAATACTTTGAAAGAAAATAGTGGAACATTTATAGACAAAATTTACTGATGCGTAAAACCATTTAGATTTGTAGCTTGAGACAAATTGAATTGGGGTGAGATCCGAGATCCGGACGAATGTATAAATAAATTACTCAGTTATGTATTAGAAGTATATAGGTAATGCTTTCTCTTATATTAATGGCCTCTTATACTTAGGTATTCCGAAGATAGAACTTCTATAGAACTTGATCGTAACTTGGAAATCGTACATTTAACCTTTATATTATCATAAAATCTTCTTATTTTAAGCTTCTCAAAATTTTGACGTATTTTTAACTAGACTAAATAAGTAATACAATACATCGATAGAGCAGTTCTCTTTTTAGTATCAATTGGAAAATAAAATAACCGTTGTTATACTGTTTCTTTTATTATTTATACGATGTGTTTCTGTAAAATTAACGTCAACCGAATGTGACCAACAAAGTCATTGTATCGAATCAATCCTCTCAAATTGAACCCTTTGTTGTTTACCAACCCGTGGACAAGCGACGGCAAGCTTGGTCACCCAAATAAGTTTACGCTTCATCCGATACAAATAAATGAATTTCTCGCGTATGTTTTTAGGTTTAAATTGGTTTTTTTTGTTATAGTATATAATAAGTATATTATCTATATATATAAAAGAAAGTTGTGTTAGTTACACCATTTATAACTCAAGAACGGCTGAATCGATTTGACTGAAAATTGGTGGGCAGGTAGCTTAGAACCAGGAAACGGACATAGGATAATTTTTACCCCGTTTTCTATTATTTTTTATTCCGCGCAGACGGAGTCGCGGGTAAAAGCTAGTATGTAATAAATTTCAATATTTCAACTGTTTAAGCGTCAAGTTCTGTACATTTCGTTACATGATAGAGACAAAAGATAGACCGTTGCGACGTAAAAGAGGGAGATAGGCATACATGACTTTCGTTCTACTTTTATACCTTTTATAACTAGATATATATTTCGATATGAGCAATATACTCATATAGAGTACTATTATCGTAGGCAATCATGTCCCATGATACAATTTTATGATGGAAAGCTTTACTCCGAGAGCTGTTCGGATTAAGTGGGTAACATGAATGGGTGCTATTGTGCTCGCTTCACGGCTGGAAACGTCAAGTACAATATTCTTGTATCAATTTATTATTAACGAATATGAATAGCTTTATGTATTAGTAAAAAGTTTTTATATGACGCATTTTTCTTTTTAATATTACTGTGTTATAGATTTAACAATTTCTGTAACATAGCTGAGGTACAAATAGCTGACGCCCGCGACTCTGTTTGCGCGGAATAAAAAAAAACTTAATAAGTAGCCTATGTGTTCTTCCAAACTATATTCTACATCTTTCAAATTTCATCTAGAGCTTTCCCGAAGATGCCTTCAAACAAACATCCATCCATCCTTCTAAACATTCGCATTTACAATAATATTAGTATGAAGTGTGATTGTGTCTTCAAGTTATAAAATAATCTCTGAGATATAACTGTAATTTTAGTTGTTACCTATGTACAAGATGATATTAAAACTGAAGGCGAACCCAACCAGCTAATTTGCTTTATTGAATAAAACTTTATTAAAATTGAATTACAGCAATTAATAACGTAGTTATAATTTTAGTAAATTATACTAAAGATGTCAAATTTAAATTAATTAATTATACTTTAATAAAACATATTAACGTTAACTAGCCACAGTTTAGTAATTAAAAAGACATTTTAATTCAAATTGTAACACTCAAATGAAAAATTAGTAATGTTTAATCCAACTTAAAAATATTTGATCTAATTTAATTTGAATATAAAATAGTGTTTATTATTATTTTCATCACATGCTTTTTGCTCATTTTAAAATGTATTTTTCAATTTCCACTTGAAATTCAAGTGACACCAATCACCAACTAGTTACTAATCCATTCGCAGGTAAAGCGTATCCAGAAGCTCTGATATTGAATATTGATTCAACAAGCCCCGCCACGATAACACCTTGCTAACAGATAAAGGCACGAACGACCTTATTACGTAACTAGAAATAGATAATCTAGATTGTATAACGGAACGTAAAATTTATCAAAGGCTTATGATTGGTAATAAAATCTCACCATTGGTCTTCAAAGGTTAAGTTCGTTAAAAAAATACGTATGAACTTAATCTAATATATAAAATTCTCGTGTCACAGTTTTCGTTCCCGTACTCCTCCGAAACGGCTTGACCGATTCTCATGAAATTTCGTGAGCATATTGAGTAGGTCTGAGAATCGGACAACATCTATTTTTCATACCCCTATTAAGTTTTTGTTAATTTCGCGCGGACAGAGTCGCGGGCGACAGCTAGTTTAATTTAAATTTTAACGTATACTGAATAACTACTCTGTGAACATCAAATTACATTTCATCGACATGGGTTGGAGAAAAACGTCCTCGACTGTACAAACAAAAGCCGCACAGAGCTTTTGTGTTTCGATCGTCCGTTACATATTTGACGAATATCGATCGTCGAGCAACGCCGCGTTCTCGCCCTCTCGAGACTCGATCAAATACTCAATTGTTTTCAAATGACACGAAACTCTTCAAAAACTCGTCGAAACGACATTGACAATGTTTTCGTGCGTGATTGTGCGTTTCAGTTAGATAGACTCTTATGATGAAGTGATTTCAGATAAAACCAATGTGATGTCATTTTTTGGATCATATTCAGTCGCAGTACAACATTTTAGACTTTTAATTACATTCATAAATCAGTGAATAAAACCGTCATTTCAGCGACTTAAAAGTATCTTTAAGATTTGGCGAGTTTAATACTGTCTTCTCAAAGTTGACTGAATTTTCATACATACTTGTATCAAATCATATTTTTGTCTCTATTTTTTTGTACATAATAAGAAAGATGATAGAGATAGTACATCAATTGTTTTATAATTTGTATTGATGCATAAAAATGACGTCATTAACTTTGTCAGAGCATTGTTTCAATCAGAATAGAGGAGTGTATGAAGGTCGTGTAAAGAAAACTATTCCTGTTGTATAGACGCGACTCATCAAACCGTTTTATTTATATCACTGTGGCTTCGAGTTCAATCGATAAACTGAGATCCGCTTTTAAATCCGTTCAACCACTACTTTTGTAAATTAGCTTTCAACCGTAGAAAAGCTTTTACTAGCCTTTATTTTGGAATGACGAATAGTTTGAAGTTCAAGTATGTAAATTTTAAACTGAATGTATTGGAATAAATGCAGATAGATGATGAAATTTGGAATACGAAAGCCAAAGCTTCTTTCCTTGTAAAATTTTGAATTCAAGGTAATATCTAATATGGAGTTTTAAAGAAGATACGTATGTTTGATTACATAAAGAGTGTCTTTCTCTTTTTCTACTCCAGCAAATGTTTTAATAATAAATAAAAATCACTAACCTTTTATTTCTGCTCATTCTAAGCATTACACCAAATAATCCGTATCAAAAGAAAAGTAATCTGCCCAACAAAGATCATTTTTATAAAATGAAACAGAATTTTTGTAAAGTACAATCATTCGTGAGGCTGAGATATGAAACGGGCGCGTTACCACATTTTTTTCTCTCCCGCCGGAGAAATAACGTGAAATAGAGAGAGGCCGACAACGAACAAATTGAAAACATTTTTAACGTAATCAGATAGGACGAACTTCTTTCGTAGTCTTAGTTATTCAGCAAAGGATTTTTTTCGTATTAGATTTTTCCTTCAATGAACCTAGTGATTATAAGTTGCGGTTTGACATTATATTACTCCAATAATACACTGTATATCTAAACACGTGTTTTAACCATTTGATTGCCGGTGATTGACATTATTGACATCATAGTGGTTATAAAAGAGAACGTTTAAACCTTAATTATGTATCACGAAAACTGCTTCTGGTAAAAGTACCTAATTTAATATTTATTTTTCAAGATTGCATTTCGTACGACTGTAGACATGTTTCAGTTGTCTTAAACTGTAGACATATGTAAAATGTAACTGAAGCACTGTCTGTGTTTTTTATTATGTCCATTGTATTCTAGACAGCTTCTTTCTTTCGTTTTGACATCGTATTAAGATATAATCTTTTTAGAAGTTCTTGGACTATCTTGTTCTTAGTAAAATACGTTCAGATCTCGCTAACAAACTTTACACTTACGTACACGTATAACATTTCTAGCTTAACAGACAGACAAACTGATTGTCCAATTTAAGCAAAGCCTTCTAGAAGATGCTCTCAATTTAGATTACTCTCAGAGTATTTTAAATAAGCTTGTACGTACTATTTCAACTCCGATGCAGCATAGTCTTCGAAGCAAATATTTATTAAAAAAAAAAAAAAACAATATTACATCAGTTACAAAATAATGTCTTAATATACAATTTCCTAATATTTTTTCGTTACTTTAGCGATTATAATCTCAATATACTGTACGATTATATTACTATCGGTTTGTTTTAATTGCCGTAGCGTTTAACAGCTTTCTATTTCAACGCAGCAGTAATGATAGGCGTAATACTATTTTCACACCAGGGCAGAACAATAACCCAGAACAATAAGACTGTTAAGTACTGCTATTGTCAAAACGCAGATGTGATCAAACAATGCTGATTGCAGGTAAGCAAATAAAACAGTACTGAACTTTATACTGCTCTGCCTTACCGTTCTCGTGTGAAACAGTTATGGCCGTAACACTGCGTCTCTGGTACCATTATGCGTAAAAACATTAACGTCGCTATTAAATAAGTAAAAAACTGTTAAACATCTATTTTAAAAACGTTAGTTTTACCAAATTACATTGCTTTAAATGAGCTTTGAATAAAAAAAAAACTTTACGAGTAATTTTTTTATAATGATAGCGAGGATTTAAGTTGGTACTTTCATCGTACCACAGAAATTGCAATAAAATTTCAATTACGAATTAAAAGAGTAATGCGTTTGTTTTTTTTTTCGATGAAACAATTATGAATAACGCAACGAAATGATTTGTTGCAATAAAATTTCATTCAGGACTAATTTTACGGGCGTCAGTAATATAGTATCTGGAATATAACAGGCGGTTCATAGCTACGCTCGTATAATCATACATTATTGCCGAAGTGAACGCAGACACGTTCTACTTCATATATCCAGTGATGTTCTAACCTAACAATATGTCGGAAAAGCCGCAAAAATTTACTGGCAACAACATAAAAACAACAAATTCACGGCTTCTTTATTACATTCTGGCAACACTGAGGCACGGATGCCACTCTGTTTACTCAATATTTCATACCCCGCGCCGTCTGACAGTCTGTATGAATTCTCCAGTAGTTCAAAACGAGTTCTTTTCTCATTTTGTATCCGTTACTGTTGATTGAATTTTTTTTATTCCTTCAATTGTCGTTCATATTGACTAATTTTGAAGTCATGTAATTTGTTTTAAAAATAAATTTTAAATAAAACATTTCTCTATTTAAAATCATAAAAAAAATGACTTAACTTTATTCACGTAAATAAGAAAATAATATTAATCTAAACATACTACTAAACCTGCTAAACTATACCACGGAAAACTAGCTCTTTAAGGCATTTTTGCGTTGCAATGAGGCCAAAGATAAAAGAAAATCCCTCCTTTAATATATCTGACGCGATATCTGCATTTGTTTTCGTAAATGTTCATTATTACTTACTTTTATCGCTGAGTCTTAGGTACCAGATGGTGTGCTTCTCCGACAGAGAAATAAAGTGTTTCTAACATGTTATTTGTTCATGGCACGTTGTCTTTATTTATCATACTATCTTCCCTTAATTAACTTCTAACAGCAATTATCTTGCTTTTTGTAACAAGATATTTTTTATTTCTATGTTTACTTCTCATAAATACTTAATATTATATAACACCTTTAATTTCTTTTGTAGAAGAATAGTTGTTATTTTCTTTTACCCTTAGTATTGTTTTTTACTTCATTCAAATATCTCTTTATTGAAATACTAGTTGTCGCCCGCGACTCTGCTCTCGCGGAATTACGATAAAACTGAATTAGTAGCCTATGTGTTCTTCCAGACTATGCTTCAACGTCTTTGCCAAATTCCATCTAGATCCATGACCGGAGATACCTTCAAACAAACATCCATTTAAACATTCGCATCTATCTATCTATATATATAAAAGAAAGTTGTGTTAGTTACACCATTTATAACTCAAGAACGGCTGAATCAATTTGACTGAAAATTGGTGGGCAGGTAGCTTAGAACCAGGAAACGGACATAGGATAATTTTTACCCCGTTTTCTTTTTTTTTTATTCCGCGCGGACGGAGTCGCGGGTAAAAGCTAGTTTATAGTATTAGTAAGATAACTTTTCATCGATAATACTTGTAAAGTTATTAATTATGTTACTTAATTTCTCATTTTCAAGTAATTAAAACGTAATTCTGTTAAAGATACATTTATTAAGGACATTTTTTTTTAATTTAAAAAGTCAACACTTTTATCCATTCCTGTAATAAAATCTTTAACTCCTCGTCTTATATAAATCTTGTGAAGAATTCTCAATTTCCAAGAAATTATTTATATAATGATGGGATTGTTTACATTTCTTTCAACGCTATACAGATCAGCTCTTTGTAATAAATACAGTGGCCAGATGGTTATTTCTATATTGTATTTTAGGATTCGTTATGTTTATCTTTTACTTCGAAATATCAAACAATCGAAAGATTCTTTCATCAATGCGTAATTTTGAACAGGATTAGATTCTATTTTCTTAAATCTATTTTGAGATTTTTGTTGCAATAACTAAGATTGTAGGAAGCATTGATCAGAGAAAAATATTAGGTAAAAAAACAAAGCTTCAATTATTTAAGTACGCAAAGAATTATATATAAAACTAGCTGTCGCCCGCGACTCCGTCCGCGCGCAGTTAAAAAAACTAAATGGGGGGGTATGAAAAATAGATGTTGGCCAATTCTCAGAACTACTGAACATGCTCACAAAATTTCATGAGAATCGGTCAAGCCGTTTCGGAGGAGTTTAACCACAAACACCGCGACACGAGAATTTTATATATTAGACTAGCTGTCGCCCACGACTCCGTCCGCGCGCAGTTAAAAAAAAAAACTAAATGGGGGGGTATGAAAAACAGATGTTGGCCAATTCTCAGACCTACTGAATATGCTCACAAAATTTCATGAGAATCGGTCAATCCGTTTCGGAGGAGTTCACAGTGACACGAGAATTTTATATATTAGATAATAGAATAATCTAGATCTTTGAACACATAATATATTTGGATGGTGAAAGAGCGTCAAATATTCTTTAACAACAAGGTGGGTAGAGTTTTAGGGCACGTGAGTTACGATGTATTCGTACAGTCTCAGATTGCTGTAAACGTCTTGAGAATTTATGTTCTCCCAGTAGTTGAATTGCACGAATGCAACATACATACAATTGTTGGGATAGTAAACGATGTACGTATTGAAACATATGCGTTATTATTTTTAAATATTACATCTGATTGAATTTTAATAAAATATCTAAATAATATTATAGAAAAAAAAACAGTGACAGAAATGGGATGTAGAGGACATCATTATGATAAAAATCTGGTCCTGTCAGAAGCTAATTAGAGGCAATATAGAAACGATTTCATAGACGCCAACGATTAAGCAAATTGCTATTCAAAATTGTTGGCCTCGTTCCAAATACACGCTGCAAACGGAACTGTCATTATGCCATCAAATTCCAATACAAAGCAAATGTGTCCACAATTATGCGGATGAAACAGTTGTTCGTATTATATAAAGCTGGTAATATTCACGATATTATTATAATATCCTTCTCATGTACATGTACATTTATATAAATAACTGCATCTTATTTCTCAGAAAGAAACATCTACAGTTGAACCTGGATAAGAGTCCCTGTGGTAATGTGGATGTGCATGCGTGTTACTAATCACCTCAGTGTTCCCGCTGCTTCTTTGCCCACTTTTCTTACAAAAAAGAGAGAAATCTCAATAAGCCTTAATAATCTTAACAGTGGTAGACGCCAGCAACAACAACATCAGTTGCACGAAGTGGCCAACTCGCCCGGTGAAATACCACGATCACACAGAAGACAGGCGTGAAGTGGAAGTTATTCCGCGATTCGTCTGATGAGTGTGATGCCGGAGGCCTAATTTTAGTCCACGTTCCCTTCCCGCCCAAGGAAAAGATGGGAAGGGGCGGTGGATTTGATGCAGGTAATAGGCATAGGTAGGCAACGCATCTGCAATGGGCAGTGATCGCTGCGCCATTTCGGAGAATTCATGTGGCCGTTTACTCGTTTGTCACCTTTTAATATAAAAAAGCAAGAAAAATGACCCGTTGACTCGCGCTTATCCAGGTTCGACTATACTTTTACCGACCAAGTACTATAGAACGCAGAATCATAGTAAAAAAAGTATGACGATTCAACATTTCGACTGACTTTAGCAAGTCTAACAAAATTATAATATTGGAAATCACGAGATAAAATGTGGCTCAACTGAGTTGACTGGAAATTCAACAAAGCGGGCTGTAGAGCTCGTTTCCGAGGCCGAGACCGACGACGTTCTAACTCTAGCTTTAAATCCATTGTATTTGCTTATGCAAATTCAGCGTCTGCGGCCTTCCGCACGTACAACACGTAATAATTCTCCTTGTAAATTTGACACAGATTCCCTTCTGACGCAGCGCTGCATATCGTGATGTAAACTCTATCATAAATTTGTAATCACGCTCGGCCCTCTATTGTTATTCCACAGACGCGTGGACTTTGTAAGTAATTACAACTTCGTTGGCCTATGTTATCTTTGGTAGATATTCAATGAATACCTTAATGTAAGCTGATAACCTGAATTACTAAAATAACTTTTGCACTAAAAAGCCACCACGAAATATACTGCTTCTAAGCTTGTGTAAGTGGAAGATGGTCAGAGTGTTAGATACGCAATCTTTTCAGGTATCGCTAGAAAGATGCGGTGGAAAGGGATTTGCAGAAGTTTTAAATCTTAGACTATCTGAGGTGTTGCGGGTCCACTTTAGATTGATACAACTCTCCAATTAGGTTAGGTTAGGCTTGTGCGTTCCGGAAGCCTCCTCTTTCTTATAAGGAAAGGATGGTTAGGGGACGTGGATTTAATGGAAGAGGGAACGCATAAGAAAGAGTAATATTATCTTTCTATGCGCCCCCTCTTTCGAAATTATATGGTAGGTAACGAGGATGTCTATGGGCAGCAGTTGCTTCGCCATTTCGGCGAAATTAGGTGGCCACTTTCTCGTTTGCGTATAATATATAAAAAAGGTTACGTTTAGACTTATTAAAGAATCATTATACTATATTACTTCATCAATGGATGTATTTTTTATTTAACAATAATAAAAGTTTTTATAACCAAACAAATTCAATGTAGAATTAACATTGGCAACAGAGAGTTGTGTGGGTGGGCATTTATAGCGTGACTGCCAGCTGATATCGATCTGGCATTACCTTATAGCTGGAAAATGATAGAGCTATAAGTACTTGTGTTGGCGATTTCAGCATTTATTTGCGCGATATTAATCCATTTATCTGCGAATTAATCTTGATGAGAAGTTGAAAAAGTTAATCGCTTTTCAAACGTTAAGATAACAAATGAAATAATCGCTTTTTATAGGTTAACAACTGTATTGCAGGACTATATTTTTAAACGCACTATTCCTATAGTAAAAGTTAATCACCAGCATTATACGTCCTCGCTGAGGGGGTAAAAGCTTACCCTAAGTTGACTAGGCCGTAGTCAACCAAGCTAGCCCAGTGCGGGTTGGTTGACTACACACATTTCTTTGAATTTCTTCACAGTTATGTGTAGATTGCATCGTGATATCGGATAAATAAAAATAATAAACCAACACTGAACCACCGACTCTCTTTAATAACGAACATTAAATTATTTAATTTTCATAATCAAGAACGGCTCAAATTCTTTCTATCGCATGTAGACTCATTTAATGTTTGCTAAGTGGTCCCTTAGTGAATCCCTTAGTGGTGATTCAGTTTGAGAATAAAACACATTTAACACCTAATTCATATTTGCTTTGATATTGCAACTTGTACTCGTTGTGGGAACAATCAGATGTCACTAACATAGTGCTGTTTATTAACCGGTGTCAGAGTGAGTAATACATGCTAATGTTCTGTGCAGCTGTGTTGATGATACATGACTCAAAGGAAACAGTTTGTTATAAAAATATACTGTTTATAAAATTGTAATGTTTATTGACTTGTTAAGGAAGTTATTTCTTATTTAAAAATATGTAATTTAATTAACGGTTCAACCCAATAGTCGTTTTCCAACCACTAATGTGTACTATTTATGTGGATATGCTGGGTGGTAAAATATCAAGTTTTTTATAACAATAACTTAACTTTTATAACACTAGAAAGCTAGACAACAGGGAAGGCATAAAGTGTTGAACTCTTAAGCATTTTCAAAAGCTCTTGTCTCTTTGTCTTAATAAATTGTTCAGATGTCTTACGGAAAGCTTTACCTGAAGACAATTTCCACGATCTAAGTACAACAAGTAAAAAAGATTCATGGGTTAATTTTGTTGTACAAGTTGTAGGTGACCTTCTACATATTCCAAAAAACACTCCAGTCACACATACACACACTTACATAACACACATACCATACACACACACACACACATAAACTCAGGTGCTTGACGAGTGGTCGACGTCGCGCGTGACAACCAAAATTGTTGACATCTGATTGGCAATTTCAAATTGCAACGCACAGCTGAGCGGAGGTCACTGACCGGTTTTGCACACGCGCCGGACTTCAGTGGAGTTTTTACAGTGTTGCGATATACCACGCCGCTTACGATTTCTCAAACCCGTACTTTGCTTCTCGAACAGTGATATTACTCTTTCTCTTGTTACTTTTACTTTTCTTCTCTGTGTTGTACTCTCCTTCTTTATATTTATTGGTGTGTGTACGAGTGAGAATAAATTGTGTTGTGAATAACGGTTGCATCATTTCGCTACCTCACACCCTCACATCACCACATCTCTCACCTTCCACCACACACCACAAAGTATTGCGTAGTAGTACGTTGCATTTCTAAAACAAAAGAATTGAGATATTAAATAGGATACAAACTAAGATTAGCTATAAAGAGAGATATCATTATATATAAAAACTAGTTTTTTCCGTAACTGCGTCCGCGCGGAATTAAAAAAAAAACTTTATTATAGCCTATTTGGTCTCCCAGATTATGTTTTACATGCATACCTTTCAGCAAGATCTGTTGAGCCGTTCCGGAGATACCTTCAAACAAACATCCATCCATCTAAACTTTCGCAATTATTAGTAAGATTGAGATTAAGAAGTTATGAGATATTTTAGTATATTTATCGTTTTTTTGTTTGTAGTAAGTGTTGACTCTTGGTCCGCACAACTTTGTAGAAATACCAGAGCGGCCATTGTACTGAAAAGTTTGGAAGCCTCTGGTCTAGAGTTTCGTTTATTATTCTCACTTTTATAAATGTCTAAAAGCTGTCGCATTTCATGGCGTATTCTTTAACCTTTTGATACAGGATTTAATATTGCTTTCAGGGGCTTTACGTAGCTTTGCCCTCGATTTTTTCCTTACATTATAAAGTCTTTTGATGCAGACTATTTATTAAATATTTTAATGTAAAGTTCTTTTAGTATTCTGAATAGAGATTTTGTGTTCATTTCATTTTATTGATATGACGATTTAGACGATGATAGACAGTAATAAGGAAGATAATCTGCAAAAGGGCGTCTCAGTTTATTATTTGACTGCATCTTCGGTTAAATACTACGCCTAAATACGTTACAACCTCTATATATTCTATTTATTTCTTCTCTACTCTATATATATTCTATTCTGTATGTAGGAGTAAATGCTAAATATAATTTATATTATTATCAGGTAGAGGCGATGTGTGAGCGATGTGGGAGCCGGCAGTGCTGAGCCGCTGGCAGGAGCACGCGGCGACCATGCTGCGCCGCGGACACAGCCGCGCGCTAACGCCCTAGCTGCCCGCACACTGTATACAAACCACAGGAGATTTTGCAAGTACGTATGTTACTGGAAACAAAAGTGGAATTTAAAGGTACTTCAATTCTAATAAAAAATTAATAAATTACGTTAAATTTGACCTATTGCAATCTTTTCTGCTGTCGCTACTCGTATTTCTGTCCCTACAGTAGAATGATATGGTTCAAACTAGCTAATATATACTCAACAAGCAGTCAACAGCGACAGGTTCAAGCAGACGGCATTCTCTGCAGCACTTATTAGCGACGACAATGATAGACAGCGCGCCAATTGCTTGAAGTTGCCGCTTTCTTTAAGCTGTTAATCGTCATCAATCGTACAGAGATGAATCTCCTGAACATGGACGCGGAAAACCGCGTGGTGCTGAATGTGGGCGGCATTCGCCACGAGACGTACAAGGCGACGCTCAAGAAGATCCCCGCGACGCGGCTCTCGCGGCTCACTGAGGCGCTCGCTAACTACGATCCTGTGCTCAATGAGTACTTCTTCGACAGACACCCAGGAGTCTTCGCACAAGTACTTAATTATTACAGGTAAGCTTGGATTCCCAACTATAGCTCGTATGACATAGACCATTGACTACAAAACGAAATTTATAAGACGGTTTCATTGCCTCGTCTAAGGTAACTTTGCTCTTGTCTGCTATAGATGTAATAAAAATACTTTTTGTACTATTTCCACTAGCGCGGCCGCGACTGTCACATCGATAGTGGTCTAGTCGCTAAGTTAGAAAAGGGTATTAAACAGCCTGCTCAAATCCTGACTCACAGCAACTAGTTTAGGGACGCACTACGATTGTGGTGGTCGCGCGGCGAAACCAAAGCGAAGAGGAACGAGAAACAAATGAATAAAGGCAAATTTCTTAATTTCGTTTTATCAATATGATTAGATAAAAAGACGACCAACCCAGTCGCAAATTATAAATTGTTGCAGAGATTTATCTGCTGCTGTTTTTGTCACTTCGTACGTTTAAATCTTCTAAGCCACTTTTAACGATGAAGTGAAAAATTCATAGTACACACTAGGTCTTACGTGTGCTCAATAAATATACCTTTGATCGCCACCCTGAAGTCTTTCCTGTAGTACTCAACTATTACGCGGCCCCGTGACTCAGAGAGATAATTGGAACGAGACCTCTCTTACAAACGTTGAATGCTTTTTGCTTGTCATTTTGTATAACCTCAACGAAATGAAATTGCAGATTAAAAATATATTAATCAGGAGAATTCAACTCCTCAAAGTTGAAATATAAATTTACAATATAATAACACTTGTTTTTATATTCATTTACTTTCATGGTTACTTGACATAACTTACGAATAATGCTTTATATTTATTTCCTTTTTTTAGAAAATAAAATAAGACGACATACTCTCTTTGTAATAAATATTGACAAAATTCTTTCACTCGCCGAAATCAAAATTACTATCAAACTGTATTAAATTTAAAATAATATTGTTACCATAATTTCTGTATAACATTTAAAACGAATGAAAGATTAAATCTAATACTTACAAAATACGCCAGAAAAAGCTCTCTCTTTTCTCAGTCGGTCCTCATTTGAATTACATTATTAACTCAGTTTCTTTGGACGAAGAAAAACTGGTCTCCTTCAGTTCGCGTATTTCCAAGTTTCATTTTTACTTTTATATACAAGAAACAAAGAAAACAAACTATGTTAGACAGAAGTTTCTTCTTATGAAACTAGTAACTGAGTGAATCCTCCAAGAATGTAATAATATTATGCCTTGTCGTACCATCTTATCCATAATGTTTTGTTCATACATATGTACATACACTGGCGTGAAATTCACAATATACTAGGGTACTGTGGGCCTAGCATGAATATTTGTGACAATCACCATCTTATCGTCTTCGAAAAAAATTGTGCAGCGTCCCTATCAGGCGTAAAGTACTAATTTTACATAATTAACGAAGACGATACGAAGGCGCTTGTCACAAATATTCATGCTAGCTCCACTGTTGATTTGCACTACTTTATTAGAAGCAGAAAGATTATTAGACTAGAAATTTAATAGTTAGTATATCATATTCGTCTCGACCTAGCTCTTAAACTTACTCTAATAAACACAATAAAGTAAAAAAAACAATTTGCTTTTTATTTTTATTCTTTTATTTTGTTTTCTATACTCACTGCTACTACATTGATAGAGCTTCTAGCATCAGGGCATCAATGCGTGTAATAGACTTCCAAACCTATTCCGATTACACACGTATTCCCCATTTGGAGCGAAACACGACTCCATTATTTCTGGTCTTGTACACATAAGGCGCAAATTGATTTCCATTGATAAGGGCCAGACAATTTGTGGAAGTTTGCCTCTAGTAATTCGGGTCAAGTCCTTATGTGCTAAGATTGATTGGGCCGTCGTCGGAGCAATCTTGGTAATATTGGTTTATAGCTGTTTAAAAGTTACGGTATATTGGAGACGCATTATTAGGTATTGGGTTTAATGAAATTCCTAAAGCCCGCAAGAAATATTTCGATGTCGAGTTTCTGTAGAGTTAAGCATCGATCATTACATAAAGATATTTGATCAGTGACCTATTCTAGCTTTGTAGACATCTTATTGCGTAGTCCAGTAAGTCTTTCATAATTTAGGTTTTATTATAAGACTTCATTTATTTTACGTATCCAAGATAAAGTCTTACTTATATTGATAATATTAATAATTATTTTAATGCGTCCAGGACGGGGAAGCTGCATTATCCGACAGATGTATGTGGTCCTCTATTCGAAGAAGAACTTGAGTTCTGGGGCTTAGACGCCAATCAAGTCGAGCCATGCTGCTGGATGACTTACACTCAGGTAACAAAAGCTCGTATAAACATACACATAATAAAAATACTCATACTGTCGTTGCATACGAGCTCAGAGAAAATCTTTTGAGTGGTGTTTTAATCAATAGACTCTTTATCGTAGTATAGGAAAAACCCTACTATGGCCAAGACCAAAATAGGTCTGAGGTCATTTATCTGAAGGTGCCAATACACAAACGGATGGTCAAAGAAATGTTTTGAACGTCTTTGATAAGATAATTCTTTTCATTCTTAGCATCGAGATACCCAGGAGACCCTAGCCGTCCTAGATCGACTGGATCTTGACACTGAGAAGCCGTCAGACGAGGAGGTGGCGCGCAAGTTCGGCTTTGAGGAAGACTACTACAACGGAACCGTCTCCTGGTGGCAGCAGATCAAGCCGCAGATGTGGTCTTTGTTTGACGAGCCCTACAGCTCGAATGCGGCAAAGGTGAAAAACATACAAATATCAGAATAAAGGTTCCAGTGGCATAGTTAGTATGAATTTACTTACGCCAGTTTTCTGTTTCAGATAATCGGTGTGATTTCAGTGTTTTTTATATGCGTGTCGATTCTATCGTTCTGTTTGAAGACGCATCCGGACATGAGAGTGCCCGTTATCAGGAACTATACAGTGACGACGGCCAACCAAACCCAAAGCTGGGCGTTGGACAAAGTGCAAACAAACGCCCATATAGCTTTTTTCTACATTGAGTGCGTGTGTAATGCGTGGTTCACACTAGAAATCCTTGTCAGGTTCATATCCTCTCCCAATAAATGCGAATTTGTTAAATCCTCAGTCAACATCATCGACTACATCGCAACTATGAGCTTCTACATCGACCTGATCCTCCAGAAGTACGCCTCTCACGTCGAGAACGCCGATATTCTGGAGTTCTTTTCGATCATAAGAATAATGAGACTTTTCAAATTGACCAGACATTCGTCCGGTCTGAAAATATTAATACAAACATTTAGAGCGTCAGCCAAGGAATTGACTCTTCTAGTCTTTTTCTTAGTTCTTGGTATAGTTATTTTTGCAAGTTTGGTTTATTACGCGGAACGTATACAAACGAATCCCCACAATGACTTCAACAGTATACCACTAGGATTGTGGTGGGCACTTGTAACCATGACGACGGTTGGCTACGGAGACATGGCGCCCAAAACATATGTCGGCATGTTCGTTGGTGCTCTTTGTGCTCTGGCTGGTGTAAGTACTTTTATTAATTGAATATAAGATGATGCAACCATTTTAACTTACCTTACTTAGTGCGCATATCTTTCCATGGAAATAAATCAGCAGAAAAATTACTTGCATTTTTTATATTTGTCGTGTTTCTCCTACAATGACCAAGATTTTAAAATATATTTTTGAATATTTTTTTGACCCGACTTCATAGTTTGACATAAAGTAAATTATTTTTCAAAGTGTAAAGTATTTTTTAAACAGGTGTTAACGATAGCTCTGCCGGTGCCAGTAATTGTGTCCAACTTTGCCATGTACTACTCACACACACAAGCGCGGGCCAAACTGCCTAAAAAGAGGCGTAGAGTGATCAACGTCGAACCGGCCAGGCCGCCTCTCAGTAAGTAATACCAACCGTCAAGAAAAGTACTTCCTATAGCCTAAATGGCTCCACTGTTTTTTTTTTTAAACAATGGAGCCAATAAATTAATTCCTCTGTAACAGGGGCCCCAGGGGTACCCGGTGCTCCCGCTGGCCCAATGGCCCCCGGTATGGGCCCTCAGGCCGTCAATAGAAGAATGAATGCCATAAAAACTAACCACCCCAAAGATATGATTGGACCTAACATGGGTAAGGTTTCAAATATTTTGCAAAGTAGTATACACATCAAAAAAGTCTAAGCAACACATATAAATTTCAATTTTACAATGTGTTTTCGCATTAAATCCTTAGTATTTTCGTACTTTTATTATTTATTTATGCTTTTTTAATATTAAACAACAATTATTTTTTTTATTTACTTTTTAATAATCTTAATTACCCATTATTACGAGTAAGGAATGTTTGTACGTAGTACAAAGTAAGGTGCCTAATCAACTAAACTTAAAGTAAAATTAAATGGTTGTACAAAAATTGCATAAATTAATACAAAGTGTGGTCTCCTCTGTTATGGAAAACTTGCTGGCACCGATTATTCATAGAATCGATGAGACTGTTAATTTGATTCTACGGTAATTGCTCCCAATGAAATTTTAGTAAGTCCATCAGTTGTTGGGTTGTTGTCACTCCATCCAAGTCATTTAAAACACGTCTCTGGAGCATGTCCCGTGCATGCTCGATGGGGTTGAGGTCTGGCGATTGTGCAGGCCAAGGCAATACCAGGAAGTTTTCCCTTGCCAAGTACTCCCGTGTGTGCAAAGCTGTATGCGAACGCGCATTGTCATGCATCAAGGTGAAATCGAAGCCAAGCGCTTGTGCGAATGGATGGACATAAAGTCTTAGAACATCCTCAACGTAATTTACAGCGTTCATGTTACCATTTACAAAAACGAGCTCTGTTCGTATGTTCTTCATAATACCCGCCCATACCATAACTGTTAAGTCGTTGTATGGATGCACTTCCTGAAGCCACCTCAGTCTTTCAGTATTTCCAGGACAACGGTACACTCTTACCCTTCTAGTATCAGGCTAGAACCCAAATCGAGACTCATCGCAAAATAAAATTTTATCCCATTATTTCCGGGTCCATATAATGTGTTGACTAAACCATTCATTTCGACGAGCGCGATTCCCGTGACGTATCGGTGGGCACCTAATTGGCCGTCGTGCTCGTAGGCCATACTCATGCAATCGATTTCACACAGTTTGGCAGCTAACAACAACAGTACTTGAATTTTGTAGCCTCAAACCTATCTCTCGGGCGGTTAACATCGGCTGGCGTCTTTCAGTCAGTTGTATGTATCGATCTTTCCGTGTTGTTGTACACCTTCCTCGACCTGGGTGCTGCTCAGCAGGATCTCCCGTGTTAGTTTAATGCTGATGAAGACGGCAAATAACGCTTCTGTTGAACCAAAATACCGAGATACCTGAGATTGAGTTCTTCCCGCTTGCAACATCCCTACAGCTCTCTGCATTTCATCTGCGTTCAAATGACGTCGCTCCATAACGTAAAAAATGTCTCAAAATTCAAATTTGTTCAAAACTTTTTTTAATTATTGTTTGAATCTTAAAATTGATACCGAATACTAAATTTTAATAAGCAAAGAAAACGCTCTAAAATTCGAACAAATGCATTCGCTTTTAAATTTGTGAAAAAAAAACAAATGATACTCGATTTTTTTTCACAACCAGCCAGTATGTCCTATACATTAAAAAAGTTTACATAAGTATTACCTACTTGGTAAAAAATGATAAAATAATTGATTAATAACTTGAAATAGTATGTGTTGCTTAGACTTTTTTGATGTGTGTATATACATAAATAAGAAGGAATTCAATAAGCACTGTATCTTACAATTACTAAGCACTTAAAAGGAGAGTTTTAAGATTTGTATTGAAAAAGAAAATAATGTAAATAAAAACTATTTTTTTCGCTCTGTTAAAATAAAATTTAAAATAAAATAACAAAACTTGAAGATTTTTCCCACAATAAAGCTTTGAAGTCCAATTAACATTTTTATTTCAATAAAAAAAAGTTTGTACAATTGACAATGTATTTGGTCTTCAAAGTTAAGTCTCACCGGTAGTAATTATATCAGGCACTGTATACAGTCGATCACAGGCAGCTGTTAGAAAATGACTTAGCAGCAAATTAGTATTGAAGCAATTGGCAAAGCTTTCACCAAAATTTCTCAAAGAACTAACACTAATTTGTTCTGAAGCAGTCTACATACAATTAATACTCACAAAACTTGAACTTGGACTAAATCATAATGACTGTAAAATATTTGTTATTTCAGTGGTAATTAAGAATTCAATGTAACAAATGTAACTATAAATAATACTCTATAGTTCTAGGGACACATCAGACTAACCATAGCTTACGCAGTCTAATCCTTCACAGATGGTGATCGTAGCGAGCTTGAGGCTATGATCCAAACAACACCAAACAACTGCAAAAGAAAAAACATAAACATGCTTTAAAAAGCGACACACTGTACTGGCGCAGAACGCTTCCAGACCGGGCTTAGTATATCGCCTGCACATAAGGAATTAGTTTAAGGGAATGCTGAAAACTTTACTCATAATTAACCTGACATCATTCTCATCACCATTATTGCACTAAACGGTATCTTCAAGCAGCACGAGAAGCCAACATCTAGGTCCAACCACTTCATCGGTGGCAAAGGGAAGGTTCGACATAGTTTTGTCAATATTATTCGAAAACATTCCTGCAACTTTTAGATGCTTTGCTGCTTGTACCAATTCAATGTTGTCTTTAGTTTAACTAAATAGAAGGTAGACTTAAGTATTTAAATGATTATCTGACTTTTGTTAAAGAATCTATACAGGAACAATAAGATTTTTTCAGGAAACAATCATCAAGCTTCAGTTTACATTAATTCCAGCCCAGCAGCAACTAAGACACAACTCAACACGGCGGTACACGTCTGATATTTTCAATTACACTAACAATAAATGTGCCTCAACATTCAAACCTAAAAAATGTGAAAACTATCGTCGTACTAATGTTATTCAATATGAATCAAGGCAATTATTCTTCGAAATCTCAACCAATATTAATCCTAGAAAAAGTTTCTCAAACAATATTAAGACATTGTTTCCAATAAGTCCATTGTTTACAAACATGTCCATATTATTAGACCCAAAATTCGGAGAACAAATTCACAAGACAATATAAATATAAACAAGATAAACAAATCTTATTTAACAAGAAACACAATTTGATGTAAACATATATATTAAATTCCATACAGCGAAAGATTTCACATTACATTTGATAAAACAATGTTGACTAATAAAATAATTGCTTCTCAATGTTTGTCGTTGTTAATATTTGTTTGTTAAATGTTTTTTCGACATTCTCTTTGTCCGCTATTTGTATTGTTTTCTTCTTGTCTTTATTACTTACATATACATTTATATATTCAGCTTTAACATGCGCTATGCCTGATAACCTTGGTAAGGGTTTTTCTTTTAAAACATCTTTTTCATTTAAATCTGAATACTATTGTTTTGTTACAACTTTTACTATTTGAAATCTGTCTGTTATCTTTGTATTAGCTTTTTATGTTTTTTTAAATAAAATTAAACATTATTTGTTCAACAGCATTTTGTAGTATGTGTCAATTCGTAATTTGTGTTTTCGTCTAACAAATGAGCATGATAATGAGAGCATGAAGACATATTTATATTACTATTTATTATATTTAAAGCCTTTTTATTCTCAGATTATGTAAAATTTATGAATATTCAATATATTAATTCTAATTTCATATAATTAACAATGTTATTTTTTATTCTTCCATCAAGTGTCAAATTTACTTTTATTATTTAACCTAAATTAATGATTTCAAATGTTACACTTATAACATTATAATTATTTTTCTAATCGTTTGTTACATCTCCAACAGTCGCAAGCCTAATGCCAGCAATGGATCTGTCAGTGGCAGCACGCCTCACACCAAGTCCTCGCGATCTCAGTCCAGCCCTGGCCATCGCTATACCGATGATGAAATCAGTCAACATCGTACCCGCACAGTGCTTCGATAATATGGCCTTTCATAATGAAAAAACTGATGAACAAGAAAACATAGATAGCAAAACTACAAGCAGACAAGAATCAACTGAAAGCAATAGTACAGTAAAAGAAAAAAATTATAAAAATGTACTCTACAGAGAAAATGCTGTTGATAAAATTGATGCAAGAACACCTCTTTTGAGAGATCATAAGATCGAATCACTGGACGAAACAAAACTGAGGGACAATAAAGTTGAAAAACGAAAATCATCCGCATCAACATAATGTACAGAAATCACTCATTAATATTATGATGTATGCGATCGCTTTTTCCAAAAGAGACCAAATATTTTAATAAATTTCGATATTTAATGCTAAGAATTATTTGAAAAGCACAGCAACATTTTTCGAACATTTATTAATATTGTAAAATATAAAGGGTCATATCTTCGATAAATTACGACTAATTATAACTATTCAACAATGCATTTCTACCTAAGTTTATTTTCATTTTGTTTCAAGTTTCATCGAAATCGTTAAGGAAATCTGGATGAATAACAACTAAAACAGAAAAGTCCAGAATCAGTACATCACACGAAATTAGAAACATAGGTTTTAGAATAGTAAATCGTTCTTAAAATGTTTGCAACATCTGTTAAGTATAGTATAACATTATCCCCACAGAAAAGTTTACTTGGTTTCTTTTGCTTAAATTTTAATATTAACTTCAATTTATCGCTAAATTCAATGCGTTCAAAGTGAAAGAATTACTCTCTGTCCTTCCTTTTGCAAGTTTATTTTAGCTTGAAAAAACATCAAATGGATTAAACTGCACTGCAGATATGTTAGGCTTTTAAAACACACTTGAATGAGTGAATAACAAAGATAAAAAGTAAAGATAAAAATTTGCTTATATTCTTAAAAATTAAAAAAAATACCAAGTGTACTAATGACTCATTAGTTTGACATTTACAGTAAAAAAAAAACTTAATTAGGAAAGCAAAAAATATATCGCACAGTAGAAATTGTTACACATATCTTCATATTATCATTAAAATATAACTTAAAAACCAAAAGGTAACTCTCAAAGCTTAAGTGATACCGTCTACATTCGTATTTAAACATGTTGTAGACTATTTTTTGTAAAATTATCATACCTTTCTACCTTTAAATCTTCACTTGTAAACTTTAGTAACCTTTAGAAAATATACATCATCTTAAGGTAACGACTGACACGAGCACAACTACGGAGCACAAACAATTCGTGGCAAAAATCGTGTGTCACGAGTCTCACAACAAGCAAATGCTCTACGCATTCACATCGAGCAACACATGTCAGACGCTACCTTTATACGTGTTGCTTTAATAGTTCTTAGATGAAAAATATCTTAACTCTATCCTCATTCCTGATATTAAATTTAACCAATGTAATTCACATGTAAATATACATAAATATAATATAAATAGTGTTAAAACTTTTATATTTCAAGAACTAACATCACTAGAAACATATCATCAGCACTTTCTCTCACTCTTGATGTCGTATATAAACACTATGTATAAATAATATAATATAGATATATAAGAGTAGATAGCGTTAACAAAATTGTGTTTAAATTATCAAAGCTCGTGAGTAGTTAAACCGACTTAAAATGTCCAAGTAAATATAATTTTTCATAATTAAGTTTTAGACATATATGTAGTTACGGATCGTACGCATAATTATGGATTGTAATGAATTTTGCAGCTACAAAATATTTTGCATAACGCAAATTATTTTAGGGACCTTATAATTTTTGTCAGTAGTTACTTTTGTTGGCAATTGTATCACTTTAAAAACTCTAAATTAAACGGGACCTTTAATATGTTTTTAATTAAATGTTTTTCAGTTAATGAGAACCTTTTTTTAGGCCAAAAAAACTTGAGAGGTGTCAAGGGACACCCGGATGGAACGAAGTTCCTGTGAATTTTCGTTATATATTGTCACGTCGTTGCCATGGTTACTATAGCAAAAAGTGTCGAGACAACTTTTCGTAAGAATTTTTTCCGTCTAGCCCCCTTTAACCGCGCGATAAGGAACTTCGTTCCAATAACTGGAAGCATACTTAAATATTTTATTTAATTAACGCATAAAATGCATTGATACTCGTATTAATACACTTTAGACAGCACATAATATTGTTTACGTAAACTTTAAATACATTTAATTTAGCTATAAAATTGCTTATAAATTGTATAACGAAACAAAAACGTACCAATTAGGCAAATATTGTAATTATAAAAGCATTGTTTTATTAATTTTTCTTTCGTATTTTTCTACAAAAATATCTGAAGTCTGTTTAAAGCTATTTTTGCGGACCACGTAGAAGAGAAACATTCACTAATAAACAATAAACTAATTTCTTGAATCATGTTGGTTATATTTACTTAATTTAAGTTTAAAGTAAGCCATATTTTAGTTAATATTTTGTGGTATATTTTATTCTAAGTTAATAAATAAGTTACTCCATACTAGATACTGTATTTAATAAACTTTATTTGAATTATTATGAAAACTTTGGATAGTTTGATATTTTTATATAGTTTTTTATCAACTAAATACATAAGGTATCATATCGATGTTTCATTATTTCTTTTGCACTTTATTATATTTTTTTTTTGTTCTAAAGTGCTCGCATATAGCAGTGTCTTGTTTGGAGTGTGTTGTCTTGAATAATATGTCATAAGGCTTACAGTGAATGAACAGGGCTTGTATCTTATTGTATAGCATTCTATTTAAAATATACAATATATTATACAATTTTGAACAATACGAAAAAAAAAACAAAATTATTTGAAATATTGTTCATTAAACATGCAAAAATAAAAATGTGTTTTTTTATTTCTAATCCTAAATAACTATTACAATTAGGAAAGAAATTCCTGATTGGCATACTCAGAGATATTAATTGGCTACTAAGGCAGAGGCTTAGTATAGATTTATAATACTAAATTTACACTAAGAGAACATATTTTCAGAAAGTTCTAGATTAAACCTACACTGGCAGAAAGCCGAGACAACTTGTTACTAAAGTTACAGATACCCGTCTGGTTCAATTTCCTCTGATATAGACATTCTAACTTCAACTTATTTAACTCTAGCGAGTTGTACTCTGCGCAGATGTATGCTTAAGTTACGCCTTCACTTATTTAACTATAATATTCAAATGTTTGCCAAGTTGGTTCGAATGTTTGCCAAACTTGCACACACACACTGTACGAAGTTGCGCTGAACTGAAATAATAACAAACTGGCATTTGATCCAGATAATAACTAACTACGATTATTTGCCAAGACATTGTTTTAAACAAATATTACAACAAATCAACCCTTAACTGTCAAAATTTATGTTTATACTGTCATATTTGTTCTTGCAAAAAAAGAGAGGAAAAAAAGAAAATAAAAAAAAAATACGAAAAAGTGAACAATTATCTATCGCATTAACAGAACATTTCAAAACATAAGAGCCCTTTATATATTTGATATTCATGGAAATTGAATTGACTCCAACGTTATTCGATTTTTTGAATAATACAGCTCGTCTGTCGATATCACTTTATCATTACAACTTCACTTATATAAAAGTGGCACAAATTTTTATTTATTGAAATAAAATAAAGATCCATTAGCCTTATGACATTTAGAGAATACTAGCTATCGCACGCGACTCCGTCCGCGCGAAATTAAAAAAAAACATAAGTAGCCTGTGTTCTTCCAATTTATAATCTACATCTAAACCAAATTTTATCGAAACTCGTTGAGCCGTTCTTGAGATACCTTCAAACAAACATCCATCCATCCATCCATCCATCCAATCCAAACGATGTTATTTATAATATTAGTAAGATTTACTAATCTCTCAATATTTTTATCAAAGGGACAGTATACTCTATCCTTCGAGATATGTTAGTAGTATAGGTTTACTAAAAAGCTAGCCAGTACTCTAGCCTTATCTAAAAAAATCTGACTATTACTTAACAGCACCTTATATTAATAAAGGGGAATAGCAGCTCGGTCTATGATCTATTATTGTTCATATTTTTGTCAAATTCTGTCTCATATCCTTGAATTAGCCCAACGGGAGGGTGTGGTGTTTCAATTCGCAAGGGCGGGTCCTCAGCCCCTGCACACTCAGCCGTAAATAATGCCCTTAGTGAGCCCTTTTTGTATTGTTTCACGCAATTTGAATATTCACTTATATTTTTACATGGTTTACTTTTATGTACATTGCATTATTTTTAGGCAATTCATGTGAAAAAGCGATGGAAAAATTGTTATTAACTGACCAGCAGATATGAATGTCTCTCTCTCTCCCCCTCTCTTTCTGTGTTTACCTCTCATCGTAATAGGCATGAGAATATATGTAGCATTTTTTAGCCTCATTCATATATTATTTCTAATTCTATTCCGCATTAAACCTAGTTCTAAATCCTTGGAGATTCTCCGACTTTCCTATAAAATCATACACACGTAGAGTCAATATTTGTGGTTCATATGAAGGCTTTATGAAAATGTTAACATAATTAAAAGTACCCTTGTCACTCTGACGTCACCGGACTTACTCTGAAATGATTCTAACGAACGAAACTCTACATTATTTTCTGTTCATTAAAATGTTCTTACTTTAGTCTTACTTAAATATACTTATATACAGAATAAAAATATCTACTTTCAATGAAGATTAAAATTTAAAACGTAATAAATTCAAAAATAATAATAATATGATTATTTTCAGATAAAATAACCATTAAATGTTAGTATTTTTATTTAAAACTATGATATTATTTACTTAACAACTAAATTTAAATAAGTATATAACATGACTTATTATATTGCATCACATAGATATTTACCCAGTTTTTATATATAGAACAATCCACCTACCATTAATGAAGAAAAAGAAAATTTGTATCACATCATTTTTAAGTTTTAATTTAACTTAAGTTGCAGTTAAGATTTATATAAGAGCAATATAATATAATCAAATAACTTTCTTGCATGTCTTCGTTCTTAAAAATTTACTCATTAGTACTAAATATATTCCTAACTTTATATGAACATACCTTTGAATGTTAAAAATATACGACTTAATTGGAGTCTGTTAGATCACTAGCAACTAGTAGTAATTAAGAATCACTAACTACATGAGATGTTCCGTCAACACTTTGGTTTTAAAAAAAAATATGAATAAGTTAGAGAACACTTCTCATTAAAGGTCTAAAAATAAAGCAGATAAACTCGTCGGCTTGACATACTTTTAAATGCGGATTGTGAAGAAATTTACATAGAATAATTATATACATTGTCCCACTTAAAACAAGTTGCCAACAAAAATGTACTGTGAAGAGAATACTTGAAATATGAAACCTTTTCTGAAAAAAAAAATGTTATAAGTTTTACGAGACATTGTAATTAAACATACATAAATTTCATAAGAAATTAAACATTTCATCATACAATACGTTTCAATTACGAATGTTCATGAACTCGCACCATTATGTAACTTCTATAGAGAGTACATAGTAGAAGGAATAAATAAGTAGAGTCCGTAAAATAGATATATTGAATTTTTTTTTAAAAGGAGATTAATATAAACCTATCCAACTCTACATAATTATATATCATATATACATATATAAAATATATAAATCTACGTATCGTTTATAGATTTATAAATAAAAAGTATATTACGCCTGACTAGAATTAAAAGCAATCTCAGTACTCCAACAGCAAAATTTGTTCTTTAATTCTTTGTTCTTTACCAACAAACAATTTTGGATAACAAAGCATTATAAAGTTCGATCCAACAAAAAAAAACAATTCAGATTGTATCGGTTGTTCGTAATTTGCAAATATTCTGAACCGTTCTCTGGTTGGTACTTGATCTCGAGTCCAGTCAAGTGCACAACTGTACCCATTGTTGTACCGGAAGTTGTTGATTGCCAGAAAAAGTTGCAAACATTTTGTTACTTGTTGCATTGCTTCTACAGACTTTATCGCTAAATAAATTACATTTAAAAAGAAATTTAACTTATTTGGAGTTAATAGACACATTGCATTTCATATACCTAACCCAACATACTTATTATACAAGGCCATATTAAGTTGTAAAATGCCTTGCAGTTTAGAAATTTAAATCCAAAAACACATATAAATCAATTCCGGACTTGTGCTCAAGACATTAAAAGATTAAACAAAAAAAAATTACAGGTATCAAAAAGAAAATTGGTCTATCGCAAATCCGTATTACTTAAATTGTATCTTTAAAGAACAAATTCCAATGTTTTAGTTAATATGCTTTCTATTCGATCTATTATTCATTTAACGAGTTTAATTTATACTTGTAGCAAAGACAACAAAGACGCAGCTAATTTTAATTAAAAGTAACAAGGTGGTGCTCGCATTTCACTGTCACAGATAAATTAAGTTAAAAGACTGCAGCATACGTGGGGTAAGTTAAAAGTGATATGTGCAGAGTCATCCCTCCCACTTTGCTGCTTGAATACCGTGATAATAGTATAATAGTATAATAGTAATAGTGCTTGATAATACAGGTTATGTAATTAGAGGAACTGATTACTCAATCACATTAATACTTTTTTTAAATACAAAAATGTCTTTCAATCTTTATAAAAAAAATAACATCATCACCGTCGTCGTGTGCTTTGGTTTGCTAATGTATGTATTATATAATATCTAAGTGCCATAATTGTTTCTAAGACTCATAATGAACTGAAAACGACATTTTAATATCTTCTGGTATTACGGATAGACTAGAATAAATTTACGAGATAAAAAAATGAAGACAGTTGTCGCTTCTCATTTCCGCTAGACCTAATTATATTGCAGAATAAAAAATAAATACGGTTGCTTTATTGACTTACTTTATATAAACACTAATACTATGCATGTGACACTTATATTCCTTATAAGTATACTGACGACAACTCTCTGGCAGCTGGCTATATTGCTTTATTATTATTCATTTTAGTAGAATATCGTTAGCTATAAAGGTAGAGAGAGGAAGACAAAAGAAAGTATGGATGGATTGTCTGAAAGAGGATATGCGTAAGAAGGGGATAAATTCAGATATGACGGCTGATAGAGATGTATGAAGGAGTAGTACATAGTGTGCCGACCCTCCATAGAGATAAAGGCAGGTTGATGATGATGAGAGTATCGTTAAAAGTCAAAGTATTGCACTAGTATCTGTGTTAGATATCAAGTGTTACTTTATAGCTGTTTTCGGTACTTTAGCTTATATGGGAATATAACCATACTCGTTATCTATGCTACTTTTTTTCTTTTTCAAGCGCCTGAAGCAGTCTGGGAACGAATTTATTTTTTCTCATTTCCCATATCCGGCCAGTGTAAAGTTCTACTTTCATATCACGTATAAGTTTTTATTTCACGCTGTCCCATTTCTGAAATGCATAATATATTCAGACGACACTTTTAAAAGCAACTTCTGGTGAACGATGAATGGAATTTATCATGAGACGAAATTAAAACGTATTTAATAAAAACACACATACGTATGAAATATGGTAATTTCTTAGCAGAAGATTTTTCACATAAAGAGTTTATTTTGTATGTTTCAACATTTAAGTAATTTCTTTAAAAATACTATACTGTACTGATCCTTACTTATTCAGATAAAAAATACGCATCAAAAAGTAATTTTACTTAACATTATGTAATCTGCTAGTATCGAGCATATTTCAAAAATAAGATATACATTTTTAACATCTAACACTATGTCAGGTTGGCCGAGTGGTCTAAGGCGCCAGATTTAAGCTCTGGTTCCCAGTTGGGAGCGTGGGTTCGAACCCCACACCTGACAGAATATTTTTTTTATTTTGTCAATGTATTTTTGATCGTTATATATTGTTATGGCTGTCCAAGTTTTTGAGTTATCAAAAACACGTAAAAACAAAAAATACTGAAGAATATTAATTCGAATTAATTGTTCTAACTAAATTAAACTAATCAAGTCATTATCTAAAATATTAATATAACTTTTATTTAAGAAATAAACACCTTCAAAATACATTTTAATTAAAGTAACGTTACATAATCTAATTTACCTTCCGCTGCTGCCGTATCCCTACAAATAGCAACCCTTCATAAGTACACCCTTTTATACTGGAAAGCAAACATCCCTAAAATAATATTACAAAATGTTATAAGCTAAAAAAAAACTAAATATATTGTAAATTTTCATATACTAGCTTTTACCCGCGACTCCGTCCGCGCGGAATAAAAAATAGAAAACGGGGTAAAAATTATCCTATGTCCGTTTCCTGGTTCTAAGCTATCTGCCCACCAATTTTCAGTCAAATCGATTCAGCCGTTCTTGAGTTATAAATGGTGTAACTAACACAACTTTCTTTTATATATATAGATATATAGCACTCAACAGTTACTTGTATGATACCTAACCAAAAAATTCATAAGATTAAAAAATTAATCGTAAAAATTGAAACAAAAAACGTACCTTATTCTACGTTAACGTCAGTCTGTCGCAATATATTAGCCGTTAGATTGGTGTCGATAAATCCTTCACTAAGCCAAATTACTTTTTAGACTTACACGAGTCGAGAATCGACGTCGAGCTGATCGTATTACCGACCGTAAGTCCTTGTCGAAACCTATTAGACGTCTCAATGAAACCACCTAAGAAGCAATAGATAATTCTCACGTATTTATCTCTACTGCCAATCTTTATTCGATGTGAGAACTTATTGTAATTTTACTCATCTGATTTAGTCGGGTAATAAAATAATTTATCTTTATTATTGCTAGATAATATATTTTTCTAATACTGAAACATTTTCAAAGTGAGAAAGTGTGGTGAATTTAAAAGTAAACAATTATAAACTAACTACACACTGTTTTTATTGATGTTATGGACGTCAACGTTGTTTTAAAATATTATGTTTTTTCCTTAATTATGTATCACTTAAACTGCTTTCGTTATAAGTTCTTTGTTATTCATTTATTAAGATCACATTTGGCAAACCTGAACATAATCACATTTCAATAATCATGATTTTTGGTAACATCTTATGTAACAAATAGTGTCAATTAGTGAGGGTTTCCACTGCCGCGACATTTATATTGAAACATATTGTTCTTTTTTCAAATAGATTGTGAGCGTTCACAATCTGTTTCAATACAAGTTTCACCACAGTCGAAACCCACATTGTACAAAATGTATTTTCTAAACATCTGTACTTGTTGTAAAATCCTCGGTTACAAAAACCGTTTACCAACTTTTTTTATGAATTCAGTTCAAAGTAAACAAATTAAGAATCAGTCCTGGGATTTCACAATGTTTTCCAACATTTCACAATCTCCAAGAATAATGTAAATTTGCTTTCGGAGACAAATATTTATAATACTTTAATGAAGCCCGTTCGAGAACAATGTTTCATCATAAATAATACAAAGAATATTTCAACGTTTTCTTTTTGTTTGCGTTAGTCTCCGGTGAGAAAATGGATTACACAAACTATTTTACTTTAATTTTATCACACTCTTCATTCATAAATTCAAACAATCCTATGCATACATGGACTTAAACATAAAAATTATAAACTTCTAATTAATTAAAAATTTTAATTAAACTATAGTGTAGTACATACATAAAGAATCTTTTTACATTATTTATTTGAATATAGTCCTGTACATTACAAAACTTAAATGCTTACTAGTTGCCGGCCGCGACTCCGTCCTCATGGATAAAAAAATGTAATTAGTAGTGTATGTGTTCTTCCAGATTTAAAACCGTTGAACCGTTTTGGAGATACCTTCAAACTAACATTTATCCATCCAAACATTCACATTTATAATATTAGTAAGATTGTACATAATGAACACACTCGATATTTCCCAAGTCTTTTCATTATTTCCGTTCACTCTTGAAGTAACAAAGATAATTAAAAACTGTTCTACAAGTTGATGAAAAAGTGAGGATACTGAAAATATTATGCTGCTATTTTAATGAGACCGTTTAAGAAGAATCACAAAAGAACAGAATCACGAACGTCAGCACAAAGAAAATAGTTTGAGGAACGTTTGTCCTTTGTGAGAACACTTTATTCGAATTAAAAAATAAATTACTATCTTAATTAACATTTTTAAGTGATTTTACATTTTTTATTTAGGTTACTTCTTACTGGAGACAAGATATGTCAAATTAATACATTTCTGCTTTCGTACACGAGAAATTAATAAATAAAAAGAAATAACAGAACTTAGGCGTAGAGGTCGGAAAATACGTAGAGGCCGTAGCCTTTGATATAAAAATCATATTGGTTAGTATATAAAAATAAGATTTCAGAGTTCTATATATCGTTTACTAATCGTCATTTGCTAGGTGAGAAGCTCGTAATTAACAACGGAACCAAACTTCCATGTAATCGACATTGTAACGTCCTGAGCCTAGTAATCGGATTAAAGCCCGCAACACGCCCGATACTCCATACCTAATTCGGACATTAAGGATTAACATCTTATGCACTTAACTTGCTTTGTTACATATGAAAATGAGCTTAAGGTTTATCGGCAGGAATGAAAATAAAAACACAGGTTATTTTTTAATTAGCCTTGCTTTTTTAGGCCTACTTCATTATACTTTGTTACAAAAAACGGTATTATGATTTACTTTCTACAGTTACATCCTAAATCTACATTAAAGGGTCCTTTTAGTGATAAATAAGTGACCCTAAGTTTGACATATTAATTGTATATTTATACCAATAAAGTAATTGCGTTACTAAAACATTTTGTAAATAAATATTCAGATGTACTAAAAAAATCTTGTTTCGCTTTTCTTATAACCCAACTTTTTCTAAAATCGTGTTACAAAATGTAGCCTAAAATAATACAATAAATAAAACGTGGTACAACTGTGAACTCACACCATTTGGCTTGCGAGAACTGGCAGAGATAAATGTCTTAAAAGAACATTTATGAGGATAAATGACCGCGCCAAATTTATTACGTCGAGATAGCATCTCAACATTGTGCTAACATGTTATTGCAATATAATACTAATGGGCTGCGTTATCACTATATAAACTAAGTATTCTCAGCTTACTTGGGTCTTATCACTTCGTATGAAGAATTGTGTCCATGGTTTTAATTGGCCCAAATACCTGTACGAAACATTCTGTCATCTGTCTTTTCTCTTGTTATGGCAATGATTACTTACATAACTAATATGTTGTTGTTAATTGCATTTTCAATTGTTATTCGTATCTAACTTGAGAGAAAACAAAACACTGTCACAGCGTTAAATAAAATAAAATCGACTAGTTTTATTGTATTAGACGTATTTCCACACACCATTATTAAAAATATATATATTTTCATATATTTAATATGCAGATATAGACTACATAACTACTGTTGTTAATGCATACATAGTCTTACATACCAGTTACTGCAGTGAGATGCGTTGAACCGGAGTATTTACAGACGGACAGTCAGCGCACAACACGTTCGCTACAACAGATCTTTCGCTTCAATTGAAACCCTGTTCACTATCCACAAACCCCACTAATGGAGTTTAACACTTGAGAGAATTTCTTGTTACCATAAATTCAAACAAGTTTATTATACATTTAGGCAAAAATAAGCTAAATATACTATGTTACAATAAGTGAATGATAGCTACGTCGTAGCTACACAATTGCTACGGATTGCTACGACATGTCTACGATCGGCACGAAATGGCAATGAAAGAATATAATGGGTATAAACTCATTTAATTCAATCATACCTAAATAACGTAAGGTCAATTCTAAATGTAATAAAAATAATATTTACTACTTAAAATAAAGTTCATGATTTTTTTCTACATGTGCCCGTTAAGTTAAAAATTGCAAAAGCTCGAGTTGGGAAAGCTGAGAGCTGCAAACTCTCCACACAAGACTTAATTACAGGTAAGTGAAGTGAGTTAATTTTAGTCCCTTTCAAACTTTAAAGTTATGTCACAAAGGTTTGCGAACCCTTTCAGTCCTGTACATTTTATATGTTGGAAATATGCTTAATAAAACTGAAACCATTGAACAAAAGAGAGAGATTTACTTAACTACAATTGTTTAGAATTTCAGTATATTTGACTTGTTTCGAATAGTAAATATGTAGCAGGGAACCTTAATTAACGGTATACTATAACATTTAAGTTACGCTATAAATAGTTAAGCTATAATTATACTCGAATATCTAGTGTAGAAGTGTTTTTGTTTTCAAAAAAAAATAGTAATTCATTCATTATTATATCTGAGACTGATATACGTTAATGTATGGTAAAACTGTTATTACTTTATTTTTAAAATGTGGCAAACAAGAAAGCGACTACTTCAATTCACCCCAATTATATATTCGTTGCTTACTTTTAATCGACGAAGAAGGGGACGAACAGAAAGAGGATGTTTGCCCTTCATTTGCGCTTGCTAGTCGGGCTTCAGTTATATTTGTCAGATATTTGTTTATTTCTTAAAGATAAATGGCAAATAAAAGTTATCTATAAAGAAAAAGTACATCGCAGTGCATGTAACTTTACGAAAATGTTGTTTAAGTTGAGAAATTTCAGCCAACTTATTTTATAATTCACAACTCCGAGACGTATAATCAGTCGCTAATGGTACAAATGGAGCTTGCTTTTGAATTAACATTAAAATTCTAATACATTGCGTTCTAAAAAGAGCTCGTAAGGATTTAAAAACTTAATGAATTTATTTTCAACACAGAACTTTCAGAACAGAAGTGTTAACATATTATGTAATGTTGATTTACATTTAACTAGAATTCATTTACAACAAGACACTAGTATCATATAAAAACCATTTTTGTAATAAACGACTCCAGCAAAACTAGAAGTAATCCTTTGACCATTTGACTCGCATTCTAAAAGTATGTTTATGTATTCGTACATACATCTAGCATAAATGCTGTATATCGGACATATACTGCCAGGTAGATTTCGATGAAAACAAAATGTATAACGTTCACTGCTTTGTCGAAAGAGGACGCTAGTGTCGACAAACAATTAAATAGTAAACTAATTAACTTAAATTCTACATAACAGTGATTATAAAAATCAACTCATTTTCTATGTCGAAATTTTTTGGTTATTTAATACTATTAAACTAGAACGATAAATTGTTTTAATATTCCTGGTTGTATTTGATTAATTTATACATATACAATTAGTAAATAATATATAAGAAAGTTTAATAATATGATGTTTAAAGCGCAAAAGAAAAGTATGTCAGGTGTGGGGTTCGAACCCACGCTCCCATACGGGAACCAGAGCTTAAATCTAGCGCCTTAGACCACTCGGCCAACCTGACTCGTGTAACACGTTATAGATTCTGACGTCATATCCGGAATTTCGCAACATAAAATCATGAAAATAACATCGTTAATGATGATTAAAATGAATTCTACGGTCATAGTAGAAATATCTGTAGACAAACATAGAGCTTGCATATAAATTCAAATAGAGAACTTTTATGTAATTTTTGAAACACAAACCTTACTAATATTATAAATGCGAATGTTTGGATGGATGGATGCAAGTTTTTTTGAAGGTATCTCCTGAACGGCTCAACGGAACTCGATTAAATTTGGCATATATGTCGAACATAGTCTTTAATTTCGCACAGACGCAGTTGCGGATAACAGCTAGTTACAAATACTTTCTGATTCTATATGTTTTTAGTTCCAGTATCCTTTTACATTATTCCGTCGTTTCAATAAAATGAATAAATGAAGAATACTTTACTTAGAATGCGGAATCTAAACGCCTGCAACTTCAGCGCGAAGCTCTTTAATAATTTACCAGATGTTTTTCTCTGAAACTGAAAGAGTAATAATAAAGTTCACGATTCAAGTTTTAGCATAATTCTCGAGGAGCTACTGAAATGCATTTCTGTGTGCACTCATAAAAGTTTTAAATTATAATTCTAAAAGCTTTTAGCATTTTTTTCACATATATATTAATATTTGAAAAGTGAATAATAAAACAGAAAGCAATTATTTCAGTCAATTGTCGATGTTATTGAATCCATTTGGTCCGCGGTCCGCGCACTAACTATGAATAAATGATTGCATTTTGTTTCATAATTTAAATTACTACGATTTAATTCAGGTGGCCTCGCTCGATAGTTTGCCACCTTATGATATAAAAGAAACTTGCGACTGGTATGGGTTTTAATTAAAAATAATATTTTATCTTTCTGCGTAATTTACACAGATTGAAATATTAATGATTGAATTAAAAACATCTTAAAGAATATGTAAATTAAGGTTAGAATCCTTAAATCATCCTGTATGTTTTCTCTTTGTTTATCATACAATTATGTTTTACAATATATGTACGTAATTATAAAACTGTCTACTATGAGCACATAAAGCTGTTATAAAAATTGCAAAGTCATTTCATTTTGCTACAAGACTTTTATTTTTTTGCGTCAACTTTTCCAAATATCTGTGTTTTCCCAAGATGGCGATAAATTTGAGGACAATCTCCTGAACTATGTCCTTTTTTTGTTGTAGACACATTGTGAAAGAAATATATACTTCATTTTTGATATTACACTTATACAAATGAAATAAATGTTTTGACTTTACTACTTACTGACTATTTTTAAATACCTAAATCAGACAAATGAACAATCAAAATATTAGTCTAACTATATAATTATATATATGTACATAAAAATATAACTGCAAAATACTCCCCTTGTTTAAATAAATAGCCAAACTAATTTTATTCAGACAGAAGTACAGAGTAAATTAAAGGATAATTTATTTTCATTATTTAATGATTCTTATCGTTAATCTCTTCTGAGTTTCAGCATATCGGAAGACATTTACAAACTTACTCGTAACATGTGTTGCTGAAAATTTTGGTACACTTATAAATGAACGCCGTAACGAAGTCATTAATAATATGCCAACCGCAACGAAGCAACTTTGAGATATGATTAATAATAATTCATATGAAGAAATTACCTACTCCACAGTTTTTTAACCTCAAATCTTTAGAGTACAATTTGTTCTTATTCTTTTTATAGTGAGACAAGTTTTTGAGATTGACAGGGGGCGCTAGTAAGCTATTAGTTTTATCTATGCCCACCGGGTCCGAGAACTTCGGTCTGTAACTTACGTAAACTTATTGTGCGTGTCCATTTTTTAATAAAAACTCCTTCGTCAAAACTTGTCTGGAATTCCCAACAGTTCTATTTGTTTTGAACACATTCAAACAAGTAAGTATATTAAGAGAAATCTAAATGTTTGTTTTTAATCTAATCTACATACAACGCCACGAGGGACAAAGCGCTTTGTAGCGCTTTGAAAGTCAAATACTTTTGACGCTAAATCATCCGCAACATGTCGCGTTTACATTTATTTGCTGTATTTAATTTATGTAAAAAAATATTTACATACAAACGGTGTCATAAATAATACTCGCGTGCGGAGACAAAGCTGCAAAAATTGTAGTAATATACTAGTGATTATCTTAATAAGGCACTAAGGAAGTACTTAAGTGTAGATTTTTTGGCACATCCTCTTTTTAAGTAATATTTAAGGTTATATACAAGACGATTTATGTCTGCTATGTGTTGAATAGCTCTTGTTTTTCCGTTAGTACATATTACCGTCAACGGATGTCGTACACGTCGTAATCTGCAAGTTACGATGTTCTTAACAACGTGTACATTCTAACAGTCTTGTTACATATATGAGGATGTATAAAATGTAAGGCATTTTCAGATAAACACTTCGGTTTCGCGCCACTCGTTTGCCCCCTTCTCATATAAAAAAAAAATTATACAAGAAGACGTAGTATGCATCGATTAAAAATTATCTACTGCCCAATCCAGTGCTTTTTAGTAGTTACTAATAGAATTTATAAAACTTAGACTGTACTAAGGGACACCTTTTAATCACATACGTAAGTTGTAAGTATAACATTTAGTATGACAAATCTTCATTAAGCTAAATTAACTATAAATTCTGAGAGTAAAATTATTTAAGAACGGCTTAACTCACTTGTGATCGTCTGGTGGTTCAGTAGTGCAAAACGCGACGTGACCGCGAAGTCCTCAAAATAAACACTCGCTCTGAAGATGGTTCCCTGACGGGTCTGAAACTAGTCGTTGCCGTCACCGGACGATCACACGTGAGTTAAGCCGTTCTTAAATTATTTATTATAATGTCTCACGAAAGTTTAAACAATTAAATTCTGAGAGTGACGATGTACTATTTTTTGTTAACAGTTGAATCATGTTTCATTTTTAATAGATTATCGTTAAAGTGCATTTCGTAGCGATCAGACGGCGCGGAACTCGATTACCTGAACGAGATCGTCTTTATAGCACAATTCTATTACAGGTCCACAATAAAGCAAACGCTTCAACGATCAATGGAAACATTATTGTTATTTTATTATCATTTATAAGGTGCTCCTCTTCTTTAAATATATTCACAAATATTACTTTAACTTAAAACTTCCTCCAGTAATATATTTAAAACAAAAATAGAAATTACCAGAATTATATAACATCAACATTTTTTTATGTTTTCAAAACACTAATCATCGTACATAAATGGCAAGACTCGTGATTCAAAAAGGCCAAAATTACTATTTCCACCAATCATCTTTAGCCAGAAGTCATGAGTAATTTTCACGATGTTGTACTGGATATAAAAAGGTTATAAATAAAGTTAAAACCGGTTACGTAAAAGGTACCGGAAACTTGGATCCACTGTTTTGTTTGCTGTAAACAACACATTGTTGTAACCGTCTTGTTACATGTTATCTACAGTATAAGCACTATGAGGTAGTGAAGATTAGCAACTTCAGTAAGATAGAGATTAAGATCGTTATAATCCCGGTACCGATGTTGTTCACAAGTGTTTCAAGATTAAAGGATAAAGGCACAAGGGTTAAAGATATGTTTAACATACGAGATAATAGCTTGTTATGACTTTATAACCTTAACTAAGCTAATATGACCGCCAGGTTTCATCCACACCATCTCGATAGCTGGCAATCCACACCGTACGGTGTCTTTCTGTCTCGTATAACCGTGAACCGTTATAGAATGGTCTGTCGGTGGTATTTCGACTTAGAGTTCTTTAAGAAGCGAGCGTATCTCCTTCTCAAAGGCCGGCAACGCATCTGCAGTTCCCCTGATATTGTAGATGTCCATGGGAGTCTATGATCCCCTCGGTGTTCCCGCCACACATTGACCCCCTTATCTTATGAAAAAAGTTAGCAGAGTAGTTTGCTATAATTTAAAATTCATAATTACATATTTGTTATGTAATTAATTTAATTTCCAAGTAAGGTTGGCGACAGGGGTGCAGCGGGACGTAAAACATAAACCAAATATTAAAGGTTTCTAACTACCTATTCAACCCCAAATTTAAAAAGTTAAACTTTATCTTTAATTATTTGCCTCCGTGATAAATACATTAACATCAACCTTTTGCTTTTTATATTAATTAATTTAAAAAAAAAAGTTACTTTAACAATATCTGATAGTACAATATTCGATTACAATTCAATTAAAAGACTACGACAAAAAGTTGAAACTTAGGATATATAACATTTTGAAACTTGTAACCAGATGTGAGACAGAAAACGAGAAAAGTTAGAGACGTGACGAAAATTTTTCCGGTGTAATGTACGAACTTGCTTCGAAATAGAGGAATCTTGCCAAATTGACTATCTTCACAACCTAGATGCTTAGTGCCTAGATTGTCGACTTGTCGTCTGTTTCGGGGGTTTGATGTCAAATTGTAATGTTTTCTATTTAATCTATTTATATAAGTGTTATTCTAATATCGAATTAATATGCAATAAAATATAATATTCTTATATTATTAGTTTTTTACAATTGTTTTGGCATTTTTTGGATATTCATAGTTAGTGACACATTATAGTTTTTAATTCTAAAGAATACAAAAACTTCTGTTGTCCAAACTCTTAAACTGAACTCAAATAAAACCAATTCTAGCTTTCTATATGTCACGTCCGATAAAACGTTTGAAGAGTTAAGCTAAGTAAATTGTTATATGCGCTTGTAGAAAAAAATCAAAGTTAAAATACCTTTCCTTAGGCAAAAATTAAATGTAGAATATTAAGAAACCAGTTAAAATAGTATACTTACGATAATGAGTAACAGATACTTAAATATAAAGTCATAATCAACAAAAAAAAGATCTGTCAGGTGTGGGGTTCGAACCCACGCTCCCAACTGGGAACCAGAGCTTAAATCTGGCGCCTTAGACCACTCGGCCAACCTGACTTGTCAAGTAGCATCTAAAAATAACATCTATTATTTATTATTTACTTAAGATGTTAATTAAAGTTTACGATGAAAAATAATGGTTATGTATTAAACAATATTTTCCTATCTACTCATCTGACGTAAAGAGTAATGTAAAAGATGTGTAAAGAGAAGTACTATTATTTTAGGTTTAAGGTCACAAAGATGAAGATACATTTTCCCGGAATGTGTATTGTTTCATTGTGTTAAAGGACAAAATAATATTACTGTCTCCCTCCCTCGCCATTCATTCCGACATTCCACAAAAAGCTTTCTTTACACGACTTAATCCGCTAAAATTCCAGTTCAATTCCTTTCTTTTTGTAGTTTATTTCTTCTATATCTTAATAAAAATAAATACAATTTTTGCAACATTATTCTTAACAATTATATAATTTCTATTTTAAAGCGAATTTTTCCACATCTAATAAGAAAAATAATTAAATCTATGTTCCTAAAACTACACCCGTACCAATAATAAAAATAATAACTTGTTCCACTTTTGATTCCATATTTAAACATTTATAATTACTTAACAATAAATTGGAAGTTATACTGTATTTTTCGTTAAAAAAATGTATAAAATATAACAGAATAGTTGTTATAAGTACATGGGTCTAATTAATTCACAGTCACGAGACTTCTGGTTAATTCGTAGCAAATACAAGAGCAATAAATTGTTGCAGCTTAGAGCTGGGAGAAGGTTGCGTTAACAGGCAATTTGCCGGCAATTGCTCGGTATAATGGAAACCCTGGGAGACAACTGCCGTCTACAAGACGTGAATAGTGTCGCGAGTTTACTGATTTGTTATGAGAATCATAATTTAATTTAAAATAGATTTCGAGAATTTTATTCTATGAACCTTTTTACGAGCTGTGTCCTGTGCGCTGTGTAACTAGGCCTTTAGAACTAAGACGAAGAAGTAGCGACTGGTTCTTTTAGACATCCGCAATTGCAGATGCTTTGCTTTGCCTACCTATGTTCAGTCATGGTGAGGAAGATCAGAAACAGGATATTTCCCCGTTCTATGTCCTCCGCCAAATCCACTTCCCCTTAACATTTTCTTATAAGAATGAGGTGGGAAGAGAACGTAGACTAAAAATTACCTCCGGCACGCACAATCATCAGACGAAACTCGTAATTGCTTACACTTTACGCCTGTCCTCTGTATGGTCATGGTATTTCACCGGGCGGCCCATTTGTGCAGCCAACAAATGTTGTTGTTGCGGGATCTGCCTCTGTTGTGTTTTTGAAGATGATTAAGTCATAAAAAATTTATATTATGGTAAATCATTTACTACTAGCAATTGTGATGTAGTGTACGTATATTTTACTAATATAATTATTACAAACATATGTACATATAACTTCAAATAGTCATATTTGTAATTGAAACCGAATTTCCATTTCCTCAGAGAATACTCCGTCGTCACTGGTTTCTATTATACCGAGCAATTACTGGGAAATTGCTTGTTAGTTCCGCGTCTTGTCTTTATATTATACTGCAATTTGCTGTTGCAGAATAGATTTTGTATCTCAGGGATTTCTCCGAATCCAAGAATGGCTCGAAGTCGCGTGGAACTACGAAACCATGGACTCTATTTTCGGAAGATAAAACTATATTAAGTCACTTTATTTAGTTTATGGAGAGCATTAATTATTGTATTTCTAAAAAAGTACAAAAGATAACTATAAAATAGCAATTTCCATGTGAATTTTCTTTAAAAATGTATCTCCGTGGAAGAGGTTATCGAAAAATACTTTTGATATCTTGAACGATACTCGCCGCAATAAGCACGCTCTTATTGCGCTCAGAACAGCTTCTAACGGCGCAATCATTTTTATGAAGAAACAATTTTTATGAAGCTTAAAACGTGCTACAAGAATACGTTGATGAAAAATGAAAAACGTAACGACGAACAGAAATTATTTAAAATTAAAAAAGTATTTTATAAACCCTAGAAATTATTTATCACTGTTTTAAATAATACAATTAAATTAGTTTAAAGAGTTCTTAGTAGCATGTCTACACTTTTAGACTAGTAAAAAAATGTAGTTTTGAAACCTTTTAACGAATAAATTCAAAAATTAAAGTCTATTTTAAATGTTGTTATAAAATGTCAAAAAAAATCTCATTTATTTTATACTAGCTTTTACCGGCGACTCCGTCCGCGCGGAATAAAAAATAGAAAACGGGGTAAAATTATCCTATGTCCGTTTCCTGGTTCTAAGCTACCTGCCCACCAATTTTCAGTCAAATCGATTCAGCCGTTCTTGAGTTATAAATAGTGTAACTAACACGACTTTCTTTTATATATATAGATAATACTCAAAACTTTATGCGTAATTAAAGATTCTTATCTTTCCTTTGTATTGACATCTGAATCACAGAACGTAAACTTCTTACTTATGGTACTTTGATTGATGACAAATTTATCAAAGCCTCAGAATTAAATTATCATTTAATTGATTGATTCTGTCAACATCAAAGGACCCTTTAGTTACGTTAATGTAACTGCTCTAATTTATCACAGAATTAATTAAATCACATCAATTAATATGTTGTGAGATATTAATTGTAATGATTCAGCATTACTATGAAGAGGGTAATAATAATAATTAGTCTCTTGAATAATAGTGATTATTTCATTTTAAAGGTAATAAAATCAAATTAGAATAGTAAAAAAATTATAGGAAATCAAAGGAGACTCCTTATTATAAAAGCAAAATAATCCGGGTTCGCGCCTGACGAAAAAAAATAGCAATAAAAAAATCCCGTGAACGGTTTACTCAGCTCAGCGGTTTTGTTTTGTAATATATTTTACCATTATATTAAACTAGACTAAACATGCAAGTACCATCCTTCAACCACATCATCACTTAAGATAGAGTTGTTATTTTATTCACTGTAAAAAAGGAAAATGGGTTTTAGAAATCTAAACAAGTTATAGTTAAAATACTTAGTCTGTGTATAATATATTCGTAAACATAGTTGCTCATATAAATGCCAAAGGAGTCATAGCTTACGTTTATATTATTTATACCAAGACAATCCCCAGAGATATGTGCTCTTGTATTCGGATATTCGCTGACACCAATCCTATTCTCAGCAGAGCTATAAAGTTTAACTACCCTCTTATGCAAACAGTCTTTATTTTAAAAATACTAGAAAACAAAATTCATTTATATTCTATTACAATATTTGATTAAAATTTAAAATATGGTTGTAAGTAATAATTTCAATACTCTACATAACAATTACCTACATGACTCCGTCCGCGCGGATTAATAAGTAGTATTACGTTTCTTAATTCTATGTATTCTCCTATGTATTCTTAAAGACTATTTTCTACATCTGTATCAAATTTCATCAAGATCCGTTGAGCCGTTTCGGAGTTACCTTCAAACAAACATCCATCCATCTAAAAATTCGCATTTATAATATTAGTTTAATTAAAAAAAGCTTTTTAAAAATAACACTTCTACTTTTAACGATAAACATACTTTGAGTTAGTTAAAGATTTCTTATAAAACATTTTCATTTAACAAGAAAACAAATTCAAGAAAGAGTAATTATTTTGTTTCAATCTTACTGTTACAAAGTTATTAAAGTTTTAACGAAGTGCAAATCAGTATTCTTCTTGAATTTCCAATAATATTCACAAAACAAAACTTTCTTAGAAAACCCTAGGCGTATACAAAGTATTATATAACCATACGTTTCCATTACTGAAATAGATTCATCATAAACATATTGCCTTCTCTCTTTTTCCCTTTGAACAACAGTGATAATTATATAGATGTGTCGTTCTCTAACCAAATTCTTGTTGTCGCTTCGTCACAGAACTCTAATTTACCTTTGACCTGAGAACTATGAGTTCGTGATAATAAGGTCTTTCTTAGCATTTATATAGTACATACTTTGTACTAAAATATTGTTATTCTCTTATTTTCATTACCATCTGTAGTTACTTTAGCTTAGTTAATTAATGTTTGAAAACATAGCGTAATTAACTAACATATATATTTACGCTGATAACAAAAATGTTAAAGTAGAAATTAAAGATGCTCTGCTTACACTATATGTTTTTGATTATGTTAATAATCTAAGCGATGTAAGTTTTTCTTGACCAGCGTTTAACAACACTAATATTTACTTTAGCAACTTACACATACAACCTAGCCACCTAGATATAACACCAAGATGTAAACCAAGTTTATTTTCATAGGTAAATTTGACCTTTAAATATAATATGTTAACTTTTTTATTATTAACAAATTATTCACTAAACTTTTATTTAACTAATTTTTAACTAATAAAGAAGTAACAAATTGTTTTAATTAAAAATAATACGCAGACAAAGGCGAGTGGCCGTGCGTCATAAACTAAGTTAATACAGTGCGGCTACGTAAGTTGCACAGTGATACACGTAGCACCCCCCTCTACGCTTGCGGCTTAATTAAGTTACAATTTCACAAAGCTTTTTAAAGCTACTAGAAATGTTCGTTTGCGCAGAGTACAGCAAATATTTGTTAAGCAATATATTATTCATACGTAATTAAACATTTAATGTTCTAATGGATTAATTAAATTCATTAATAAATATACATCCCATTAATCAGTCAACTTTATAACAAAAACTACTATTTCTAATTCTTTCAGATATATTTATTTTATTTAAGTTAATTTCTGAGTATATTATCAATTTTACGTACCGTTTCAAATACCAAATTTCATGTACAAAACATAACCTTTCTATTTTAAATAGAAAGAGAACGATATCAGTTTGTTTTTATACAGGTACTATAACAATGGAAACCCACCACTAGCACGGTGCCTTTTTTTTATAGATTTGTTTGATAAAACTAGCTCTCGCCCGCAAAACCGTTCACGCGGTATTAAAAAAGACTTAGCCTATGTGTACTTCATCTTTGACAAATTTCATCAAGATCCGTTAAACCATTCTGAAGATACCTTCTAACAGATATCCATCCAACTAAACTTTTATATTTATAACTAGCTGTCGCCCGCGACTCCGTCCGCGCGCAGATAAAAAAAAATGAAAAATAGATGTTGGCCGATTCTCAGACCTAGTGAATATGCTCACAAAATTTCATGAGAATCGGTCAAGCCGTTTCGGAGGAGTACGGGAACGAAAACTGTGACACGAGAATTTTATATATTAGATATTAGTAAGATATTACATAAGAAGCAGCCGTGTAAACCCAGCCTTACGACGCTACTTCACATAATTGAGTAATAAAAACAAACTTTTACGATCATACACGAAATTGCGTCAAATTTAAAATAAAATGATGACATTTGACTAAACAAAAACGTTTATATTAAAGACACATGTCTTTAATGTAAATGTTTTTTTTTGTTGTTTGATTTAAAGAGAGGTAATCTGATGTTATGTAAACAGATTTTTCTGTTATTTTTACGAAAAACAATTAATAATATCCGCATTTTAAATTCTTATGAGTCATTCTACGTCAATTAACTTCAAATAGTTTTTTTTTATTATGAGGTGGTAAACGAGCAAGCAGCCACCAATTCCAGACCCGTTGCCTACTTTTAATCGACATAGGAGGGGACGCGCAGAAAGAGAATATTTCCCCTTCCTATGCGTCCCGTCCTTCGTCAAATCCCCTGCCCCTTCCCATCCATTCCTTATACGAAAATGGTGAGAAAAGACAATGGACCAAAATTAGACCTCCGGCACCAAACTCATCAGACGAAACACGGAATTGGTAACACTTCACGCCTCTTTTCATTGTGATCTTGGTGGTGGTTGTATGTTATTATTTTTCATATCAACTTTTATTAATTTAAAAATACAGATATTTCTCGTATTAAAACTAGATAAAAAGTGACTACAATAAATTAATAACATTAAGGTAAAAGGTCAAAGTTTTATAACAATGAATATCAAACCTTTTTGTGTAAACGTAATCTGCGAACGGGGTTAATTAATTTTAGTATTGTTTCTAAAACAATGAGAGTTGCCAGTAATATATACCTATACCTTATATATAAATATACCTTGAAATTATAATAAAAATAGAAAAAAATCTATTCGTAATACCTCTTAAGCAAAATATTCACCTTTATATTTTTGAAGGAAATGGTTCAGACATCTTGATCACCAAACACTTTTAAGCTTTTTATAAAATAACAAAATTATCTTAATAGATCTAGAAGCTTTATAGTATTTTTAAAAGGTATTAATAAAAAAATAGTATTATCGAATGAATATGCAACAGAAATCATTATAAAGATAAATGCGAAAATCCTTTTTAGAGTTAAGCACGTAATCACTTAAAAGGGTGTTTTCAACTGCCATCTTTTGTTTGCCTTTTAACGAACCTTTTTACTTAGATAACGAGATTTTTCGAATATTTCATATTTGAATTAAGTTAAGCATTTCAAAATTATTTAAGTTCTCATTGCATTATATTATTAAAACCTTTTGATCATCACAGCTCACTATAGGTTCCCACTGAGGGGCTCGGAGCCTACCCTAAGTTAGGGGTGACTAGGTCATAGTCAAACACGCTGGCCAAGTGCGGGTTGGTTGGTTGACGATAATACCAATTATTATTTTAGAAAATTTACGCTCAGGAATCGCTTAATACATAATATAACCTTATTACAAATGTTTTGTTTTCTTCATCCTCTATGTTCGTATCTACAATAGACTTTTCCGACCATGTGACGTTTAGTTTTAAAAAAAAGTTAAAAATATAAAACAACGTAACATTTTCTATTAAAACTAGTATCTTAAAGATAGTAAGGATTAAAATGTAATTGATTGGTAAGCAATGCACGATGCGAGGCGAGTGAGATGCGTAATGCGGAACGTTCGCTAACTTATTGGAAATTCCCAACGTCTGAGGCACGAGAACGTCCGCTGAATAACTTATTACATTCCTCAAACATTCAATACAATACTTAATTAACCAGTTATATTGAAAAAAAAGTAAATTGTCATATAAAATAACAGAACATAATGTTCGTGTCACTCCTGTGATTGAATTTCGACAATAACTTATTTTGTTTTTGAACATACGGAGTGTTTTATTTATGGAAACTGTATAAAAAAATGTTAGTGGCCAACTAGTAATATGCTACTATTCAGCAATTCGTTCATTCTACTCACTCATTCGTTCATTCACCTAACTCAATCGTTCTCTTAATTCATTAAGCAAATCGATCCTTGTAGCCATGTCAGGAAGACCTGTCTTACACTTTCGAGTCATAATTATGTAAGATTATTTCATTTGCTATTGCAGTTTTCAGCCTAGCACGTTTATGTATTATATACCAATGAAGGTGAAAAAACATTACATAAATAAAAGGTAAATTTTCCACAACTTATACAACAGGTTGAATAAACTTTTGGGGTATGTAAAAGGGTCGAACTCAGATAACTTTTGAGACATCATTTACATTGTAAGATTGCATATTTATTATGCAAAGGTTTACAATTTCATTTATACATACTTAATAACTTTTCTATCTTTAGTTTATAAACTAAACTAAACTAGTTAAAAATTAGTTAGTTTGTAAACTTAACCATAGTTCCTTTTCACACTATCACTGATTACGTCTCTAACTACCAATTACTAGATGACGCTACGATCTATGTCGTACAGGAATCAGTCTCCTTCATAAAAGCAGCCCAAAAATTTGCGCCTTTCAAATTTTCTCCAAAATTACACAACCATAATATTGACAATCATACTCAGTATTCTATTAAATAATAAAATTTTCCAAGTCTTTAAGTCTATTCAGATTTGCATTGAGAATTTGGAATGGCGCCAGAAGTCGTAAAACGATGACGAGGGATAATGTGGCGGACTGTTCGGGAATGCACTCCGCCAATTCGATACTTCAATAGAGTAAGTGTACGACGTTTTGTGATAAACTGTTATTCAGTGAACCCTTTGAACTTATGAAATGTCAACTATTGCATAATTTAAAAAATGCAATACAAGTTCGTATTAAAAATGGGTAATAAATATTAACAAAATAATTTTATTTGTCTGTCAGTTATTGTATTGAAGGGTTTCAACATTAGCTCACTAAATGTCATCACTGAGGGTCTAACCTAAGTTAGGGGTGACTAGGCCACATTCTACCACGCCGGCCAAGTGCGGGTTGGTCGACTACAGACATATATTTGAATTTCTTAGTAGAAATGTGCAGGTTGTATCACGATGTTTTCCTTTATTATAAGAACATTGGATGAATCGAAAATTAAAAAACACATTTTTACATGGCGGGATTCGAACATAGATACCAACCTACGGCCTAACCTACAACCATAGATTACAAGTCAAGTGCTTAACTCCTGAGCCACCGACGTTCTAAGGGAGGGAATTGGAGGCTTTAATGCGTTGTATAAAAATAAAAATAAAAATCTTTAAAAATAGTAATAGCGACTCAACCAATAGATTTTTTGTAATTAAAAAAAACGGTACGGAACTTTTGGTATTTACTAGAGTTTGACATTTCTTATTTCACTACAGACCTTGGTTCATTATTTACATCTGTATTTGTTAAATATCGCGTGGTTCCCGAGACGACGATAAATTTCATGTAATTTCCAGCGCTGCTAATTTAATTTTTGTGCTCAATAACAAATAAAACAATTCATAGCTATTGTTACATTTTCAAAATGTTATACATTAATCATGTTATATCATTTGCTAGCTGTCGACCGCGACTCTGTCCGTGCGGAACTAAAAAAAACTTAATTATCCTAAGTGTTCTTTCAAATTATATTCAATATCAATACCAAGTTTCATCGAGATCCGTTGATCCGTACCGGAGAACTACTAGCAGACATCCATCCATCCATATATCTAAACTTTTGCATTTATATTATTGGTAAAATAACTTTAATAAAAATAATGTAACTGTAAGTATTTAAGTCCTTAAAACTAACGTGAAAACTAATTGATTAGGTAGATATAGTGTGCTATAATAACGCTCTACTTTTTGAGGACAAAAAATAAGTAGTATAAGTTATTTTCCCTAGGTATTAACTTATTTAATAACATGTCTATATATATAAAAGAAAGTTGTGTTAGTTAAACTATTTATAACTCAAGAACGGCTGAATTGATTTGACTGAAAATTGGTGGGCAGGTAGCTTAGAACCAGGAAACGGTCATAGGATATTTTTTACCCCGTTTTTTTCCGCGCGGACGGAGTCGCGGGTAAAAGCTAGTTTTCAATAAAATTTCAAACTCGCAACGAAACGAACAGCTCATAACATTACGAGTAATTGGCGGTTACTTTTCCACAACCCACAGAACGAGTATTTTACGTATACTTTATGTTAAACAAAAAGTTAGTACCAACATGGTGAGTAAAAAAAATTTATAAAACGTGAAAAATTATAAACTCGATTATGCCTCTCCATGCCACTCGTAGCCTCTACAAACAAACCCTCAAACAGCGAAAGGTTGTTTTTTAAATGTTTTTAATTCAAATTCTCTCCTTTTATATGGTATTTTAATATGGCATAGCCGTTAGTATTAACGGTAACGAGTATTCATCTCAGTATTGAAGTTAGAAAACTTATATTGTAATTGTTATTAAAGTCGTATGTAGAAAAGTTGAATCACTCCTTTAATCTCACAGTAATTAAACGCCAACCACAATCGTCTTAACTTTAATTAATAACTTAAAATTAACTTGAACTTCGTTTGTGATCAATATATGCCAAAAGTAGTAATAGTAAAACTATGAACAATAATTATAAATTCGATTATATGTTTATCTATATATATAAAAGAATCGTGTTAGTTACACTATTTATAACTCAAGATCGGTCAAAGTTATTTAGCTGAAAATTGATGGGGAGGTAGCTTAGAACTAGGAGACGGACATAGGAACTTTTTTATCATGTGTTTTTTTTATTCCGCGCAGACGGAGTCGCGGGTAAAAGCTAGTAGAACTATAAATCAAACATTTTTTGGTACCAATGTCATCATCATCATCATCAACAGCCTTTATCTGCCCACTACTGGGCATAGGCCTTTCCCAATGCCTTAATACTGTGGTATCAAATCCCTTAAATTCCAAGAGAAAATAATAGTTTTTCTTTTACACGGAGTATCTACTTTCTAAATCTCTACGCCGTAGCTCAATAGTACTGCTACGACGTAAACTATTGTAGCTGCAATTTGCAATCGTTAAAAGACAAATATCGGTACTATTTAATCTCATTTCAAAACTTCATTACAGGACAATATCCGTTTACTTTTAACCGACAAATACTAATTTTATTCACATTTTATTGGCTTACTTATTTATTATTACTCCCATTATTTCCGGCATTGGAAATGATTTTAAATAAAATACTTAAAAATCTTACCGATTGTTTTCTCGATTTGGTAACTTTTTGTCGTAGTTATAAATGATATATTGTTCGACGAAGTCATTAATAACTTGTCAAAGTCAACCGCCTCACCAAGTTACCTTCGTTAGTTAATTCTTGCTACATTGCTACGTATTGAATTCGAATAAAGTTTCAAATATTCACAGTTATCGTTATTTAATTAACAAATGCTACTTCTAAATTCATCATCGACTTTAGAAGTACTTCAAAGTTATTTCACCATATTATTCCTTCTCTAAAAAAGTACTACAAAGGCAGGCTTTTAAATTATTTTAAAATGTTAAATTTGATATGGAAAAGTCCTAATTTTAAATCTAACATATAAAATTCTCGTGTCACAGTTTTCGTTCCCGTACTCCTCCGAAACGGCTTGACCGATTCTCATGAAATTTTGTGAGCATATTCAGTAGGTCTGAGAATCGGCCAACATCTATTTTTCATACCCCCCCCCCCCATTTTATTTTTAACTACGCGCGGACGGAGTCGCGGGCGACAGCTAGTATATATTGCTAAAAATAATAAGAACTTTAATTAACAATTTTCAATTTTTTTATGCGTACTTACTCAAGAATTAAAAGGAAACCTAATAAAACTCACTCAGGAAAAATTTAACTTTTTCTTCGTACTAAGTTAAAGTTATAAATTGAAAAGGGTTGAACCTTATAAGGGTGAGTTATAGGTTACACGTCGAGCCCTCCCGCAACGTACATTTGTTGAATGATGAATGTTGAACGTTTTATCCCTATATTTGTAAAATATATGAAGTGTTGAAACCCTCAGCATATTTAATGAGTACCTAATATATAGCATGAGGTTAAATACTTTGGTACTATACTTTTTTCCTAACATAAGGGACATTAGAGAGAATGCCACATGGGCAGTGCGACTGTAGCTTAGTACTATCAACATTGCTCATTAGGTTAAAAACTTCAAATACTGTTGCATTTTCTTCAAGCGGATCGTCCTAACATACGTTAAATCTCCACCTTCATAACACAATATTGCTATCCCTGTTCTCTTTGGATAAATAGAGATAGGAACAGTTATATACAAATGTTAAGAACTTTGAAATTCACGGTTGGGTAGTGACAATAAGTTATTTTATAAGCTTAAACCTAACGTTTACTAGCAATAATAATATTGGTACGTTCTTGGAACTAATTTAGTTCAAAAGTAACATTCCAAACGCGTTTCGTAGTATTGTTATAAATGGCCACATTCACACCGAAGCGAGGGCTTAATATAAAGATTATTAGTTAAATTATTTATATCATAAAAATATTTTATTTAACTTCTAGAATATAAAAAAGTAAAAGAAAAAAATCTTTTTATTATAATTGCTACAATACAATACAGTATTTCATTTTAAATAAAATTCAGTAATTATGTAGTATAAGAAAGAAAAATTTATAAATACTAGAATTTTCTAGTCCTCATTTGAGAATAACAACATCTATTTGTTTATTTCATCAACTACAAAAATCTTTTAAAATGTTAGTTACAGTGTGATTGAGGTGTATCGTAGAGCGGAGTGAAGTTAGATTAGTTCGTTCACGACACGTGTTCGATATTATCCGCGTCGCGAATAGCGAGCAAGCGCATTTGCATCAGAGACATGATAGAAATTGTATCGCGGATTCTCTGCGATCCACTCTATTTCACTTTTGTATACTACATAGGGTTATGTTGCAGAAGTAACAGTAATAATAGGATATAATTTATTGATTGGTTTATTTTCAATATTAAGTAATAGTAAGTATGATGTGGTACGAAATTAGAAGTTAATCTTACTAATATTATAAATTATAAACTAGCTTATAAACATTAAATACAAAAATTATAAACTACTAATATTATAAACTAGCTTTTACCCGCGACTCCGTCCGCGCGGAATAAATAATAGAAAACGGGGTAAAAATTATCCCATGTCCTTTTCCTGGTTCTAAACTACCTGCCCACCAATTTTCAGCCAAATCGATTCAGCCGTTCTTGAGTTATAAATAGTGTAACTAACACGACTTTCTTTTATATATATAGACTAGCTTTTACCCGCGCCTCCGTCCGCGCGGAATAGAAAACGGGGTAAAAACTATCCTATGTCCGTTTCCTGATTCTAAGCTACCTGCCCACCAATTTTCAGTCAAATCGATTCAGCCGTTCTTGAGTTATAAATAGTGTAACTAACACGACTTTCTTTTATATATATATAAGATATAGATGTGAATGTTTAGATGAATGGATTAATGGATGAAGGTTTGTTTCGAGGTATCTCCATAACGGCTAAACGGATCTTGAAATTTGGTAGAGATGCAGAACTGTCTGTTAGATCAGTCCGGATAGATTACTTATTACGTTTTTTTTAATCCCGCGCGGACGGAGTCGCGGGCGACAGCTAGTTTGATATAAACTCGAATTTCAGGAAAAAACATAGTAAAGGCATACTATGTATTATTTAATCGAAAAGTAATTAAACTACGAACAAAGTTCATATATACAGATTAAAGTCAAAGGTCGTCAGAATAAATTGCGATCACGTGACCCGTATCTAAAAGTTTTGACCTCGTTTGTTTTTTGTATGGACCCTAGAGAACTTTCGATGAGTTTATTTGAAACTTAGTGATAATAAAGTGACCTTTGTTTTTAAATTAAAGGCTTATTAAAATAAAACATTAATTTAATAAATTTTACATTATGTGGTAGACGCCAACAATATCTGTTGCACGAATGTGCCGGCTCGACCTGTAAAATACCACGACCACACAGAAGACAAGCATGAAGTGGACCATGTACAGTATGATTAGTGTGCGCTCCGGTGGCCTAATTATTTTAGTCCTCTTTGTAGATTTGATGGAGGAGGGGACGCATAGCAAGGGCTCCTCCTCCATGAAAAATACTTATAAAAAAGACTCCTCCGAAAAATACTTACTCTTTAATATTATGTACAAATATTTTGTATAAATACTACACATGCCTTTATCCGTTTGTATGTAGCACCACTAAACAATGGTCACTATTGCAATTTGCACCGCAAACTGAACGCTTACAATCGCTAACTGAATTCCGCTCTCCGCCACAAACGAATCGTCTATAACTAACTTAGGTACGGACGATTCATTAATTATTTCTCATTACGCTTTACGAACTCTATTTACTATTCTGTTCTCAACGTTATTTCACGTTGATTCATTAATGATTTTGAATAAATGTAAGTTGATATCAAGAGTGATAGAGATGTATGGATGAGTATATACTGTGACATTACGTAAGGAAAAGTGCGGGAAAATGATGATCACATTGTAACCTGACTACTCACTACATAAGTTAAAAAAAAAAGTAAAAAAAGTTTATTTTCATTATGTTTTCCAGGATGTATAAATGTAGATTGTGGCGTAATATAAAACTTTTCCGGCCTATTACACTGTTGACCAGTACGTGTAGGTACGTACACAATGCGGTGGGGGTTGCATGAGATCGCCCGCACGCAGGGGATTATCTCTCGCGTCCGCAAACACAGCGCTGTTTATTTTCACGTTTGATTTGCAAATTGTGATTCTGTATGTTTTCAGACAGCATTGACATAATTTTATTTCCTCTCACTCAACTGTTAAATGGTCAATAAAGTCGTCTCTTAATGTTAATTTAGTATAAGATGTTCACAAAACAGAATTCCTAAAGTAATGCTTTAGATTTGAGTGCGGGAGAGTAGCTTAAGTAGTTGTAAGTTGTAATCTAAATTCTAATTACTACCGAAAAAATAATACAAATAGATGGTGTTATCTCAGTTTTTCAAAAAAATTAAAATGACTAGATATTGTGAATACTTCAGCAATGGAAATCCACACTAAATAAAGATGTAGAAAAACGCACTTTCACGATAGGAATTACCTTACCTTTCCTGTTTTGCTAAATTTTCCAATAATTATACAGAAATCGTTAAAGACTTGAACGTGATATTTTAAGTGTCAGTTTCACAATGTTCATTTAAATTATTGACTAACAAAGAAATTAACTGTCACAATACTTCACGGCTTATTTAGAGATTATGAAACGCCAACGACGACTTTATTATAAGGTATCACCAGAACGGCTTAACGGATATCGATTAAATTTGGCATATATATGTAGATCACAATAATTTAATTCCGTGCGGACGGAGTCGCGGTTGACAGCTAGTATTTAGATAAGTTCCAAATAGGTTATTAAAGACTTAGGCTTCTAGTGGTTGTAACTACGATTAGTACTTTTTTAGTACTTACTAAAATTTAATGTATACTTGGCATAATAATTTGTTCACTATTTGCGATGTATTTGTTGAGGTTTGCATAGCACTTAAGAAATTATTCGCGCTTGATTAAATTTGAAGCTTAGTCAGTGGGCAGTGGCGGCTCCTGGCGGACACAATACGATTATTTGCATTGTGACCGGACGAAGCCAGCAGACCGCGAGCCGGTCACATGGTTAATTGAACTTCATACTTTCGAATCACAAATGCATAGTAAATTTAAACCTTTATACCATTGGATTAACGTTGAAATTTAAATAAAAGTTTCTCGGTTATATTCAATACAATACAAAACAGCAAGATACAAAAAGAATATAGTTATGCAATACCGAAAAGTAGTTGATAAAAAATATTGAATGTCTGTTGGATTTTTACGAAAAGATTAATAGTGTAATTGCATTTTTTAGTATTTTTGCGTCAAACAGTGGCTGTAGACGCACATTGCAATATGTGGAACCTTAGTCGAATCCTATCACAAAATGGTAAACGAGCAAGCGGTCACTTGAATACGCCAAAATAGCGAAGGTACTGCTCCCATGTACATCTGCAATTGCAGATGGGTTGCCTACCTTTAATAAACTGAGCAAGGATCGCGCATAAAAAGGATTTATGCGCGTTCCTCCGACAAATCCACTTCCTCTTTTCATCATTTCTGATAAGAAAAGTATGGAAAAGTTAAGGAGTCTAAAATAATTCCTCCAGCACTACTATCTTCTGTGTGGTCGTGGTATTTCACTCCGCGCGCCGGCCCATTCGTGTAACACATGTTGTTTTTGGTGTCTAGCACTGTTTTTTTCATATTAACGGAATGTCTAGCCGCGGGTAAAAGATAGGCAGTATTATATTAATCGGACACATGTAAAATCATTAGTAGGTCGTGTAAATATCATTATTCTATGGATAGATTTCTATTTATTTTATACGAGACCAAACATTGTTTAAATAACAAACAACTGGTGATATTTGCGTTGAAACAGTTTGCGGGAACAGTTATCTTCCTGAATGGGCTGAAATCACGTATTTTGGAATAAATTAAATCATACTTACTCGTATATATGAAATTATTGTTTTATTTGGATTCGCGCGTATTCTGTTTTTAATATTGATTATTTTAGTAATTAACGAAAGGTTTCACTGTCGATATAGTGTGTCGTGTAAAACATTGTGTTTTCAGTTTATCCAAACATAATGATAGGGATATTTAAATGTTTTTGGTTCTAATATTTAGCGTATCTCAGCCTATCTGTACTTGAATGTTATTGCAATTTACGACTTAATACCAGCCAAGGAAGATCAAATTTAACTTTAAGATCCCCTATTCGAATGTATATTTTACTAATATGCAATGCAAAATGGATGGATGTTTTTTTACAAATTATCTCCAGAACAGCTGCATATATCTCGCAAAATTTTGACTAAGATATAGAAAATCTGTATGAAAGAAGACTTAGGTTACTAATTTTTTTTTTTTTTTTTCAATTCCGCATCGACGAAATCGCGAGCGACAGCTAGTATACATACAAATTCAACATATTCGTACAACCAGAATCAAAATCTCAGGAAAAAAGTAATTAAATGAGTTTAAGTTAAAATAAATTCACTTCGCGAAGTGGTAATACATTAGAAAGTTTAATGAACCAATTAGCAAGCTGTCAGATTAGAAACAGCGCCGAGACACCAGCGCCATCTAGCTTTGCTAATTTGTAGGAGAAAACTTTAATGCTTACTAATTGTACAAATTGACTTATTCGCAAAAGATATAAATCGACTTATTCTCTTTTCAGAATAATATTATTTTTATAATAATAAAAAATCCTTTAATTATATGCAAAGCCGCTAAATAGTGATCTAAATTAAATAACAAAAATAATATTCAATCTCGTTCAAGTCAAAGGAAAATTCATTTATGAGTTAATTAAAACTTTATGAAAATAGCTTACAATCTTTTAAAGATCGCTATCAATTCCAGATTAATAATATTCTTCTACAGTTTATATGAAACGAAAATCTTTTCAGAAATTTATTTAAATGATATATATCTATTGAAAATTTGAATAACACTTTTTAACACAATATTATTTATGAAATACCCTATAATTTTTAAATAGCAATATCTAAAATGCAAAATATAAATATTAAATTTTTAACATGTTGATTTAAAAAAATATTTTGTTAATATTTCAATACGTATTGACATAAGAAACTTGAATGAAACCAAAATGTAATTAAACAAGCCTTTTTATTTCCACAACTATATTTTCTTAAATATTAATGTAGATGATAAAGAAACTACGACATGATTAGACCACACCAAAGCTGATTGCTATGTGGCTGTAAAAACAATAACGCAGTTATTTGTACAAATTAACAAGCAACACAAAATAAACACAGTTTAGAATAATACTGGAGAAATCAGAGACTCAAACAGGAAACATTTTGACAGGAATTTCATGTCGCTGTATCTTCACAAACTTCATGACGTACGAAGCAAATTCTGACAGCTACTATTAAGCTTAAAGTTTTCCGTTGAGAAAGAAAACTTTCGAAACATATAAATGTTTGATTGGTCATAAAACTTCACCGTACTTCAAATAAAAGTTTTTGCTTGAAAGTTTCTTAGTTACTTTTACGCCAAATAGACGCGCCGTACGACTCTCATACTTTTTCTATACGACGATACGAAATTCAGTGATGATCCCGTCATAATATTTTCTACTTGTGTTTTACCGTCGTGAAGATAATAGAAGCATATTCTTATTAAATATAGTTAACATTTTTAATATACAGAATTTACTGATATAAAGATTTTATTTTAAAAAAAACAACGCTGATGATTAATTAAGAATTCAAATTATTTACTAAGTTGCACTTTATTGTTTTACAGTTTAAGGTAACTGTTAGATATAGGCAATAGTCGTACTATCTCGTGTGAATCTGAATATATTAAATTATTATCTTTATCAAAAGCCATTCCCAAAACACCGGGGATGTTAACAATTTTCTTCACCTTTTGAATCATCTTACTTATAACAAATATTTCATTTTCACTGCACAAATACACGTGTCCTTTATTATTAGCAGCCATTCCGAGGAAGCGAGGGCTTTCTCTGAGTAAGATGATATCACTCTGACCATTCTTGATTCCAAATAAACCTGTGCCATTTATGAAAAAGATGTTATCATCGTTATCAAAGACAAATTGATTTACTGTCACATTCATGAGAGGCGTTACCGGCTTCACTAATCTGTCATAATAGCTATACGCATTGAGACTTGGAAATCTAATAAAATAGATTATTTTCTTGAAAAACAACCACCAAATATCTAAATTCTTCACTGCTAAACGTTTTAGAGTTTGCTGTGCAGGATTGTACTTGTAAATACCATTGCTGCCACCGAAATACATTTCACCTATCAATGGATCGTTGGTAACTGCGAAAGCATCTTTCACACCTTTAAGTACAGTCACCTTCTTCGATTCGATCTGAACTGCTGCAGGTATATATTCTCCTTGTCCGGAATCAAAACTGAAGTATACAGTGTTGGTATTTTTATTGACAGATAGTTGGTTAGGACTATGGCTTATCGATACTAGAGTCTCTCTAATGTAGCACTGCTTTAACAAATCGTCCGTTACTAAATCACAGACTTTACCCAAGTTTTTTGAACACTCCACTGTTATAAATATAAAGAAAGACAATAAAAGATTTTTATCCATTCTCGAACAATGAAAGATTTGAATCTAGTATTTTAATATTATGCCATTTTATGTTTTTATGAGATTATTAACGTAAGGCTAATTTATAGACGCGAAATTTTGCACTGAATTAAAGAGAACCGTATCCAGAGTGGTTGATTGTAAAAAACTGACAGAACCGTCTGTAGCTGTCGCTTGTTGATACACATGACAAGGTAAATAATGAGAGTAAACAAAGGTATTTTAGAATCGACCATTGTCAGCGCTGGATGTCTCAGAGATTTGTTTGTAATCAAACAATTAGCGATTGTTATCTTATATCATTTTTGAGTCAATATTCAATAAACAGTAAATTTGTTATTTTTACAGAACAACCGAATGAGTAATGTCGATGATGCTGAAACGTAAATAAAAAACGTAATCAAAGAACGTTATTTCAACATTAATTGAACAATATTTTAGAAATAGAATACCATCTCTTTTTCTCATAAAAAAAAAAAACTTGAGAGGTGTCAAGGGACACCCGGATGGAAAGAAGTTCCTTTCTATTAATTAGGGAAGGAACCAATGTTTATTCTATGAATAAAAAACTTAAGTCTTCACAAGAAGTACATTTTATTTCTATGAATTTTCGTTATATATTGTCACGTCGTTGCCATGGTGAAGTAGCGCTCATTCGTCGTTAACATACTTACTATAGCAAAAAGTGTCGTGACAACTTTTCGTAAGAATTTTTTCCGTCTAGCCCCCTTTCACAACGCGCGATAAGGAACTTCGTTCCAAAACCAAATGCATAGTTCTCCTTTGAGAGGTGACAATAAGATCATTTAGTCTCGAAGACGCTAACAACTTCACAGTATGATCCTGTGGTATTTTCGAAGTCCTGGCTAACCAATAGCGGTAATCGGCAGCAACAAAACATCTGTTACATGATTTGGTCCGCTTCACCGGTGAAATACCACAATCACACAGAAGGCGTGAAGTGGACGCAATTCCACGTTTCGTTTGATAAGTGTTCCGGAGGCCTAATGTACTACTTTATCCTTTTCACCCTTTTCCTACAAGGTAAGAATGGATATGACGTAGGAAGACGCATAGAAAGGGTAAACATTCTCTGTCTGTGAATCCCTTTCTCTGTCGATTAAAGGTAGGCAACGCATATGCAATTACGAATGTCTATGGATGACAGTCGATTCGCCATTTCGGCGAATTCAAGTAGCTGCTTCCTCGTTTGATAACTTATAATTTAAAAAAAAACATTTTCATTACATTAGAAGATATCTGTTAACTATATAAGTATGTTTGAAAAATGTAAATGCATTAATGTAAAACTATTTTCCAGGAAGAAAAAAAATCCAATCTAATCAAGAGATCCCCAGCGTCTGCTTTTAACTGTGTTAATATGTATTCTAGAGTAATTGGAAGCATTCATTCGCTGAAGGAATAAAGCCAAGCTGCAGATTCAAACCGTCTCCGTCGTCGCCCGTCGGTCGCAGATAACTTGATAAACGGCGTTTAATTGAGTTTTCTGGTATTTGTCTACTTTAAATCGATGGTAAATAATTTTACTCGAAATGATTTATAAATTAAATCATACTTTTAATTAAAAATGAGGAGCTCAGTTAGAACACATTAAATTAGTTAAAGTATTTTGGGTACTTATCGTTTTAAATATGTTGAATCACTTCCGTATCCAGGTTCGTGTAGTGGTCATTAGTCACTGAGTGAATTCTAGACAAAGCTGTTTTGACAATCATGTATGTAGGTCATTTATTTCGTTTGATTTATGTATTTATTTAAAAGTACAATTTCATACTAAAATTTTGAGAAATATACATCATTATATTTTTACAATTTAAATATTAAATAATTTCAGATGTTCATCAAAGCATAAAATTAATGTCTCCGTTCATTTCAATGAAATGAAAAATATTAATATAATTTTGTCTTCACTGAATTGAGAATCGGATCGTGCTTTGGTTCTCAAATAAATTATTAAATTTAGTAAAAATATTTAATTCGTTTTATGAAAAGTAAAAGGCAAAATAAATTTTAACCTAGTTTGCGTTATTTTGAAATTAAAAAAAATGTCTTAAATAATAAATACATTTATAATTATGTACTCTTTGCTAATAGCAATAAGAGTCACAAAACATGATCTATTGTTCAAAGAGCGATAGAATAACTTTCCTCAGTTTCATACAAAGCAATTAAAAGATCGAGTAATATCGTCCGCAAGTCGTGACTAATGTTTCAAACAGTTAAAACTGAACGTATTACCAAAATCATCAGGTTATCGTAATCGAAAATTACTATGACATTTGGTATTCATTAATCGGTGTACCTCGTTAAAGCTCAGGCATTAATTAGTGGTCAGAATTGGAATCCGACAACGAATGCAGCATTAACTATGTACAAACAGCGCTGACTGTTTCCATCGGCATTAATATATGTATATCAACTGTTGTTGGCGACGAAAAAGTCATTTCGCTATTTCAAGAATTAAGGCGGCAAGTTGCAAGAAAGAATATTATTGGGCTCAATTGAAGGATTACCAAAAATGAATTTTTATTATTGGATAGTTCGAAATGAACAATTGGAACTAATATTTGAAAGACGAAAGTGCAGGCAACATCGTCTATTTTATTGCCGGCTTTCCGATAGTTACTTTTTGGCTTAGAAATATTATGAAAACGAATTCTTCATTTCTTAAAATTTGACAATAGAGCAAAGTAACAGCCGCGCCGTGGAAGCCATAAAAGAATTAAAGTTTATGGCACTAATTTTACAATGGCTTGCAATGTGCAAGAACCGCGGGACCAGATGTTTATGAGAAATATTATAATGCGTAATATAGTGAAATGAATATGTGAATATGTGTCGTATAACTCCAAAGTGTTGGTGCTAGTGTAATGTAAATGTGTCGTCACAGTATCCGCGCTAGTATATCGTGTGTGTAACGCAATCTGTGTACGAATGTATCGCCAGTCGTCTACTCTTGTATGTGATTATGTTGTAATGATAAATGATAATTATGTATCGAGTCAATTTTAAATATTGCATTGTTAACCTATATATTATTGAGAATATATAAATTGTTTATGGATAGGTTTGAATAATGTCACTGTAAATGTAAATGGTTATTGTACATGTTGATACCGTGTGTTGAATATGGGAACATATTGCTTGCCCTAATAACCTTTGTATGTGTATTATGTGTACAACTAGGATTATGTATAAATGGTAGGTTTCTTACATGAATGCAAAAGAGTTCAAGTATGTATGTGAAAATGATGTTATGTAAATATCATGATAAGTTAACCTAATAAATGTGTATGTGTATTGTGTATCGTCCATATATATATGTGAAGCCAGTTGTGCAGTAAGTAGTTTTATGTGCACTTCCATGTAAGGATAATATGTAAGGGAGTATGTATTTTATCCTTATGTATATGTGTCTTATTGTATATTCATTTGTCTTAATTTTGTATGTTTCTGTATTCTTGTGATTTTATAAATAAAGATAAAACCAAAGGGTTGGTCTCAGCACGTTGTGGTCCGAGCGCTAACCGAGAGCCCCTTCCTCGGCTTTAGCGGGCTATAAATATGGCGCCTTACGGCGATATCTCACAGTCGCATCTCAACCTCTGTCGAGACCACACGCACGTATTAGACTGTCCCCGAGGAATTTCACATTTTATCAGTGTTTTTCTTGGAAGAGTTTTTCTGCTTGTTGGTCGTAATAATCATTTTGGCTAACCGCTTTTTTTGCGGGTCTTGGATCGGTGTTACCGGCGCAAGGTGGGGTCTGAGTTGCGTGCCGCGAGGCGCAAGGCGAGGTCCTCCCTTTGTTTTTATCACCGGTCACCCAATTGGGAGCTTGTCCCAGGCGGCGGTAGGTAGTACCTTTTTTAAAGTGCTACCGAGTCTTTTCCGCAGCCGAAACAGCTGGTCCTTCGAGCCGGATTAGAAGAGACCGTATAATACGGCCGATCTGCAGGAGTGGAAAAAGAAGAACATGGCGTCGACTGCGAGATATTTTATGAAGAACGCGTCTCGTCGGACCCTATCGCCGCTCTCTACAAGGTGCGCGACTGTTCAATGCAACATATGTCCGAGAGATGTCTGTTTGTCGACGATATCATATGCTGCTACGAAGGAAGAAGCACTGAAAATGCCGTCGTTAAGAAAAAATGAAAGGAACGCGTCTCGTCGTACGTCGTCGCCTCTCCCTACAAAGTGCGCGACAGAAGTAACGAATGAAAAGACGAGAGACGCCTGTACGTCGGCAAGATTACAGAATACGTGCGCTTCAAATACGACGACAGAGGCAACAATTAACGGTACGGTGATGTCTGTGATACCCGTACAAGACACAGCTATTTTAAGCCCATCGACTGCATCGATATACGGTGTAACTACAGCCGCTGTATCGATGAGGCATAGCTGTTGTTCTGAGTCCATGAAGACTACGAGTTCCTCGAAAAGAAGCGGCGAGCTGTTGGCTAGGGAAAAGTTAGCCGCGGCCGAACTAAGATTGGCTCGCATACAGTTGGAGCTGGCAGAATGCGAGAGCGAGGACTCAATGGATGAAGACTCAGAAGAAAAAATAATTAATGGCTGCACATCGCTGCAAGATACACGGGGTCTGAATGAAGCCCAACGGTGTCAGATAGGCTTACCGGTAGAAGAGATTACGGACGGTTGTACATCGCCACGAGATATGAGAAACGAGAATATGGCTCGGCGATGTCACAAATATCTACCGCAAGAAGAAAGTATCAATGGCTGCACATCGTTACAAGAAATCCAGCGATGTCCGCAGATAGTATCGGAAGATTTGGCAGTCGTGAAACAAGAAAATTGTATGGCTTCGGGCGTTATTACAAGCCGAGCATTCTCTCCGACTGATGATAAACAGGAAGATCACCCACGCTCCGAGTCTACAACTTCGGGAAGCAAGGCAGAAAAATGCGAGATATTCATGGCTAGAGATTCGAACTGCGACTCTGGAAAAGAAACACAATATCTGAAAAACTGTGAAGAAATGAGGCAGCGAGAAACGCTGACAAAAGAAACATGTCCGTTATGTCACGGAAAACATGCCCTAGTAAAATGTGAATTATTTTACGAAAAATCTGTAAATGAAAAATGGGCAATCGCAAAGAAATATGGCGTCTGTTTCAAGTGTCTATGGGGACGGCACAAAAAGGCGACTTGTCGGCGAAGCCCGCCATGTACAATATGTAGAAAATGGCATCATACGATGTTACATGACAAGTCGAATAGTACACCAAGTACTAAGAAACAGCGAACTTCCACACAGGAAGATACCACAAAAGTCTCACGTCTAACAAGAGATAGCACACGAAAAGTATATAATAAAATGGTTCGTGTTGAAGTCCACGGAACAAAAGGCTCCAAGAAAATAATGGCTCTGTTAGACGAGCACTCTACGGTGTCACTTATTAACGCCGACATAGCAAGAGAGATCGGCGCATCGGGAAACAAGGAGGAACTATTTATAGAAACATTGGGTGGCCAACGAATTAAGGAAACACATTCGCAGATCGTGAATCTCCTAATACAGGGAGTTCACTTGAATATGAAAGAAAAATTGGGCGAAGTGCGTACAGTAGAAAATTTAAAGTTCGCGCCACAGTTCCTTGATAAGGGAAAAATCGAGAAATATTCCCACTTGAAAAATTTAAGTGACATCTTGTTTTATGAAGCTGAATCTCCGCAGTTGATCATCGGTCAAGACAACTGGGAGCTTATAGTCACGCGAGAGTTAAGAAAAGGCAAGCCGGGTCAACCCGTCGCTTCGAGAACAAGCCTGGGATGGGTGCTACATGGTGTAGACATTGATAGTGCTAAGCCTGTGCACTATTTAAGCACATGTATTGAAGAAAACGGAAATAAAGTCTATAATAACGCGACTAATGAAAAAGTTAAAGACAAGAACGGCGCGAGAACACCCACGCCCGGCCAGACCTCGCGCAACAAGACAAATTTCAAAAGGCGGTCTAAACGTAACTGGACAAATGATAAAAATAAACACTACGGGCTACGAAAAGAAAAGCTCTACGACGTCGCTCCGGGAATAGAGCAGTCGTCACCACGGAGGAAATCGTCCTGTTGGCCGAAGTTAAAATGTAAGGCTGAAAGATCTCAGAATATTGTATTGGAAAAGGCTTATGTTGAGCAAAAGGAATATGTACGGCAACATAAGTCAAATACGGATAAACATTGGCGGTCAACAGGACAATATATACACGAAAATCACGGCGTGACCCGTAGCAAATGGCAGAAACAAAAAGGCACCGTTTCGAGCATTGGTACAGCCGAACGAGTGAAAAAGAAAAGTTACGGACCGAAAACAGAAGATAACTTATTGAAAAGTTTTTCTAGAAAATACGCGACGCGACCATCTAAGGAAAACAAGAAAAATTATATGGTTGAACGCGTTCGCAACATCGAATGGCACAATTTGAACGACAAGTCAAATGTGAAAAATATTGATTATGGGCAAGCTGCGGTACAAGCGAAGCTAATTATAAAAAGCTTCGACAAGATTATGGACCGATACATTGAATAAATAAAAATGACTGGACGATTTAATATAGCTTGCATGATTTGGATATATGCTCTGCAGCTACAATAAGAAAAATGGACAACACTGCGCGAAATATGCTAACTGCAAAAGCATTGAAATTACTCCCTCTCAAGAATGTATGTGATATGGGGCAGGATCCAGCACGTTCTACCCGATTCCGATGATCGATCTAATAGAGACGTCAACTGATAAGACGGCGTGCTGGGCGGCCATGATTTGGAATTCCGGTGACAGAAGCGTCGCCATATTAAGGTTGGTGCTACGCACGAGGGGGAGATTGTTGGCGACGAAAAAGTCATTTCGCTATTTCAAGAATTAAGGCGGCAAGTTGCAAGAAAGAATATTATTGGGCTCAATTGAAGGATTACCAAAAATGAATTTTTATTATTGGATAGTTCGAAATGAACAATTGGAACTAATATTTGAAAGACGAAAGTGCAGGCAACATCGTCTATTTTATTGCCGGCTTTCCGATAGTTACTTTTTGGCTTAGAAATATTATGAAAACGAATTCTTCATTTCTTAAAATTTGACAATAGAGCAAAGTAACAGCCGCGCCGTGGAAGCCATAAAAGAATTAAAGTTTATGGCACTAATTTTACAATGGCTTGCAATGTGCAAGAACCGCGGGACCAGATGTTTATGAGAAATATTATAATGCGTAATATAGTGAAATGAATATGTGAATATGTGTCGTATAACTCCAAAGTGTTGGTGCTAGTGTAATGTAAATGTGTCGTCACAGTATCCGCGCTAGTATATCGTGTGTGTAACGCAATCTGTGTACGAATGTATCGCCAGTCGTCTACTCTTGTATGTGATTATGTTGTAATGATAAATGATAATTATGTATCGAGTCAATTTTAAATATTGCATTGTTAACCTATATATTATTGAGAATATATAAATTGTTTATGGATAGGTTTGAATAATGTCACTGTAAATGTAAATGGTTATTGTACATGTTGATACCGTGTGTTGAATATGGGAACATATTGCTTGCCCTAATAACCTTTGTATGTGTATTATGTGTACAACTAGGATTATGTATAAATGGTAGGTTTCTTACATGAATGCAAAAGAGTTCAAGTATGTATGTGAAAATGATGTTATGTAAATATCATGATAAGTTAACCTAATAAATGTGTATGTGTATTGTGTATCGTCCATATATATATGTGAAGCCAGTTGTGCAGTAAGTAGTTTTATGTGCACTTCCATGTAAGGATAATATGTAAGGGAGTATGTATTTTATCCTTATGTATATGTGTCTTATTGTATATTCATTTGTCTTAATTTTGTATGTTTCTGTATTCTTGTGATTTTATAAATAAAGATAAAACCAAAGGGTTGGTCTCAGCACGTTGTGGTCCGAGCGCTAACCGAGAGCCCCTTCCTCGGCTTTAGCGGGCTATAAATATGGCGCCTTACGGCGATATCTCACAGTCGCAACTCAGCCTCTGTCGAGACCACACGCGCTTAACTAACCCCGAGGAATTTCGCTTTTACTAAAGTGTTTTTCTCTGGCGACGTTTCCCGTTTGTTGGTCCGTAGTAGCCGCTTTTGCTACTTCTCCGCGGATCCTGGACCGGTGTTACCGGCGCAAGGTGAGGATCGAGTTGCGTGCCGCGAGGTGCAATACGAGATTCTCGCTTTGTTTAATCGCACCGGTCACCCAATTGGGAGCTTGTCCCAGGCGGCGGCAGGTAGTGCCTTTTAGGTGCTATCTGGCTTCACGCAGCCGAAACAACTGTATAGTTTAAGTAGCTGTCGTCCGCGACTCCGTCCGCGCGGATTTAAAAAAAAAACTTAATTAGTAGCCTATGTGTTCTTCTAGACTATGTTCTACATTTGTTCCAAAATTTCATCGAGATCCGTTCAGCCGTCCATGGGCGTCGATGAACATCTTGGTGTTCCCGCAGCTTGTTTGCCCCCTTCTCTTATAAAAAAAAAAGCCGTTCTGGAGATACCTTCAAACAAACATCCATCCATCTAAACATTGGTTTTTATAATATTAGTATAATAAATACTATCTAGCTGAGCATAGTGCGATGGACTTATCTAACCAGGTGAGGCAGGTGTGGTTATCGGGTTGGTTCTGTCAAACCCTGAAACCAACTTAGGCAGAGAAATTATCACACAAGACATTTATTTACTTCAGACACTTTTTTGACATTGTTAGGAGGGCACTAAGGAGCTTTTTAATTTAGTTTTTCACCTGTCTGTACTCGAAAATGCCTTTAAAAAGCAAGTTTGGGAGGCCGATAACTTTTTACAGGCAAAGCTAACAAATTCTACCATCTACTTATATCTTTGAGTACGAAAAATAAAACATCAGTACAACAACAGAATATGAATACGGAGAAATATTATTCATATACATATCTATCATCATTAAGTGCAACAAATTGGCCGCTTCAGAATAGGAGCATTTGAACATTTTGAGTTAAATTTGTAGTCTGATGAAACACGGCTTCAGTCTGCTAACGGGGAAACATAAATTTATATTTCATATAATCTCTTAATTGCTCGTTAATGAACCTCTTCAAAACGAGTCAGCGCAGCCAACCACGAGTTTTGTTTAAATATTGCTTACTTAAAAATGAAGTATTACTTAAAAAAAACTAATATTAAACATGCTAAGTTATCTATGTAACCGCAAAATAAAGTTGTTTGGACGTCAAGGTAACAAATAACATAAGTGCGCACAATATTTTCCAATATAAGGAAATTTTAGAAAACGTTAAAAGCATGCAACGATATAACCTTCGATGAAAATATCAGATCTCGTAAAAGCCTCGCATCAACGTTACAATTACGTGAAATAAAATATTCAATGCCATTTAGTAAATGAAAACTCCGTTGATGTGAAATACATTAAATTTTACTTCGCCAATTTTTATTGAAACTCGATTGGATCGGTTTCAATTGTTTTATAAAAATACGAGACAGACATTTATAAGTAATCCAAGCAGCAAGCCACAGTGGAATAGAATTGAGTCAACATTCAGTAGGTTAAATCAAAAACAAAAAACCTTTCTTTCCTTTTGGTTTCATAAATGGTTCTCCTCTATCTTCGATAACATATACACTTCTAATTTTACCATTGGCTGTTAATTTTTGTTATCAACCATCAGACGATCAGACACTGAAGACATGCCTTCATCAATACCTGCTATTACAGGTTCACTTCCCGTTTTCTACCATATCACTTCTTCTTACCAATTCTATTCAATCATCTCTTAAGTAGTTGGTGCCCTACTTGTCTCCACACCAGGACTCCTTCTTCGTTAGGGCCTCTGTATACGGACGGCTTATAGCAGTCAACTGCTTCGACTAGTTTAAGCTGTCCGTGTACAGCCTTTAATCGTTCTGATTTAGTTTCTCCACAACCACACACCCACCTGATGTCAAATAGTGACGTGGTATGGTTTGTAGTATTGACTATGCTCTTGAATATCCCTACGTTTACTTGTAGTTTCTATGTGCTGTGTATAATTTTTTCAATTAAAGATAAAAGCGCTGTTGTCGGTGTGGGCTGTGTGCTGTTGAGGTGAGATCGATACGTGACGCGCTATTGAATCCAATGTTATTGTGTGGCCGCGACGCAACTGCACGACAAATAAATAAAATGTTATTTTTAGATTCGAGGTATTCCTACGGCTTTCAACTGAATAATAAATATGTTTTGTTAAACATTTTATGAACAAATTTAAGTACAGTACAATAATATAGATTTTCATATAAACGAGCAAAGTTTAATCTATTTGCAAATTATTGTTTTAAAATATTTGCTATTTAATTTCGTATTAATCTCCAATTCAAAAATGATGAGCTCAAATAAAGTTCAAATTAACATTTCAAATGAAAACTCTTAATGATATCTAAGAATACATTTAACTTCGTCTTCTAAATTAAATGTTATTCAGCTTAAAGTGAGATGAAAATCATTTTATTTGTGAATTACTTTAATATTGTTTCCAAGAAACGATTTCTCGCGAACCTTCAATTGTTATGTACAGTATATACTTTATATAAGCACTAGCAACTTTGGGATTAATCTGCGAACTGTGAATATAGCTTTGAAATTTTTATCATTTTCTATTTTAATTTATAAAATATAACCTCCTTCTTTTTGAAGTCGGCAAAAAATATAAATATTGTCTCGTAAACCAGCCATTGAATTTTGTCAAACAATTGAAGTTAAGTTAATATAGTATATGTATTTTTTAACATATGACACACAATCTTAGTAATATTATAAATGCGAAAGTTTAAATGGATGGATGGATATAAGAAGACATCTCCATAACGGCTCAACGGATCTTGATGAAAGGCACAGATGTAGAACATGGTCTGGAAGAATACATAGGCTACTTGTTAAGTTTTTACTTCCGTGCAGATGGAGTCGCAGGCGACAGCTAGTATATCATACATTTTAAACAAAAATATGTATTTGAAGTCGTGCTTGTTTGCTAAGTTATGCTTTTTACCTAAATAATTGTGAGGGAAAAATATTTAGCCAGCGTTAACTATGGCCTAGTCACCCCTAAGTTAAAGGTTGGCTCCGAGCTCCTATTTAGCTACGTATTTGTTTTTAAAATTCAAGATAATAAATGTATTCATGTTTTATTCGAAGAAAATTTTGTAGCTTGAATCATACTTTTCAAGCAATATAGTGTAAAAGGCATCACACGCGCGGCAAATGTAAATTCGCTTGACCGCTCGCATCTCAATGTTACTGCGCACACTTATTCTGGTGAAAAGTTATTCGCAAATTGCTAATTTTTAAAATGTTAAAAGCGATGCAGTTGTAGATAACTATTTTGATTTGTGTAAAACCTTTTAAAATTACTGAAGACATTTTATGTGATACTAGTAGTTGCTCGCGACTTCATATGCGCGAAATTAAATAAAATCTTGTAATAATAAATTAAGACTATGGTACTCGGGGATAGTGTAGCTTCGCAACAGTTAAAAAAAACAAATAATTTTAGTACTTTCGGAGCTTAATTAAATCTTTCCTTTTTTAAGTATAGATTCATTATTTTGATGGGTAAGAAATTTTTAGTATTGTGACTAAAAATGTATTTGAAGATTTATATCAGAATAATACTTCGGCAAACGTTGGGTTAAGTTACAAATTCTGTGGCAATCCTTTTGCCTGGGTTTTGGTAAAGATCAAAGAGAATATAAAGTTATTCAAAGTAAAATGCTCTGCGACTATTTTATGAAAGTTTCAAGTTAAATTTATGATCATAAGTATATTATATTTTAATATAACATCAATTTATATATCAGGTTTATTGCTAAATGACTTAATAATAGTACCATAGCCACTCCAATTTGGGTCCATAAAAAAGCATCACTTACAAAAACGCTGCAGCGTAAAGCGTGGTTTTTCATCTATCAAATGGATTGGAATTTATTCTCATAGCGTAGAGTAATCTCATAAGTTATCCAATAGACCAGCGGATACTACTTTTTAACACGTATTTGTATGAGTTTTTTAAATGCTTCTTGATTAAATATCATTTAATAATGATAGCAAATGGGTTTAAACTAGTTCTTTTGCGAGCTCATAAAACTAATGAAAATAAATCACATTTTAAAAACAAAGATGCGTACAGTTGAAGACGTTTATTTCCTACCCATTTCGATAAAATGTAATGACACAACAAAGCAAGGAGCTTATAGTAACATAGATACGTGCTTAATTACAATGTAGTCAATTTGTCTTTTTTTTTTCAGTTTTCTGTACGTAGTTTGAATCAAGTGGGAATCGAATTTAATTAAACTACACATCGTATTTTGTAACATATAAAATGTACTATATATAAATGTATTTAGTTACTTATGTTAATGTACATAATTAATCTGTACGATGCACCGCAAACCAATTACAGAGCAACAATTGAAACTGTTTGAGCGCGGTGTTGGCTCATAATTAATGATATTGCAAACTAAATAGCTATTGAAAATTAATTTCGAATTAATATCAAAATCATTAAACAGTATACATTAAAATAAATATAAATAAACTAATTTTGCACAGTCCTTATGTTTATTTTTAGTTCAAAGGACCTTTGTAGGCATTTGGTTGTAACGTCAAACCACATCCTTATTTAAAACAAATTGATATCTCTGTTTTATAAAAGATAATGACGGACGATTTTTTTTTTTTTTTTTATAAGAGAAGGGGGCAAACGAGCAGCGGGAACACCAAGGTGTTCATCGACGCCCATGGACATCTGCAATACCAGAGGAATCGCAGATGCGTTGCCGGCCTTTGAGAAGGTGATACGCTCGCTTCTTGAAGGACCCTAAGTCGTAGCGGTTTGGAAATACAGCCAAGGACAGACCATTCCACAACGCGGCGGTACGCGGTAGAAAGCTACGCGAAAACCGCACGGTTGTGGATTGCCAGCCATCGAGGTGGTGTGGATGGAACTTGGCGGTCTGTCGGGTCGTCCGATGACGGAACTCGGCGGCAGGAATTGTTCCAAACAACTCTTCTGAGCACTCCCCGTGGTAAATACGGTAGAAAATGCAGAGGGAACTAACGTCCCTCCGCAACGCCAGAGTGTCGAGCCGATCAGTAAGAACTCGGTCGTTGCCGATTCGAACCGCTCTCCGTTGTATGCGGTCAAATGGAAGAAGCTGGTACTGGGGTGCTCCCGCCCAGAGATGCGAGCAGTATTCCATGTGGGGCCGAACTTGCGCCTTATAGAGCTGAAGGCGATGGCCCGGTAGGAAATACTGCTTCGCTCTACCGAGCACACCCAGTTTTTTGTAGGCCAGCTTGGCCTTGTCTTCCAAATGACCGCGAAACTGAACGTCGTTCGATATGTCAACGCCGAGAATACTGATACTGGCTGAGGCAACCAGGGGAGTGCCCTCGAAACGAAGATCCACGACAAAGGGTTGTTTTTTAGCGGTAATGGCGCATACTTGTGTGTGATATGTTGTATACAGAGATTTTAGTCTCAGAAACCAACGGTTAGTAACAAGCCATATTATAAGTCTATTCCTGCTTGACTCAACAAACTTGGAAAAGAGTTCAGAGAAAAATATGCTTTAGTCATCGTGACGTGAACGCTAAGAGGATTTTACGATACCAAATAAACTACGTCACAGTATGAAGTTTCTTAATTAACTTACGTAAAGTACTGAAGCATGCCACAAAACTTTGTATCCTTGCCGTAGTGCCATTTGCAGTCCACTTGTTAAACTGAAAGTAAATAACGTTGGGAATTTATGCAACGTACTCACAAGATGAAGACTAATACTGCAATTGCGTTTATGTTTGAACTCATTTTCAGTTTTCGATTAAATTAATGAAATTTGAGACATCAGTATAAACTATATTCACGCAATTTATCCGGTGTCGGTATCAACTAGGCTTTTGCCCAGCGAATTACTTCTTCAGGGTGACGATAACTTGCCTTGTCACTAAGTTTAAATAAAATTGATTTGAAAACATGCAAAAATTTTGCCTAAAAGTTATTATAATTTAAACTTCTTACTTTTTAATTAAAAAATCGGAAAATATTTACTTAAGGAATTTATAAATAGAATTGTCAATTTTGACCTAAGAAATGAGGATAGAGTTGGAAAAAGTTTGCGGCTAAAACTTCAAATAAGTTCACGTCGGTTGATCGTCGAAAGAATTTACTAAGAACTGTGAGAGATCCTTGGAATTTTTAGTTTATTAACTCAAGCAACAAAAAGATTTTAAAAAATATGTGATCTTAGGTTTAAATTGCCGCTTACATACAAAACCATACTATCTTTCTTTTCATTATTATGAAAAAAATTGAGACAACAATAATGTTTCGGATTAATGTTAAGAGTAAGGTTAACATAATGTATACTTAATTAGTTTCATCAATTTTAACGTATTTGACAATGTTTGTCATAATAATCACAGTACGGGTTAATCAAATCAATAAATACACTGGTATTGTAAAAATATTTATTTACAACAATTTCAAAAATTTTATACGTTTACTTTTTAATTTGACTTTATAAAATATTAAAAATTAAAATACATTTTATAATTAAACTATAAGATATTTACATTTTAAAACTGAATATTTAATTTAATAAATGCATTAAAATCCTGTTAATATTTTAAGTATCTTCTACTTAAATTTAATAAAAAATATCACGAGAAATAAATCATATTGAAATAAAATTACACACAAAAATCATAAAAGAATTTAATTTACATCCTCATAAAATAATTTTAGTCATATGCCTAATTTATTAAAATATTTAATTTACCAAAAAAAATACAATAACATTTCCTATTTCACATTTATACATTTTTAAAGTTAATTAATAGCTTAAATTGCAATAATTAATGCAAATATTTGGCATTTCTCATTTATAAATAAAAATCTTAAGTTTAGAAACTAAATATAAATCAAAATTTAAATTTAAATTCAAATTAAACAGATTGGTTAACACATTAATTGCCACGGTTTATGTAGTAAGCTTGCAGAGCATGTTTATGGCACTGAATGTGTTAAAATGGAATGAACCTTACAAATGTAAAAGAATCTGTATACAATCTAATTATGTATCACAAGGCAGCTGTGAATATCTGAGACACATGCCGATATTCTCGTCCGGGTCTTTCTTGTACGTCGGGGGACCAAAATGTACCGACACCGAGAACGGGCTGATCGAGCTGTCCACGTGACAGTCACTCTCACCTCGCGGACAGAACGAGCTGCCGCAGTGGTGGGGGTCGCACACACCCCCCGACATTATTGAGGACTGCGGATACATTTTACAAATATTGAAACAATTTCTAAATCTTCTCGAGACAAATTACCATTGTTAATGTTAACATTAAAAAACAAGGTTACTATAAAGATGAAAGAAAAAAAATTAAGTTATTCCAAATTCATCTTAAATTCGTGTTATGACAAAGTAAAGAAGACCGATGATCTGGTCAATGTTGCGAGAATATCCTGGATGCGGGTTGCACAGGACCGATCATCGTGGAGATCTTTGGGGGGAGGCCTATGCCCAGCAGTGGGCGTTACGAGGCTGAATGGATGGATGGATGGAAAGAATATGAACTCACCGCAACGAAGAACTCGCTCTCGCAGGGTATAGTGACCCTGTCGGCGCAGCGCAAGCGGCCGTGTCCCACCACACCCATACCGAAGTACCCGTAGCCGTAGTACCGGACCTTGTCATCCACGCCCAGGTGCTGCACGTACGGAGACCAGCGGGACCAGCTGCGAGACCGCCGAGACCGGCTCGGAGACCAGCCCGGAGACCAGTCCGGAGACCGAGCCCGCCTCTGCCCCCACAGCCAAGACGGCCACATAAACCTCCAGATCTACAGCGCAGTTAATGTTAGGCTAACTACAGGGTAGGAATTAGATATCATGATTGATTCATGTTAATTTTTAATTTTAAATTAATGTTAGAAGAATCAGTCTTTTGTTAATAGAAAATCAATGAATTCTTTGTTTATTAAATGGATGAACATGCTAAAATAAACAATAAATTAACCAGTTAATATAAGACAATAAATGTTACCCTGGAAGCCAGACTGGGCGCGGGTGTGGCAACAGCTCCGTCAGTCCCGGGCTCGGCGCCGGAACCCTCGATGGTGTCATCTTGTGTCTGGTCAGCCGGCATCATGTCACCCATCTGCGGACTGTCTGAACTTCGGATAATTCATGTACTTGTTACGTTTCTTTTTAGTTATTTAGAAAATGAGACGTTTTTTAATTTTTCCTCTAAGAAATAGTCTATCATCATGAATAACTACCATGGTTAAAATTATTATTCTGCTATCAATATACTATCTATTAAATAGTTTACACGATAAAAATAGCAAAAACGTATAAGAACAAGTACTCACCAGTAGGATCAATAACACTGGGCGCGTCAGAGGAGGGTCCAATTCTAAAGGAGCGCGGGTCACAAGGCCAGTACCGTACGGCGCAGTAGCCAGTGTTCCTCCTGATGCAAGCTTTGTACTCGTGCGATGCGAGGTGTCGTCCGTTCACTGCGTAGTTGAACGTCTTTATTGTTCCTGTGAATTATACATGACATCTGCTAAGACAGAGGTGTTCAGCCTAATTTTGCCACAGGCAACTTCATTTGCCGTTAGCTGTCCAAGGATGGACCTTCTAAACCACCTTGGCTATCACTAAAAAACAGCTATCTTGTATATATCGTGACGTATCGTCGTTGTGTGTATCAAATGGGCGACAGTATTCACGTACCGTTGTTGTCGGTGTAGTGCTGCAGACAGCCGTGCGGAGCGGAGTGTGCGAGAGGCAACTGCGCCAGCCGCAGCAGCCAAATCCGCGGCGTGTCGGCCCCGCGAGCCCGCACCCGGACCCGCGTCGACATCGTTGTCGGCAACTCGTCGGCCTCCCGACTGACACTGCCGGATGGCAGGTTGTAGTACACTGAAAAGATAAAAGACGGAGATTTTAACTAAAAAAAAGAGGAATACGAATTGAACATCCTAATGATAGCTTTTAAAATACTCACGATGCTGTCCATGATTTTGTCCACATACAGTAAAATTGGTAGCTCCTTCGCCAATTATTAAGGCGTCTTCGTCACATTCACCTGTTGTTCTATTCGGCTGACCCTTGAAAAGAATAAACAAATGTATTAAAGCTTAACAGAAATGAAACAATATAAATATTAATTAATGTTCTAATAACTGAAACGTAAAAGCTTTTGCAGTTAACAATTAGGTCAGTAGAATCCCAAAATACGTAACGAAGTCAGCGACTAAGAGAGCTAACGTTACAAATCCGAAACTCCGTAGATTGAATTTCGCTGTCCGTCCTCTTAAAACTGTCCACGGCTCCGCTCTTTATTACATTTACCTAATTTGATCCGGCCTTAGCTGCGCTAATTTCATTAACATCAATTCTTTTACTACGTCATACTAATTATAATTAGTCGAAATGCTCGGGAATTTGTAATTGTTAGGTTTTCAAGATTTTTTTAGGTTCACATTATGATTTTTATGAATCAAAGATGATAATAAGCTTAAGTTAATTTTATTAGACTTTAACAACGATAACCCAGACTGTAATGAATAATGTAATGAAAGAAACGAGTCATGAAGCCTTTAGAACATGGACATAAAGTAAATTATGAACTTTTTAGTCTGGTTAGTGATATGCCGAAGACCCTGCACTTTTTATAAGTATATGAACATACATATATAAACAAAATTAATAGTGTTATCCACTGCAACACTTACTATAGTAAAATGCACAAAGTCAATCCTGAGCTGCATGATGCCGGCGTGAGTCTTCTCCACGGTGACGTCACAGTCCTGGTCTCCGTGCCACAGGTCCGGGAAGCCGGGGGACATGAAGTACGTCAGGTTGTTCTGCACCACGCCCCCGCACGTCACCTCGACTGAGACACATTAGTGTAACTAACGGTGAGGTACCACATTCTCTTTGAAAACAGACCACTAATGTGGTGTTAAGATATGATATAAAATATATATGAAATTTTCGGCAAAAGTTTTTAATCAAAATGAAGGTAATGCTGCTAGATGCTTAATCTGAAAATTAATAGATTATTTGGTTCCCAAAACTCCTTTTGTCTATATCATGAAACATAAGTAAGTATTAAGAACGTTCATATAAATTTCAGCTGAATTATAATGTAATTTATACAGTTTCTAAATTACGACAAAAGTTTCTAATCTCAAAAATTTTACGAGCAATAAAAGTAATTTAGTATCTTTACTGCGAAGGTCAAAATAGCTATTTAGAATTATAATTTTATTCGTTAAAATTAAAAGAATCGTTATCGGGATAAATAAAAGTTTTCGCCAAAGAGCTTTGTTTATAGTCACAAAAGCTTTTTAAGTATCGTAAGATTTTAGTCTATATTAATGATTTTTTTTTTTATTAACAGATTTTAGTTAATTTACTAAGTAATACTTTTTGTAACCACTCCAACTGAGCTCTTGGTTTGTACTAAGCTATGGTTCACGACAATAATCAAACTCCGAACATGATCTTGTCTCTTGGCGCTTTTTAAGTAAACAACATCTCTCATAAACATTCTAATATTTAAGACAGAGAGTCCGCGCAAAATTAAAAAACTTAACTGGTAGACTATGTGTTATTCCAGTCTATGTTCTACATCTATGCTAAACTTCAGCGAGATCCATGCAACCGTTCTGGTATCTAATAAAAAACATCCATCCATACATCAAAACATTTATATTAGTAAGATATAATATGACCGGTCGAGTATGTGTGGCATCAAGGCGGTCCAATGCAACATTTTAATGACATCCAATGTTAAATCGCAACTTATTCTGTATTCCGTTATAATTGGGATGTCGCGTCGCGTGCTGAGAACGGGTACCTGCAATTTACATACCTTATTGGAACAAATTATAAACGCATTCACTGCCTCGTTGTACGTTTATTGATTACATCGCTCGTTGATGTGATGTTATGTATATAGGTTTACGTAAGTCATGTTACATTAACGTAATTAACATTGTAAAAATTAATCAATTTATTAATTTAATTTAATCATTAAATTAATTTATTAGTTAATTTTAATTAAACTAATTATAATATTAATCTCATATTTAAAACCAACAAATTAATTAGTAGATATAATTCGTGTGATTAAGCAATGCAATTACACAATTATTATTTCAGATCTAATTGTATATTAACAGATAGAGACGAGATTAATTCGTACATTAAGGGATTAAGATTATGTTCATCTATGCAATTACGAAATGACTACTGTCTTACTGTAGGTTTCGACTGTCGTGACACTTGTATTGAAACATCTGTTATCTCAAGATATTAGGTATATATTTGCACGTGTTTCGGCAATGAAAACTCAATTACACAGTTTGTTAAATTACAACAAATTATATTTTGATATGATTTCTTTATGTTTATGTAATTTCATTTTAATTGTTGGAATATATGTTATGAAGTAGGTTCACTTTAATATTCTTCCGTAACATTAAACTTTATTACATAACTAATGTTCAAAGGTTCTCGTAAAAATCTACTACCCGTTATATTCCCGATGGTTTTTTTTAAATAAACGATCTTTCAAAAAACAAAAACAACCTAAAATACGACCATGAAAACGGAAAACAATGCATTCCAATGTAGAATAAAATTACTATAACATGAATAAGTTTAACTATAACTGTTATCGTATCATTAAACAAAGTTCCATCTAAGTTATCCGTAAGTTTTAAGTATGTAAGATGAAATGTCTGAATCTGACCGCAAACTGTCTTGCGTTCTCGTTAAAAGTTGCTTCAAAAGACATTTAACATGCGATTGCCAACATACCGCTATGACTGCCTATAGTTTGTTTAGATACGTTCGTTTATGCATCACGACACGTAAACGACACGGTATTGAATTAAAAATATAATTCTTATGTTGGATGTAATAACGTCCTAAAACTAAGATCACAATGACGTTAAGGCCAAGTAGAATAGTTACTGGAATTACTTATCAAGTCCTTAGCTTATAAAAATTATAATGATGTAATCCCGGCCGATATCGCCCACGGCGACTGTCTTCAGCTCCGGTTTTGACGTTGGTGTCCTCGCATGTGGCTTATGTAGCCAATTTTGTTTGCGAAAATCCTCGCACATTGCGGACATGAGAGCGCACCGTTCACGTAATTACAGGTGGTCGGGCTTTCAGCACGTCGCGTCTGTCATCTAGCTCAAGGAGCCGCCGGTTTTCAAATTGTTTAATAATAATAATGCTGGCTCAGTGCTGATTGATTGACTTCTTTTCAGATATATGGAAATTAGATCAAGATTTTATTCCTTCGCCGTAACAAACGTAATATATGACACATAAAGATTTCTTCTTATAGAAGTGAAACCACAATAACAACGTCTAATAAACTAGTACATCCGTGAAAGTTGCATACAATCGCCTCATTGCTGTGGTTTCAGGCAGCACGGACTAGACAATGCCAGCACTTGCAGACAATCGCTCCTCTGTCAACTTTATTTAACAATTTATGCTACTTTCCAATAGTTAAACAGATTCGTAAAAGGTTAATAAACATAACTTACAGTAAGTCATAACTTAACAAAATGAAATATTACTCAAGTATTAAAATTGTTTGGTTTTTTAGTCCACGTTCCCTTGCCACCCTTTTCTTATAAGGAAAGTATGGGTAAGGGGCAATAGATTTGACGGAGGAGGAGACGCGTAGGAAGAGGATATATTCTCTTTCTGTGCATCCCCTCCTAGGTTGATTAAAGGTAGGCAACATTTAAGAAATTTTATTTCCAGGACCGATCACCGTGTCGATCTTTGGGGGAGGTCTACGCCCAGCATTGGGCGTTACGTGGCTGCGAAGAAGGATAATATTTCGTGAGATTCAAAATGATTACATATTTCTACCTTCTTTAAAAATCATGGTTCGTAACTTAAATAAAACTTTATAAAACAAACTTATACCATATCAATTTGTTAAGGATAGTTAGTAAAGTTTTCAGATTTACTGGTCTCGATTATACTTAAACGAGAAACTTCGCTCACAAGTCCTGGATTGTGTTACTCCAACATTGGAAAACTTATAGTTAAAACTTGGCGACGACTTAAATTATATTTGATCAACTATACCATTTAGTTAATTAACCTTTCTAAAATGCCAGTCTTATTTAAATAGTGTCAATTGCAGACTATAGTTTTACAGTTTATCCAATTTTGACAACGAGGTCATTGACCAGAATATGATGATTTTAAAAATAGTACAAGTTATTCCTAATTACTACACCGCGATATTGAGTTAGTCTTTCTATTCCCTCTGATTATAAACCCAAAGGATAAAAGATGTCTACGTATTCTTTCTGTAAAAATTCTAACATCCTTTGTAATTGTGTACAATCGTGCCGACAACGGTAATTATTAAGGAGATTAACTACATATCAGCAGAGCCGTAACTTGTCTTACTTAAGTCATCTTTAAAAACTACTTATTGTTATATTAAAAAAAAAACACACTTTTATTTCTGGTAGTACTGTTGATAATGAACTGACATTACACAGAATGTTATATTTTTCATAGGGGGTATACATGGACATCTATAGCCCCAGTGGTTTTAGATCTGGGGTAATAAATGGACTAATTCGTGGTATTCTAGAGCAATAAATCTTTGTACAGAGTACAACAAAGTAGTGGAACAAGTTGCCGGCATCAGTTTGCCCTCCATATGTGGGAGGGCGACATTCAAAAGCACGTTGACTAAGCTCTTACTAAACTAGCGCGTACCATCTTTCAACCACATCATCGCTCAAAACGCTGGTTTATTGATTAAAAAGAAGTTTCTGAACTGTCATATATACTTACAAACGCAACAGACACCAAGCCCGTGCGCGCAGTCGCCGGCCGCCTTGCCGTCACGCTGCCGGCAATCGTAGGGATTGAGGCAGATGCCCGCGCGGGCAAGAGTATGCCCCTCCGGCCGACACTCTCGCTCGCCCCCCACCGGGAAGAAGTTCAGCACCTTGCCCAGGGAGAAGAGACCACCTGCAGAAATATGTCTGTTAACACCTCGTCTTTAGGTTTTTACTACACACGTACACTGTCTCAAAAATATGATATTTTTGTATCAGTATTTAGACACTAAAATCGCGTTTGTATATACTAAATGACACATTTAACATAGCTTAACTGAGGTAAGTAATTGTATACATTAGTATACGGAAGGTAATAATAATATATTCTTTAGAATCCACACTTTTTAAAATAAACCTTTTAAGGAAACTCGCGACTTTACTCTAAATGGGTAACAATGTAGGTACTGGAACATTGCCTTAGTGTGAGTCGCGCAGAGTAGTTACCGGTAGAGAGATTACTTCAAAAATTGAAAAAAAAATTAAAAACCTTACATTATGATTTGTTAAATAAATAATAATGCATTATGTACTTTTTAATATGAGTTTTATTATTTTAAACTAATTAGTTAATAACGAAAATTTTAACAATTTTAAGTACTTACAAAGTACAATAACCATTTTATTTACACCTATAATAATAGCAATTACGTCCTTATCATTACATTACGGTAAACCAAACTCCGAAAACAAACTAGCTAGATATAACAAAAGTCTCTGATGATCTCTATTCTGTGATATAGAGTACAAAATACAGCTAAAAATAGGTAACGTGCTTCCTCTAGAAGACGCCACTTTCCCCGGCGTGGGTATAGTGAAGCGACGTCGAACGTTATATTCCTTGTAGATAGCCAACGGTACTGCTCAGGAAGTGTGGCACTTTGTAAAATTGTCGATACGAAGCGAGGCGACCATATCTCGTGAATTCAAGCCCATCCATTTATATACTTTTGAGTATAAGCGATATTCGTTTTTTTTTTTTTGAGGTGCCTCTCCGACAAGCGAATGTTGGCGGTCGCTTTTCCATATTTTTATATACACTAGTAACTGTCTAATTTGACTGGAAAAAAATGTAGAGCCATTTAAGAGTTATAGCGAGTTATTTTCTTGCAAGATAATAGTGATTAAGATTCATGGTTTAGTTATTTAAAGTAAGGAATTTATCGCAGATCTTTTAAGAATAGCAATTTACTCCGTCGTGCGCTTTCCGTTTTACTCGGAATAGTAAAATGTAAATTTTAGCACCGGAGAGAATCCTTCGATCGCTGTCGTCTCACGTATAGTTCTAATCTTTAATGCAATTCCGTATAATTCCCATCTTATATGTATAAAGTTTTTTCATACTGTAAGAGACGAGCGGTAGTACTTGCAACGTTATTAGTAGGAAAATTATTAATTTACTAGCTTTTACCCGCGACTCCGACCGCGCGGAATAAAAAATTAAAAAAAAAGGGGTAAAAATTATCCTATGTCCGTTTCCTGGTTCTAAGCTACCTGCCCACCAATTTTCAGTCAAATCGATTCAGCCGTTCTTGAGTTATAAATAGTGTAACTAACACGGCATTCTTTTATATATATAGATTTGTGTGTCTTAAGTAAGTTTGATTGTGTACATTGTGTACTTTGTATATATTGTGTACATTGCCTTATTACACACCGTTCTAGAAAGTTAAATTGACAAAAAATATGAGAGACTTTCTTATTATCGTGTAATATTAAAATAATACATCTGGGCAACCCAACGCACGCATAGCTTAGTAAAAATTAATAACACATAGGAAGTAACCATATATAAAAACTATGTCATATTTAAAAACTATGTCAGTGAGTGTCAATGTTGGTAGTTAGCATGTCAATCAGATTAGTGACATATAAAAGAATGACGGTACAAAGATTATCAATCGACTAGCATATATCTATAGACTTATGAATGTCGTCGAAAGAAGTCTCTGCCTACACTTAACGATATTGAATGATTATTTTATGTATTTATAATAACGACCTCCACTACCATTTCTTTGCTCGCAAACTGAATCAAAAAATTTCCAAATTGTTTTAAAATTTTTAACTGTTTAAATCCGACTAGAACACAATTACAAGTTTTTTTTTAACATACGAGTCAATTATAACTTGTAGGTAACAAAAAAAATTAAGGTTGTCACTTAATTAAACTCAATTATTAAAAATTATACTTATATAGTTAATATTTTTTTTAATCAATTTTTGTAAGATGTTTGAATATGATTAACTAATTTAATTGTTTGATTAATTTGTCGACTTCGTTGTGTAACAGGAAAGCGATAGCCCTGTCCATTTGCCTTTAGTTGTAACTTCCAAAACACTGTTGTTAAAAAGAGTTAGTCACGGTGTTTTGGACTTTTTGTAGCTGCTTGTACTTTTCCACACCATTTAGGGTTCTTTCTTCAAAAAATGATAAATCATTTTTTCTAAATTTACATTAATCTTATTAATTCTGTGGTAATTTCAATTACATTTTCGAAATTAATTAATATCGATCAACTTGAGACGAAATTTATATAATTTTGTTGATATTTTAATTTTACAAATATAGTCTCTACAACAATACAATAAGGTTTAAATTATTTTTTTCAAAAAACAACTAAATAATACTGAATATATCGTATATACAGAACCATTTAGATATATCACTGAAGCATTAAGCGGAATGTTTATTTTTTCTCGTTACAAAAATTCAAGTCCGACAACAAGTGTTTAGAAGTCAGTCAGTACTGTTAGAGTACACTTTCACCGCATTACATTTTGTCGATGGTACAACTGATAAATGTTATTAAAAAGACCAGTCATTAAATTTATTTAGAATGATTTCAAAGCACAATTTATTAGAAAGTGATAGTTCATAAGATGTTTTAGTCATGTTATATTTGCTTCAGAGTTAATTATTATTAAATGGTGTGTTAGAAGTTCAAATATGAATGAATATCTTACTAATATTATAAACGCCAAAGTTTGGATTTATGGATGGATGGATGAATGTTAGAAGGTATCTGCAGAACGGCTCAACAGATCCAAAACCTACCTAAAAAATATAAACACATTTCACAATTATTTTTTTTGGGATGGTAAAATTAAAAACATTAAAATTCTCACTTTCTTTGTAAAGGATTACATTTAAATTCAATTCTCAGCAAAATTCCTCGTCCGTTAAACAATATTGTGGTTTGCGGTATGTCTGAAAATAGACATAAATCCGACAGAGGGTAGACATGTCGACCCGACATAGAAGCAATCACTGTCAATCAATGCTACCATAAAACACGCTTTTAAATAAAATTAAAAAAAAACATATTCTTCTATAGTTTCCCTTTTTTATCACCCTATTTATTAAGAACTTAGACTGCAATAATTCGAAATTTAAAATAATTCAATTGCATATAGTCATAATCTCTTTGGTTGTTTTAAAAAATTACTAGTTACCAAAGAGCTATTTTTTTTCTTTTATAAATTCAATACTGGCAATCTTTAAATAAATAAAAAACAGTGGCAATGTCTACTTTCTATAGTTACTCTAGGGTATAGAAAGTAGATCGACACTACTGATCATTTTGCAACCTTTATATTCGTGTCGTTTTACTCAACTGAATTGTTTAATGAAAAATTCATCAACTACTATTAATTGAAATCGATTGAAAACCAAATATATTTTTGCTGATAATATTTTGGTTCAAGTCTGCCCAACCATCTATCAGTCATGTGTACAACTATTTAGTTATTGCGTAACTACCCTTTGCCTGCGACACCGTCCTCGCAGAATTTAAAAAAAAATTAATAAGTAGTCTATGTGTTCTTCCAGACTATGTTCTATATATGTCTTAAAAAAAAAAACGTGCCAAATTTCATCAAGATCCGTTGAGCCGTTTGAGACTTATGTATCTTCAAACAAACATCTATCCATCAAAACATTCGCATTTATAATATTAGTAAGATAATAATAACTACGACTGTCTGTTCTCCTATGACAAAAACGGTTATCCAAATGGATAACCGTTTTTAAAAAGTTGTCAAAAAAAATTGACTGTGATTATTGTGAACATTTCCTAGCATAGAAGCCACAAATATTCGCTCCTCATATAATACCTACTTCACTTTTTCGTACGATTTTCGTAGTGCATAATGAATTTTGTGATCAATGACATGCTCAAAACAAATATTGTGCCATTGATGCGGACCAATGGTTCACAACCTCTGGCCTACAAAAAACCATGGAATAGACATTACTTAACTTGATACACAACATGATGACTAGAACAGACGTGATGCACTCTAAATTTAATAGCAATACAGCAGTAATACCTCGCGACTATTTCATACCACGTTAAAGTCGATGTGTTGTTAGGGCTGTCGAGCATTTTTACTATTTTTATTTTACGAATACTACTTTATTTATAAATTGGCTAGATACTAAACCAGGTTAAACCTTCGACATTAAAACTGCATTATATTTCTGGGATCAAAATCTATGTGTAATATGTTTTAAACGGAAATTTTGGTTTCAAAAACCAACTATCAGTAAGTACAACCAACCACAACCCACAACATTATAAAGGTATATTACCTCGTCATTATATCGTACAATATCTACATCAATTAATTAACAAAACACTTTATGTACGGTTGTATTGAAGGTTTAAATTTAAATTATAAGTTGTTTACGGAATATTAACTTTGAAGCACTTAACAGATCGTTAGTGCTTAGTGCGTTAGCTACTCCTTTACGAAATGTATTAAAGAGCACTACGTAATCGAATTAACCTCAAAGCGAGAACTGATAACAAACTAGATTTGAGAGATACGATCAGGAGGCACCTAATCAAATTTGACAACAAAAGCGAGCTACATAGAAGCAGAAGAGTTCTTAGAGTAGCTCTTCAAACGTATTTCAATGGTATATTAAGTTACAGACACTTTTTTCCACGTACAAGCACACTTTATCTTTATTGTATTTTTCGAAGATATAGTTTTTGACATAAAATGTCAATTTTATTTCATTAAAAGAAGTCGTTCTTTGTTCACTTTTAAAACGAGTTTATAATTCCAAAGTATACTATAAAAGCGTTAAACAGATGGCAATTTACTGTGAGCAGACAATTCCGGCATCAGGACATGCTATCAAAATTTGTATGCAAACGAGAGTCAGCCCTCAATGTAATCACGCCTTTATTTGATAGGGAATGAAAGCTCCGTATCCGTTAGGGTTGGCTCTCACACTCGTTACATAACCGTAAAAGTTTGCTTAAAAGCCGCTATTTGCGTTAACGTTCACTGTTATTTCTACCGTCGTTTAATTGCTAACATAAGAGTTTCAACCCTAATCGGAATGCCCTCAAGTTAATGTATTGGAAAAACGTTTTATTGTTAAATATTTGCGTTGTTTGTTGCGACAACACCGCCCCGGGGTTGCGTGGCCAGTACTCACTGCGCGTCGTAGTTTAACCTTTTTACGTTTATTTTTTTTATAATTTTTAAATTATTCTTGCCAGTGTCACAAAAATATCACCAGCAAAAAACAATCAATAACGAAATCTTTTATTTTTACGAGTTATTAATACACCTTTAGCTAACAAATGTTTTATTTTTATTCGTCAAACTATTGAAGAAGTTCAAGCAGATTAATTGCACGGAAAACTATTGTTTTTATTTAAGTCTTTTGATGTCTAGAGTCGTATAACACTAATGGGGACTACTCAAGAAATATAAAACGTAGTTAGAAATACACAATTACACGTTACAAAGTAATCTTAGTTAATCTACAGTTCGCCACCCCTGTGGTCTTAGATGTAACATCTCGTTACCATAATCGGATTCCCCTTTTCTTGCACTTTCGTATGGAGCAACGTTAAGCTTTTTCACGCTAACATCGAACATTTTATAAATAAAGTGGACATAATATATACCTATCCCATGTCTTCTTATTTTAATTGATATCAGGACATGTTATACGAATTTTTTTTTTGATGTTATACTCAAGTATTAAGTGCAAAAATTTCCCATCAAATAGTTTTATAGTTTTTCTTCCAACGTAATTTATTTATCAATATATTTGTTAATAAATTCCACAGAACACAGCATTTTGGGTAAAACGTATCAGATTCCACAAACTAATTATTAAATAATTCACATTTCACAGACTAATTATAAATAATTAGTTTGTGAAATCTGAAAAAAGTTACATATAAGTTACCATAAAACAACGTAAATTCAATTCAAATAGACAGAATTTAATCCTGCATAAGTATGAAATGTTATCAGTGGCTTTAATTCAAAGAGATCTGTGTCGCGTGTATGAACAGCTCTAATTAAAGCAGTGCCACACGGTGCGAGAACCGTAGTTAATTAACTTAGAAATCCGTTTTTCGATCGGTAACTAAGATTGCTTTGACAAAATTACATAAAAGCACCATCTTTTCATAACCTAAAACTTTTGTTATTCCTATTGGAGACCGATTTATAGGTTACACGAATTTGTTACTTTTTGCTATATTGCATTTTCGTCTGTAATATCTGTCAAAACTGTTGAAGACCAGAAAATAAAGGAATATTCTTAAATAGTAAAGAATGAAGTAAGTAAAACGTTTTAAATAAACAGTTATTAGGATATCCAAGAAAATACGAATGTAGATGTGTAGTTTACATTTAATTGGTTAAGTGTTCAGTCCCCAGTCGCACAGGGGCTTTTTTATCGCGCGTTAAAAAACGTTCATATAGAACAAATGCATTTCCATGTAACTGTTCATACGGCAGCGTTTTTAAAACGCGACGCTTTTTGTGGCACATGTTGCATTTTGTACGCTGGGCGAACGGAACAAAAGTAATTTTAAGGTGTTCGTCGCTCGAGAGCCACTAAGGTCGAGATTTAACGCGGCGTTAAAAATGCACCCATGTAAATAGGACCTTAAAGTGGAGGTATTAAATCCGCATACATGATAGTTTAGACTTGCGCGTCGGTAAAACCCCGAGCTAGAAAGTACAAGCCGTTCTCAGCTTGTAGTTGTACTAGTTCAAGTGTCTAGTTATCAAGCTACCTGGAGTCAATCACGTTCAACCACTTCAGTCTTAACGAATACGCTCAAATCTAGACTTTCGAGAATTGTTCATCGTGTTTATTTATTTTAAATAACTCACAGAATAACAAAAATTAAATCAAACTTTGGGTTCCCACTATTAAAAAACTTTTATAAAAACATATTCTGTCTCTGATTGATTGAAAAACAGGAATAATAAGTAAAAATTCATGTCTTTAGACACTGGGATATCTCAGTCGTCACAACAGCTGTCGATGTCTTTCATCACCGCTATCTTTGAACCATGATCGCTTCCGTAAAATAAAATGGCAGTGCATAAAGTTTTATTGCATTATAGCCAGTGACATTGTTCTCGCGTTTGTGAAGGCAGTTGGAATTTTTACGATATGTACAGTTAAATGTGAAACAAGTTTAATTTGTCACTCGTAACAATCAAACTTGTTTCTCTGTTTTGTACAGGTACAACAATGGTATACCAAAAAACTTATCGGTATAATAAAAATATAATCAGTAAATAATATCGACAATCAGTGAAATGAAAAAAAAAATAACACTGAAATTGTACAAAAAGACCTAATCAATGAACTTGCAATAGCAAATATGACAAAGTCATCTTGAATCATCAGTCATCAAGAATCGGTCAAGCCGTTTCGGAGGAGTTCAAGTTCGAACCCCGTGACACGAGAATTTTATATATAAGACTAGCTGTCGCCCGCGACTCCGTCCGCGCGCAGTTAAAAAAAACTAAATGGGGGGGGGGGTTATGAAAAATAGATGTTGGCCGATTCTCAGACCTACTGAATATGCTCACAAAATTTCATGAGAATCGGTCAAGCCGTTTCGGAGGAGTTCAAGTTCGAACCCCGTAACACGAGAATTTTATATATTAGATATAGTCCAATTATGTGAGTACCAGTTGTAGATTATAAACATTGTTTAACATCAAAATTAACGTCAGAGTGAATGGAGAACAGCGAATTAAGATAAAGTTACCTAGTAACATTATGACACGCATGACGGCCGAACATAACAACGACAAGATTTCGCTCTCTGTCTGTACCACTTCATATCTCACAAAGTTATTAATCGAAAGTACACAACGTGTGTGAACGATGCAATCTTAAATACGATAATACATTCACTTGTTTTTGTAAGCCAAGTAATATAGAAGATTATTAGATAAAGAACGAAACGAAAGTGAGTTCTTTTTTCTTGTTCTTTTTGTGTGTTCAACACAAAATCCCATTTTCATATGTAAAAATCATAACGATAACATGTTTAAACATTTAAAATTCAAAGAACTTTTACGTTTGAATAAGCTATAATTTTACCTTAAGGACTCTCGAAGCCGCACCTAACGAAAGTGTGCGTATTTTATATTTTATTGCCAAATTTCAAATCATAATGGTAATAAATATTTAAATAAGGCTCGACCCAATGTGCTGGCGACATTTTGTATGTATGCGTCACAAATATGTCATGTAGGACGAAGACTTCCACTGCTGTAATATTTGTATTGAGACATATTGTTCTCTCTGTTTTAACAAAGAAAATAATAGGGATAACTATATCCTATACTAGCTGTTACCCGCGACTACGTCCGCGCGCAGTTAAAAAAAAATGAAAAATAGATGTTGCCCGATTCTCAGACCTACTGAATATGCTCACAAAATTTCATGAGAATCGGTCAAGCCATTTCGGAGGAGTACGAGAACGAAAACTGTGACACGAGAATTTTATATATTAGATATAAAATGTCTATGTCACAGTGTTAGTTACCCTACTCCTCCGAAACGGCTTGATCAATTTCTATGAAATTTTACATGCATATTCAGAAGGTCAGAGAATCGGATACTATCTATTTTTCATACCCTTATTAATTTTTTTTTAATTGCGCGCAGACGGAGTCGCGGGCGACAGCTAGTGATTCTACACAATTACTTCAACAATCGTAACCCACAGTTAGCTGAGATGTAAAACGCGAAAGGTGATTTTTTATAACTGTAAATAATCCTTTTGCATTGAAATGTGTGGGTAGTTTTATAAACATCAAGAACACCTTTTGTATCTTTTTCAATTGTTTGTACCTAAATAAATTGTGCTTTATTCGTGTCACGTACTCATATATTCTTTCCTTTTTCGAAAGATATCTTATATCAAAGATGTCTTAAGAGGGTTGTCAACCTCAATCGAAGAATTATGTATATTTACGTTTTAACTTTGGTTTCAATTGTATCCAATTCGTTTATTTACACAGCCGACGATCAATCAAAAGGTTCCTTAGCATACTGTTGTAACTTAAAATTTGCTAAATCGTGGCATCGAGAATAATTATAAAAAAAATCCGATTACGTTACTTTTTTTCAGAGAAAATGAAAATGTTTTTATACAAATATTTTGACAATGGAAACATTTTATCAAGGTAGCTGTGACATACAGATTTATGGAACATCGATATATTCTTGAGACAGGTATGGTTTATAAATTCTGCCTGAACATACAGACAACATCCACCACGAATACCAACCATGCAAGTTAAAATAAATCTACTGCTTTAATCATAAAGTTCATTTTCAATTGTAAACACAGTGTTTGTTTAAGATACATTGAGTAAATATGTCGACTTCCGTATGTTTGTCGTGTTCTGATATATCGCATGCGATACCGTGAACGCCGAAGGGGTATTTACTAAGCGAAGATACAAATAAATCGCAAAGACTACGTGAACACAGATATCTTCAAAAAACATGAACATTTCAACTTAATCTCCGAAGTAATGTAATGTTTTTTTTTATAAATCCAAAAGCAAACCATGTAGGGTCGACGTGACAGTTTTCGACCTCCAGATTGATCTATCTTCCACCATCTCAGTCGACCCTCCCTTCTTATCATGTCACCTTTTTTCGCCATTCATCTCTTCCTAGGCCTACTCTTACCAATGTACCCCTTAATAGTCATATTTGACCCCTCCCCTCCTAATATCATGACATGAATAGAAAAATCTATAAAAAAAACATCTAATAGTAATAAAATGTATAGACTTGTACTAGTTTATCCTGAGGTCTTATCGAAGTAGGCAAACGGGACATCATTCCTCTTAAAAACCTGCATTGAAGTTACTAAGACGTTTTCCTCTTTAAGTGCCGGACCTATTGGCCACGATACAACAGTACTGGTTTTCTCGGACCCTATCAACGGTAACTAAACGCAATAAACCTACCATTCGTATAAAACGTGACCTCAACCACGATTATTACCGCAATATCGATGACTCCTACAAATAAAGGCCAATGTGCAAATTGACAACTTTTCAGGAGAGTCTCTCAAAGTTTCAATAGTATAGGAAAAGAGGCCGCATAGGCCCTTTTCTTTAGTGCATGTTGTTAACTAAGAGGTAGCTTTTAACATAATAAATTAAAAATCATCAATCGGTTACTTTGGCCCTTATACATAGGGCCCATCGATATGTCTATATGTTTTACTGTTTTAACTTTTATAACTCAATCCCATAAAAATTGGGAACTCCTTCTAAAAAAGGGGATGTTTGACTTAAATCATATTGATTAGTTTAAAATAAATTTTACTTTATCTCATTTTGAAAATATGGTAACTGCAAGACACCATAACATGTGGATGTACAGGAAAACATTACTTAAATAAGTCAGTCCCATGACCCGGACACGAGGGTTACGACAAACGTTAGGGCTGACAAAGACCTAATAAGGGGTTAACAAATTAAAATGTAACTTCATAAACAGTAATTTAGCAGGATGTACTGTTATAAAAGATATAGTGAATCTATATGTTTAAAAAAAGACATGAATTGGTATTTGACAATGTGACATACCTTCTAATTAATTTACTATTTCTTGAACTTAAATATTTTTAATAAACCTCAAGGTCACTCAAAAATAATTATACATAGAAACGTTTAAAATATTTTTGAGCCGCGTAATCTCGTAAAACGGGAAAGATTAAAATTTTGTAAATTTGCCAACCCTATCTATAACAGAGGTTCCAAACGTACATGTTATCTCATTTCAGGTCACACTTGAATTTTTTATGTTACATTGTCACGTATCGGATAATGTTCTTAATGTTTTGCATGTACGGTCATTTTTTATTTGCGAAATCATACAACAGTTATTATTTAAGACAAATTTACTTTTGACAAATGCGCTTGATAATGTTTTTGTAATGTCTGTATATTTACTCAAAAAGTAGAAAATTTAATGTAAAATTATTCATGTAACAATAATTACTCTTGTAATTTTTTTTAATAATATATAATCAATCGATGACGTAGTTAATGGATCATATCCATATTTGGATATTATCCGATCGATTCCCATATGAAAAATAAATAGATAATTTCGAAAGTTGATCTATACCAACCTAAAATTAAAGTATCCATATTTTACATGACATGTATTTTATATTTAAAGTTTTTTTTAAATTGCATTTTTTGCTTACCAAATAAACCTAATCTAAACAGACTATTAGTTATCGATGAGTATGTTATTCAATCTTCAGTGGGTCATTTATCGTATTGTAAAGAATTTTAGATATTCTTTTGACTACTTTGGAAAAAATGTAATTTTATTGACTGCTTTTTTAGGTAATTTATTAATAAAATAGAACACTGTGGGTTACCATATGCGAATATTTTCCACTAATTGAGGGTTGAACCGCGCGTGCATTTTCAGTAAGGCTGCTAGGGGTGTGCGGTTTGAAACTCAATTACGCTTAATATTCAACGAGGCCTTGTTGGCTTTAATGGTAATATTCGTAGAGCGAGTTTTACCCGCCGCAATTTAAAGTTATTTGACATTTTTAATTAATACCATAATCCTTTATAAAATATCGATCAAAAATTTAAAACATCACTAGTCTCAGCTGGCTAATCTTTCTTTGAACATCGAAAATAGTTCACAATTTTTATTCATTCGATTTTTTTCTATAACTACCCCAAGTGTTGTCAGCTCCAGTCCCTTGCGGTAGGGAAGTGGGTCGAATAGTGTAGTACGAGACTTGTATTACTACAACACCTGAACTCTTTACCCTACAACTGTACACTCGCATACATAATTGTTCAACTCATTTATTAAACTCGTTACTACCAGATTACATTTAGTAACATATACCTCCTCTCAACATTACTTATTTTAGTATCAGATGGCTATTGTTTCTACAGCCAAATAACAAGCTCTAGTTTAGTATCATTTGTTTTAAAAACACTTTTATTTCTTCTTTATTACTTATTAAAATCCGGTATTACAATCGTCATTCCCAGTCTCAAGAAAAAAATGTTTAGCAATATATTTGTAAGATCTTACGATTTAATAAATTAGTCATTGTGAAGATATTTAAATTAATATTATATTTGTTTTTATTAAACAAATATGTGCGCAACTGTACAACTGCTCGGTTAATCGATTCCCGGTGCGCTGTAGACGTCAATGGGTATCTCCTTATGCGGCGAGCGTGTGTTTTTTTTTGTTAATTTTATAGCGGTAGCACTGCCGTAGAAAGTTATTGCTTATTTGTGTTGCCGCAACAATTTGAAGATGTCCGTTATTTATGCGCATCTGATTTTTGTTTTATTTCATTCGTTGAATGCGCATGTTTTATGCATTATCAACCTTTTTTTTGTTTTTTTTTACATGAGATCACGACTAACAATTACAGTCGAATATCTTACCACTTCGGTTAAGATGAAAGCGATCACGACTGTATTATTACAGAGACAGACGTTAATTTTTCTTGGGATCTTTACCAACAATTTTGTTTTTCTACTATTATTTGATCCTGTACCTTTTAATAAAACAGTCTTATCAGTTGTTCAACTTTTAGCGCTTAGTTTTCCATTCTCCATAAAATTTAAAACTCTTTACGCTCAATGTGATGTTGCATAAGATAGCTTATTAGCATATAAATAATACGAACAAATGCAGCTGTTCAAACAGCTGACCTGTGCAGATAAGTGGAGCTAAATGTTACCGAAGGAGGGAAAAAGCTCGTCCGCAAACAGATTTTATGTTCATAAAAACTGCATTTCAAGTTAATTAAAACTTTTATTTACAATGTTAAGATTTATTCAGTGTGAGAATATAATACTTAGTACATAAAATAAAGGGTAAACTACACAGTTATCGTCAAAGATTTGAATAAGTTTTTTTTTTGTTTTAAAGTCTATGAGTGTTTATTTACAAAGCTATTGGTAGAAAAAATAGAACGGTTTATTAGAAAACAAAAGCTAACATTCACCTTCATATCAAAAAAATAAAAAAATTATGAAAGATTATTATAAATATGTCCTTAATTATAACTTAACCTAGTTATTTAAAAATAATTATAACTATAAATTAAACATTTTTTTTTCCATTCACAAAAAAATCAAATAGACCAAACAATTCCGGTTACCTAAGTTATTTTAAGTCGGCAGTAAAAACTAAACGGACAACTTTTCAAAGCATCAAGACATAAACTGGAAATTTCTCAAATACCTAATTTCGGGACAATGTCAAGTTACAAGTTTTTGCTAGAGGACGTTTGTTACAGTTGCTTGCAGATCATTGACATTCAAGAGACAGGACCTACAATATTCCCATTCCCCTATTTCAAATTAGAACGAACAATATGTTCTAAACCCGCTTACTTGTGTGGTCAAGTGTGAAGTTTGTAAATTTTTGAGTCAGTATGCGTTCATAAAAACGTTTTAATTTTACCCCAGTTCTAACACGATATACACATTTTGTGATTGTCATTTTTATCTCACCCGAGAAACAGCAGCTCTTTGCCTAGTCCGTTACTCTATATTCAGAGTTGACATGCCTCACGTCTCGCGACCGGTAGAACTTGTTTAAAATTTACCGCAATTTTAATAGTACATTGATATTGATTAGCGAAATTTATGTAAATTACAACCAATTTATTAAATGGAATGTTTAGTACACAAGACACGAGACACGTTGTTAAAAAAATACGCGCGCGAGGCTGCACGGTGCCGGGTAGGCGAAGAGTGGACGAATTCGCGTTAACCTTAGCCTATATAATAATAAAAAAATACAGACTTCTTTAGCTGTAGCGCGACTCTTCCTTCAAAGGCTATAATATGACAGAATTTAAGTCAGTCTTCTTAGTATTCGATTAGTTTTATTTTTAAGTCTTCATTTATTTAATTCGAAGAGCAGAAAGATAAGAAGGTCTTCGATAGCTCAGACATTCGAAAAATCTAGGCAGTGGCCTAAATTAGTAGGCTCAAGTGTGAACAGACCTCATTATGTAGAACTATTTGCAAATAGAATTTTAAAACTAGATTATAAATTTAACAAATCATTTAACAGATAGGTAATTATTTATTAGTACTATTTAAAACTTTCTATTTAATGAAACATATACGAAATAGATACTTATAGATGCGTAATCCGGATAGATTATCTCAGTGTTGTCATTTAAAATATAAAATGACATTCCGAAAATCTACTCTGGATTAGACGTCAAACTTCTATGAAAAACTCCATCTATAGGTTATTATATATATTTATGACAAAAAAGTATTATTACTAAACAACATACTATTAGCAATATCAAGCATATTTAATAGGCTTCGTCTTTTTCCCGCTTTAAATGGAAACGGCATAAATATTACCTCTAGCATAGCTTTAATTAAATAATGCAATTTAAAATATTTTTAAAATCGTCGAAAGTAACCTATCGTAGCTCAGAATTGCATTATCTGCATAGCTTCAAATCGGCCGCGAGCTACAAAACTGGATTACGCTGAGAACGTTAGCCTGACCCATAGGATTAGCGAGCCTTAATTGTTATAACCCGTTACTTTTAATGACTTAAACGTCACTAATATATAACTAATTTGTAATATTTAATTCAATTACAAGTCATATACGATTTAATTCGTTGATATCTTACACAATCGTATAAAAGTTAAAAAAGTTAATTTTCGAATTCCATTTAAGGCCTGCAACACTCCGATGGAATCTAACCGAAACCCAAATAAAATGTATATTCTTATTACTTTACATAATATTACTGTTGAGACGAGCAATAAATATTTATCCCAGCGTGCGCATTTTTATCCGCCAAAAAATTCAACAAAATTAATTGATGTTTGTTCACATGAATTAAATCCTTCCTAAATGGCTAATAAATTATTAATAAACGACGTCCAGAGAACAAAAGATCGCGACATTTATTCATATTAAAAGATAGATAAATCTGGTGCAGTCAGCCTTTACCTCCGAAACATTTTTTTTTCGATATCAAGAGTTTATGGTACCGGAAAATGGATATCATATAATTTGCAAGTAAATTAACGTTTTTTTTTAAATCGATAACAGTTTTATATTACAATCTAAGTGAAATTATTTTTGTTGTTGTAAAAATTAACGCCGTGACGATTATAATTGCATAGGTAGAGGCCAATTTTATTTTTTACTTAAATTATACATTAAAAATAAACTTACCATGTGAAAAAAATCCCCTGCCGGCACTCTCCTTACTCGTACGATTATCAAATGTGTGACTTAAATTGTTTTTAAATGCATCACTGTATCGAATTTTTCTCCTTGATTTATTTCCTTCAGTACAAATAACAAAACACACAATCAATAAAATTACGACACATCTTAAAACGTCCGGCTTCATAAACATTTTCGCTTCATTATTAAATCTCTTTTCACTGTCCTTGCATAAAATCAATTTACTTCAAAGATAATAGAATTATTGACATTAATAAAACAGATGATACTGTCATTATTTCGCGCGTAATTCGGGCAAAGATTATGTCGCACTTGTTGAGTCCGCGAGCGGCGCGCGCGCAGTCTTTCCCCGCGACACTGACCATGATCAAGTTCAATGCAAGCATTTAACATCAGTGCTGTCAGATTCTTGCAACTTTCACCCGTGAGGGTTATTAAATACATTCAACAGGATAAAACGAAATATTATTCTATAATCAGTTCATACTGCTTAGCTACAAACGAATTCAATATGTTAAAGTGAGCAACACTCGTTTATTAATAGCTCTTGTTCAATTCGAAAGCTTAGGTCGTCTTAGGTCGAGGAGATCGTGCTGATTCTAACATTCAATTCTGCAAGTAAGGGCGCCATAGTGATTCTAATATTGGGTCATCGGATACGACTTACAAACCGCTTATATTTTGATGATTAAATAAATAAATGGCACTGTTCATATTTTCGTGTAATAATTACTACGAACCTAAATCAAGTTAATGAGAAAGAATCAAAAGTTACATGACTTATGACACAGAATCCGAAAATTGGTCAGGGGTTCGAATCCACACTTGAACTGTTTACCATTCTGAAACACAAAATTAGGGTAAGAGTTGTAAATTACGTTAAAGGTATTGCAAAAAAAGTTGTATAATTTACTGAATTACATTAAAATTGTTTAAAACTAGATAGTAGTAGACGATTGTTGTCTGATAACCCAATTTAGATATAAAGTCGTGAGAGTGTACTTTTAAATATAATATAGGCGCAGGACCTGTGAAATTTATGATCATAATAACTTGACGATGTTATACTCTTTGAATATACTCAAAGACTTGTATTGAATGTCAAGAATAATAATGGCATTCGTTTTTTACGAGTTAATCCGGCGCTAAGTCGATTTTTATATGGATTGTAAACAAGTCATAACAGACATAAAGGCGATGGTCGCGATATAAAAAGTGCAAGTAAATTTATTTGACCTTTCATTTGGAACGATACCAATGGTATGGACAATAGCTTTAAAAATAAAATTATTTGTATACTTAATTTAAACTGACAACATTGTAATTTATCAGAATGTAATCTTGTTTGATGCTATATAATTTAAGTACTTAAACCGAACTTTATTATATTGTTCTAATAATGTTGTTATGCAGCTGTTGGCTACACACTAATTATCGTTTGTGTGTATTTTTATTTTTTCCTTTGTAATTGATAATTTTAGCTGCTGTGTTGCAAACTTTTATAGGTAAATAAAAAAAATGTGAGCCGTCATGGGACGCTTGGCAGATGTGAAACATCATGTGAGATAAGATATGCAGAAAAGATAAGATATGCATGCATGCATAAAAGATAATATTATTACAGGAATTAAATATAGCTACTGTAGTAAACAACAACGCCGAACCGAGTGAGAAGCCACACCGTACACTCTTTTACACATAAAATATATATATGTATACCTTAGTATAGCGTGGCGACCCGTCGCCACGGCAAGCGTCGCCACGCCAACAATTCGGTTTACAAGTGAGCCTATAGATGTTTCACATCAAAATAAACTTGCATTATCATCTAAAATAAGAAATATTACAGTTACGTATATCATTAAGTTATTCAACATTCATTTAACAATAGAAAAAAGAAAAAAAACTGAATTAAGATTTTTAAAAACTTTTTACTTTCGTTAGATTAATTTTAACGATGTCGACTGTAGTGTTTCAGATTAGATTTATAGTTTTTCAAGGACAGTTTGCGGAGGGACTTGCAACTACGACAAACTCCATTACATGCGAGTACAACCTTAACTAGCTGGACTGTTGCCCCCATATCCTACTCAGAACACGCAAACAAAACTCTTCAGAGAAAGCTAACGGTCTTCTATGTAAATACAATTAGTTTCCATATTTATCATTGCTTTTATATAAAAAACACAACTCACGCTTGTAACCAAGAGGGGTAGACAGAGATCACGGACTTCCATTTGGTGTGGCCAAATGAACCTCCGCAATCCACTTTTCGCCATTTCGGGAGACGGAATGTGACGGGTGGCGAACCGCATCGTAGTCTTTTCTCCCAGGAATTCACACACATGTGCAGGTAGATGATTTCCTTCACCGTACGAACATCGAAGAAATGTACATATGTAAATCTAAAATCGAAAAACACATTAGGACATGGCGCGATTCGAACCCAAAACCTGCTAATTGCAAGTCAAGTGCTTAACCCCTGAGCCACCGACACTTATATAATGCAAAATGATTTGTGTAAATAACTATTGTGTACATATTACGAACAGATTACATTATCTAATAACTTAGTTGGTTAAATTGTAATGCTATGCTAGGTAGGGTTTAATAGTAGTGCAGAAGCTAAGTGTAGAGGGGTTCGGTGCATCCCATTGGAGATCCCGGGTCCCTCGCAGTTGGACTTTATGATGGCCACCTGGGGGGTTTTAGTGAGTAGAAATCTTACACAACCCTGTCTTTGCCCCGAAAAAGCAGGGCATCTTTTTGAAGATTCCCCCTCGATAAAAAAGTAGTGTTTAATATTTAAATCTTCACACTCAAATAATTTTAACGTTTATCAGCAAAGGTGCTTATTTTTTTCTTAAATAAAACAGCCATATGTAAATTGTTTCATAAAGTGATTTATTGCTTCTCTATAATATGATGTTTGCTGTTACATATCTGTTATATATAACAGATATATATGTAAACAGTTATATATAAGTAATATAATATAATTAATATTTACGTACAGTCGATACATATACACATAATACTTACAAATAAAACAAAATCTACATAAAAATAATACCATTACAAATACAGAGAAAAAAAAATATCGTCAAACTTCAACAGACAAATATAAATCCAAAATAAGTAATCGAAACTACTAAATTGTATATAATTTAAATACTGATTATTGTCAATTTTTTAAAAATACATCCACAATGAACAACGTTCTTTTACATATTGAATTATGTTTAATGTACAACGAGGAGCAAACAAACATGCTGGCTACAGATTAACTTAATTATAAAATCAGATCAAATTATCATAGACAAGCTAGCTGGCTACCACGGACCTAGGGCTGCAAGTCCGACTGTTGTTTGTGCTGACAACTGAATATTTATGGTAACTATTATAGTATCATTTCGGTGTATGAAATTGAACGTTAATATATAATCAATCTTTTAACATAATACAACAACGATTTTCATTTCATCTATTTAAAAACAAATATTTACTAAAAAAAAATATTAGAAACAATACTTTACTGGCAACACAGAACAGTGGACTGTCAAACGCAACACAGCGCCCTCTACAAAACAACATCTAACAACGGGACGAACTTCAAAATGATGCGTAAAGCTAAAATAATAATCTGCAAAGCGCATAGCGTAAAACGTAACAAACTCGATATCAAATCTCTGTACAATAAAAAAAAAACTTAACCAACTGTGCTGAAAATTATAAAAAAAAATCAATATTATAAAGCCTCATCACATGTTAATATCAATGAGATCGCGATAAAACTGCATTTTAGGAGCCCTATTCGATAAACAACTTATACTAATACGTGCGGATCCGAATTACTCATCTCTATTCACATAAAGAGGTCACTTTTATAAATTTGTCGGTTACAAGAAACCGGTGCCTATTTCGCTATATTAAAATTGCTCGCCAACCGCTAAAATTATGACCAACCAAACTCACTAAGGTTTAAAATAACGCCCGAAAGATGCCTATATTTGTGTACTAATTCTAAACAAAGAAAAATAATACAAAGAGAAGTTTCAGTATCAACTGACTGGTTGTTGGACAAAAAGCATAAGACAGATACTGAAAAAAAAACTACCATTGAATAAATCTTCCAATTACGCTAATATTTCAATAGCTAATGAAAAACGAATTATTTTTGCGATTTCTAACAGTAGTTTAAATAAGTATCATAAATAAACGAATTTAAGACTGGCAACTCAAATACGTATTTAAATCTACCCTCGTTATGAATAACATCAAAATAAAGAGTATAAAGCACACTTTCAAAGCACCTACTAATATTGCGAATGAAAAAAAGAAGCATAAAGGTACAAGGCAGACTAGAGAAAATTTATTCTGCCTAAGGATAGTAAAAAATTTATAACAAAATTAGTCTTAGAGACAAGACTAGTGTATTAAATATATGTAAAAGAATATCCGGCTCGTAAAGAAATAATAAAATAAAAGCATTAATCACAACCAGACAGACCACAAATAGCTAACATAAACCATTTTTTAAGTCATTGAAAATATTACATTGAAGTTCTCCAGAAGCCAAAAGCCACAAGGCAGAGTAAAAATCTCAAATGTGGGTAGTTGTAAAAACATCGGTGCATATTTTTTTTGAATCTAAAACATAACTAGCACCAAAAAACTTACTAATGAACGTATGAATTATATATTCAAGTACCAATTGAATGATCTTAATACTAACCTATGATATGATATTAATGCAACGACAAATGGAATACAAACTTACTACTTGTTAAAATACAATTGTAAAGTCGCTATATAAAATTCTACATAGATAATATATAAATATATAACACAACAAAGGTCGTCTATTGATCCCTACGGAACTACTTCCTAATGTTTACAATCACCGTACATTTTTAATTTTCTACTATTGCTTCTAGTTAAATAGAATTCGACTCAATGACACTTGTTTTATCATTAAATTATTCAAACTTTCGTGAGACACTATCATTAACTTATATAGAAACGGCTAAAACACTCACGTACTTATTATCCTGTGTCGGCACCGACTAATTTCGATCCCATCAGGGTGAGTGAGACTGGTATTATTTCGCGGACGCGGCGACGCTCACTGAAAAACTAGGCCCACTTACCCTGATGGGCTCGAAACTAGTCGGTGCCGACACAGGATATAAGTACGTGAGTGTTAGCCGTTTCTATATAACTTGTATTTTTATCTCTGTTGTTACCTAAGAGAATATAAGGGATGGTAATATGTAACAAGTGTCACGAAACTTCTATAGTAAGTCGAAGTTCAAACCAAACTATTAACTCCAAACTATATTTTTTTTTAAATTTCACATTGGAACTTATTTAATGTGAATATGGCATTATTCTGATATTATATTACAAATTTAGAAAATATTGATATTGATAAAAAATTTAATTTAATACAATTCAAATTTTAAATATTTTAAAATGTAATAAAGAAAATCAAAAACATATTAATAACATGTTCCACAATGTCCAAGTAAATCTTGAATAAGCTACTAGGAACTTATAAGTCAAAAAAAGTCCTTGTTTTTTTTTCCAATCATCAAATAAGCTGTAAAACGCAAATTATTTTGACAGAAAATATGTGTCAGTTAATTTATATCTTAGTTACCGTTATTTCTGAGACTAAAATCTCTGTATGAAACAAATCTTTGACAAAACAGAGATAACAATATGTTTTAAACGGAGATTTCAGTCTCAGAAATCCACTGTTAGTTATCCAAGACTTTACTTGAACATTATATTTATGTTATATGCTAATGATTAACTGTAAATTGTATAATAAAAAAAAATATAACAATAATAGTTTCAACATTAATTACGGAGCTTTAATTTGTTATATATTCGATAAAAATTGTTTAAATATTTATTTAAAAATACAAATAGATGTAATACTATTTAGACAATAAATTGAAAAAATGTATACAGATCAAAATAATATTAAATTTTATGTTACAACTGTTATAAAAAATGTTATTTAATTAAAATTTCAACATCAAAAACTATATGGAATATTGCTGTACAAAATTTAAAAGCAAACAAGTGCAAAATGATTTAATTCAATATAAATTATATTTCAAAGACACATAGTTTGTGTTAAAAAGATCTCAATATTAGTCGGTATGATGTTAAAATTGTATGCATTTTAATAATAAATTTGATTTAAATAGAAAATTTATCAAAAGCTTTATGTTGTTAGCACCCAAACCTTGCTAGGACACATTTTAGAACAATTGTGAACACTTTCGTTATATTTGCATGACTCCGCACAACCTGAATAATTATTATTTAAAAAAAAACTATAAGCACCAAGTGGAATAGGAATTAGCACAGAAAAAATAGAGCCATGTCAATCTATATTTTTGTCTATGTTTCTTTTAAAGAATATGACAGAGATCGCAAATATATATAAACCTATGTTTGGTGGAATCAAATAACTGTTAATAAAATATTAACCTGTTAATAAAATGATGGATTTCAGATGTTTACTCTTTTATCACTGTGATGAACAGCATTCAACTTGATAAACTTCAAATTAAGTAAAAACTTCAATTGAAATCGACATGGCTCACAGCACTGAATATAACTTAAGTTAAATAAAAGTTCCCAATAAATAATTCAACTATTCCATGTTCCGATTCAAAGCCTAAATATTGTCAATCATAGACAAACTGCACATTTCACGCTAAAATTCGCGCAAACAAAGTATTTCAGGAAAACACTTTTTCAACACTTTTTCTCACATTTTCCACAATTTGACGTACATCTGCTTACATTATTTAGGCGTTCAATTGAAATGAGATATAGATGCAATATAATACAAAATAAATAAATAATTCACTAGAACACAAATCAGTAAGACTTCCAGAGGCCCCGTATGGCCTTCAACTTGGGCGATTTCCTGGTAGCTTCAATCTCCTGCTTGAAGCTGATGATGAACTTGTCGCGCAGACTGAGCCTGGGCGGCGAGGGCTTCAGCAGGAACCTTTTGAGGTCATTGGTGAAGCTCTTGGCGGTGTAGTTGGGCTCGTCCTTCATGGACTCGTCGTTGCTGGACTCGAGGAAGGAGACGGACTTGTTGGACTGCATGGAGTTCCTGCGATGGCGGCTGGGCGTGGAGCGCGAGCGCGAGCTGCCGGTGGTCTTGCTGGAGGGCAGGCTGTAGCTGCGCGACACCAGCGAGTACTCGTCCTCCATCGAGTCCAGGGTGTCGGTGGACCGGTTGCAGATCCGGCAGCAGACGCGGCAGTGCTCCTTCTCGCTGTGGTACCTGCCGTTGCACAGCACGTACGTCTCTCTCGCTCGCTCCCTCCTCCTGCACTCCTCGTATCTCCTGCTCCTCTTCCTCTTGCACTTTGGACAGTTATTGCGAGCGATGCGACGCAACTCCTTGAGGAACTCGTAATCGATTTCGAAGTATTTGACGTCGGGTTCGGAATAGTATCGTACGTCGCTGTCGATGGAGTCCGACTTCCTTTGCTTGGGTTTCCGGTCGCCGGGGTCGGAGTAGCAGCGCAGGTCGTCGTGCGAGTAGGCGCTGCGTGGGTCGCGTGCGTGGTGCGTGTTGCGGTGCGTGCAGAAGGTGACACACTTGTGAGGGGGCGGGGGCGGGGGCTTGGGGGCGGGCGCTGGGGGTGCGGGCGCGGGGGGCAGGGGTCAGGCCTGCACGGAGGGCACCCACAGCGTCTTGTTCTGCTCCTCCTCCACGGCCTCCTTGATCTGGGTGCACATGTACGCGATGTTCACGCCCGCCGGGATCTCCGCTGAGACCAAAAATTATGTTACAATTTAAACTATAAAACTAAAATGTAAATTATAATTAATATGGAAATGATAATATTATGGCGAAAACACCATATCGTCAACTTACCAGAAATATAATTCCTATATTCGTTCTCAACTTTCAGTCCGTGCTCGTACATCTCTTTAGCTGCTTTCGCGGACACTTTATCGGCCGGGTATCGCGTGTCCTTCACCTCTTTGATTTGCTTGAACGATTTGAACTTTATGAACAGCACAATAGGGTATATTTGATGCTTGTGGAGCTTTTCAATCGTCGACACGCTTATATCTAGAATACAGTGTATACCCTGTGAAGAAAAAGTTTCAGTAAGTTAGATTAAAACAACTATATAATTAAGGAAAAGGAACTATAGAACGTAGTTTTTGGGCGTACCTTGTCAGCACGGTCGCGGATAGCGCGAGGGTCTGGACGAGCGCGAGCAAACACATGAGGCCAGTCCGTCACCAGCTTACCGGCCACGCACTCCCACAGCGGTCCTACCACCACCACCGGCCGCTGGCTGCCGTCTGATAACACATATGTGTATTTCAAATATACCTATTGGAAAATGCTAGACTGTAGTTGTAAAGTAAATGACGTAATTTATGTACTAACAATGCAGTCGCTCGACGCGCTGGTAGGAGAGGGGCACGTCCTCTGCGAGCGTGCCGGAGTCGCTCCAGCAGCCGAGCTCGGTGTTGGAGAAGGAGGCGAGTTCCTTGCTGTCGCGGTGCTTCTTGCGGCGGAAGAAGGAGCGCCGCGCCGTGCTGGACGCGCGCCGCTGCGCCTCGCTGTCCAGCGCGCCCGTAGACCGCCGCAGCACCTCCTCCACTCTACCCGACACTCAAAAACTATTAAAAACTATTCCATTCAACCTCTTCAAAGAATAGAATACAAATAAAATAAAAACTCACTTAAACTTGCTGGGTATAGTGCCCCAATGCCTCTTCATGCCCTTGCCGTCGAGCTGCCAAGCCCGCCACAGGCCCGGGGCGCCGTTGAACAGCGTGTTGTCCACAAACAGCACCTCGTCCTTCCTGAACCATAGAGAGTACTCGTCTATCGTGTCCATGCCTATTGAGGTGATTTTAGCGCAGCGGTCGAATCCCGCGCGAATGTAGAACGCGTCGCCCGGCTTGTCCTTTATTTCATGGTACTGTGCTAAGTCGTGACGGACCACCACACTCACCTATGGGAAAAAAACAAATGTAGAACAGGTCAAAGTTACTCAAATTTCAATAGATATAATATTTTGTAATATAACTGCTGTGAAGCTCACCTTGTCTGCCGGCTTGGCCAGCTCCAGGGCCGCCTGCTCCGCGGTGGCCCGCCTCAAGTCCACGTTATTGTACTCCAGGATCTGATCGCCGGTCCTGAGGCCGGCTATGTAGGCGGGGGAGTCGATCTGCACGCTGTGCACAAAGATGCCCACGGCATTGCCCCCCACTAGGCTTATACCGAGGTCGGAACAGTTCCGCATCTCTATGAGCAGGAACCTGGGAGCGTCCTTGCTGCTCTGCGACTGGCGGAGGGTCGCGACGTCAGTGGAGGGGACGTCCATGCGCAGGGACTGCTGGGGCCCCGGCGAGTTGCGGGGCGTGGGGGAGCCGGACAGCGACACCTCGTCGTCGTGCGAGCTCTCCCCCGAGGAGGAGCTGCCCGGCACCTCCATCTCGTCCTTGTACTTCTCGGGGCTGTATTGGACTAGCATGGTTATGGAGTTCCCTATCTGTCGCAGCACGCTCGCCGCCAGCGTGTACGTGGCCGACCTCATGTTGATTCCGCAGACTTCCAGCAGCTGGTCGCCGACCTGCAGGCCGACCTGACTGGCCAGGGAGTTCTCGTTCACGGTGGAGACGAACACGCCCCCGCTGCTGGGCGGGCACGAGATCTGTATGCCGAGCGGCTGCTGGCTCTTGTCTATGTGCACTCTGCGCAGCTCGCCGGGCAGCGGCTTGTTCCAGCCGAGGCCGCAGTACTCGGGCATGGAGTTCCTGGTGCCCTTGTGCGTGAGCTGCTTCGCCCCCCGCCCCGGGCTCAGGACTTCCACGTGAAATGTGGGCATCGGGGAATTCCTCTCGGAGCTCCTCTCGATGGAGCCGGTGCTCAGCTTCCCCGCGGAGTTTTTTGAGGTCACACTCGGGTTGGACGGTATTCGAAACCTCTGGTTCTCCTTTTTCCTGGGAAAGGTGCCGCCCTCGTAGGTGTGGTGGTAGTCCCTGTTGACGCGGGCCACGGGCTGGATGTCGGACATGTTGTGGGTGTGGGAGGTGAAGGAGTGCATGTCGTAGCTGGTGCCGATGCTCTCGCCGGACTGGCTCTGCGGGATGTCGGTGGGGCTGGATAGATGCGTGTACCTATTGGAAGTGTGCGGGTTAGAATTGACGAAAGGGCCCCTATAGTACTGCGACTGGAGACGCGACTGCGAGGGCAGCGTCCCCGCCATGGGGAAGTTGGCGGTGCTGTTGAGGCTGTCGGGCCCGAAGCTGTCGCTGTCGGAGGGATACTTGGTGACCGTCTTGGGAGATGACTTTTTTGTCGAATAGTACTGGTCGAGGATATCTTTGCCCGAATGGTTTTTCATCGCATGATCCAAGGAACTCGGCGACTTCCGCGTGACGAAGTCGAGCGAACTCGGTCCCTTGTTCACCATGAAGTCTAAGGAGTGGGGGCTTTTCGTTCTATTTCTGATGGCCGGCTGATAATCCAGGGAGTCGTCGGAGGGGTTCAGAACCAGGCTGAGCCTGTTAGGTGTGACGTCGTGCTCGTAATCGCTGATGGATATCTTGTCCTTTTCCAAGGTTCTGTTCTTGTCGAAGGCGATGTTGGTGGGCGAGGCGAAGGGGTTGTGTATGGCGAGGGGGGCGGGCTTGGGGAAGTGCTCAATGGCGGGGGAGGACTCGATGGACTTGTAGACGGAGTGCCTGGCGGGCGCGGTGAGCTGCGTGAGGGGCAGATGTCCGAGGGGGATGGGGTTGGAGTTTCTGTTGGCGTTGGAGCGCTGAGGCTCCGGCGGCAGTTTTGTGGGGGGGCTGAGCAGGATGGAGAGGGGCGGCCGCTCCTTGCGAGAGCGAGGCTGCACGATGGTGCCAGTCGAGTTTTCTTCTAGAATGAAGTTAGCGCGAGCCTTCGGCCACGTGCCGCCGTTCTTGGTATCATTTTGTGATTCTTTATTTTTCCGCCGGGAACGTTTTAGTACACTGCTAGTTTCTTTTACTGAAATAGGACATGAACAAATAAATATCACACCTATATATACTTATTAATTGAAAAGTAAATTGTAGCAAACAGTTAAGAATACTAACTAGTCTTGCCGTGGTAACTGTCGATGACAGAGTCCAGCTCTGCGATCGCGTCTGATTCGGGCACCTGCAAACAAACCAAACTTCATACAATACCTTCTCTAGAATTCAATATTATAAAAAAAATACATTTTAATTTAATTACAATAATACATATAATAGAGTATTCGCACCTTGTTCTGTTTGTCCTTGGACTTGGTCCTGCCGGTGACAGCCTCGATCTTGCCGCGGATCATGTCCCATGTGCCTGCAATATGACACACTATGTCATCTCACAATTACGTACAAACAATTAATGACAATCAAATACACTCTACACACGAATATACACTAAAGACGTGTACACACTTGGTACAAACTGTACTGTATGCTAAGTTCTAAAAAAAACAACTTTGTTTTGACAGTGAACTTTTCGCTACCTAAAACAATTCCAACTTTTCATGTATCTAAAATCTATATATATAAAAGAAAGTCGTGTTAGTTACACCATTTATAACTCAAGAACGGCTGAATCGATTTGACTGAAAATTGGTGGGCAGTTAGCTTAGAACCAGGAAAAGGTCATAGGATAATTTTTACCCCGTTTTCTATTTTTTATTCCGCGCGGACGGAGTCGCGGGTAAAAGCTAGTCTTAAATAATGTCAAGTGCCTCAATTAAACAATCAAAGATCAAATATTAAAAACAGCAAACATTATTTGTTTAAAAGATGAAATAACTACGAATATTAAATTCCAATAAAATCACTAGTTATTTAACTCTATAAATATAAACTCAAATAATATAGTAACAAGTGTGCAATGACCTTTATAAATGTCGTGTTGAGAAATATTATCGTGCGAGATGTCAATCGTCGATAACTATCTTTACATTGTTATCAAATACGCATACTTCATTACTATATATAACAAGTTATAGTAACTTAATGTTACCACTGTGATATTTAGGAACTACATATTTACTTTTTTTTATAATCATAAAACTTTATCAAATTACTAGCTGTAGCCCGCGATTATGTCTGCGAGAAATTAAAAAAAACGTAATAAATAGCTTATATGTCCAGACTATATTCTGCATCTGTGTCAAATTTTATCAAGATCCATCCATCCATCCAAACATTCGCATTTTAATGGTCTACTGTTTAAGGCCTTTTCACAAAGATTACGTTAACAGGTTATGGGCGACTGCGCAAAATATCCGCGACTGAGCAAAATGTCGGCGACAGAGCATAATGTCGACGACAGAGCATAATGTCGGCGACAGAGCATAATGTCGGCGACAGAGCATAATGTCGGCGACAGAGCATAATGTCGGCGACAGAGCATAATGTCGGCGACAGAGCATAATGTCGGCGACAGAGCATAATGTCGGCGACAGAGCATAATGTCGGCGACAGAGCATAATGTCGGCGACAGAGCATAATGTCGGCGACTGAAGTCATATAAGCGACTAAAGTCGCCGTGTTCCGAAGATTTACGTTACTTTATGTACAAAGGGTCTAATTATTTATTATACAATAGAAGAAATAGAACATTTCAGTAAATATTTCAGCAGTACCTCTCTCGTGGTGTATCTTGGGATGGCTGCCGTGGCTGGGCGCGGCCACGTGGTACACGTAGCGCCGCTCAAAGTCCGCCACGCCGTGGTCGATGTGCACCTACAACAATAACAACGACAAATACAACAATAAGCAACAATCACCAACCAATTACCTAACCTAGGTCTTTTTCAAAATATTTTTTAAACGTATTTTTTTTTATTCTCTAGAACAGGGCTCCCCAAACTTGGACAAGTAACCCCTTTTCCGAAATGAACTGTTACCTCAAACCCCCCCCCCCATGGTCAAATTACCTACTTTTAAGATCAATTATTAGGTATTTTTCACTCTGACTTAGGTCAATAGAAGACAGTGAGAATTAGCAATGCTTTAAGTTCAATATCAACCACTTTGGGTAACTTCTATTCAACATATTTTATTGGATTTATCAATTAAACAATTCAATTATTGTTCAAGGAGATTTTACATATTTTTGATGAAGCATTAAGAAAAAAAAATTTAAATATAGAAAAAAGGACACATTCTTAATGTCACTGTATTTTTAATTGTCTCTTCTTATGTTTCACAATTTACGCTTCTACAAAAAGTTAATTTTTATTTTAAATCTGTTTATCATATACATTTTAGTCCTTCACGTTAATAATCTAAGACCAGATGTCTATATCAACCAATATTATCACTTAAATTGAAACTTAATGGCACTGGTCTTAACTTAAAAATTATAAAATTACAAGTATAATTCAAATTAAAATAAAATATATTACCTTAGGATCATGTGGAGGTAGAAACTGTGAACATGGTTCCTCTGTTTGTGATGAGAAGTTCACCATTTTGTCTGCATACGAGTGCTCATACGACTGCAACCTAAGTGACAATACAATATTCAACTTTAACACAACTAAATAAAGTTTAAAATCACTTAAATAAATATAATACAATACAGTTATCTTTTAACATAATTTTTTAACTTTTTAAATATTAAGGACATTTAAATCCCTTTGCTAGAAATAAGTAACTGAAGGATTTCTATATATCAAATAACTTTATTTTTAAATTCCTTTGAATAACAAAGAAAATTTCACATGACAATGACAGGACAAAACAATGATAATGAATGAAAGGACCTTGTATTTTTCCGTATATTATATACACTTCTCAAAGGATGTTTTATTATAAACATCGTTTTATATTTTTTAAACTGAAAGACTGAATAAAAATTTATTATATATCCACGTTTAAATGCTAAGAGAGTTACGTTTTTAATAGCAAATGTTAAAGTACAATAGTAAAGAAAAATGTTAAACAATGTAAGGATGTCAGATGACATTGTTTTGCCACACTTTGTTTGTAAGCAGCGTGTTGACAAACATGAGATGCAAATTGGCAGATATTTTGCAATTGTCTCAAAGAATACAACAGATCATTTTGTAAATATATGAATATGTGTGCTCTCATCTTGTTTTTAACTCAAAAATTCGATTTTTTATTACAAGCTGTTGCCCGCGACTATGTCTACGTGGAATAAAAAAAACATAAGTAGCTTATCTGTTCGTTCAGACTATCTTCTACATCTGTGCTACTTTCATCAAGATCTGTTGAGGGATTCTGGAGATACCTTCAAACATCCATCCATACATCCATCCATCTAAACATTTGCAATTATAATATTAGTAAAATTTTGCATATTTTTGATTCTTAAGGAGCGGGGAGGTGGCAATTGCCTCCTCTTGCCTTGTCTGGCTTGCCCTTTGTGTGTATGTATGTATGTATGTATGTGACGCACCTGTTGCGCGGGTCGCAGCAGGGGTAGAGTGGGCGCAGCACGGTGAGCAGCACAGAGTCGTACTGACAGTCGTTGAGCATCGCCATCGCCTCCGACACGCTCTTCACGCCCTCTAGTGAACGGTTGTTTATCTGAAATATAGGTTATACATATAATATGTCTCTTAAGAAAAAAAACATTGTTTTTACACGTTTACAAATTACTTACGCTTACAACTCGGTCTCCTACGTAAATGTTACCCTCCTTGGCCGCGGCACTACCGCACGCTATTTTGCTTACGAAAATACCTGTCGAGGAAATATTAAAATAAATAAACTAACCTTCCTTTGAAAATAGTATATACTACAAAGATATTAGTTTTTTTTTTAATTTAAACTAAATAAACTGTAATTAATTAAACCGTAATGTTAAATATAACTTGCAGTATGGAGTGGGCTAGTGGACAGCGTGTAGTGGGCTAGTGGGCAGTGTGCAGTGGGACAGTGGGCTAGTGTGACAGTAGGCAGTATGCAGTTGGACAGTGTGCAGTGGGACAGTGTGCAGTGGGACAGTGGGCCAGTGGGAAGTGTGCAGTGGGGCAGTGGGCTAGTGGGCAGTGTGCAGAGTACCGTGGTGCAGCGCGACGCCGCCGGCGAGTCGCACGAGACGGCGCAGATAGCGCGCCCGCTGCAGACGCAGCAGCGCGGCGCCGCACGCGAGCGCGCCCCGCAGCGCCGCCGCACACGCCCCGCCCCGCGCCCACGCAGACGCGCCGCACGCCTCCGCCACGCGGTCCAGCACTCTGCACATGTACATACATTCACTTTCACCAACTTACACTTCAACTGAACGACACTTCTACTAAATATTAAAATACTGCAAGTGCAGTAATTAGAGAAAAAAATTATGAATACACTAGTTGTCGCCCGCGACTCCCGTCTACGTGGAATAAAAAAAATATTTAAGTAACCTATGTGTTCTTCCATATTATGTTCTCATTAATGTAAAATTTTGAATCAAAAGTTATTAACGTAAAAATTAGTAGTAATGAACAGTAATAGTTTGCTAGAATAAAGTCGAGGCTAGTGATGAATGTGACCTGATCTTGCCGTCAGCAATGGAGCCCTTCTTGACAGCGGTGACATAGACGCTGGTGTCATTGGGGTAGTATGGCTCCTCGCGGCCGCCAGCCAGCTCGAAGCCGAGCTCACCATCCGCACCCAGACCGCTCAGCTCCACCTCGATTATCTCCCACTCGAAATCCTAACACATACATTGTGTCAAATGTCACACTTGCAATATTGCCATCATTCTCTTTGGAAAAACATAGACAACAATATGTTTTAATACAATTGTTACGTCAATCAAATAAACAGAAACATAAAAAAATATATGTTACTAGCTTTTACCCGCGACTCCGTCCGCGAGGAATAAAAAATAGAAAACGGGGTAATAATTATCCTATGTCCGTTTCCTGGTTCTAAGCTACCTGCCCACCAATTTTCAGTCAAATCGATTCAGCCTTTCTTGAGTTATAAATAGTGTAACTAACACGACTTTCTTTTATATATATAGATTAAAAAATTTGACTCACACAAAAAACCCTGGGACTATAAAATCTGATGATAAGATCCTGAGTAGTACCTGAACATCTGCGTCTACTGCAGAGTCCCTGTTGGGCGGCAGGCGGGTCTTGTCGTCGTGTCCCTTCGCCCTGAGCGCTTTGCCCTCCTTACTCTCTGTGCCCTTCTTGTTACCGTGTCGGCGAGCATCCGCCAACTCGCCCACCATCTGGTCGCGTTCCTACAAAATCACAAAACTAAGTAACAAAAAGACTTTCGAACAACTAAAAATTACATATCTTAGTTAATTATTTGAATAAGCTTACTATAAAACTTTTTATTACCTTTCTCAGTCTATTGCAGAGAGCTTTAACACTTTCTCTTTCTTGTAACAATTTATCCCTTTCTGCAAACGCCCAGTCTCTTCTACGTTTTGATACCTGGAACGAGTTTACTCTATTAGATAACAAATTACGAATTTTCTTCGTTAATTCCTTAGAAAGTTTTCATTAACTGCATATACTTTGTTCCGGACAATCTCCAAAATGGCTGAGCCGATTTTGATGGAAGTGGAAGGTAACTGATTCATGTAGACATATTATAAAATAATATCACCTCCGCCTCTCTCTGAGCATCAGCCAGCTCAGCCTGCAGGCGGTCAAGTTGTTTGCGCAGACGCTCCAGCTCCTGGTTGGCCTGCTCCAGGTTATCCACTCGCTCCTTGTCCGCCGCCTCCGCTGACAGACCCACCAGACCTAATGAGACAAGTAATGATGAGTTTCCACAGTCTAGATACATGTATAACAACATATTGACATACATTTTAATCATATAGTTGAAGTATTAAGTAAATACAAGCTTAAATATTATAAAAAATACTAGCTATCGCCCGCGACTCCGTCCGCGCGCAGTTAAAAAAAATTAATAGGGGTATGAAAAATAGATGTCCGATTCTCAGACCTGCTCAATATGCTCACAAAATTTCATGAGAATCGGTTAAGCCGTTTCGGAGGAGTACAGTGACGAAAACTGTGACACGAGAATTTTATATATTAGATTACCTTGTAGTTTATCTAAGGAAGGATCATTGGGATGCTGTCCGTTGAGAAAGGCGTCGTTGCCGCCGCTCGCCAGACCTAAGTGATGATAGCCAGAATTGTCTTGTCTGTAAAATAAATCATATTTTAAAATTTCTAAACAAAATTCCACGGAAACAACAAAAGGCAAAGTTATAAAAATCCATTGCTTGATAAACAATATAAACGCACTCAGAGTCGTTAAGTAAACACTTAGAGAAATCAAGTATAATCTCCATTAATGGAGATTGCACATTTTACATTACGGGTCTTTTTTGTTGGTCATAAATGTCTCACGAGACAAGTTAAGGGTCTGTGTGCTGGTCACCTGGACTTGGCGAGGGTGGCGGTGTTCTGCGGCGTCTTGAGGTCTGTGCACTCTTTGATGGCGCGATCGCGGTCCACCAGCGCAGACTCTATCTCTCGCCGCAAGCTCTCCGCCTGCAAACATCACACCACATCACAATAACACGTTGTCACACATTAGCACGGATACAGCATCAGGCAGAGTGACCAAGATGACCTGGAGGGCGGTGGCGCGCTGCTCGTCCCTGCTGGCCTGCAGCGCAGCCTCCAGCGCCGCCACTCGCTTCAGCGCAGCCTGCAGGTCATCTGACAGCTTCTCCATCTCCTTGTGCACCGTGTCCCTGTAACACATACCAACTTACAGCTGTCAAAAGCGTTCATCAGATGATAATCAAAGTTAGATCTGGGGGGGGTTAGATAGAAAATAATTATTAATTTATTCCAAAGGTTAATTATCTAGGATATGGACAAAATGAGAAGTACCTTTCAAATTATTTATCTATATGAATCTATAGGAATTGTAAGAATTTTAGTATTTATCGGGGGTGGAAGGGATAGGTGTCCTTGCCCCCCCACTGGGGTAGTCAAACAGTAGCAGTCACGTTACCTCTCGCTCATGATGAGTGTATACTCAGCCATGGCAGCATTGCGCTCGTCAGTGAGGCGCTTGATGTCAGCACGCTCGCGAACTCCGCCCTCCCACTGGCGCACCACACTCGCCACCTGCTGCTTCAGAGCATTGCGCTCACGGATCTGCACATATATCACTAAATCACTACAGTTACAGTCAAACCCGGATAATAGAGAAACCTCTATAAGCTAGACCTTTATAAAGTAGCTCTAAACTGGTTCAAAAGACCACATACACTTGGACCGCTGAGTTGCAATTCAACTAAATCGTCAGTCGACAGCTCATTGTGATGTACTATAATTATATGAGTGACTCAGTTCACAACTCGAAACGTAAAACATAACTCTATGTAAATACAAATTGAGCTGAGCTGATAAATTTCAATGTAATCCATGACCAGATCTGAAGGTCATCAATTTTAGTTGAGTTAACAACCTCCCGCGAGAAACTCAGGTAACAGAGAAACTTCTTAAAGCGAGAAAATTGTCACAGTCCCTTTGATTTTCGCTTATCAAATTGGACTGTATATAAAAGGCCATTCGCCAGAATAAAAACATATCTAATATATAAAATTCTCGTGTCACAGTTTTCGTTCCCGTACTCCTGAAATTTTGTGAGCATATTCAGTAGGTCTGAGAATCGGCCAACATCTATTTTTCATACCCCCCCCCCATTTTTTAACTGCTCGCGGACGGAGTCGCGGGCGACAGCTAGTAGAAAATATATTTTTTAAGCTTCGTGTCAATTGATTTTATTTACCATACCCATTCTTTTCTTTGCATTCTATATGGTTGTAATTTTGGTATGACATTATATTCAAGTGGGATGAACTGACCACAGCATTCCTCTCCTGTGTGAGATCATGGCACTGGGTCTTCAGACGGCTGTTCTCATCTTGCACACTACGCAGCTTCTCCAGCGTCGTGTTATGAGTCTCTATCAAGTCGTCATATCTGAAATACAATAAACAAATACAATTTTAGTACAATACCCAATCTAAAAAAAAAACTTCCATCATCCGTTACAAATAATTAATTAGAAATTATATTTGCATTAACATAACTAGACTACCTTTTCTGGAAACAATCAAACTCTTCTTTGAGTGATTCATACTTCCTGAGTGTGTGTACAAGAGCATCGGAGCTGCCCTCAGGGTTGCCGCTTTGTTGTAGATGTTGCACCTCTCGCTCCAGACTGAAAACATAGACAGATTGTTTCTGACTACTTAAATGTTACTATTAAACTCTTTATTTGAATATGGATTTTATATTTCAAATACAAATAAAAATTACAACATAAAGGAGAAAAGAGACTTTTAAACATTTGGTAACTTTATGGTGTTTAAACCTAGACTATTTCTTATCAGAAATATAGAAATTCTAAAGACTAGATAAATGTAACATAAAATATCATTATCATACCGCTGATTGTCATTTAGCAGATCTCCATACTTGCTGCGCAGACTGCTGGCCTCCTGAGCAGACACCTCAAGCTGATTCATAGCTGCTCTGTGCTGACCACGGAAATATTCCAACTCCTGTAATCAAAATAAATAGTTAAGAATTATACGTAAGAAAATTACCATGGCTTTCAATAATAATTAAATTTGTAATATGTTTGGCAATATAACTACAGTTTTAATATTTTTGTGGTCTATCTTACTTATATTATATATGCGAATATTTAGATGGATGGATGGATGTTTGTTCGAAGTTATCTCTGGAACGGCTTAATGGATCTTGATGAAATTTAGCACAAATGTAGAACATGGTCTAGAAGAACACATAGGCTACTAATTACGTTTTTTTTTTTAATTCATAAATGATTTACTTACCTTCATAACATGCTCACATCTTCTTGAAGTCTCCGTATGCTGCCGCCTTAACTGATTTAAGTCATGGAGTGCTTTCTCGCATTGCTGTTTTAGGCTTTCATTGGTCTGCTTGTTAATGACATCATACTGCAGTGGTTCATAAGTACCGCTCATACTGTGGCCGTGGCCCTTAACCGTGTAGTTCTGCTTCTCATAGCACTGGTTGGCAGTGAGCACCTCATAGTCTATCTGGTGGGGGATACTCTGTATCTGACTAGGATTATGTCGTTCATTGTTTACATAACTGTTAGATATAGACTCTGAAAAAATTTATATATAAAGTAAATAAGTAAATTGTATCTATTATCTAATGAAATAATATAAATAATGTAAATAAAATTGTTATATAAACAATAGTCATTTCAAACTTGAATATACAATAAAGAGTGACATGAGGAAGTTAAATCATAAATACTGTAGTATAGTGAATTAAAATAATTTATTTAATGAAAACTTACTGAACAATACATTATATTTGCCTTTTATTGAATTTGATTAAATTATTAAGAACATATTAATTAGATTTTAGTTGATTCATTGCAAAATTAATAAAAACTTGTAGAAATAATCACTCACCATTACTTCCATTGCTTTCTAACGATGATGTTCCAGATGCCATAATACTGCTGTAAAAATATATTTATGATTAAATTATAAATATCCAACAGTTCTATCCTATAACACTTCTTAATAAATATATTTAAGGAATGTAAATATTTACAACTTTACCTTAGATATTATGATCTGTGAGCCATTGTCTCTTAGTATCTGTAACAAATGATCCAATTAGAAAAAGTCAATTTGAGAATGGTTTTGATAAGTTTAAAAACATAGAAGGATACAAGCTTGACACGGTTTTCACGCTCTAATGATGGTTGCAAAATACAAAACCGCAAGAGCTAAGGCACTGTTGCAACTCTATGCTGTTTACACAGATTGCACTGAAGATAATACAAAAACGATAAAACCTGAACGAAAATCATTTATCTTCCGCCGATATCAGATAACTGTACAAAGGTACGGTCCGTAAGTACCACCACCAAACACTCAAAACACCGAAAACTTAACAAAAACTCGCCTTTCGCTACGTACTTACATCTCACGGCAACTTAAATTTATTGAAATTTCACAATGTAAACACTTCACTCACGTTTCATCCAAATTCACAATTCAAGATTTTAAATAGCTTAAAATGAGTAGAATACCAGATATCAGGGAGCCAAATCTTTAACACGTATTTATCTCAACAAATTTGCCAACAATTCCCGTTTCTGCACCTTTTTTAGCAAGCAAATGAGTGAATGAATGACGGCACAAATGGACACAAAAGAGGACGGACATATTAAGCAAAGAGCAAAGAGTATATAAAATGAAATTGAGCAGTGTTGACAGGTTTTTATTTTTAAACACAGTGTCGTCTTTTCAAGGATGGGCTATGAGCCGTAGCTTTTTGTGCCTATTTGATTTTCCCCATTTTGGTGCTGACAGTAGAGGTAGTGAGGTTCGAATCATTGACCTCCATACATGGACAATTTATAAAGCGTGGTATTTTGTGACTATTTGATTACTTTGACACTGACGGTTGCGGTTGGTAGTGGTGGTGAGGATTCGTACTAACAATAAAGATGAAATCAACTGTCTGGAATTTCATTCAACAGGCGCGTTTAAGTGGAAACTGTCATTTCCTAGCAACGCCTTTCGATTTATAGAGATCTGTGATTTAAAGAGATGAGATAGAATTAGATAGAGCGTTTCGATGGCTCAGGGGTTAAGGAGTTGACTTGTGATCTGCAGGTCCTGGGTTCAAATCCCGCCATGTACCAATGTGTTTTTCGATTTACATGTGTATCTATGGTTTCAAACATTGTAATGCAACCTGCACATATTTGAGAAGAAATTCAAAGATATGTTGCGTCGCAACTCGCAACCCTTACTTGGTCAGCGTAGATAACTAGTAACATAGGCGCTTTTAAGTATGAACGAAGCTGTTATTTCCAAGCAGCAACCTATCCATACCTATAGAGGTCAGTGTTTGAAAATATTAACTTTCCGTTCGAATACTTGTAAAGTTAAAAAGTAACTTTTATACGAAATCTCAAGGTAAAATTAAGTTAAAATGAAGATATCTGCCTTCAATAAATAGTAAAGCATTATGGTTGTACACTTGCAACATAGTTCTTTCTGATTATAAAATACTTTTGGTGATTATTACTATATAGTAGTTCATCAAAGTATTACTATTATAATACGTTTAAAGAAAATAGATAAAGTAGTGTTATTTTAATAAAATGTTATTTTACAGTTTTTACTTACATATAAAACTTTCATCTATTTATCACTAGCAACTGACTGACATTTGATAAAGTAATGTTTTTGTGTACGTGAATCCGAACTCTGCTATAGTACTATTTTCTCGTAATCGTCGTTCGAATAAATGACACGCAATAGCGAGGAACCAATAAAAAACGACGCGCAAATACATGAGTTTTTATAAATCAAGTGCACAACATACAAACGTAGTAGTCGTGTAATTTGATTCTTGCAAATTTTGCTATTTGCACCATCGTTTCTTGGCGATATAAGGCAAAAAATATGTTGTTTTGAGATTGCACTGGCATGACGACGGCGTGATTCCCATGCCCTGCGTTCCTAGTTCCTACGGAAGGGCGTGCAGATTACGTTTACTATGAATGATTTTATCTCTTTCTAAACTTAAGTGTCTGTGAATGACCGAGTGTATCAGCGAGCGTACCGAATTATGGATTGAAAAGTGTTTTGTTGTTGATATATCTTGATATTTCCAACGCGACGCAAGTGTTGTTATCTCGTACGGGAATCGTAGTGGCGCGGCAGAGAGTTAAAGTGTTAGCGGTCATATGGCGCCCGACGGACTACGCCGGACGCAAATTTGCTACGCCATTCGATTAATTACCGAGCGCATTACTATTTACGCGCTATTGAAAAGAGATAGTACGTATTTTTAGTCGCTTCGACGGTTAGGACTAGAATTCCGTGTAACTTTCGTCACGTAAACAACTTCAAGGTTAAGCGCTCGTCGTGTGTCTGCGGGCTAGGGGCTGGGATGCTGGCACGCTGACATGGCTGCGATATCGGGCGGCGCCATAGTGCGCCAGGGCCACCTCCGAAAATTGAAGACCATGAAGAAAAAGTACTTCGTTTTGCGCGCCGAAACCAACGAGTGTCCGGCACGCCTGGAGTACTACGAGTCGGAGAAAAAATTCCGCGCGGGGGCCGCTCCGCGCAGGTTCCTGCCGCTGAAGAGTTGCTACAACATAACGAGGAGACTGGATCTGAAGCAGAAGCATGTGATCGCCTTGTTCACGCGGGAGGAGCAGCTATGTATAGTGGCGGAGAACGAGCAAGAGCTACACGCGTGGTTGACGGCCATCCTGAAGCTGCACCACTCGGACGACGCCAGCGACGAGCTGCTGCACCCCATACGTAAGTAAACAACATGTTATTATTACATTTTAGTGATGCAATAACTTATGTTTATGAATATTTATGTTTGCTAACATTGGTGTTGCTATTTTTGATGACCAGTCATAAATTCTGCAATCAAAAAAATATTTTTATTTACTTAATGTTAGACTTTATTTTAAGTTTTGTTTACATTTGTAAATATGATGGTATTGCATTTTTATGTCACAAGTTAGTAGGTTAGAAGTGACAAGATTTATAACAATCTATTTTATATACAATTTATTTGATGTGTTGAGACTAATTAAGCTTAAAAGTGGTAAATAACAATTTTATTATTTACTTACACTAACATTTTATATTAAGTCATTAATCTTAACTAAATATCGCTACTCTTAAATATATTTTTCTTATTGAAATTACAAATATACATAATTCAGAAAGTGTATTACGATAAAGTTTAGTATGATTAATTCTGTTACCTAAATACCTATACAAAAATCACATTGTTATTTTTAATTTTCCACAAAGAATGACAATTGTTTTTATTGTCCAATTAGGAAATGAAAAGTCATGGTTAAGAGGTTATATTTATTCCGCAGGCTTTATAACCATTAATGTTCTGAATGTTTTAAATAAAATGTAAATGATGCATCTAAATTAAACAATTTATTATATTTTTTAAGAAAAGATACCATTATTGAAATGTAATTTTATTTGTTTATAAAAGAAACACAATAATACATACAATATAAAATGTATGTAATGAAATAAATTTATAAAATGCTCTTACAATACATTTTTCATGTTAAAAAAGAAGCTGGAGTCAAAGCCGTTTTTACTGTATTGTGATTACATTTGAGAGGTTATTTTCAATATGGGTAGTTCAGTATTCAGCTTTTGACAACAGTTCCATTAAGATTTAATCTTTGATTCATATTTAAAGAAATGACACATCAGATAAATTTGTTATTAAATCCAGAAACTTCTTTTTTGTATGTTTTTATTATTTTACTAGTTGACCGAATAGACATCAGACAACTATGAATATTGAATTCAAATGTTCTGCATTCCCTATTTTTTTTTAATTCAATGAGAGCCTTCTTCTGACAAAAAAAAACACATCAGAATAAGAGTTGGCAAAATTGTTGGCATTCACTTGTAATATGATGACCAAGGGAAATACAGACTAATTTTTGTTCTAACTAATTTAAAGATCGTTAAATTAACTAGTATAAATATGTCTAAAGAAGATGAAGTAATAAGTCTTGTCCTTTTTAAAACTCAAAAGCTACAAGAACTTTAAATGATAAAGTTATATTATAATTAAATTTTATCTACCAAGAATATGCATATGTACCAAAAGGTATTTTACAGTTTAATTTTTTTTTAAATTTGGTTTTAGGTTAATAGTCTCACAGTACGAACGGTATAGCTGATTGATTCCTCCATTTATCTTGGAGTAATTTTTAATAACAAAAATTACTAAAATAGCTGTTTTAAAGTCTAGTACAAACATTCATATACAAATAAAAATTTACTTTTATGTCAAAAAACACACTAAAAAAGGTTGCGATCACTAAATGAATATCACTATATATCTTTAAAAACAAAAAAAAGTTAAAAATCATATACATATTGCCAAAGAAACCTTTAAATGTGAAGTTATTTTTTTGTAAGGAAAAAAGCAAAAGCTTGCCTACAGCTGTTGTAAGTATGAGAATAAATAACTTTTAATTATTAATAGTCAATGAAGAATTTATGTTTTCTTGTGTCATGTTCATTGCAATATCAACTCTAAGTCAATACATTCAAGTTCATTTTATAAATATTTGATATTTTGCAATTATTGTATACAGGAAAGGATGTTATCAAAACACCTCATTTTGCATTCAACATTGAACTTAAATGCCAATGTTTTTCAATTGTTTTTTTTGCTTTTGTTTAACTTCCTGCTATAAATGGATATTTTTATAAATAACAATAAGAAGAATCTTCTTGTATCCATTCTTCATTGTCTTTCTTTAGTGAAGCGTAATTCATCCCTTCCACTACTTTTCGTTATTTACAATGTAATGGTGAATAATTTCCTTAATTAGCCATTTGTTTGACATTGGAATACATATGCTGTGGTTTACAGTATTTAAACAATGTTCATTTCTTTTTAATAGGTCTATACAAAAAAGTTCCTACTAAGACATGTCTATAGTTTGATTTAAATCAACTATAAATTTTATAATTTGTAATTTTTGTTGTAATTTTTAACACCAAGTTGAAGCTGAACTGCCTTCAATCTTTGATTGATAAAATTTCGTAGGTGCTTATGTTTTATTTGAAGAGGTTGGAGGGATCGTCGGCGCGTGTGTGTCCACGTTGTGCTGACGCGCGTATGACGTATCGCGTGACGCAACGCGCACGCAGCGGATGCTAGCGGAAAAGTTATCGTGGAAACGACTAGGGGGGAGGCTCAAGGCTGCCGGTGTATCGACCTCATGGGGCCGTGGTAATGACACTAGAGCAAACAGCGCGCGCCTACCGGCTGTGACGTGCTATGCGCTGCGCGTAGGGCATGTTCGTCGTGCACAATGTGTACGGGATTGTTCGCTTGCCCTCGATGTCACATGGATTTTATGTGGTTTCATGTCATGCTTTGTGGGCAACGCATCAGCGACCATTCAACTTGTTGATATTTATGGGAAGCTTTCACTTAAATATTTTTCTTAAATCGTATAAAGTATAAAAATTTAGTACTTCTTGAAATGTCAAGTCAACTAACGTCTTAACCAAACCGTTATATGTGCGTATCCACATACTTGTAAGGTTTTGTTGCAAATTTTTTTCACTTACTATAAATGTCACGAACAAAAATAAAGATTCATTTTATGTTATTGCATTCGCTTTAGTGTAGATTGGTCCTTCTCATGACTCATCCTGTTAATAATTTGGAGCTTCATTGAGTTTTCTTAATAGAAAACCTATGTCTACAAATAAAACAAGCATTTAGTCACGGAGGCCCTCGTCGGGGATTGAATTCGTCTCCCTCGCGGAAAGACAACGTGGGCTACTAAGATATGCGTTGTTAAAATAGTCTGATATTTGAAGTTTTATGAACTTTTCTAAATATTTTTGTCCGACCTTAATTTTACAATTTCTACGTTTTAGTTTACTGAAATGCGATGTACAAAAAACGGAAGTTTAATAATGATGAATAAAAATACGGGAAGTTGTATGTTCAACTTGTGTCAATTTCCAAATTAATAATATTCGCTAACTAACTTTTATAGTGAGTAATAAATAGACAACACCCTTGGCCGTATGGATATCTTACGGTTCCATAAAATAATCGTTAGAGTAATTTGTTATAGAGAAGCGCTCATTGTAATGAATGACGCGCGGTGCGGTGTGGTGCGGCGTAGCGGCGGCGTAGGGCGGCCGTGTCTGCTCGCTTTTTGCGGAGGCCCCGGCGGGCACGGCCGAGGTCATCGCTCAATAACAAATCGCCACCACGTGGACGATGAGTGCTAGACTCGTTTTTTTCTCTGCTTAGTCTTTGACGACGGTTTTTTTTATTTGTTGTTTTTTTATAGAATAGGCAAACGACCAACTGGATCACCTGATGATCGGTTCTATTTTTGAATATGCATAATACCAGGCTGGTTTTAAATAATAAAGTCTTTAGTCGAAGTATTCTTAATAATGTATACCCATTTCCTAGTTTATCATTTTATTTATGAATGTTTTCCAAAATCTACTTTAAATTCTCTGAATTTAGACTTTTCCATTCTTGTTACAGTTTTGATTTTATTTATACTATATCACTAACCGTTGGTTTCTGAGACCAATATCTGTATATAAAAGATATCATCATCCCTGACAGAGTTTACAATATGTTTTAAACGGGGAATTTAGTCTCGGAAAACCACTATTATTATTTCATTCAATCATCAGTATACTGCAGTTTCCTAGATTAAGATCACCCAAATGGATATTCTTGTCTGTACATTTTATTGGTAACGAGAAATATAATTACAAACACCATTATCGGTTGCAATCAAATTGTTAATTACGATTTTATTTGCCGATTTAACTATCCGCGTTCGAGGAAAACGTCGAGAGCGGATCGGCGGTTCTCAGAAGCGATGTAAAAAAATAAACATCAACGACAAACGAACAGTTCCGCCGGTCCTCTGTGACCGCAATACTTGGTCGGAATAAAATAAAGTCGACGCGATGTCTTGCTACCATAGAACATGTAAGATACCTACATGATCACATTTAATATCTAGCATGTCGTGTCTATTATTTTCCAAGTACTAGTCTATCAAAAAGGTAAAGTTTTTCGTGGTGATTGTCATTGTATAGACCAAATTTTGAGGGTGAATTTCATTACTAATTTATAAATATAAGAGATGGATGGATTTTTGTTAGAAGGTATCTCCGTAACGACTCAACAGATTTTGATCAAATTTGGCACAGGTGTAGAACATAATCTGGAAGAACACACAGGCTACTTATTAAGAATTCCGCGTGGACGGAGTCGCTGACGACAGCTAGTATATTGTAATTTTTCTTTCCTTGTCCGCATTGACATAGGCGTTGTCAGTTGGGTTTTTGAGTAACTTTTGTTTTTATCCTTTTAAAAACCTTAAAATAAATTTTATATTATCTTTAACTTGTAGATATTTCATAGATAAAATTATAAGAGTACGTTAGGAATTATTGTACGTATAGTCAACGAGTGATTCATACCGCGCTCGGTCAGCTAACCTACGGCAAATGATAAGCAAATATTGATATTTACAATAACAAATTATAAGTAATTTTGCAACAGGAAAACAACGTAGAACTGATATACAGACCTAATATATATTTTTTTTATTTCAATTCAGGCTGTAACATGATCTCAACATACTCTAGATAACACATACGACATATTAAGTGCTTAAAATTGATTTAAACTTTACCAACGATTGCGTGTGTTTTGAAAAATTACACAGCATCTTGATGTCGCATTACTGGACTGGAATGGGTAATTTCACAGATCATTGGCCGATTTGTGAGACCAAAATATCTAAAAAATATAGAACATATCTTCATCCCTGTCTGAAAAAACAGATATAAATTATTGAATCCAGATCTATGGTGTATGATAGAGAAACAATCTTACTAATATTATAAATGCGAATGTTTAGATGGATGGATGTTTGAAGGTATCTCCGGGTCAACGGATCTTGATAAAATTTGGTACAGATGTAGTACATATAGTGTGGAGGAACACATACTCTACTTGATTAGTTTTTAATGCAAAGCGGACAGAGTCGCGAGTGACAGCTAGTTCATAATATTTATTTAACTCTGTAGGTAAAAACTTATATCGTCATACTAACATTGTAGCTTTTTGTTTTCGATACGTTAACAGATTAAGTACGTTGATAAGCGAGTTCGTAAAATGATTGCGCAATTTTACAACTACGCCACAGGAATTCCATAGAATTATTTTTTTCACGTCACACTGAGTTATGTTATACTACAGTAATGCGTCAACACTACGTCAAAATAGTTTCACGTACTTAGAGTTTACTTATTAGTATAGTTCAAACAAGTGGAAAATAAGAATCGTTCATTCAAACTAATTAAAAAATCGAAATCATGAGTGAAGCATTTTTGTCGGATATCTGGCAACTATACAAACGATTTTTCTATTTAAATTTTAGCTTTAATAAAGTTTTTTTTAACTGCGCGCGGACGGAGTCGCGGGCGACAGCTAGTTATTTTATAAACCAGATGTTCCCGTCCGGCACAGAAAAACTTTGCAAATGTCAAAAATCCAAATGCTCAAATGACGGCCTTTGCTATTGGCTGAAATTTACCATTACCATGACAACCATCCATCTTTGCTGTTACTTGGCTTGCAATTTTTATCCCTTTCTCGAATATTTTTATGTCTCCATTCACTCACCCTTAATTAAACCAACTCCTTGAAAATATGTAGCCTAAAACGTAAAAAGTACAGGGCTTTTTTTAGTAACAATAAATAATTATTCAAAAATATATCGTGATTGCTACGATTCTGCTTTCTAAAGAAATGTGTGTTTACATTTTATTAGTACAGATGTATTATTTTACAAAACACATTCAGAATCCATTCTTCATACACAAGGTTTTATATGTGATAGTTTGAGTCTCTGGTTCGATGCCGGATTTAATTTGTGCGAGACTGTAATGACCTAAAAGGCTAATTACGCGTTATCCAAAATGAACAGCTCTCGTTATGTTGATGAAAATAATATTAACTTGATACGCATTCGAACCTGAGAACTTTCACTTGGCCGCCGGGTTTAATGACCTGTCAGTACATGTTTATGTTAAACAGTTTATTGGGGGGCCCTGAGAATTTTTTTTAGCTTATTTTATTGTTTATATCTTACTAATATTATAAATGCGAATATTTAGATGGATGGATGTTTGTTTGAAGATATCTCCGGAAAGGCTCAACAGATCTTAATGAAATTTGGCACAGATTAGAACAGTCTAGAAGAACACCTATTCGACGTAATAAGCTTTTTTAATTCCGCGCCGACGGAGTCGCAGGCGACAGCTAATTTTTAATAAATGATTCAGCAAATGTGTATAAGTCCGTAATCAATATACTTTTGTTTAGTCCTTAATATATATTATGTAACGAAGTTTACAAGCTAAAGGTCCATTTTCATTAAACTTAGCTAACGTTCAAAATATGTACAACATGTTATTAAGTTCCTAAATAAATTGTTCTACAAATTGTGTTCAAAAAAATCAAAGTGCTTCGACACATAAGAACTTTATTTTTATCGTCTCGATTGAAATGAAGTAAGGATTATTTTTATTTACCTTGATCTCGAGTTACATTTTCTTATCTTGCTATAATTACATTTAACTTATCTCGTTGTTTATTTCTGAGAAACTTTTAAAGCATTAATAATGCTGTTACGGATGTTGATGGCTTGATGCCTTTTACTTATTAAATATTTAAACGGTAAAACATTTCATTATTAAAAACTACAGACAACACAGCTTACGCTTATCACCAAAGGGGTAGGCAGATTTTAATGTTACATCTATATATATAAAAGAAAGTTGTGTTAGTTACACCATTTATAACTCAAGAACGGCTGAATCGATTTGACTGAAAATTGGTGGGCAGGTAGCTTAGAACCAGGAATAGGACATAGGATAATTTTTACCCCGTTTTCTTTTCTTTTTTTTTTTTATTCCGCGCGGACAGAGTCGCGGGTAAAAGCTAGTTATTAATAACATTTATTATTTTAAGTTGATAAGTAGATTGTACCTATTATGATAGATAAATTAATTGTTTATTTTGCATTTCTATTTACTAGAATATTATTTTCTCATTTCCATCTCTGTAATGTTATTGATTTCCTATGTTGTCTATTTTTAGTATTTAGCATCACTTCTTCTTTTCAGCCATCCCACTGCTGGGCATAGGTTCCCCCAAAGATCGCCACTATGATCGGTCTTGTGCTATCTGCATCCATCAGTTAATACGATTAAAATAAATCAAGTCGATTGACAGTGTTGGTGTTGTCGAGTCGTTGATGTTTTGACACTAAATAATTAGTGATTTATATATATAATATTAGTATACTGTTAGATATAATATAATCATACTTATAAATAACTAGTTGTCGCCCGCGACTCCGTCTGTGCGGAATTAAAAAAACGTAATAAGTAGCCTATGTGTTCTTCCAGACTATGTTCTACATCTGTGCCAAATTTCATCAAGATCCGTTTAGCCGTTCTGGAGATACCTTCAACAACATCCATCCATCCATTCGCATTTATAATATTAGTAAGATGTCACATATTTATTTGTGTACAAGCTTGTATCTTCAAATAATTTGACAAACATGAAAACACCATGATCATTGCATTAATTTTCGAGTGAATTTCTTTTCCGTTTAGATTGTTTTGTATTCAAAATTACGAATGTATTTTTATACAATAATTTTGTAATGTAACGTTTTAGAACACGTGTGGCAAGTGAACGTGCAGAAGAAGGGCTTGGGTGCTTCGAAGAGCATCCAGGGGCTGTACAACCTTTGCCTCACAGACAAGACTCTCACCCTCGTCAAGATAAAGAGTCACAATAACATTATCAGCGACCTCGGCATACCAGAGCGAGTTGAGTACTCCCTCAAGAACATCAGAAGGTATTCACATATTCCTATATAAATCTTGATTATCCAACAATTATTGGCAATTGGAGTACGCAAATAAATTGATATATGAACTCCATCGCATTAAAATATGTAAAAATCAAATAAATTCAATGTGTACCTGATTTTATTTCTTCTGATGATTACTCTCATAACTTCTGGTTTGGAACAGACCATAATCTAGTTTATATTGATATAGTCTATAGACCGTCATCTTAATGCGTACTGCAATAACTGTCGCACTGAAAGTCGTAAAGTGGCCATCAATGTAGATTTAGCGTGACAAATGTACCCTAAGTGATCACTGAGTGTTGCAGTAAGCGACGTATATATGTAATTGTATGGTGTGTATAGATGCGGGGATTCTGAGTGCTTCTTCTACATGGAAGTGGGGCGGCAGACTGCGACAGGAGCCGGCGAGCTATGGATGCATTCGGAGGACTCTAACATAGCGCAGAGCATGCACTCTACGATATACCAGTGAGAGTCGCTTACTTACCACATGTTACTTTAATACTGAAAGGGATAAACTTGTTAGCAATTAGTGTAATTTTGTTCTATGTTAGATAACTTACAGCTGAAACAAAGACAAATAGAAGTTGTATAAGACAAAGTAAATTGTCTGGATGCTTAATGTAATCTATATGTTAGATATAGGGAGTAATGATACGACCGCTAGCTTAGTGCAGACTGGTTTATTGACGTCATTGTCAAACTGACGGCAGACGCAGCAGCCGCGCACAGATTATACGCTTACATATACAACACTATATAAATATTTAAAAAAAGAGATTTGATTGTTAGTTTGCATGGAATAAGCTCAGAAACTTTTGAAGCGAAACTTTTAATGCGCGGACAAAGTCGTGGGTAACCAGCTAGTTTTTTTAATAAAGCAGTAATTTCATAATGTAATGTTAAACAATGAAAATGTTTCAGCGCGATGAGGAACTGTGCGAAGGAGACAGAGAACGAGAAGGATCACATAATCCTGAGCAAGAATTCTCTGCTGGAGGGCACCAACCCCCTGCCCGCGCGCCGCCAGACGTACTCCGACGGCAGGGGGCGCGCCGGACTCTACAATGGTAACACTATTGCTATCCATTTGTCATGTTATCCATTTACCATGTTATCCGTTTATCATGTTATCCATCTTTAGATCCATTCATTATGTTATAATTTTACCGCACTCAGTAGTTTAATGGTGGCTAAAGCGTTCCTTAGTGTAGAATCTGAAACAAGGGACTGTTTTAGTAGCCACTTAACTACTCTGAGTACGGTTGACAAATAATATATATGTGTACATTAACTTTAATACAAACTTACTTTAATTTTATTGTAAAAATATTTATTATTTTGCAAATAATTAATACATGACGCGGACTATTACAATATTGTGTTACGAAAAATGAAGTCAAAATATTTTTTTCATACATATTTTATGCATAAATGCATAAAACTTGCTCAGTTTTGTTTGTTTACGCAGATGTTTGTAAGCTGTTTTAAAATTATGCAATAGGCCTAATTGTAACACATATTTATTAATCAACTAACTGTCGCCCGCGACTCCATCCGCGCGGAATTAAAAAAAAAGTCATAAGTATGTATATGTGTTTATCCAGACTTTGTTCTACATCTGTGTCAAATTTCAAGATCTGTTGAGCTGTTTCGTAGATATTTTCAAACAAACAAACATTTAAATATTCGCATTTATAATATTAGATAATAACTAACTAATTTAATATAATTCAGTTAGTTAGATTTTTATAAAAGGAAAGTTACATTAGTAAATTTTAAGACTAATCGGCAAACAACTGTGCTTAGTTACTTAATTGATTTCGTTGAATTGTTTAGGGTTGGATTTTATTGATTTATGATTTGAGTGCAAACGAAAATATACTTCAAATACAAATCGACCAAGTAGTAAGTTAAAAAAAAGTTGAATTTATATTTTTAATTATAATAGTAAAAGGAATGCAAGTTTCATCCTTAATACGTTGCTATCATCTTAATTATTTTGTTAATTTCTTATTCACATACTAGAGGTCGTCCGCGACTTCGTTAGCGGAGCGTACAGACAGACAAAACAATTTAAATATCGATTTTTCTTTATAACTGAAGCGAATATAACAATTTTTGATATTACATACACACACAAATGTTATTCAATGTATTGATAACTAATAAGAAGTACATCTTTGTGCGCAGTTCCATTGCACAATAAACAGACTTCAGTTATCGTTGTACTTATAACGTGACCCATGTCTAACCCATATAGCGTTGCCAGGCGTCCAGATAAAGCTGGACATAGGTAGGCTTTTTGATTGTGTGTCCGGCCAAAATAAACGGTTGTCCGGCTTTTGTTAGGCTTTTTACATTTCCCAAACGAGAGTGCACCTATTAATACTGAGACAAAATTCTAAATAATGTACGGTGTCCAACCTTTCTGCCCAAAAGTTCGGCCAGACTGGCTGGTCTTTCGGCTAGTAGGTTTAGCGACCTGGCAACCCTAAACCCATACATACATACATTGCAACAAGTAGTTAGTGCAAGAGCATAGTAGTTGGCATATAGCTCGCAAACACGCTTACAAGTAGTTGTAGTAGTATGTTAATAAAAAAACAGTTTTGTGCTAATTTGCTTTTTTTGCGATCTATATCCGTAAAATTACAGCCATTCATATATCAGAGTTAAAATATTTGAATGACTGTTTTATTAGATTTTACTAACGACATTTTTAACGCTTTTGTAACAAATAAACGGACAGTGAAAGCAATTTTAATATATATATATTTGAAAAAAGTAATGTTAATGTGTTTATTTGTTGCAATTGTTAATAGTAGATTAGATTTGTTTTCTTTGTAGATTAGTTGTGGTAATTGGTTGCGGATTTGTTACTCCACTGTCACCTTTGCATTTTAATAACTAAAATACCGAAAAAAGCTTAAAATATACAGGGATATACACTACAAAATTAAAAAAAAATCTAATAATATCTGAGTGTATATCGGATTTATGAAAAGAGTTATATCTATTATATTTTAATAGATGTAACTGTTTTCGTGGTATGGGTATGTGTATGTGAGATACAAGGGGTGAATGTATTACAGAAAAGGGCCTGTGCGTTGGCTCGTGTATAAGACAGTGCGTGTGTTCCAACACCTACTCCATAGACGACTCGGCCGCAGCACTCGCGCCTTTGACGACAAATGGTACGATATCATGAAAGCTCTTCAATTGGGACTCTGCCGTCCCCCATTCCTTGATCATAGCTTTGCAATCACATCAAGTGCTGGGAGATGGCCTTTGACGCTTATTCGAATATGTCATCTCGCATTTCGTGTAAAAATAACACTTCTTTAAGCATGGTGTACTTAATATTACGTTGTTTATATGTGAATTCTTGTATGAGTGCGCATGATTTGTGTATGGATATGTATGTGTTTGAATGTTTACTTCTATGTGATGTAATTTAGGAGAGGCTCATTTATTTAGACTTTGTCTGTTATATACGTCGTCTAATGTATAATTTTTTACTAGAAAAATATTCGCATATTCATCATACGAACTCCCTTTTGGAATCCCTTGACATCTCATGCTTTACACCAGGGGTGAGCAACATTTTTAACCAATTTGCCAATTATTATTTTTTTAACTCTTATTAATTATAGCATTTTAGCATTGCACTAAGTCAAAGTACATCAGTATTAAAACCACAAAAATAAATTTCGCTTAGTATGTAATACCATTTTCTATAATTAATATTGTATTATTTTATTGGATGGAGAAAGTCGATAAAATATAAATGTTAGAAATGCTTAGCATAAACATGTTTAACGAGCCGCGTGTTGCTCATCCTTTACGCAATAATTTCTACTTGTCGGTTAAGGCTATTTTAATGTCTTCTGGCACTAACGTTCTTCTTAGATATAGTGTGAAAACTGAATTAACTTGCCTGGATGATAAATAAAATTTCTCCTAAGCATTAACCTTATTATCCTCGTAATAGTATGTTGTAGACAACATTCACTCAAACATCCCTTTCTCATCTTTTATTTTTCATTATGCCATTGAGCAGGTTTTGATCATTTGTTATCACCCTTACACAATGTCATTAAGCAAGGTAACCTTTTATGAACCTTGATTATTAATCTGACTGGATCTAACAATGGTTCAATATTGACAAACTAAATCAATATTTTATTTAGCTTGAACTTCAAAGTGAACTCCGCAACGTGTATACCATACACGTTATCTATAAAACCTATTAAAAAAAATCGCAAAAGAAAAAAAGCTGATTATAATCCGACTATGTGACGTTTACTTCGCCCTTCGAAGTTTGCTTTCAAAAATGTAGCTTTTCTCGTAAACATTGAGGGGACAGTCAGCTGCATAAATGTATAACAACTTTAGAAAATTGTATAGGATTTCTGTTTCAAAAATATGCACTTATTCGTCAATAACATGGTATTAATGGTCACAAGTTTAACGGACGGAATACGTGCATATTTATTTTTGAAACCGAAAGCGTATACAAGTTTCTGAAGCCTTGTAAATAGATACTTATTTATGTAGCTGACTGTACTTTGCATTTTAGGGTGTAAAGGTATTCGAATGGATGATTTGTTTGTAACATAACGCTTTTTACTAAACATTAACATCTTAACCTACATTATCCTGCTCAAAGGACCAGAAATACAAAATTGTTACAAGGCGTATTATGTTTTTCATTTATTTACCCAAATTAATAATCCAAAAAATACATATTACATGAAAGAAAGTATTGAATTTGTAGTTGGATAATTACCTTATAGAATTTTTTATTGATTTTTAATTCTGTTTTTACGTCTCATTATTTGAGATGTGAGAGTATTTTCACTACTTGTCAGGACGAATTAAACCTAACTTCTACAATAAGCCACTTTATTTATTATTACAAATTTAAATATGTAAAGATTAAATAGCAAAGTATGAATACATTTTGCATGCACGTTGGTGATGGTGTGTTCATATTGAACGTGTCAGTGTCTCCGATGAGATCGTGTCATGTACATCGCAGCACTCGAGTAACCCGCAGGTGTGACAACGCCTTGTCACATCTACACTAAAACAGTAACTACATTATGGACGATGGTGTTTTTTTGTATACAGTATGAACGTTAATTACTTCTTGGTTTAATAATTCGCGATGTGGATTTGTATCTTATTTGGCTAGCGCCTGCAAGAACGTGTATGGTATAGCTCTGTTGTGCAGCCTCTATTTGTCTTGTAGCAAGGCACCATCGTCCAGTGTCACCTAACTCGCACCGCACCGGGTTTCGCTTGGTGCCATGTGTTTACGTGTCGCTTCTCATGTCTTCCGCAGCCGACAATCAGCTGGCGAATAACCCACTAATCGACAGGCCCGACAACCCGGGCCGGCTGCTAAAGCACCATAGGACCGAGTCCCTCCCCACCGGGTATCCGCTATTCCAAGAGCCGGGCCGGATAGGGCACGGCCGGACGTACTCGGCGCCCCTCACCGGCGACGAGGTCTCCCGCGCCATCGTCGACAAGGCGATACACTCCTCCTGCAAGACCGTCAACGGCACGGATTCGTTCACGCCGAAGAAACAGTTCTGTCGCAGGGCCAGCACGGGGACCAGGACTTGGAAAACGCAGCCCGGCCCCGGCAAGAGTACGTATGACCGCCGCGCCCCGCCCCGCCCCGACACGCCCCGCCCCCAGCGCGCCACGCCCCGACACGCCCCGCCCCCAGCGCGCCACGCCCTCTACTGTTGGCAGATAGATTTGACTTAAACGTATCTCTGCTCTGTAAATTGTGCTGTAGTGATCGACACTTGTGCATCGCTTATATCAGCTTTATATAATTTGATGTATTTACTAAAATGTCTTTTAAAATAAAATTTTCTCTTATTTGCACATACTTTACAGTAGACGCTGCTTGTGTAGTTTGAAAGTCTGTAAATAATTGGTTTAAACTGATATTCTGTTCTTCGCTGAAGTGGCGGAAATTCCAAAAGCATTTTGTTGAATACGAATGTAAATTCTTCATGATTTATCTGTAAAAGTGGTTCTTTTGTATTGTTTTAAATTTTGTAATAGAGAACTTATCTGCCAACTTCTATAACGATGTTATTCAGGTTTAGTGGCAGGAATTGTTCAAAGAAATAAACTTTTAAATTGCTGCTTTGTATGTAGTTCGCATCTTCTGCATGTTGCTTGTTTGTCATTTAATTATAGGAATGCTTCTTACTATGTAAATACTTAAATATATGTAATATGTGCTTTTTTAATTCAACTGGTGAGTTTTCACTGACGAAGCACCCGAACATAAATATTTCTAATATTTTTCAAAGACAATGTAAGTGACGACAATATATTCGAGTATTTCGACAGTGGAAATCATCAACGCTTATTTAATGAAATGTTTTGAGGTCATTTTTTTTTTACTTTAACATTTCAGCTTTGGTGATTTGACGCTGTTTGTCGCGAGCCATTTTCAACAAATCAACTTTGCTTTTAAATCATAGATGCTTACTCAGCTTTAAAAACTAGTGTCGTATTATACTAAATAATAACATTAACTGCCACTTGTTATTAAATGTCCTTTTATTTTATTTTTTTTATAATTTAAAATACAATATCTCATTTAAAGTAGACATTTTCAAAGGAAAAAATATAAATGTGGAAATGACATTTTGTAAATAGAAAATAATAGCGTGTGTTTTGTCGACAGATGCGAGTACGCTGCGTAACCGCTGCGACAGTATGCCGTCACGTGCGTGTTCCTCGTTTGAGAGCGAGCGACCGCAGCCGCGACACGACCCGCACGACGGTCAGACATTACATTCTTTAATAATATATTAATGTATTTACTATTTGACAAAATATACATTTCTTTAAATTTTTTCAATATTTTTTTGTATATAAACTGTATATAAAATGTTAAGACGACTCGAAGGACCATTAGCAGGTTTTGAATCTGATCGTTAAGATTTTATAAGAGTATATAAAAATATAGTATGGATATTTATTGTGGTGAGTTAATATCGATGGGGAGTGGTTTGTGTGTCTCAGGGCTGGACTCCTCGCGGGACGACATCGACTGCGTGGAGTGGTGCCGCACTCCTCGCATACCTGAGGAGCCAGACTGTGTCGACGTCTCCAAAGACTTTATCAAGTAAGTCACCTTTCATTAATGGACATAATATTTGCTTACTCATTTTGCACCGAGTCAACAATCGAAATGTACACGATCTTTACAATAATAATTGTTACGTAGCCTAGCGCGGCGCGGCGCCTCCGTGCAGCACTCGCGCACGTCCTCACTGGGGGCTTCCTCGGGCTCCGTGGACGAGGGCTACCTGGCCATGGGGCCGCCGCCGGAGCCCTGCGGAGCCGCCCCGCCGCCCCCGACCGCCTCGCTCTCCAGCGGCTCCGTCTGCTCCGGCACGCCTTCCACAGACCCCAGGTTTAGGTACGCAACTAAACTATATAGATACAACTGGATTCATAATTGAGCTCGTTATTTTGATATCCATATGTGGTATAAGAAGAGTTGATCCAATAAAGCTGTGTGACATCCGCAGCGAGTACCAGCTGGAGCCGGCCATGTCGCACATCGCCGAGGAGAGGTCCGCGCGCGCCTACAGCGTGGGCTCCCGGCCCGGCGGACCTCGCGCCGAGCCCGCCCGCCTGCGCGCCTACAGCGCCGGCGCCCGCCGCCGCCCCGCGCCCCGCCCCAGCCAGGGCGACTTCCTAGAGCTCGACTTCTCCAACAACTCGCCCCCGCCCAAGGTCAGACAGCGGACATTTTTAAATATTACTTCTTCTTGAGCAATTATTGTATTGTACTGTGGTATTACAAAATGCTAAATCCCAAGTTAATTTTGAATGATTCAATTTCCACCAGGTGATAGTTCCTCGGACTCCGCCCACTATCGGCTTCTTCGAATCGAATAAGAATACGGACGAGTACGTGGACATGTTGCCGCGCAACTCCGGTTACGTGGAGATGAAGCCCGGCGAGCCCCCCGCGCCCGGCGCGACCCCCGCGACCGCCGCCGCCATACCCGACGGCTACGTCGAGATGACGTGCGGCCGCCCCGCCCACACCGCGCCCGCAGCGGAGCCGCCGGACACGCCCCCGCAGCCCGTCACGCCCCACAGCACGCCCCACAGCACGCCCCACGCCACGCCCCACAGCACGCCCCACGCCGCACAGGCGCAGCAGAGCTCGCAGAACTCGCACCACCTGTCCACGGTGCGGGAGATATCTGAGGACGGGCGACGCAGCCCCGACTCCTCGCAGTACGTCACCTTGGCGCAGTCACCCTCGCCAGAACTCAACGATGATATTAAATCGAAAGCGATGGACACGACTGATAATAAAAGTAGGTTCTAGTTTACATCTTTTCTGTTCGATTTTAATGCTTCGATCGATAAAATATCATTACATATGTATACTGGAAATTTTGACTACTTCGGAACGTAAAAGGTTTTGGATCATTGCGTGCGTGCGCCTAATGCTTTTCTAAACGTATTTGCAGATTGTGAGGCGAGCCCAGTGGTGGGCAGTCCCGGCGGAGTGCTGCACTACGCCGCGCTCGACCTGGAGCCCCGGCGTGCGCCCGCCGCAGTCCCGCCTCGCCTCTACACTCAGATAGACTTCCTGCGCAGCGAGCAGCTGCACCCGCACGCCACGTAGCCGCGCCCACGCCCACGCCCACGTCCACGTCGCCCACACCGCCCGCGCCCACGCCGCACGCACGCGACCCCATGCGACTGTTTGAAGTGAGATAAGCTAGTGAGATTGAACTGCGCCCGACCTACATATACAGTGTGGTGGAGGGTCAACTTTAGCCGGCTGCTGGTACATACCGGAGCGCGTTGTGAAGCTGGAGTCCGAACTGCGATCTTTGTGATGACGTATGTTGAACGGAAACATGTTTTTTTTTTTAACAATAACATTGTGTTGACACATTAAGTACGTTTTTTCTATGGTTTTTTCAAGAGATATGTACTTTATTGTTGCTATATTTTAATTATTCTTTTGACAGAAGTGATGAAAAATGTTTATGTATTTAGATGTGCACTTTAATTCGCAAAGTTTATGATTTATTTCCTAGTTGCCCAACAACGAACTCTACAAAGTCCACACGACATAATTTCTCGTCTTTCTGTATTATTTAATATTGAAAAATTGAAGTCGAATTTGCGAATCTATCAATTTACATTTTTTATTACGATCTATTTTTAAATAATTATTCAAAAAGTTGCAATATTTCATTGACTAAAGAAATCTTTTTGGTAAATGTTGCGCTTTTGTCTCGTCGTGCTTCTAAAGCTGTAATATATCGTAATCTTGTTATATTTTATTATAAATTCTGTATAAAAATTAATATTTTTACGATTCTTAGCTAATTCAGTTAAATGATTGGAACTTATATGACGAGAACTCGCAAACTATCGACTATTAGCACTTAGTAATACATATTTTCAATTCATTTGTACTCTACAAGATTATTGGATAAAAAAAAAAACTAAAAATCATTTATCATACGAAATGCTTTGTTACTAGTTTTAAAAATTCATAATTATAAAATATTTATTTATTTATTACCGATAAACTATAGTCGAGTAAAGAATCATGCTGTATATATCTCTAGTACAATCGCGGCGACAATCGTTAAATAATTTTTAAAAATAAATATACAAATTAAAAAAAAATGCAAAGAAGAATCGTTTAGATCGGTTATTGGTGGTCGTGTGTGTGCCGAATGTTATATACTAATTATATATATGTAAAAATTAAATATAATAAACATAATGCAAGGGTTGTGAGAGAGGCCTAATGTAGTCAGACTGTTCAGACTCCGCAACAGCTGCTCCAGTCATGTGCAATTTACATTAAAAAAAAATAATAGTTATGTCTACACGGTTATTGTTTAACTCCGGTTCAACTTAACTGTTCCTTTCGTTGATATGTTCGCGATATTTATTAGCGAAATCATTTGTAATATATATAGGTTGAGTTTATTTCAATTGTTGGTGTATTTTATTTCACAATGTGTATGATTGTACAGTTGACGAGAAAAGTGTTTGTTTGTTGATTGTTGACGAATGGAACAGTTGACTGCGTTATATACAAAGATTTATATGACACAAATCTTTTTTTTTTTGATTGCGCAAATTATGTATTAAAAAGTGTTGAAATGTTTATAAAAACTCCGGGCTTGCTCTTTACTGCCGATCAAATTATGGGCTTTAGCTTTTGCTCTATTTTTATTTATGTTCAGATATTCATGTTTTTTTTTGTTCAATGTTTGGTTTTTTTTTTATATTTTCACACTTTATGAAATTTTTATTGCTTTTTTATTGTTTGAAGAATCGCGATGTTACTTTATTAAAGTAAATGTACAGCGGATGTGTTTTGTTGTTGATTGTATTTTCATATACAGTGTGTTCTGTTTAACTTTAATTCGTATAATTTACTGAGACTCGAAGAACAAGCTCGGACTCTGTTATTTACAGGAATTATGTGTTCAAAATGTGTAGAAGAAGATGTTTTCATTTTTCATATTGTTAATGCAAAAAAAAAACAAAACGAAATTAGAAAAAAAAACAAACCCATTGTACAGTTATATGATAATGAAGAATATAATTTTATTTGTTATTAGTAGTTTTTACAGTTCACGCGATTTAGCACATTTGTACTTTGTAATACAGTTTATAGTCGCGTGAGACATCTAGCGGTATACATTTGTACTAAGATAATGCGCCCGCGCAACAGTAACGTTGGATTAAAAACAAATACAGTCAAAACCGTTTATAGCGACATCGTTTAGAACAACATACCGGTTAAATTGACCGAAACAAAGGTCCTGGCTGAATGTTATTACATATCTTTCCTATTAATACCTGTCACCGGTTGTTACAACTATCGGTTTTTACGACTCAATATGAGTAGTCCCTTCGATGTCGTTATAACAGATTTTGACTGTATATATATTTTAATATGACGGTTAGTAAAATTTAACTTTTTCTGACCGTTTGTATCTGAAATAACTATATATCTATGATATGTGGTAATTCTGCTTACACAAGTTAGACTATAGTCGTGATTGTTATCGTAGTTAAAAGCTGCGATTGTAATCATGTACTGTTTTGTTGCGGCTGCGAACAAATACTATTGAGTTTATACCACGTTACTAGATCGTACTGAAAAACGAAATTATTATAAAAAAAAACAATTAGATTCGTTCGTAGCACTTGTACGCACTTTTATGTCACATCATTGATACAAGCTTTCGAGTTTTTTAAACGATATCGTGTCAATTACGTCATTTTTAATGTCACTATACGAAATTGTAATATTTGTTTGCAGCCGCGAACTTCCTCCCGCCGGATTTTTGTTATCTGAAATAAGTGCAATTAGTACCGCGATGTCCAATGAGGCGTCCGTATCCTAACTCCCGCGTGTTCAATACAACCAGCTATAGTTGTAGTCGCACATTACCGCGATCTTGACCGAAGCTGGACTGACTGACGAAACACCAAATTTTACAAAAAAAATATAGAAATCCAAGCGCTCGTGCGCCTCGATTTCGCAGAACTCTTCCCCCGATGGAGGAAACCTCGAAAGGCTCCTTCCGCCGGTCGCGCGCCTCGCTCACAGATTTTTCCCTTGAATAATCGGTTAGGGAAATGTTTTATATGCGATATTAACGCTTTTTAGCTTATGCAATAATACAGGCTGGTACTGGATTTCTAGTACAATAAGACTGCCGATTATTGTAGTCAGTTTGAACGAGACATGGAGTTAACAATGGGTAACACTCACTGGTTCTCCTTTTCATGTCTTTAGGTGAATTGCTCTCGAAACGTGCGCTCGCATTAATCTTTTAATTTGATAGATAGTCGATGTGTAATGTCAACTTTCACGTAGGTTCACTCTAAACCAGTGATATTCAGTGATTTGTTAATAGTTTATAATAATTTATTAGACGAAAATTAAAAAATGGCGTGTTTATGTCCAAACGGTGTACGTATGAGATACTGAACCGATTTGGATTTAATAGTGAAAAATAACAACGTTAATTTAGGATTAATTCTATGTATATGTTAATTTGATACATAGATACGATTCTTGTCTATTCTACGTGAAAGTTGTGTCGACTCTTGTGCCGTAGTGTAATGACTCGCGCTATCCCGTGCCACCTCGCAGTTTTTTTTTAGTTGTACGTTATATTGTTACGATTTATTTTATTCCACTTAGAGTGTAAGAGTTGAGATGTAGTGTTAAGGATAACAGACGCGTGCGGAGTTTCTACTGGGATATGTATCATCCCATTGTCTTGAGTTGCCCACTGCCCACTGCTGGGATGTTAGCGTTCATTTTATTACTAATGCTATTCTAATGTGTATACAATAAGGTCACAAAATATAAAATAGATTTCGATTTTCCTTAACAAATTTCCAAGTCAAGAATACAAAGTAACTGTTTTTACTTGATAAAGTATTCAGCGTCTCAAAAGTTAACAAATCTTGTGATTTTGACGCTTGTGGCGTACCATGAGTAGATTTTTAACTTAGGTTTAGGTTTAAAGATCTTTATTTCTCATAAAAAACACAATGTTTCACTTACAATGAGAAAAATAAAAAAAGAAGTATATATAACATACAGGCTTGCGGGTTAATACGTAATATCGATACAGAATACAGGATTAATATAAAGCAAAATAAACCTTAACACAACTATAGAAGAGAATCTAAATTGACAGGAATTACAAAGTTATATATGTAGATAATATTGAGAGATTATTACAGTTCAGCGATGATATATGATTTAAGTTTATTTTTGAAAACATTAATACTGTTACAATTCTTTATCTCGTCCGGCAGTTTGTTACTTACGTTATTTTATGTCCCTTGCTGGTCAAGTGAAACTGTTGTTTTTGTCAGCAACTTTGACTTTATCCGAGAGCTATTTTTTTACGTAAGACGCTGAATACTAATTACAAATTATGTCAAACAAAATTAAACCTTCAAATTCGGTCTCTTAGGTTGATTTTCTCTTGTCAAAGGTCTAATATTGTTACTATTTAAAACAAATGTATTTTGTCTTTTAATGCTTCATGAGAATTGTTCGCTTGATTTCTTTTATATCTGGGAGAATGTTCGGCGTAGTGCACGCGACGTACACGCGTGCACGTCGTGACTCCGTACTGTGACGTCATGACAAAATGGAGTTTCAAAATCTATACTAGTCCGATTGCAATTATTGCAAAATTAAATAGTTTTTGCATATAAAAAAATAATGTTCCTGTAACGGCGTAAATAGTGATTTTTTTATAATGTTAACGTTAAGGTTTACTATATTGTGTAGAGCAGTTCACGTTATGTGTTAGGTTTAGTGCGTACGTAGGGATCTGGCGCGCCGCGGAGGGGGGAGGTCGTGGGGGGGTGTTTGCTAAGGAATTCTGTTGTGTTTGAAAAAAAGAGTAATATTTTTTTACAAATGGTGCTACTGTTTTGTGTTTTAGTGAATGAGGTGTGGGGGGGGGGGGGCGGGGCGCGTAGTGACGTAGCGAGGCATCACTCACATGTAGATGTATTTAGCTTTTGTAACCGCGGAGCGTCCGGCGTCCGGACGCGCCTTTATTGAATTTCTAAATGTAATTTTTTGGTACGTTACATTTTGTTTACTTTCATATTACGATTATATTGTAAATAAAAATAAAAGCTTTGGATTTGAGCGTTTGTTTCATTCAGATTACCTCAAGATAATGAACTACCTCGAACTATGTTCCAAGGACGGAGTTGAAAAGAAATCAACATTTATATGCGAAATACAATTTATTTTACATATACCATTAACACAATCAATCAACATAGAGAACCAAATACAAACATACAAAATTTGGCTCAAACAATTCCTCCAACGATCAAATCACTTAATATAGTAAATGGAAATACATTCGAATAAGGATTATTTGCAGCAAATGAGCGGAGCTCTTATTTAACTTTTATTGTTGAAACTTAATTATTTGTAAACATTTTAAATGCACTTTTACCCGAGAAACAAACATGACACAGATTGTGTTTGCTAACAAGAAACATTCAAACAAAAACTTCAAGATCCAGTCTATATGTAACAATAACTGCAGCAGCAGATTTTAGACAAATGTATTTTTAAAGAAATGAAACTTATTTACCTTATATATAATGTCAATTCCAAATTATATAAAAGCATAAATATACATAACAATAAGTAAATAAGGCGGGACTCCTTGAATTAAATGTAATTAGGTTACAACAGATTCTGAATTTGAGCAATAGATTTATGGCACAGGACTTTCTTAACACTTTAGTTATAATTTAATTTAAAAAAGGCCAAGTAACGGGTAACGAAGTGGCGAGAAAATATAACAAAATAGTGATTCAGATAAGAAATAAGAGCGAAATTTTAATAAAATTTAGCAATTAGCAGAACTTTCTAAAATATAATACACTAGCTGTCGCCCGAGACTCCGTTCGCGCGGATTAAAAAAAAACTTAATGTGTAGCTTATGTGGTCTTCCAGACTGCTTTAAATGTATGCCAATTTTCAGCGAGATCTGTTGAGCCGTTTTGGAGATACCTTCAAACAAACATCCATACATCTAAACATTCACTTAGTAAGATTTAATATATGACAAAGGTGAAAGGTAAATAAATGTTAAGATTGTATAGAATTTAATAGAACAGTCACAAATGACACCAGTAAATTATTAGAAATTAATAAATACTTTAATCAACTTGTAAATCATACTAATATTATAAATGCGAAAGTTTAGATGGATGGATTGTTGTTTGGATGGATCTTGATGAAATTTGGCACAGATGTAGAACATAGTCTAGAAGAACACAGACTAATTATTACGTTTTTATTAATTCCGCGCGGACAGAGTCGCGGGCGACAGCTAGTAGTGGTATATATAAAGAAGTAAGTATTGAAATATAGAATAATGACATCAGAATCTGCGTAACCAAGTTTGTGTAATAATGGTGGGATTACATTGATTATGGCAAAACGGAAGTGAGAAAGTTAACACAATCAAATTTGAATTGTAATAAATTAATTAACTATAATTAATAGATCATAGTTTTATAAGCATAATAAATAAATTTAAAAAAGCATATTTTACAAATTAAAAGAAATCTTTCGATTTCTATTAGGCTTTTGACAAAATTGATCATGGTTATTTTGCTGAAAAAGATTTTCAATATTAGTATTTATGGACATTTATCATTATTACCATCATTATTTTGAAATATATGATAAGCAGTAAGTACATAATAATTTAATACTTTAGTAAAGAAAATATTCGTCTGGTGTTCCACAAGGTACACATTCGGGACCACCATTATTCAGATTACTATAGTAAATATTAGCATAATATGAAAAAATTCTAGTCATTAGAAAAATGTATTCAATGCTATTTATATAAGATGTCGTAGTTTTAAAACATTGATTTTAGACCTAAAAACATATCTATGAAACTACACTAATTTATTTCAAACTTTTATGAGGGTTTCTGATCTTTTTTTTAATAAAATATAGTAAAGTTTTAATTAATTCCGACTCATACACTCCAATTAAAAACTTTTAGCACATTCCATACACAAATTTATTCATCGGTAACCAATTATTCCTATGTTTATGTAAATCACTTAAAAAAAACTTTTAATCGGTTCATAACTGGATTCATCAGTACCTCAATATCTTACTTAAAATTCTATCCACATATGACTGTTTCTAATACTTCCTCTTGCTGTAATTATAGCTGTATAAAGACTTCTAAAAGATATATTGCTTGTTATCACTATGTATTCAAAACTAAATGCATTATTTTTAATAAAATACCTAATTCTAATTGATATGCCTAAATTGAGTGTGTTAACTTCTCTACCTTGATTTCACAGCAAGTGAATACAAACAGGTACATGTAACATTATTTCGGTGGTGATCTTCCGTTGAGAACTGCCGGAGTGTCTTTCCACGACCTACCTTTCCTTACCGTCAATTTCTTCTTAACTACTCTGGTGACTGAAATCTCTTCATCGGAGCAAAGCCGTTTCTTTGGTTTAGTCTTTTTGCCTTCTAACGTAAAAGAATCATCAAATATATCTCCGCTGGAGTCCGCAGATTTGTTATCTTTTGCTGCACTGAACGGTTTGTTACTGCCAATGATTTCACAGATAGGACTATCGAAGGAGACCTGCCTCGGGCTGCGCTTGGGTCGCTCAGTTGAGGTCTGTGTCGCCATGTTAGCGTGGTTCCTTTTAGCGGGCGGTGTTGCTTTCGGTGTCATTTTAGTTTTCTTCACTTTGATCACTAGCGACGGTTCCAAAGATTTCCTCTTAACTGGTTTCTTTAATGTTCTCTTCGCTCGCGGCTTTTCTACGGGTTCCTCGTTTTCACAGTCCTCTGTTTCAGATTCAACTGGTTTTTCAACTTTCCTTGTTCGGCTGGCTACTTTTTTGACAACTTTCTTTCTTTTAGTTTCCTTCTTTTCTACCTCTTCAATTTCTTCTCCATCAACCTCATCTGTGTCTTCAGTAGTATCATTTTTACCTTTTCGTTTCTTTGTATTTTTGAATTCCAATTTACTTGTCTTTGTTTTTCCTTCACTTTTGAGGTAGTTTTCTAATATTTGTCGACATTTTGTGTAATTAACTTGCTCCTTTGGCTTGAGTGAATTGATATATTCAAAGAATTTAATTAATGCATCTGAAAAGGATTTTTTTGCCTATTAGCATATGTAATGAAGTAAAATAATTATTCACCAGATTATAGTAACTTGATACTTTACTTAAAGTTTATAGAGATTTATAAATTATAATTTGGGATTAGCTCACCAGGTACATTGGGATAGTTTTTGGAGATTTCACTGCGGACATTCTTCATGAAGGTCTCCTTCATGGTCTGCACAGTCTTGGGCTGCTTGAGGTGCTTCTCCCACGGCAACTCCCCAACTATCCACTGCAGCATGTTGTAGCCCAGAATCTCCAGGTCACCACGCATTGTCGCCACTGTCCGATGTTTTGACATTTATAACCCAAAATATAAAATACATAAGAAATAACTAACAGGATTCAAATATTTATCTCACTGACCTCCAATATGTGCATCTCTGCTGGTGTACTCAATGGTGCCATTGTGTGCACATTTGGGATCCGGTTTGAATTCTTTATCATTCACTCGTGTAGCGAGACCAAAGTCTACAAGATACGCCTGGTTCTCTGTGCCTTTCTTTAGACCAAGAAGTATATTGGCTCCCTTTATGTCTGCATGGACATAGCCTTTACTATGTATGTATTCCAGCACATCCAACTAAAAACATTAGTGTTCAGACTTCAATTTTCAAACAATATATACATATTACAAGTGAAATAAATTGGCAGGTACCACTCTTTAACAATGTGGTTTAGAAATAACTTTTCATTTCTTCTTCTCTTTTTAATTTCATCCTTATATAGTTCACTATAAAAAACTGTATCTTTTGATCATTTGATACAAAATCAAGGATTTAAATAGTTTAGTATTGTTACTTTAACACAACAAAATCATCCGATTAAACAAAACTCAAGTTTACCACTTCAATGGAATATTTCTTACCATTTGTAATCCAATTTGGAAGACAGTTGGCACAGGAAATGACCGCCCCGACTCTTTGAACAAACTCCAAAGGTCCTTGCCATACCTCTCCAGTACTAAATACCTGTATTTCTCTCCTTTGAAATCATGTGACCCATTACCATAGTAAGATGGCATACCTAATGTTGACAATTTCTTACTCTGCATAAATTTGGCAACTGAAAATATTTACATAATAATTAAAGTGTTAATAGATATTGTTTACAATAAACAAATATTTATCAATAACTTACTGTCATCCTTATTGGCATTTCGTATATAAAAATGTTTTTCCACAAATAGTGGACCATTCTCATGTGGTTCCTAAATAAAGCAAAATCATTTAATGTCGTTAAATTGAATTTGTAAACAATTTATGATTAAAATGTTGGTCAAATGATTAGATTATTTAAGGTTATGCATTGATAATTACAATGTTCCTTTTTAACCACCTAATTTGTTTTGAGATAGTTTAATAAGTTAAATTTAATCAAGTAGCATTTAACATAAAACAAAAATGAGCCTTGCCTTATTACAGGCAACAAAATTTACTTATCTGTTTGTTTCCAACAGGTAAATACATTAAATCGTAACTTCTGATTAATTCATGGCTTAAGATCTAAGGTTTATAATAGAAAAAGTTTTGATACTTTTTTGTAATCTGGATTGAATGCTGTCTTTTTTATCTAAGTATGCTTGGTAAGCATCTATAACAAGGTAATTTTAAATGTTAATCGAAATACTCACAATTTTGACGACATAGGGATAATTTGCGCCTTTTTTAGGCGACCCCTCATGTTCACAAGCTGAATAAATTTCACCAAACCCGCCAACTCCTATAGAAGGACCGATGCGCCATTTCTTTTTAGCTATGGTGTCATGAATTACTTCACCTAAAGGAATCGGTGCGGGCATTTTATAGCCGTTTGCTTTTTTTCTCGGCGCGCTAGCCTTTTTCGCTCTTCCAGACATTTTGAATCGACGCCGTAAACTATCAAACTAACAATTTAACGATGTCTTTAAGATGAGTAATAATTTGTATAATCTACGAGTAACTTATAGTTATTATTTACAGTGAAATATACAACAACCTATAACAATGTTACTAAACTAAATCTAAAAGTATTTTTCGTTTTGCGGCTTTGCGTTTGTTGACACAATTGACATTAAATGTCAAGTCGATCACTGCAGTTTCCAAAGAGTATATAAAGAGGTAATTGGCTATGGCATTTGTGGTGTATCACCTCTTTCATGATTAAGTTACTGGCCGGTAAGCCAGTGAGATAATAATCAATAATGTGTCAACATTATGTCATTAATAAATATAATGTAAATATAGACAACAATGCTTTTAATTTCTTTATGTATATTTAATATTGGCGACGAGTTTTAAACCCACGATCACATGGAAAAAGTAAAAAAACAGCGGAGTACCCAAAGAGGGTTACTCACTAGAATAGAAAAATATGTAACATCGAGGGCGTCGATGTCTGACGAGGACATCGATGCTCGCTCTGAGAGCCTTAATACAGCGATAAAGTCTCTGCGAGAGCTTCAGCGAACGATCGAAGACCACACCGTCGACCAGCATGACGAGACCGCTTACGAGCAAGAACAGGAGTACAGGTACGATTTCGAAGAGCTGTACACAACAATTATCACTAAACTATTAACGAAAAAGAAACTAAACCAACGACAGCAAGAACAACAACAGCGAGCGCAACATCATAATGAACAACAGTTGCATGACCAGCAGCAGATACGTGAGAGCATACCTAAAATACAATTTCAACCACTAGGAGCATCAGAAACTTTCAACAACTTTAAGAGAAGACTGGAAGCTTACTTTCGATTGAATAATATTACCAAAGATCAAACAAAAACAAACATTATACTATCTACATTATCACCAGAGCTCCATGAAAGGCTCTGTGACTTAGTATGCCCAGAAGAACCAATTAATATGTCATTTGATCTCATCACCGAAACACTTAATGAATATGTAGATCCAAAACCTAGCAAATGGGCCCTACAACATAAATTCATATCAAGAATACAAAAATCTGATGAAACTATAGCTCAATTCACAGCGGAACTAAAAAAATTAACAACAAACTGCGAATTTAATTGCCAACATTGTGAGAAGAACACATCAGAAAGTTTCCTTTGCCTACAATTCATACGAGGCTTAAAAGATAATGACGTACGAACAAAAATTTTACAAGATCAAAATAAATGCACATTTAAAGAACTAGTTCAAATAGCAACATCAATCGAAATGGGAAAAACAGAAAACGACACTATTGCTACAAATGTATTGCCCAGCACGAGTAACGGCAGTATTGACAAAGTTTCTACAAACACATATCGACCTAAAACTTCAAACTCAAGACAAATCACACGCCGAGATTTATTAGGTAAATGTTTTCGCTGCGGATCTTCTCATGAAAGCAGGATATGTAACGCCAGCAATGTCACCTGCCGGAAATGCAATAAAATCGGCCATCTTACCCGCGTTTGCCTACAACGCAACCCTAATCTGCACTACAAGGCACCGAGACCTAATTCGCACCAACTAGAAGAGCCGAACAATAGCGATAACGATGACTGGAACGATATCAATATGATATCTGGCGAAAGAACTGAGAAATTCATGATATCAGTACAGATTGAGAACGCAAAGCTGAAAATGGAATTTGATACTGGAGCAACATTAACGTCAATGTCAATGCGAGACTATAGAAAACTGAATATTGGAAAAAGACTGTTCCACACAGATATTAAACTTCGTACGTACACAGGAGAAGTAATAAAACCAGTCGGAGTCACTTACGTTAAATGCAAATACCAAGAGAAGGAATTTCACGGTAAACTATATTTAATCAATGGCAATGTAGATCCTATCTTTGGACGCAGTTGGATGAAGGAACTGGAAAACTTGAACTTAGCAGATATAAAAACTATACAACATACAAACATCTTAGAACTAGACCAACTCTTACAACTTTATAAAACCTCAGTCTTTAAGTCCGACCTGGGTAAAATACCTAATTACAAGGGACACTTTAACCTTAAAGAAAACACACAACCAATTTTTATCAAACCTCGAAGAATACCATACGCTTTAAAAACGAAAGTGGATGAAGAAATAGAGCGACTTTGCAAGTTAGGGGTCATTACGAAAGTTGACCACTCTGAGTGGGGAACCCCAGTGGTACCAGTTGTCAAGCCGAACGGGTCAATCCGACTTTGCGCAGACTACAAAGTTACACTAAATAAAGTTATATTGGATGAACAATACCCAATACCGATGATAGAGGATATCTTTGCAGAAATGAACGGCGGCAAGCTATTTTGTACACTTGACATAACTCAAGCATACCTTAATATGGTCATGGACGACGAAAGCGCAATGCTACAAACACTCAGTACACACAAAGGTACATACAAAGTAAACAGACTTATGTTCGGTGTGAAAGTCGCGCCGAGCTTGTGGCAAGGATTTATGGACAGACTCTTGCAGGGGCTGGAAGGAGTCAAATGCTTTTTCGATGATATAATTATTCAAGGAGATTCAAAGGAAAAATTGTTACAAAGACTTAAGCTTGTGCTTGATAAACTGAAAGAAAGCAACCTCAGAGTAAACAAGGATAAGTGCCAATTTTTTAAAACAAGTATAAATTACCTAGGGCACACTATTGATAAAGATGGCCTGCACAAAAACAAGGACAAGATAAATGCTATAATAAAAACAGAACGCCCAGTAAACACTGCAGGATTGAGAACGTTTCTCGGTATGGCAAATTTCTATAATAAATTCATACCCAATCTCGCATCCATCACGAATCCCTTGAACAACTTATTAAAGAAAGAATCAAGCTTTCAATGGACTTCACAGTGCGAGGAAGCCTTCATCAAAATCAAAAAAGAAATATTAAGCGAAAGAGTATTAACACACTTTGATCCAACAAAACCACTAGTATTGGCCACTGATGCTTCACCACTAGGACTTGGTGCAGTCCTATCACACAGACTTACTGACGGATCAGAGAGGCCTGTTGCGTTTGCCTCGAGAACATTATCAGACAGCGAGAAAAGATATAGTCAAATTGACAAAGAAGCTACGGCGATTCACTGGGGATTAAAAAAATTTTTCTACTATATCTACGGCCGAAAATTTACCCTCATAACAGACCACAAACCACTTACAAGCATATTTCATCCAAATAAAACCTTACCAGCAATGAGCACTATGAGGTTATTTCATTACGCCCACTTCTTGTCCGGATTTGACTACAATATTGAATATAGAACTTCAGCGAATAACTCCAATGCCGACTACCTATCAAGATTTCCAATAGAGTCTACAAGGATTAATAAAATAGACCAGAACTACAATTTCCAATTAGAGCAAATTAATACTATAGACATCAACCCAAATACAATAGCAACTGAGACTAAAAATGATTCAGAACACAGACCTCTACTACAGGCACTTAATTCAGGCATCTCGCTAAGAACACTCGGTTTCAAGGACAATGAGTTCACATTACATGACGGCTGTATACTAAGAGGAGCGCGCGTTCTTATCCCTAGAACACTTCAAGAACGCGTGCTAAATGAACTACATCTCGGCCATCCAGGAATAGTTAAGATGAAACTATTGGCGCGCAGTTTTGTATATTGGAAGGGGATTGATAACGACATCGAAAAGAAGGTGAAATCGTGCAGAACTTGCAGACTACAACAGAATGAACCTGAAAAAGCACCACTTCACCATTGGGAACGACCTGATGGACCTTGGCAAAGATTGCACATTGATTTTGCGGGACCTTTCCAGGGTCACCAACTTTTTATAATAGTAGATGCATTTTCAAAATGGATTGAGATAATACCTACCAAAACCACAACAACTACTTGGTGCGTCCAAAAACTGAAAGAATTATTTTGCACCTTTGGAATACCACGAATTTTAGTCTCTGACAACGGACGACAATTTATCTCAGAAGAGTTTGAAGCATTCCTCAAAGACAGTATGATCGTTCATAAGACGTCTGCTCCATACCATCCAGCAACGAACGGTCAAGCCGAACGATTCGTTCAAACCGTGAAAAGGATACTACGAAGCTTAGAGGGGGAAGGAGGCACAATATATCAAAAGCTCCTCACGACTAAAACACGACTTCGTCGAACGCCGGACGCTAACGGCCAGACCCCCTACGAGCTTATGTTTGGTAGGGAGGTACGCACGTCGCTACATGCCATGTTCATGAGAGGGGAACGCCGACGACCATCAGTTAAACACCAGCCACATCTTATCAAAGAGTTCAATCCAGGCGACCGCATCCAGGCCCGTGATTATACCGTCGGCTCCACGCAGCGCTGGCGTTTCGGGACCATTCAAGAACGTTTAGGGAGACTACATTATAAAATAATAACTGATGACGGTTCTGTTTGGCGTAGGCACATTGACCAGCTCCTAGCTGCTCCCTTGGTCCAAAGCTAGGGGGGAGAAACTGTGGTGTATCACCTCTTTCATGATTAAGTTACTGGCCGGTAAGCCAGTGAGATAATAATCAATAATGTGTCAACATTATGTCATTAATAAATATAATGTAAATATAGACAACAATGCTTTTAATTTCTTTATGTATATTTAATAGCATTGAAAATATAGAATACAAATAGCTTAATAATGGGATAATCAAATGTTATATTTTAAAATCTTTAATTTTAATCCTATCTTAAATGGTCTAATTTATGTAATAGATCATAAATTTGTCTAACGGATAAGATTTCGGCTTTCATGTCAAACTAACCGTCGAATTTAATTATGGATCCTTAATATCAATCTGATTACTACTTTTTTTAGGCCGGCATTTGCCGATTCTATTGTGTTCAGGATGACCATGGGCGGCGATCATCACTTTATTGTTCCCATTATTCAATTTTTATAAAAAAGCACCTGCCAAAATTGTATCTATTGCATTGCCAAATACAAATTGATAGTCAAACTTACGAGTATCTCTATTATCTACTTTCCTAACAAAGTTTTTAAGAAGGTTCACAAAGCAAAAATTAAATGTCAAATAAAAGTCATTGATGTAACGAGCAAACTTTAATAAAAATTCTCAAACACGCAACATAATTAACACATACACTATATTTTACAATTTCACTAGCCTTATAAGTAAATTTTAGTTTATAAACAATATTAAAAATTATCTATATTAAATTTACAAATTCTATGATTAGAATAATAAATAATAGTTTAATTAAATAACAGTCGATTTTAACTTTGAGCTTACATCACTACTTTGTTTTTAAATTGTCATTATTACATTTTTCATGACTATTCAATTTTTATTCTCAAAAGTATGGATGTTCAGGTGGGTTTCTCAAATGTTATTGACAGCATCGTGTTGGGGAAGAAGTCACCTGAAAATTGAACAAATAAATTAAATAAAATGTTACACAGGAAATTTGAGTTTTCCTTCTGTGTTACATAGATCACTTTGAAGGTAAGTGACTAATAAAGAAACATCATAATACGATCACACAGGTAAAGTTTACTTGGGCGTAATATGAACGGATGATCAATTTAAAAATATTAAGATAAAATATCCACCTTACATTGATCAGTAGAAGTCATCTTCATCATCATCATACGCCATAGAGTACCAGTCTCTTGCCGCATCTTCATAGATGACCTGTCGCACATGCTCGTCGTACTGCGGGCGGAGCAGACGTGGCGAGCGCGCACGGAACTCCAGCGGTACGTCGTAACAGCGGCACACGCAGCACGCCGGGAACTTAAACCAGTCCGCGAAGATGCCGCGGCACTCATTGCGCGGGTCGTACGCCAACAGCCGGTGCAGCCGGTACTGCTGCTCGCAACTGGTATCGACAACAAAATAGAAGACAATTGAGTAACAATCAAATGGATTGTAGATGTATTGCTAACCGTGAAATTCAATCGTCGTCGCACATGTACAATACTATTGTGGTCTCTTGTAAAATAAATTATGAGGTAAATGATTACATTTTGAGTCACAGTTGCTACGACGATGGAGATTCTCCGATGCTTTTATGCTAAGATACGAAGTAGCCTAAGGGTAACGTACCGGCAGCCCTCCCTGCAGTACATCTGTTTGCGCTCGTGCACGCAGGTCTCGAGGTGTATGTACTGCTCAAAGGGGTACATGTTGAGAAGCGCTAGCACCTCGCCGCGAGTGCTGTTTGCCCAGAACGGTGCCGCCATCTCTTCTTTAGATTCACACGCATTGCTACAAAATTAAAAAATAGATTAATACTGGGAAATCATATTCTGATAGTATAGTAGATCTCTTTAGGTTATTATAATTCAGTAAAAAAATTTTACTTACGCTCCTCTTAACTTAATCACAGATGGTCTCATAGAATCGGGTTGCGTCGGCTTTGGATATGTCTCCTCTTTTTTATCAGTTACTTTGGTATCAATCTTGTCGTTCTTGACTTTCTCATGCTCAGAGAAGAGCAGCGTGGGCGGTAGAGTGGACGCGTCAGTCATCGGCTTCCAGCCGTCTTTGACTGTTTCTGTCGTTGTATCGTCATACTGGACGTAAGTTGTTTCTGTTGCATTCATTGCGTATTCTGTTGTTGTGGTTGCATTCCTGGCGGTATTATTTTTGAAGTCACTATCATCTCTCAGAGGTTCACTTTTTGAACTACCCAAAAATGTTGGATATAGGCTGTTAGTCTCTATAGTCTGTTTTATGACCGCTTCTAAAGTTATCACGTCTGGGTCTAAATTATTTATTTCTATATTGGCTATACTTTGCAATTTAGTTTTATACGATACTTCCTTCTCATCTATCATTGTTTCATTGTTTGTGATTTCGGTAGCGTTGTTGTTGTCCGTGCTGTTTGTTCTAGCGTTCGTGTAGTTTTCGAGTGGTTTCACTTTTAAGGTATCGTTGTCAAATTTCTTATGTTTATCTGTCTGTATAGGTCTAAAGTGAGGTTTATCTCTCATGGCACGTCCGTGATTTTTCTTTGTGTACATTAATTTAGCTTTTATGATATCTTCCTCGAAATCGCTAGATTTTCTTTTACCGGTCTCGTCATCGTCCTCTATAAAGTTTTCTAGCTCCGCCTTCAATACCGATATGTGACGCTCTTCGCCGTACATTCTCCTCATCAGTCCCTGGAATAATAAAAGTATCAAATTCTGTAAGTTAGAAATAATTTGACTTAATTATTTATTTATTGGATGTCTTCTTGCTTACCTGGTTCTCTCGCACAAAGCGGCGTATGGCGTGCCAGGGGTAACCGCTGCCCGGCGTGGCACAGTAGGCGTGGCGCGCGAGATCACAGGGCGGGGCAGGTGGTGCGCGAGGTGGGACGCGTGCACGGCTGGCACGGTGCGGCCGCGTGCACGCCGACGCGTAGTCATACGCGCTGCACCATCGCCACGTTGCCTACTTGCGGGCACAAACGATGGGTTTTACTAAAGTTTCAGTTCTATTAGTAACTTTTAATGTTAAGGAATTATGCTGAGAAATATAGATATATGAAATCATCGACTGACTCTGTTTTACCTGCATTGATAGAATTTAGATATTTTCGAAACACATAAGATAAGTACCGGGTAATTTTTAGTTATCATGCTTTATCAGAATCAATAACGAAATTATGTATTCGGCTGAATCTATTAGTATTACGCACTGTCCCAGTTGATGGTGGTGCTAATTCGCTCCTTACGTTGCCATCCTTGTCGCAGAGAGAGCGTAGAAAGTCTAGGCAAAAGTGAAACCGTCTGGCTCCCAATCAGAGCACAATTAGCGTTTGACACTCGACGTTTACTTTCGTTTCGGTCACCAAACAAGATTCGAATGCCCTCGATAACTAACTTGCTTCTGGCAATGATTCTTCGTAACCAATATAAAAGTAATAATTTTGATTTAAGTATATTATAATACGTTTTAAACTTCTAGCATTAAGTAATCAAACTTTAAACAGGAACATATAGCATAACTCTTTGTGTACATCAGCAATAAAGAAACACAAGACAAGATAGAGAGAATACTGGATGTGTGCCGGCGGTCGCAAGCGCGACGTGCGCGCTACTCCACAGTCCCGTTAATATCAAATGTACCGAATTCAACACATCTCATTCGATATTTAAGTCAACAGTTCGGTTGCTAAATGCTAACTGTATCTGGGTTTAGATTTTATGGATTAGACTAAATCGAGTAATGGTAGATTGAAGAGAATGGCTAACAGTTTAGAAACTGACTGCAGCAGAAGACCTGCTCTACAAAACCAGGTCGGTGATTTGTTATTATTAGAAGACATTTAAATATTTGCAAATAAGACATTAGATTAGACAACCAGCTAACAATGAGTTATGTTCTACATCCGTAAACATTGGAAACCAGTTTGTTAGAGGTGATTATATAAGGAACAAAAGAGTAAGGTGCGTGTCACACAGACAGGTGCGGGACACACACGGCAGTGAAAGTGACCACCGGTATTTGGGAGCGGGCTGTGACGTCACAGCGAGACCGGAGATCCATTTACCTGATAACGAGGCATCGGAATATCAAAAGCTTTGGCCCTTTGTGGTAGAGCTTGTAAGAACATTTACTGATATTGAGTGAGAGCCATTTGAAAGCTAGTTAAAAGTTTCCCGACAAATATTCTCAGCTTGACCGAGACTATTTTTTTGTACGTGAGATACACTCATTAAGTTTTCAAGTGTTGAGGTCGTGTACATTTTTTACGATAAAATTTATCTGTTAACAGCACATGTGTTATAACAAACCTATGTAAAATACGTCTTAATTAGATACCTATTCTAAATGTGCATCATTAATTACCACTGCATTAGAGATACCCATAAATTCAGTGTACCCAATACCTTCATAAGTAGTAAATACTTTCTACACAAATTACTGTGATAGAGAAACGAATATAAAATAATAAATGCGATTTAGATAAAGAGACATGAAGAAAATTAACAGACAAATGAATTTATCCGTCAAATAGTCAGTTGAGGTAACTGGGTTAAAAAGAGGCAACGAGGCGACGCGGTGGCCACTTTCGCCGGCCTGTCGCTTGTCACCTGTCGCCCGCTGTGATGTAAATTGTAAATCACATCACTTAACGCCATTTTTATGACACGTTATGTCATCTAGAAGTTAGACACTAAGGAATTTTTGGTTAATTACTTTTTATTTTTCATTTTTGGGTGAATTTTTGAAAACTAGCTTTTACTTATTGGTTTTTGATTTTTAATTTTTTCCAATGTATATAAATTGAATCGTTAGGAAAGTACAGTGTAATTCAATTTCTCAGAATATCGTCCGAATTTGATTTGAAAAACTGCTACAATGAATTTCCAAAAGTACGAAATTTTAATTAAAAATGTTAATTTTGAAAACAGGTTTACTAATCATATTGTAATAGTATTTATTAATTGTCGTGTACTCAGTAGAGCGTGCAACTTCCCAGAATAAACATTAGAAGTCGTACGATTCAGAAAAATCAGACGAATGTTCTCGAATGTGAAAACGTGTTCCCCAATGTGTTGACTGTTAAATAATTTTAACCGTCGGATCCAGAAAGTAATTACAGGAAATTAATGATTTTATAATATTTATTAATAATTTAACTATTTCTTCTAACTTTTTTTCTCATTATCATTCATAATTTTGATGTAATTTTTTCCGTAACATTGCATAGATTTTTTATGATCAAATGATAATAGTGGATTAGTTTTATATCGATTCAAACATGGAACACATGATATTCAATTGTAAATGGTTTCTGGCAACAATATCTATCGATTACTGGGAAATGTCGGTAAACGATAGACCATCTATCTCCCATCAGTTCTGATTTCTCTGACTTTATGTAAATACAACGCGGATTTATATTCTACGAGTTAACAGTCACGTTATTGCAATGAAACGATCACAGCATGCATGGTTTAGCGTAAGTTCATACTGAGGTAGAGTTAAGTTGTTAATTACCGAACTATGTTTGAGGAAGAGATAGAGTGCCCCAACTTAGTAACATTATTTCCTATACAAAACAAATAATCGTGGGTCGTGTCTGTATTCGTGTATTGATTGTGGTTTTTTAGAAGGGTATCTCCGGAAGAGCTCAACGGTTCTTGATGAAATTTGGCACATATGTAGAACATAGTCTGGAAGAACACATAGGCTACTAATTCCGCGCGGACGGAGTCGCAGGCGAGAGCATACGTAGTACTAATAATAACTTTTATGAACTCAGTTGAGAGGCAGTCATTAGAGGTATAACGTTCTACTACTCCATTGTTTGTGCACTAATTGTGTTTTCTAAAATAAAAATTAATTGTTATGGCGATGAATTTGCTACACAGAGGTCATAATATAGGTATACTGGTCGTTAAAAAGTATGTGCTCAATCGGCCGTCCTCATTCCCACGTTCTTTTCTAACTTACGCCCGTTGTTCTAGCTTGTTGCTACTCTAGCTGTATTTGGTATTGTTAATGTGCGAGTATTGTTTTATAATATAAATCATTAATTTTTAATGCTCTGTTATCTTATTTTATCATCATCTCCCTGTCCTTGCCCACTTACGTAGGATCGGCGCACCAGGTTCCCGTCCTCCAAATCAATCTGTTTACCGTCATCTCAGTCACTTCCTTCTTAATCATGTCACCTTTCACACACTCTATCTATCTCTTCCTAGGCCTACCTCTACCGGTGTAACCCTTTCCACTCATACTTAAAGTTCTCCTTGGCACATGTGATATTTCCCTCCACATAACATGACCATACCACGCTAACCTTTTACGTCTCAATTTTTTTGTTATCTTATTTTTAAAGAAAAAAATCCCGTGTATTCTATTGCGTGTGAAAAGCGTAAACTTAAATTCCAAATCTATATGACTATAACACATTTTAGTAAGCCAAAACTAATTACAAAGAAAGACCAGTAGAGCAATGTTATATGAGCTTACAATCCTGGTCTATTCTAGCCTTGGGTACGCAATGTCTAACATTATATTCATAATACACCCAATGTTAAACATCCATAGACAATAAATTTGGATATAGAGCTGTTAGAACTTTATGTCCGCTGGCAATTTCGAATGAGACCCTGCGAAAAACAAAAATTTTGGGTATCGAAGGATGCGGAGGCGGGGCGCACGCTTCAATTCCTTTTCCTCTGACCACAGTAAACCCATAGTTAACCGCGAGCTACCAAATTTGAATCTCGTAATACATGCCTCTGTGGGCTTAGTATGAATATTTATGACAATCACTTCCGTATCGTCCAAAGAAGTAAACCAAAAATCTCATACTAATTTTGAAATAATTGACGATGACGACACTAAGGCGTTTGTTGCAAATATTCGTGCTAGGATCACTGTTTACAATTGTGTCATTTGTCTGAGAGATGACAGCTTAGCGCTGCGTGGGCGGCGATGCGGCGTCGTAATCGGGAAAGTTGTGGAGAAATTACCGCAAGGCTGCATTTAAACTACGTTATAATACACGGGAATAAAGTAACGTGACTAGAATCGCATCATTTATGCATTCATTTAATGTTTATAGCAGATACGTTATTTAAAACAGGAGTTGAAGTTTGTAAAATGATTTTAAATGTTTACTACATTCCGATTTAGTTTTATCGATAAACTCAATTTTATTTAATTAAACAAAAAATTAATAAACTTTGTTACTATTGTTGAAATTTTTAGTCAAAAAAATATAATTTTGTTTTCCTCGCTAGCTTACCGGATTTCTGTGTTGTTTTGCTCTCAAATTAGGATAAAATGTGTTTCAATATAGTCCTGATAAGTTCAATGAACTCTCAACTCCCACAAGACATTAAGAATACCTTATCTACGTTGAAAACATAACAGAGCATTGTTTGAATACTTGCACATTTGATTAGTATGGAAACAAGGTTACTTTAAAATACCACTAGCAGACTGTCACTTATTGACTATTAAGAAAGTCCTTAAGTGTAGATTATTAAATCTACACCGAAGTATTGCTTAAGTTACCATCAATCAATACTCAGTTTGAAAGTAAATCTAATTCGGATTAGAAGTTTAACTATCTATACGTTTTGGTGAAAATATTTATTTTTATTAGAAATATGAAAACGTTACATTTTCTTCGCGAACACTGACTCATTGTTAACACGATATTTTGGCAAGAGTTATTCATAATTTATTCAAATTTATACCACCTCGAAAACACTTGGACCCTAAACTTTCCTGTTCAAAGGAAAAATTTGTATTTTGCATCCCAAAGCGAAACTTTAAGAAACACCCTCGTTTAGCACTTTTAACGTAATTAGCACTCACCACAAACAGAAAGGCGATCGCAAGCCGCATTTCTCTATCGAACTTTCACTGTGAACGCGCTCGGCAGGCACATGGTGAGCACGACCGTTAGCCACCGCGGTTCGCCACCAACTGGCAGGCTAAGACGCTTTCGCATCGCCCTCTGTCAAGGACTGCATCAGATGCACTTGATTTTTATTAGCTATCGAGAACCCTAAAGGAAAAGTAGCCGGTACACTTGTCAGTGACTAGTCTAGCTGCTGCCGGACGGGCGGTTCCCATGATTTCGTCCGGTGCGTTTTATATGGCAGATCACGGCACCTCGTAACAGTTTCACGGCGCGCTGTCATTTAACGCACTTCCGTCGATAAATCTCAGAATCTATCTGTATTTATACCATTACTATATCTGTAGGTTATGATGCCGTTAACTTTTCATACAATGTTGCCTAAGGGTCCATTTGTTAGTTTAGATACTTAGTTGCTTTACTGATATTCCATATATCTGAGGTTCTATGTTTCTATTAGTTGCTATAAATCTTTCTTTTCCTTGTTTCTTTTGTATATTGTTTACATTTTCAATTTGAATGAGATTTCTATTTATTTACAAGCATAGAGCGTTACTTGCTTTATAATTTCCGCACTGACTGATATATTGACATCTGCGCTCGTTGTATTGAGAGCAGAGCGCGCACTGAATATTGATAGCTTGTTTAGTCAACATTAAAAGACCAGTTTAGAGCAATGCCATCAGTACCATTTACTAATCAATGCTTTGCTTACAGATCTCTTAGGCTATAGAAATTCATATATTCATATATAATTATATAGTTTTAGCGCGAAGACAAGCATCTCTAATGGCCATCACATAAGACTTCAACAGAATGTTTTAACGAGCACTAAGGGTAAAGAGCATTATCAAAAGTTCAAAAGTGTCTTTTAAGGTGGCTTCTCGATGATAGCTTTTTCAAAAGAAATTTAAAACACTGTTCGGAGTTTTAAATATTTTAAAAAGCATTGAGTATACGAGTATGTTGTATGTTTCTATCTTATAGGGCAGTGTTCCATCTGAAAAATCCATCTCTCTCTGTTATGGGACTTGTAGTTTGGTGGTCAGACTCTAACCGCAGATTTACTTGTGTCCAAAAAGACATTGCTAGTCATCACAAATTGGCTATTGTGCGGTTGCTAAATTCATTAGAGGAAGCATTTTACTTGCTGCTTTTAGTAATACTTACGCGATTTTATGGACGCTAGGTATCTCCTAGTGTCCGTAAAAATCCGTAAAAATTTTACAACACATTAATATGGTAGTTTGTGATCAATGTATGTCATAGCAGCAACCCTGTAATAAAGTTCGTTGAGAATATAACCTTACCAATCTTAGAAAGTGACATATTACGGATTTAACAAAAAGGTTAATTTTTAATTAACGTGAGAAGAAAAGTGCAGATGCACTAGAATAATTTGATAATTGTTATTTCACGCTATCAACACGGTAGAATCGCATTACATTACTAATTCACGCGACGGAAAAATTAGGTTCCGCTTACTGGCAAGAAAGAGTGTGTACGACTGAGTAGGTCAGTCGAGTAATCGTTCACTGGCCAACGCTCGCGACTATCTCTATCCAGCTTACCAACTGTGTGACATGTTAGAGCGGGACAGTCAGAGTGCGCGTGCTCGGCACCGTTATCCCGCGACTATATCTTGAATGAAGATGGCGTTTTCTCCCGCGTCAAAACAATGGCGCCCATTAGGGTTACCATTTTTTGTTCTTTGAATATTATGCATAATTTGCATATAATAAATATAATAATAAACATATAATTTACATATTTATATTGGTGGCTTTTCTAAGTGAACTTTTTATTTATGAACTGTATTAAAACAAGAATAGAACCAGAAATAACGTGACAATGTTAACAAGGCAATAGCAAGTAGCGAAGCATTCACAGAAGCTCTTATACGAATAGATCGTCTCAAGCGGGTTAGCCTGGGCTCAAAGAAAATAAGTGTGCTTGCCATTTGCTTCCCATACTTCTCACCAAATAACTCTTTTATTCGCTTTAACAATGGTAACGCAGGTCTAACTCTTGACAGTTGCTGATGTTAACATTGTTAGCAAAAGTACAATCCATTTGCCGTTTGTTTTGTTAAAAATTGTTAAAATACTTCTATTTTCATAATCTTGGTTTTTTTAGTTTTCAGACGTGTGGTCACCCTACACGAGTTGCAAATTGACCTGCCACTTTAAAATCGAAAGGTGCCCCTGATCGGGTTTAATTACCTCTGTCTGGTTAGTGTCAGCCTGTCGGCGCTCAGCTCTCCTGTACATACATATACTATCATTGGAGTACATCGATGACATCGGTGTTAGCAGTAATATGATTTTAACTTAATAGAACTTTTACTGTTTGTCAATTTTGCACAAAAAGTTCGTACATAAACCTTGCCAAATATGAACGTCATTGGAGGACTCTCCTACGTTTGTCCAGCAATCTTAAAAGATTTTTTTTACTCTGAAAATACACTATGAAATCATTTCCTTTTTAGACGATGTTAATTGCAAATTGTAAGTTGTACAGTTTGTTTAACTTTGCTGTTTACAAGTCTCGGAGACTGCTTAACCGATTTACCGAGACTGTCAATACTTGAGATAAACACCCAATAGAGACCTAGTGCTTGTTGCGCGAAAGTCGTCCTAATTTTAAGAGTTTAACGTTAATTTAGCTAATCTGAATATGTACAATAAATTGATCACTTTAATTATAACTATTAAATATAATTCATAAAATTAATGGTACAAAATTTAAATAAAGGTTAATGATCGCTTTTTGTCTTGTTACATGGATTTGTTTAAGAAAAGATTAGGACTTAGATAATATGATACGAAATCTTACTTTTGTGATATTTGTGTCTTTTATGATATTGTATCTATTTGTGATATTGTATCTATGTACTTTTGTAACATCTATGCTTTCGGATTGCACGTGATTTTGACAGTGGTAAGGGTAAAGCAAAGTAACACGTGACTTAGCTTAATTGATACCAAAATAGGTTTTATTAGTTGCACACGCAATATTCAGTTGCGTGGGCGCCACGTGGCAATTACGTCATTTAATGTTTATGATACACATGTTTTGATGATCAAATACATTAACATATTTATTGTCATAGTGGGATTAGATTTATTCATATCTGTAGGTACTATTTGTACCCATGGTACAAATATGAATGGAAATATTTTGTTAACATCTGCCATAGACAATCTTTAGGCTTTTAAAATTTTAGATGTAAGTAAAAGACAAAAGAAAAAGTATACCTACCAATATATTGTTTGTATCGATCAATTATTGAAAATCAAAGATTAAGTTATTTACTTAACATGTTAAATATTATAAGTAAATAACTAACTATATATAGAATGCATTATGAGCTTAACTTTTGTATTAGCATGTCTCGACGCCTTGGCTTTGCCTCATTTTCCTTCTCAAATGTAGGGTCACCATGCAAAGTAAAGTCTGATCTTTTGTGGTAAATTAATTTCAATAATTTCTGCGTGATTAGGTATTTTGCTTGATTGAAACATACAGACAGTCAAAAGAAGCCCTGCCAAAGATTAACAGGAGGGTAACTAGAAGGTTGCTTTAGACAAGGCACAACTACGGATAATTGTGGCTATGGCAGCCTACTGGTCATGGCAATTTTAATAAACATTTGTTTAATACAGGTATTACGGACAGCCCCCTATGTAGAGCGTGCATGGGTGACGAAGAAACAGCATCCCACGTGATACTGCACTGCCCAGCAGTGTATGAATACAGGGTAAAACATCTCGGAACACCGAGAACACTCCCAGAGATCACTGACAACATAAAGGGGTTGCTGGGATTTTTGGGAGTTGGGTTGGCTGGAGTGAATCCAGATCCTACTCACGCAAACTACGTGCCAGCCGTGGAGTTGCGGAAATCGAGCCCTTACAACTAACTAGGTATTTTCTATGAATACATCTTTATTGTCCTAGCAAATGCCAGGTTTTTGGTCAGCGCAGTGTCAACAAATCTTAGAAAGTGTTGGCGAAATCGAACGAGCGGCCGATAAGTGCAGGCTTTAATACACTTTCGATCTTTCAATATTTAACTTTCTCAAGGATTTTGCAACTTTCATATCGCTTCTTATGGTGATAAAGGCTTTACCTTGCGTGGGATTTACCACATCTTAATATAGGCAGGTTTAATTGAATTTTAAGCTTTCTAATTTAATATAACAGACAATTCATCATTTGACTTTGTATAAATGTTTTTTTTTGTCATATACCATCCCAATGATCTCGATACTACGGACCACATTTTAGAAGCCTATGTCCGGTTCACTTTTGATATACAAAGATATCTAATTGTTTTAAGATAACACAAACATTTGTATTCGAACTAAATTTTCTATGGTGTAAGTTAACTCTTATTTTATTAAAGGCGCCTTAAACATTACAATGGTGCACAATATTTTTTAAGTCGCATTGATCGTTCGTCCGTTTTCTTTGTGTGTCATTGATTGAACAGCATGTGACAAAGTAAAAAAAAGAAAAGTAAATTTTAAACGAGATTTAATAAAATTATTTTAATGTGCTATATATTCCTTGCTAAAGTATCTCTTAATTTCCTCCAGAACCTGTCCGGCTGGTTGTCGTCCCAGGAGTGGTAGATCTTCGTCTTGAGCAGGTACTTGAGTGTCGTTGTCATATACTTGTTGTCCACTTCGCCCACCCTGATAAGCACTAGTGGGTCGTAGGGAGTGCCGTCCTCTAGAAACAATCTATGGTACTCCGCGAGCTGTGTCTCCCAGCGACACCACTGAGATTTCGCGAAACTATTGCTTACAATTAAAACTATATATTTACTTTGATTAATACTATTTAATATTGACTCGGAAATGAACGAACCTATCTCAAAATCCCTCTCGTATACACACAACTTTAAGTACGGAGGCGTCGTCTCTAGCTGGTTGATCATTTCTGCGACGAACTCTCGGTCGTCGTTGCAGTACGATACGAACGCATCGAACCTGTACCCGTTACTAGGCAACGTCTCCGCTTTCAAAGATTTCCTTATGAACTTCCTGCCGACTGCGATTTTAGCTAAGAACATCCAGTATCGTATATAAATCCTATACTTATATATCGCCGCCAAAAGTAACCCCAACAATAGTAGAGTTACGAGCGAGGGGGCGGTCCATATAAGTAACATGACGCTAGAGATCTTCTCGTACATGAGACAGCGTAGTGTCTTTACGGAGGAGAGGTACTCAGCCACGCGGCGGCCCTCCCAGACGTCGGGACTGCTGCACTGAAAGCGCGAGCTCGCGAAGTACGCTCTTAACAGCGCGGTGCTGTTCACCTGCAGCCACATGTATGTCTTGAACATTGAGCTGCAGTCGCATACAAACACGTTATCCAATAGCTCTATCTCCGTGGTGCGGCTCTGGCTTGGATTCTCTAGTAGATAATTAATGTCCTGTATCATGCTTATAGTAAAGTGAGATATCTTATTGTTGGTCAAGTAGAGATTTATCGGTCGGACCCCGGCCGCTAGAAACAGCGATTTCCACCACGATATCAATAGATTCTCGCTCAGGTCCAACACCTGCAGGTTCTTTAATGGTTTTAGTGTTTCAGCCGTTATGTAATACAATTGGTTGTTCCTTAATATTAAATGCGTCAGATTCGGCATCATTTCAAATATATTATCCTCGTCGTAGAGACGTTTGATTCCACAATTTTTGAGTATCAATATTTTTAACTCGTTCAAACCTTCAAATTGAACACTAGTTAAGTTTTCATTTGCAGTAAGGGGATTGTTGGCCAGGTTGAGCATTTCTAAATGCCTCATCGGTTCAAAAGTTTTATCACCGATGTGGTACAATGTTCCATTTTCCATACTTAAAATCTTCAGATCTTCCAAACCCCGGAAAGTATAGTCGAAAACTGATTTAATTCTATTGTATGCCAGGTTTAAAACTTGCAGTCTTTTGCAGTATGTAAAAGCATCTCGGTCGATTTCATAATACATTGGGCTGATGGAGCTACCTTTATTTGACGAAAGATCTAGAAGTAACAGTTGCTGATTTGAAATATGTTTTTGGTGTATTCCAGGCAAATTGTTTCCGCCTAATAGTAAGACACGTAGGTTTGGAAATTTTAAAGGATCAAAAGCGTTCGGGCCTATCGATATTGCTAGGACTTTTCTAAGGTCTAGCACTTCCAAATTGACCATTGCTGGAAACGTATCATCTGTGATTATTTCGAATTGATTTTCAGCAAGAATTAGTCTCTCTACAGTCGAGTTTGCGATGATATTGAGCAAAGCTTTCGGCGGTTGTTTTCGAAATCCCATTCCAGACAGGTCGAGATGGGTTAAATTTATATCTCTTTCTATCATTTTTGTTAAAAAGTTTCCTATCAAACTTGAATTTAAATCATTTTCACCAATTATTAACTCTTTTAACATTAATAAAGGCTCAAAACTTCTAGAATGTATGAATTCCAACCTGCATAGATTAATTTCGAGTCTTTTTAACAACGTTCCACTCATAACATGAAAAGCGGTCTCCGGTATTCTTTCCAAGGAATTTTGCGACAAATCTAAACTTCTTAATGCAGGTAAGATGGTAGGTTTGAATTCAGGTGTTAAATCTAAAATATTTGTGAAGCCGTTGTTGACCAGAGTCAAGTTGCGAAGGTTCTTGAGACCTTCGAACGTGTGTTTATGTAATGTGTTAAGCCTCGTGTTGTAGGATATTGACAACTGTTTGAGGTTCGTCAAGTTACGGAAGAGTCCCGGTTCCAGATACTTGAGCCTATGGTTGGCCTCAATCTGTAAAACCTGCACGTGCTCGAGGTCGTCGAGCTCGCCCACTCGTATCTCAGTGATCACCGTCGTTATCACCCGGAGGAGGTCACTCTGCATGTTCACCTGAAATGAAAAGAAGAGAAAAAATGCAACGACGGAAAAACAAACGTACTAAAATATTACGGTTAGACATTCGTTACAATTTGTTTCAGATTATTTCTATGAATAGTTATGGTCCTTCAACTCATATAAATTGTTTGCAATGTTGAAAAAAACAACAAGAAAATGTCAAGGATACAAAAGTGTTTCTAGTGTCTAATAGATTTGATCGAGAATTATCTGTTATCTGCTTGCTGTTTGCGCAATGGAGGCCCTGCGCCTGCGCTGGCAGCAATAGACGCCTTCTATTTGTATTTTGATAGTTAAATCTTTGTGTTGCTTTTGATTGTGATTAGATATTTTCTTTTAATTAAACATGTACAACCAGCTATTGTATATGTTACAATGAGATAAGCGAATAACATCATAATCTAGTTTAAATTTAATTCAACGCTTTTGTAATATTAATTCTCAAGAGACTTCTAAATGTATCTATATTTTTAAGATTTTGTAAATAAACTTCAACAGCAAATGGGTAGAAAGAGAAGTTATTCCTTAGGATGTAATTTACCTTAGGAAAGCGTTTACATTCATAGTTTCCGAAACACACAATGATCTTAAGATTGTTGTTAGTCCTGCAGAGACAGCCGGAGGTCTTGTCGACGGCGAGCTGTACGGGCAGGGCGACGCCGGCGTCCTCTGATGGCGAGAGTACGTTTTGGGTGATATCCTTGTACTCATCGAGGAGGCTGCTCCGGGAGTGCCGCGCGTAGCACAACAGCAGCCACAAATAATGGCCTACGAACATTTCTCGGAACAGATCTCCTGTAAAAATTTATTTAGAAATATCATCTGACTTATACTATGTAAGACCTAAGCACAGGAAAATGTGTGAAGTGAAAAGAGTTGGCTCAAGAATAGTACCTTGTGTCTCACCTATAATACATGATAAGAGCCACTTTGTTCTATGGATAGAAGCAATTTAATTAAAAATTAAAGCGTAGCACTAAAGTAAATATAAGAAATACAACGTTCGCAGAAATCAATACACCAAAATAAAGGTGCTATGCACATCTCTTGATGTCGGAATATTTTCCTTAAACGTGGAATATTGTTTTTTAGGAAATGTATATATCTAAATTTTAGTTGTTGGCGTAATAAATACACAAAAACTAGACGTTTATTCATTTGTATGGAAAGCAATGTCTCATATTATTTGTAATTTTCATTTCAATTCAATTCAATTCAATTCACATTTCATTGATGGAAAAATTATCCTTATAATGTGTATTTATAAATTTGAATTGCTACGATTGAAAAAGTAAAGATGTGGTGAAATACGATGAAGTGAAAATAGCTAACTATATTTTCACATCTTCATCAAAACACTGGTTTTCGTTACACGATGTCACTAAATATGGCAATCTATCACTATATTTTTGAGCAGTAAAGTCTTAATTTATTATTTCACACAAATGTCTACTTTCGACTTCATGTTGTTTTGTCTTCAATCTTTGTGGGGCAGCAGCATTGGTAAAAACTTTCGTAAAGGTCTCTGTGGCTGTGCCTAACAAAGTGAAATGACTCTCTAGTCATTTTAGTACACTCTTCAAGCAAAACATGTTATAAGTGAGATTACTTTAGAGTACTAAATACTGAGGAATTAGCAGAAAAGAATTGTTCTAAAGGTTATTAGTAGAAATTGCAGCTGTAGAGATGAGCTTATTTTGAATTAGCTTTACGCAACCGTTTGTTACACTTCCTAAAGATATGAATAAAAATATCTTGTCTCTTTTTTTGTATAAGAAGTGTGCAAACGTGCGGCGAGAACACCGAGGTGATCAACGATCCTCATGGACACTCACAAATCTCGGCCTTTGACAAAGAGATATCCTCGCTCCTTGGAGGACCCTAAGTCGTACCGGTTTGAAAATATCGCCGAGGAAAGACCGTTCAATTATGCGGCTGAGCGTGGCAAGAAATTTCGCTAATCTTTTAAATAAGAATCTAACAATATAAGTTCAGTTCAGTCACCTATCTACTTTTTCTCAAATATTTCCAAGCGGACTGAACGCTTATTTTTAATATTTAGTACTTTTGTGATTGTTTCGCGAAATTCGTCTAATGTTACAGTTGTTACCTTTTTGGGAAATCCAGTTCTTGGGCGTAAGAAGTTTGATATTTGTTAGTGTTGTTAAGCGGGCACAGGGGGCGCAGTGGCCCGCGTCAGGCTACTTAGCACATATATGATGTTTGGACAATCTATTAGCGTAAGACGGATGTGGCCTAACCTTCACAAAAATTTGCCTATTAATTTCGTATCAGAGTTTTTAACTATTATGCACTATATGAACCTTTACATATATAATCCATTTTCTAATACACTGCAGTCAATAAGGGTAACAAATAACACTTTTCCACTTGACATCTTTCACTCGGTTCTCCATCACTATTGTTTAACTAGCTGATTAGATGCGCGCGAGCTACACAGGGGGCGCTGACTGTGTTCACACTGAGCTGACTCGCTAGCCGTGTCGTATGCTCACAGATTTCATCCCAAACACTGCCATTGGTCCGTATTATTTGCTAATGTGATAGCAAACTCGTTAGTTTACAATTCGGCACTAATTTTTAGTAATACAACATAGTTATTTAACGTCTATGATAAGTTTGTCTTACGTTGGGTTACTGAGACCAAATTCTCCGTTTAAAGCGTATTGTTATCTCTATTTTGACAATGATATTGACACAGATGAAGATATGTTTTATACAGAGATTTTGGTATGAAAAACCCATGGTTAAAGAATCTTGCTTTATTGCTTTGGTTGAGCGATACTTCGAGCGATACTTTATGCTGTGACGTTATTCGCTCAATATGCTTGAAAAATCACCAAATAATAACCTAACCCGTTTCGTTCTCTTCTCTTCTTTCGTTATTTCTCTATCTCTTTCTCTCTCTGTACAGGTATTTACCAAGGTGAGATGTTCAAAATTGTAAGAATAAGATGTAGGTGTACCTATACTCCTAAAAAAATCTAAAAATGTTAATATTTTTTGTTTATATAAGCTTTACAAGCTAGTTTTAAAAATGCTTATAATTAAACGCTAACTTATTAATTTATTTATTAACCACGAATGTTTCGTGATTGATTAAAATAAGTACAAACCTTATTCTACAGCCGAATACAAACACAACTTGACATAGATTTGAAAACAATTAAAACGATAATCATGAAAATAAATAGCAATAATTTATAGAAGAACAAAACATTTCCTGCGCCTGTTTACGCGCTCGCAAAACTAATCATAAAGATATCGTGCGAGCTCCGCAAACACGCGGGAAATAACTGTTACTTAATGCAAATTGAAGTCGTATTTCATTAAACAATCTCACATCTCTATTTCGATTTATTTTTCGTTTATATCCGCTAAAGTTGGACGACCTACGTACACTTAGGTATACCTACATACTTAGGTATAGTTAGGATACAGATATATAAGTAAATAGGTATATGAATTGCGTACTTAAATTCAGTTTTATGAATGTCTTTAGTTAAAGATATTACTAAGTAAGATGCATAGGGGTGACTAGGCTATAGTCTCCCCTAACTTAGGATAGGCTCCGAGCCCCTCGGTAGGGACGTATACCTAGTGAGCTGATGTTGATGAAATGCATAGCCTCGACAGAGTTTACTTAACCTTCGAACAAAACTTTTTTTTTTTTTTTTTTTTTTTTTTTTTTTTAATTTATTTATAATATGTTGACAATAATATATGTACTCTTTCCTGTTTTATCTGGTTTTCCTAAGATTCCCATCCTCGGATTTCCTTGTTTTTAAAGACAAGCACTCCATTAAACATGATGTTAAAAGTTATAATAAAGAAGTCAAGAATAAGATTAATGCTATATTAAACATGTAGCTAATGTGCATTAAGTTCATATGGGCGAGGGCAGCGCGGAAGACAGCCTGGCAATGAGGTCGTCCAGCTGCAGCATGTTAGCGCGTGCTTGCCGGCACACCTGCCCCTCTGGTAGTTCACCCGGCTCGTGGCGAAGCAGCCACGCCGACTGCTCCAGGATCTTACGCGACTCCTGAAAATAAATACATGGGAACCTGATAACTGAAAACTCCATATACTAGATAGAATAGTAGAAGCAATAGGAGGATGACTTACAGTTATATATCCGAGCATGACGAGCGGGCCTTCGGTCGCAGACTTCCGGCGGCCAGTCTCCGCCACCGCCGCATGCAACTCAAACAGTAGAGTACCGCGTAGCCGAGTCTCAGCTGAATAAAGTGTAATAAGCAAATATACGTAATTGTTTGAAAAACAAAAAATCAGAAGATGAATCAATCATTGTATCTTGGCTCTAAAAACTGACCGGGTGCCAGCGTCTCGAGCATGTCTGCAAGCTTCCTGCAGAGTTGCGTCTTGAGTATTAGGCGATCTTCTGTGACAGCAGCGAGGCCCAGTGCATCCTGCTGCCCTACCAGCTGTGCCAGCGCCAGGCTCACGTCCGTTATGTAGTAATGCGCCGGGTGGAGGTAGCTGGCGCAGTGGCTTACGAACCTGCATATATAATTATCGTAGTGTACTCGACTTGATAAAGAGTTTCGTACCCGTGAAGGTCATGAACGTTAAAGAATTGATGAAAAATCTGATTAAAACTGGATAAATATATATATCACGTAATATTACATCTTTCTAATGTTAATAACTAAACTAAAAACAAACTTTGAAGGGGAAATCTGAAATATTTGTCGCACAATGTTCTATTAATCCGGGTAATCCAAACCAAATATTATGACAACTCGGTTTACTCGTTATTGTAGGAATGTGAAAATTGTTACTTTGTTGTGAAGGTCGATTGTTGGATCATTGAGAAATATTATTGTGATGGTAGATGGTAAAAGTAAATAAATATGTTTTGTTTCTGGAAGCAAATTAAGTATGTAGACATTATAGAATCAATACAAGAAATTCCTACTTTGAATGCAAAACGACAATGTGTTGTATTGTCACCGTTGAAATTTGAATTCTTCAGTTTTTGAAACTATGTGACCGACCTCTCGCAGGCGTCGGCGTCTCCTTTGGGCATGACGCTGAGCTCGCGACCGATGTCCTGCAGCAGCTGCTGAATAATGGCGTCGCTGACGGCGTCTCCACAGCTGCCGCACTTCCACTTCTTGTCGTCCAGGCCACGCGTCGCCGGGTCCGGACACGTAGTTTTGTGCAATATCGGTAGGATGAAAGTATCAGGCAGAAGGTAACCCTTGCAATCCCTAAGAGTTAAGAAATACATTGCTGATGTGAGACAAAAAAATAAGTAATCTTGTGTATGGATCAAAAAGCATTAAGATCATCATCATTAACCTGTCTTTGTCCCAACTAAGGGTCAGCACAGTATGTACTACTCTTCCATACATCTCATCAACCGACATATCTAAATTCACTGCCTTCTTACTCATATTCCTTTTCACACATTAATTCAAAAAGCATTAAAATATTGGAGTTTAAAAAAAACTTAAATATTTCTAAGAGTTTCACTAACTTCTTCTTGCATTTGACAGCGCTATACATGGTGCCGAACTCTGTAACGTCGGCGCAGCGGGGGCAAGTGCACTCAAAGAACTTGGAGTCGGCAAGGTGGTGTCTGCGAGCCTCCGTGCCCCACAGCGGGTCCGTGTAGCACACAGAGATGTGCCCGCCGGCGGGAATGTTCACACCCGCGCACAATATCTGGGAACATCACAGTCAGACCTCATTAAAATTCTAAGTTCACAGTTTCGTGTTTTGTAGTAAACAGATTAATATATGTATTTAAACTCTCTTCCTGATTCTTTCCTCAAAGCTGCTCGTATCCTATTCATAATTAGTACTGTTAACAAAAATCTTTTAATAGCCGTACGGGCATTTGATTCTAGTTGTCATTTAGCAGCTATCTATCTATGATAGCTCTCGTTTAGCGGTATTCTTACGATGTCTCCTGCGGAGGTAAAGCTTTTGTTGCAGTTAGCGCAGCAGCTGTGCTCGGCCATGGAGACGCGCTCGAACACCGCCACGTACTCCGGCTCCAACAGCGGCACCTCGTGACCATTGATCTGCACAAAATACCCACACTATGTATACTTAGTCATAACCGTTTGCCTCTCTCCCTCTAAAATTGCCTAGCAATTAAAGTTAATTCTCTTCTTCTCCCAATTCATCTTTGATCTTTGCAAGCACAAAGGTATTTTGATCACTTCGCTAGTCACATTTTAGCTTAAGAAGTTACAAAAAAATTACATTGGATACCTGAATAATGCCACAGCACTTCATGATCTCTTCATCGGTGAAGGTGTTGCCTAGTTTGAAGAAGTTGACAATGAAGTCTGCGATCATCTTCTTGTCGTTGTTCCACTTGTCAGTACCTTTGCGATCTGCGCAGTGCGACTCCAGGCTTTGCAGCTTTGCCCATAACTTCTCATTGTAGTCTCTTTGGTACAAGCAGCGGAGAACGGTGATACATTGGTAATTTGGGTGTGGAATACCGAAAGTTGAAATTGTCACCTAAATAAAATAGAAATTATTTTAATGGTAGCAAAATATCTATAGTGTTTCAACGTGTCAAGAATACTTCAGTAAATTGTACCTTTTCGCCCCTATTTTTAGTATAAAAGCACTCCGGTTTGTGGACTTCATTCCTGGTGCAGGGCTCGGAGCAGAAGGGCCAGCCGCAATCAGCGCAAGACACTGTTTTCTCCGCCTCTAGCAGCTTGTAACATCCCAAACATACCGGTGGGGTTACCTGGAAAGTAAACACTTCAATTTAGATGATGGATTTCACATTTTTTAACCTTTAATTCCCACGACTATCATCAAAAGTGAAAAACAAGTTATAGGACTGGAAATATTAACTACGAAGTAATACAATTTTACATCATCTCTAACCTGAGCAGGGCCAGTTATAAGCGGCGCTTCTTTCAGTATAACATCCCCAGCTTTGATTTCTCTCGTCGCCTCCAGATATCTTCCGAACTTCGTGTCCACCTTGATCCTGGCAGGAGTGCAGCGGTGCTTGTGCTGCCTCCAGTCCTGCTTCTGATGCTCCCGCGAGCAATAGTGCGCGTTCTGACATCCCGAGCACTTTTGCTCCGCGGGGGCAGAGCACACCGCACACTCATTTAGCTCTCCCATATTCTGAAATCTTCAAATACTTGATCAGTAAAAAAAACAAGTTTAGTAGTATAACAAAACCTTTGAATATTTTAAAAAACCCGCTGTCGCTGTATTTCATGTTTCATGGTCCACTTTTAAAAATTTCATGGGATTTAAACGTAGTATAACAATTGAAATTTTGATTATTTTATAGTGTAAAATTTGTTATCAATTTAAACACAATAAAGAAAGAAAAGTTAGAATTGTTTTTTTCTGTAAATTAATCCAAGAGAGATATACGAATACCGATCCCATTGCGAGAATATTGAAATTAGTTCAGGTATGCCAAAGTACTTAAATTAATTATAGTAACTAATTTTAAATGCAAAATATGTAATACTTACGTTTAATTGCAGAAAATATTTGATAATGTGTCTAAAACGTGAAAATTCATGAATATGCTACGAGCGCACTGGACCGGGCGACTGGCCACCCGATGCCGCGTGCACTGAGATAAAAATAACCCAATGGATTGTTATAGAATGTAACCTATGCATGGCATCTCTCATATCAAGAAAGTTTTCCTTCTCCAGTTCTAAGTGACCACAATTAATGTATGGATTTGGTGAACGGTTCATGATTAGGTAGAGAATAACGTCTGAAATGATGAATTATAACATTTGAAACACGAAAATATGATGTGTCGACCTCACATAGAGAGTGGAATAAGAACAGAGAGACAAGTGTTACAAAGGAGCTTTAAACCATGAATGTACCTAATGCCTTGTAGTCCACTTTTACTCATTTTTATGTTGCAATAAAATTACTTCATACAAATAAGAAAGATGAGTATGGCTTTATTTCATCTACTTATGCCAGCTCCTTCTTACTAAAATTATACGAGTAAATGCGAATGTTTGGATGGATGGATGGATGGATGTTTGAAGGTATTTCAAGTACGGCTCAACGGATCTCGATGAAATTTATCATAGATGTAGATCATAGTCTGGAAGAACACATAGGCTACTTATTATGTTTTTTTTTTAATTACGCGCGGACGGAGTTGCGAGCGACAGCTAGTTTTCTAGCTTCTGTAACAACGGATGCTTTCAAAAATTCTAGATAATCTTTCCAATTTTATTGAACTTTGATAAAAAGATAAATTTTATGAATAAATAAAAAAATACATTTGATAGGTTAACATTTTATTTAATAATAAAAATATACCAAACATAAGAAAGAGATAGCTCTCTTTACAAATTACATTTCATCTGGATAAATAACGCACACAGTTTTTAATTGAATCAATTGTCTTTTTTTTGTTAAAGGAATGAACAGTGACATGAAATACTGAACATTTGGAAATATTGTTAAAAAAACTAGCAATCTGCATTCATTAGTTATAATTAATATTAGGACAATAACAATAAACAAATATTAATTTCCCAAAAAATTGTTAATTAACAATTCCCAACTTTAATGTATGTTATTAGGAAAAAATCTATAAAATTTATTACGTTACAAACATTTGCAAGTATTATTTAATTAATAAAAACAAACATAACGATACCAACAATTTGTTAACAAAAATACGCTTTCATAAATAACAATTAATTAATATTAATCATTTATACCCGTAATTTATTTAAAATAATTTTGCTTTCGTATACTTTATTTACAAAAACATGTTAGAAAACTAGCGGTTTAACACGTTCCATGCTACAAAGCCTTGCAAGGCTCGCCAGTGGCATTGAAAGTGTTAATGAAATATGTTTTTCTTCAAGGCCATCTTCACGATATCTTGCCGATGATCTGCTCCCACGTTTTGATCTTCTTGAGAGCATCTCTGGCGGCAGAGGCCATCAGACCTTCGGAGGTCTGCGACGGCTCAAAACCCAGAATCAACGCTGACTCAGTTAAATAACTTACAATCTGCAATTAAGTAAACACATAATATCACATAAATTCTACGTGAACTGAAAATACTCTTGTCTTGAGAGCCTTTAATTATAATATTTTTTAAGCATTTTATTTTTTAATGCCTTGGGAAGTAGGATTTTGTTGAAAATATATTTACTGCCTAACCTCTTTTAATCGCTCTCGGAGGTTGTCTTTAGTGATGGCTTTCTTTTCGAAATCTCTCGTGGTCAACACCATGAGAGGAGCGTGCAGTTCATACAGCGTTATTCCTACAACAAAGGACATTATTTGATTTATTTTTAATTAATGAAATCACGTGTTTCTTTAAAACACATTAATTAATCAAAACTACTGACCTCTCAACCTGGAATACCCCGGTTCGATGTGATCGAAGACCTTCATGAGGTCCCTGCAGACTTGCACCTTGCGATGCAGCTGCGCGTCCGACATCTGATGTATCATGTAGTCTGTCACTTTGCCGTACAGCTGACTGAGCGAGTGCAGCGCGGACAGGCACAGGTAGTGGCTCGTCGGCAACACGCTGCTGTACTTCTTGATGAAGCCCTCGAACCCACACACGTCGTTTGCATCTATCTGCTCGAACTCGTCGGATAACCTGATAAAAAAAGCCGAGACTTCTAGACTATTTAAAATAAGATTAAGTTTCCCCAACCAGATTCTGAATGTGACACACCCTGGACGAAACTAGTTACTTGCTCTTCTTCACAATAAACAACAGAATCGAGGCAATGCGAGGAAAACTTAATTCTTAGACTGCGAGGTATTCTGTGTATGCGAGGTATGCTGTAAGAGAGACCTCTTGAGCAGCATCTGCACGGCGACCGCGGGCATGGAGTAGCTGCAGCCTGGGGCGGAGCACTGCCAGGCGGAGTGCGGGTCGAGCGGCGCGGCTGACAGCACTCGGCCCGCACACTTGGGGCAGCGGAAGGCGCTGCAGTACGTGCCCAGCTCCGTGGGGTCCGCGCACCGCTTGCACGCGCACTCGAAAAACTTGCTTAGCTTCAGGTGCTCACGCCGTTTCAATGTACCCTGGAATTATAAGAAAAAGTTTTATTGTCTACAAACTTTTGACATCTGTTCGATCCTTGATTAGATTTCGCGTGTTTACGTTTAATTCATAAAATCCTATGTTATTCGTTAAGTCAACCTGAAGTACTTCGATAGCATTTGTATTCACAGAACTCTTTACTGGTCTTCTGTCAGAAAGGTGACCGATGTCAGTTAATCAATTTGAAATTTAAATCTTTCCTGTATCAGTCATACCTCCTTTAGTTTAGTTTTGTATTGTCTGATAGTAGCGGTACACATGTAAGTAGTTACCTGTTATCTCACCTGCAGCGTGTAGGCGTAGCAGAGAGACACGAGGTCTCCGGGGCGATGCGGCAGCGCGGCGCGCACGGTCAGCGGGCGGCCGGCGCGTCGCTCGGCGTCCGTGTGCGTCGTGCTGGGCGTGCAGTCGTGCGCCAGCAGGTAAGCCTTGTCGTACAGCGCGCGCGCGCTCGCCCCGCTGCCCCCCACCTCGAACGCGTTCACCTGCAATCATGATACAAATCCTGTGTTTTTGTTCTGTCACAACAGTATCATTAGTGTAAGTACTGCCGGCAGCAGTGACTGCTTTAAGCTGTTCGTGTACGATTGTTCCGCGTGTCACAATACTTATATTCTTAATAGTAAAAATCAAGGATAATTTTGTGCAGATAAAGTACCTCAAGTATACCGCAGACTGTGTGAATCTCTTCCTCATCGTATTGCAGGCCCCAGTCCTGGAGGCGGCGCACAACATGCTTCTGGTTCGCGGGCCAGATGTCTGCGCGCGCTCGCCGCAGCGCGTTGTGGGGCTCCATCGCACACAGCAGTGACCACTTCGCAGGGTCCTCTTGCTTCAATAACAAGCATCTGAAATATACATGCGATATCATTTTATTTTGCGATATATTACTGTTTTTATTTATCGAATAACAAAATATATTTTGGGCGCCCTTAATTTGTCTAATATTAGACACGCAAACGACATAAACTACGTTTATTTTCAATTCCAAATTCCTCTCGTAAAAGCCGACTAATCTTATATTATTTTCTAACGTTTTACTGCCAATTGCCATCGAAGATATATTAATGCAATGATTTGATTTTAGCAACGCTTTAATATAAAGTTTACCTCAAGGGTGTGATAGCATGGTAGCTGTCTTTCAAGTCCTCGAGGTTGTTGTAGTCGGGCTTGACTGCCGCGGCGCTGAGCGTGGCGCACTCGGCGGCCGAGTGCCCGGTATACTTGCCCTGCCCCGGGCACGACTCACTGCACAGCGGCCAAGAACAGCCTTTGCATCTGAACAAAAAATAATGCTTTTCAATAAAGTTTAGCTTAAAAATAAAATGGATAAAATATCAAAACATCCATCGGATGTGCAATATCAATTTATATTTCAATGAAACCTCGATTTAGAAACAGAGACTGACGCAAATATTGTAAGCTCTAGCGCGCTTGACTGACATGATGGGATGCTGCGCGCACGTTAACTGGATCCTACCGGTTTTATAGCTCCTCAACCGTTTTATCGCCGATATTTAGTAGCAGTATGATAGTTTAATTTATTTAATAGTTTCAATTCACTTTTAGATTCAATTAGAAGTGTCCAACGACACTTGCTTTAAATTTTCATTAAATACATCAGATATCTGAGTGAAATACGATTAAATTGCATGGAGATATGCTATTAGAATTCATGAGCTTCCAGTAGCGTCTAGAGCTAGAGCCACATCGTATTAACTTAAAAATCCTAAGAAGGATAAATAATGGAAAGATTAAAAGAGTAAAAATACCGACTTGACGATTGCGTTGTCTTCGAGCTCGCGATAGCAACCGAGGCAGATGAGGCCGCAGCCGCTACAGGGACCCACCACCAGCGCCGGCTCCTCCATTATCACCTCTCCCGCCGCGATGTCACGTCGCGCCACCACATATCTGCATACATACAAGTTGTCTCCTCATACTGCTAAACACAACCGCGAATACAAAGAGAAAGGCAATCATCAAAAACAATGGCAATACCAAAAATCTCTGGCATGGATTATCAACAAATTATGTTAGGTCCATTCTGGATTGTTGAGATTACTCGTACAAATAAATATTCAATAATCTAACTATCCCATGGGATCACGTAACAGTGGTACTCCCAGAGGACCAATAGCATAACATCAGACAGCTGTTTCATTAATTAATGCAACGTAAACACGTCGGCTTCATTTGTTATGTGTTGGAGCGAACGTGTGCCGGCGGGACGCGGGGGCTGACACGCCGCACGTGCTGCGCCGGTGGCTTGACAAGTCACGTGTCACTTTACATTCAAAATTACAGTCCCGAGATCTTGTTGAGAAAATCTTTACTGCGTTTTTATTATTGACAACATTCCAACGTTATATTAATTTTAACAACACCGAATTTATGGCAACTTGAAGGAAAGAACAAAGATTCTAATATCTGAAATACATTGTTTTATTTTTTAAAATTTCGAAATATCTTGTAGCTTTTTACCAGTTAATTTTTATTAAAAGATTTTTTTAGGATTACATTGTTTACGCAGAAACTATAGAACTAATATAAACCGCTAAAATTATATGCATAAATCAATCAAATTGGCTTCGGCGAGAGCAATAAATTCAACTATTTACTACTAACGATACATTCAAACTTTTTATCGTTTTGCTTCAACGAGCGTTAATAAGACATAACAATAAACTAATACTATTTAAATACGTGAAGATTGTGTTAATAAAAACATGTCGAATTTTCAACAACTTCTATCTGTGTCGATAACAAAAGTAAATCTCAGAAGATCAGACCTATTTTTACATAATACACAAAACCAGCTTTTGACGTTCCTTGCTCTTAATATTTTTGAAATGTTTTGTATTTTTAGAAATGTGTCTACAAAAAATTCAGTTCTTGCTTACCTGCCCATGACATCCGAGTGCTTAACCTCATAGCAGAGCTGATCGTCTTGCGGCTTGGCGGACGACTGCGGCTCCTGAGCCGCCTCCGAGGTCTGCACATCTTCCACGTTCTCCTTGTTGCGGCCCTCGCCTTTGCCGCGTTTCTTTTGCTACAACAATAAGTATTCCTATAAGCATCTATATAGGAGACGGTGTTCTTCGGTCGTTAGTGTAAAAAGTTTGTTAAGATGCTACTCACGCAGATTATGCACCCCAACATGAGCGGTTCTTTCGTCCAGGCTGGAGCGAATGCGTGTTATTAGTGAATGGACCAGCGTCGGCCGTCGGCAATGTGTCTGCTGCGTGACATATTACAGCTTTATGAATGAGTGCTTGGAGGCGGTAGGCGTAGTCTGGATGTATTTCCGTACGCCACTTGACTCCCCGTGCCAATGGCACGATGTAAAAACTTGTTTCATAACCCCGCGGGTGTATTCAATGGCCGTGAAATAAATAAAGGTGCGAACATGCGTGAGAACGTTCAACACCTGTATATTTTCATTTGTATCTGCTTTCCACGTGTCTAGACTTCGTCACATTTCACCCAGCCATTTTTACTATGTCTCACTATTAGGTTATCATTATAACTAGAAGTAATTTTTTAATACGAAAAGAAGTTGCAATCTTAATATATGGATGTACAAAAATGGGAAAGATTAAAAGAACTGAGAGTAAGCCGTTTCTTTTTACCCACATTAGTTCCTTACACTATGTGATAAAAAAATTAATATAGGTACGGATTAGATTGCATTGTGTACCAACCCCTATAATATATCTAGTCGTAAACTTATGATTTGTAAGCCTATACTACTAAAGCTAATGCTACGAATGTTCAAATTTAAATCACCTTCAGATGAGATGCTGATAGTTATATTGCTCGTTTGTAAAGTTTGAAGTATAGCCAGAATTAGTATGAAATTGTAACAGAAAAAGAAACTAGTAACAAGTTGGTGAAATTGCAAAAGGAAATAATAAAATTCACCTTGACCTCAATTGTTTCGCCACATGAAAGGTCATTAGAAAATCAGATTCTAGTTTCACCGAAATAGAAAGAAAATTTTACTTGAATAAATATGACCTGCTTTATTTAAATTCTTAAATTTTTTTTCTTTGTAATCATGTCTAAGTGCAGCCGGCAAGACCCAAACAGCGTTATCCTTAGAGATTATATTGTAAGTATTGTGAAATGTGTTAAAACAGTAACCTGTTACCGTCAATCTTTTGAAATTATCTCTTTTTTAGTATGCACATGATATTTACGGACAGCAGCTTCACATTCCGATCAATTTGAATAGTGTCTAGCTCAGAGCAGTTAGCGCTACGAATCCAGAATACCCGCGCTCCTTGAGCCCCATACACTCATAATAAAGGTCGTTACGGCATATTATCGCCGAGAGATCGTCTGCCATTTGAACGCCGTCCAACCGCTCGGGAACAATAGGTTAGTTACGCGTTTCGCGTATTTTAAAACATCGCGAAAACAATCACTGCCAAGAAACGAATGCGACGCGATTGCGCCCGCTTGGCTGCAAACAGATATCATCGAAGATTATCATTTATAATAATAGTTATCGCTAAGAGCCTGTTCCTAGATGTTGACATGAAATAAAATTTCAGCAAGCAAGTTACAGTGTCCTGCATACTTTTAACATTAAGCTATTATTTAGTTCGATGCAAGATAGGGATAAAATGCATCTAGGAATAGGACAATGTACATTAAAAAATATTCGACAACTTTGTGTGTGCATATGAACCCGTAAAATCTCTCTAATCTTCATACAATCTTAGTACTTAGAATCGCAAAAGAAATATTTATTGGCTCAGATTATAAGAGATTAGAGCGCTGTGTCGCTGTCGTGGTACGGAGCCAATTTAAAATTCGACAGATAAAGTTAAAAATAATTTATAGCAAATCGTTAATGGCGCGTGAAACGAATCTGTCGCGGTGACGTGCATCGCGCTGACAGCTGATGCGCTGTGACAGCCCGCGACCGGTTTGGGCTCTTTTATTAAAATAATTATCATTTATAACTATCTGAATAAAGTTTTTAACAGGCTATGTGCGCTATTATTTGAAGACTAAGGCGCTGCAAGCTCAATGCTATTTATTTCTGGTCCTAATTGATCATCAAAAATTAGCAATGCTTCATTTCAAAGTTATTAGCAACACTTGTTCCTTCCTGTACTGTAATCCTAATAAAAATAAATAACATTTAGTGATCATTGTGATTTTGATAGTGTAAATGTTAAACTATATCATTGTAGTTGTTTCTGTCACTCGCTCACTGCAAGTTTGTTATTAATTGCTACGATCTATTATTAATTACAGTTTATCTGTCTAGTCTAAAAGCTGTTTGAGTCATTCAGTGTACACTTCACAATGTATTGGACACTGACATAGTAATTATGATCGAATAACCTCCCGTTCGGCATAAAAGTCAGAAAGATGACATAATGTTGTCCGAAACATGTTGAAACTTTTTGTCGATGTCATTTTAAAGCAATCTCAATGATAACTAAATGATGACTTTTCGAGATCATATTTTTTTGTTAATAAAACTTTAAAAATTTTTCAGATTTATTGAATTTCCTTAATAATCATTTTTAAAAAACAATTCTAGTTACTTTTTCAAAAATAAATTTAGTGTTCAATTCAAAAATAATTCGAAATTGAAATATACGAAAAATTGAATTGTTAGTACTTTTCGCGACAACAGCGGCCATTTTGTTATATACGGACCTCTCACTCATCCATTAAAGAGTGATTGTTGACAAGCGTGAATTGCATCGTAATTCGTTCGGCATTGCTAAGTGGTTTTATTCAATTATTACAACATAAACGTAATATTTTTGACTTAACATACTGGTTGAAAATATAATTAATAGTATTTGTGATTCTTATTATTCAGTTAGTTATCAAGAATTTAATTGCCGAACAAATAAACTTGTAAGTATGAATATAGGTTATAAACACATTTTTTTATATTTTATAACTAATTAAATTATTTAAAATTGTTGTAAGACGATGCTCGTCGCTATTTTAATTAAATGCAGTTTAAATATTTTACTTTTTAAAATATTTCTAACTTTAAACATTTGTATACAATTTTGTTCATTTAATTCATACATTCATACATAATAAAAAAAAAACTTATCAGCATCGTCTTTGTAAAAGTGTCTGATAAAATTTAGAATGCGCTAAAATTTAATGAATATTTTCAATTTCTAATTTGATATTTTTTTAGGATTCAACACAAGATGTAAAAGTAAGAAACTAAAAGTAGAAAGAGGATAATATCGTCAAGTTCTTCTGATAATAAGGGTATGTAACAAATAAAGTTGTTCAATTATATATAATTATTTTGTTCCTTATTAATAAAACACTTTATTTTCAGATAGTGGAATAAATAATATACCAATGCCACCTGCCACGTACGTGAGCCAAAAGGATCAGCAACCACCACCAACATTTAAAACTCCTATATCATTACTTGAGCCGTAAAAGTATTTATAATTTTAATAATAAGATTATTTATATTGGTATGTCATATCGTTATTATTCATTGTGTTATCAAATAAACAATAATTAAACCTATTTACCATGTCGATTTTAATTTTACACTAGCCTCTTAATTTTAACATAAAAACGTTAACTTTATGATATCTAGAAAATGTTATCTTTCTGATATCTGTTTAATGATCTCTAAAAGATGGCGCTAGATGGCTCATAAGAGAGCTTTATGTTAACTTTATGTTAACTTTATGTTGATTTTTTGGTTATCATTTCTGATATCAGATCTTGAATAATGTTAACATTAAGAGAACTTTATGCTATCTTCTTGCCGAACGGGTTAACTATATTATTCAATAATTTGCCCCAAATATATCTTAAATATATTTTAGTTTTTGTGTGTATTATTCATGAAAGGAAAACATACTGAAAAGTGATCTGATAAACATAGAGTTAAAACGTTTTACTGAAATTCTTACTGTAACTTCTTTACCATTGAAAACGGTTCTGTAGCACAGATGCTATCTTATATTATTTTTATGGCCTTGCACGAACAGCATCTATAGTCCGCTCCTAACGTCTCACTACGCATCTTTAATTAGGTTCATTTAAAACGGACCGTAACACATATTAGATAAACATTTTGACTTGCGAATGTTCATCGAATTAATCTCGTGTCTGGTAATAAATTCATCTGCTTATATTTATAGTGCGCGCGAGGAATTAACGAGCAGACTGCGGCCCGCGCGTACAACTATTAAAACATAGCTGTCGTTTAGTGCGCTGTTAAAACAACTGTTTTGGAAACCATGGGAACAGCTGCTCTCTAGCGAACAGCTGCGATATTATAGCCCAGACTTACTACTGCGAATTACATATATACAGTTTTTTTAATATTCTCCAAAGGAAGAGAAATTCCACAAATTTCATATCTATATTGCCCACTTTAGATCATTAATTTGATGTTCAGTAACCATATAATAAAACTTACAACCGATGACGATCAGATAACAAGTCGAGGTAATATTTAAAGGGTTTTAAATGTTTTCTACTGTGCGTCGAGTGCGTGACATCTTACCGTGGTTGCCAATGTTTAGCGGTAGCCAGACGCGGTGGACACACGACACCTTCAGTTTTCCGTTTACAAACGAAACTGAAGGCTCCAGCCTTAATAAAGCTACATTTGTTGATAGAATTGTACTCGATCAGCAATTCCTTAATTGCAATTTTGCATTGCAAGCTTCATATAACTGTATCTAATATGTATCATGTTATTAGAGTTCACTTATATTAAACTAGCTTTTACCCGCGACTCCGTCCGCGCGGAATAAAAAATAGAAAACGGGGTAAATGTAAATATCCTATGTCCTTTTCCTGGTTCTAAGCTACCTCCCCATCAATTTTTAGCTAAATCGATTCAGCCGTTCTTGAGTTATAAATGGTGTAACTAACACGACTTTCTTCTATATATATAGATATAGATTGAACAAAGAGTCTCATTTTATCTTTATTTTATAATGGTCAATTACAAATAAAATGTTTGTACATACGTACCTTTTTCTTATGTGACTTTTTATTCATGTCGGTCTGGCTTTAGATCTGAAATGAAAACAACGATTTTTAATGCTCGACTTCAAAGACAATACAACTAAGAGAACATAGAGCCATACGTTTTGATCTCATGGATCAAATTAACCTTAACAATTTATACACAAACGTGACAACGGAACACTTAGAATTTATCTTACGTACGATATCTCTGTACAAACTAGTTACTATAAGTTTTACGCTCCAGTCGACTAAAGTTTGTTAATATTTTTTTTATTTATAAAAGTATAATATATTGGATTATTTCAAAAAATCACATCAAATTTTTTAATTAAAAAAAACGATTAATTTTATGATTGCTAACGTGTATATAAATCGGAAATTAAAGAAGTGAAATGTTGTCTCAGTCGCAGTTTACGCAACACAATTCCCGCGCCTCCGTAAACATTCCAAGATCGCGTTTAATGTTGTCCCGAATTCCAAAATATCTGCCGAAGCTTATTGATCAAACAAATGAAAACAATACTATATAACTAACAATTGTTTAAGAAAAAAACCATACAGATGAATTGAGAACATCCTTTTGAAGTTGGTTAAAAATCAAAAGAAACCAATGTAGTACGTTTGGCTTAGTACATGGCTTTTAAGAAATCTTTACAACATTTAATCGTGTTAGTGTATGGCTTCAATGCATGTTACATAGAACATAAGTATAACAAGCTATTAATTTGATTAGTTAGTATACAATGAGCTTGGTATTTATGTATAGCTCGTAGCCATTTTATTTTGGAATCGATGACATAGTTAAGATTTAAATGTTATGCAAGTATTGCATTTGCAAAGAACAATGTATAAGGATTGTATTAAACACAATTAAACATAGTACGATTATTGCGTGCCAGTGCCACACTAGACTGGGCGTGAGTAAATCACATGTGAGCGACATATATCGGCCTCATGTATTCGCGGCAGTCGGTCAACACCATTTTGACATACCAACTTTTATATTTTTATATAATTATCATCAAAGTACTCAGATGTAACTAAAGAACTGCATACGAGGAGGAACAAAGTCAGAAGACAGAATTATGCTCTTTTCTATATTAAGTTTGGAAGTATTACATGGCAACATTATATAAATAGACTTCGTACACTCTAGTCGCTCAATAAAAATAATAAATACCAAAGTGTTTCCAGATTAATGGAAACCATTAAAATGACAAAGTGTTTGTTGTGAAATTGTGTCATTATAAAAGTTTAATATTATGAAAACTTTTACGTAGTTGAATTGGGTTTTTATTTTAGTAGGTTCTCTGTGACAACTGTTAAAATCTTGTCGTCAAGTTGAATTAAATTTTTAGGAGTTCAAAAGATTTTTATGATGCTGAAAATTAATCCATTACGCTACTAGGTTAGTTAATAATGTGTTTACACATATCTTAATTCTCTTTTTGAGATATTATAGTTGTGCAATTTTAAATGTTAAATAAGTAAGCGATCCCATCAGTACTGGCGTATACTGGTTGCCTGTGATCCACAACGGCTAACAAAAGCAATAAGTAGTAAGTCCCACAATTCAATTAATGTAAACCAGCTTTATCTAATGTTTGGACAGACGTGGCGTAAATCACAACATCGCGACGTGCGCTTGGCACTTCCTAGCGTCCAGCCGGTGGACTTGGCAACCGCACGCTGTCTGCTGCCGACCGTGTGGAGTATGCTAAGGACAGCGCAGCAGACTCTAGTCTTGTTCTGTTAATCTGTTACAGCATATTCATGTCTAATCAATAATACAGAATAATTACAATGTTTTATAAAATTAATGAAAGAGTTTTAGATGTAGAGTTTGAAGTAGAAGTTGGATTCTTTGGGTCTCAACAGTTTGAGCGCAAAATTAAGTGTGTTCTTGCCAACGTTTTTTATCCTCTTCAACTACGACTCATTCCTCATTTACTTATATATGTCAGAAGTTGATGACTAACGATGATCTGTTAATAACAAGCCAGTGTCATTTCTTATATTAATAAATTGAAATTAATTGTCAACGAAAGTAAGAGAAAAATAAAAATTATTCTTTATACGCCAAAAAATTAGTTAAAAGACGACGGTAATATATATACTAAACAGTGTTCAACAGTATGTCAAAAAAGTGCATTTTCATTTGTGTTAATCAATTAGTTAACATAAAGTCCGCGGCCGCAGCAGGGCTGGCAACGGTTTGCACCACTTGGCACTACTCCCGCCGCCTAATTACAGCACGTCATGTTCACTGCACTGCATAATTACCAACGTAAATTTGCCAAGTTCATGTGAAATCCAGGCCGATCTTATGCACAATGCACACGAATGCATGCGTGCCATTTATTTACGATCATGACAAATATTTTGCCGTTTTAGTTCTAAAAATATATTTATTTTTAAACGAATTAAAAATTTTACGTTTAATCGCAAAATTCTTGACATCATTTTTAATTGTGATGAAAGAATTTATTAGACTATAAAAATATGTTTTAATGGTGGTCGAACGACTCGACTCACTCGACTCGAAACACATTGTGTTACAAAGTTTACATAAGTGTCAAAATAACACATGACATTGTGTCAATAATTAGAAAATTAAAGGTTCATTTAGACATAAGCCGGAATCGTACAAACAACCCTCGACAGTCGAGTCAAAGCGAGACAAACGAATGTATTTCCCCTATGTTTCTTTAAAGCGACAGCCACCGGTGTAAGTCGAAATGAACCTTTACTTTGTTATTTTTTTTATATTTACTGAAATCTGACACCGGAAATTTCTGTATAGATAGGAAAATAAAACTACCACTTCATGTTATCACTATAACATTTTGTTCGAGTTCGTTGTTGCTTGATTTGTTAACAAATACTAAATTTTAAAGGACATCGTACACATTTCAGTTCAAATCCACAAATAAAAACTTTGAGAGCAATCGTACAATAGAATGCGCTTAACAAGAGTGCGACGACGTGCGATCAATCAGCGATCTTACCATGACGTTTGGCAGCCGGCGCCTGCGCCTGCACTGACGGAATGCCTTTACCATACTTTACTGCCAATGTTTCATTATGCAAGTCAACTTAGATAAATGTATTTTAATTTGCGTTAATCTCGACAACTTTTTTTTTCGTTTATGAATTTATAGATTCGTTCTACGTCTTTTGCGTTAGTCTTAAAAAGTAATTAAGCACATACGATACATATGTTCATTTTCGAAAATCTATTTTATAACAGAATTAATATATTAGACATGAACTAATATTTCTGAATTAAATAAAAATATAATTTTCTTTAATACCAGTAAACATAAGTTTTATAAGACATTTAAAAAGATGATTTATAAAGTTTTGATACACAATTCAAGAACAAGGAGAAAGAAATAAATAGTTGTACATATAATAACTAATTAACACAGTGTAACATTTTTCTAATAAGAAACAAATAAAACCAACAAACATTTTGAGCGATGCGTTCACATTTTAATTTCTATTCGCCTGCGGAAATAAACTGTTTTTCTTAACTGTTCTGTCAACCTCCGAGGCAGTTTGGATAAACATCACATCGGGGTTAACATTTTTACGACATAATATATACGAGATAATAATATTAAAATGTTTATTAAAACAGTGAAATTAAATATTGAAGCTACTATAACTAGCATAAAGTTGAAAATTGCTAGATGAATTCAGAACGCCATTGAATATGAAACCTGAGAAGTCTCCGTCGATCCCCTCCTTGGAATGGGAATTATTCCACCTAAGTATGTTTACCATTAACCGCCCACTTGTCCTACTTCTAATTTACGTAAAATGGTCCAAACATTTCTACAAATTTACAGCTCTATGCAAATTATTGGAGCATCACCCCTTACTTTTGATTAAATTGACTGCGTTAGTTACCCCTCTTTATTAGTTTTATTTTAACTCAATGTGTGAGCACTAACGACGTTAAAATTACTAAAATCGACGATGTTTATTCATTTATTATAGCGATAAGTCTAACTTATAAAATTGCAACAAAATAAAATAAATTTAAACTATACAAAATATCAACGTTGAAAAAAAAATCTTAAAAACAGAATCGTATTTTTCATTATTTTTTCATTACTTTTCCTTGACGACCTGTAAGTTACCTAAGCATCATTTATTGATGTACGTGTAAAGAAAATTATCGTTTTCGACGCCACGAGATTGTACCTCTACGAGGATTTAAAAGATCTACGAAAGTGCTACGAATTTTTTTAATGCCCTATAACTATTGAATTGAATTATAATTAAAAAAAATTGAGTATAAAATTTAGGTCACGTTTCTTTTTAACGTTTTATTTTATTAAATAACCGAATTTTTAAAATCCATTGTTGCTATAAAACTGCTACGTTTATTTAATGTAAACTTTGATATATCTATTTGAAGGCACGCACTTTAATATGTTTGTAATAAATCTTAATATCCAGCGTATACCAGATACAGATTCTATCAATGTTAGCTAGCGCAAAGCAGTACACACGTGAAAATTTGACTCGATTAAATAAAATGTTAGATAATAATTATAATAAACAAACCTTTCGGAATCTTTTGGAACAATATTGCACAGCACTTAAAACACCAAAAATAATTTTAATATTTTAATAAATAATTATGTTAATATCTTATAATCTTGACGAACATCAAAGGCAGGAAAAATTTTAATAATGACTGCCGCGCGCGGGCTCGCGCACTTGTGAAGACCGCGCTGCACTGTCGGCTAACTGTGCCCGATCAGTCTCAGTGATCCACCGGTCACTGATGCTCATTGGAAACTGGTCAAGACATGACACAATAAAGTTCACGTGAAAATGGTTCGTCCGGTTTTCATTAATTATAACCGAGATGTGATTAGCTAGACTTCTATTGCAGTTGGAATGAAAAACGCGCGAAACATGACTGGGCATAAAATGTTTGTTTTTCGATTTCAAAATGTTTCTTTACGTTGTATGATACTTTTTAGTCTGAAATGTTTGTTTGTGTTGTAAATTACGATGTTTCAACACAAGTTGATAGTAACCATATGTTGTTTTTTCTAAAATTATAGTCAATTTTAAGAAAAGATTCAACTGTTGTGTTAGATGAAAGATCTTTAAACATTACGTAAAGAACACCACCTACTACCATTGCCTGTGGGAAAAATGTAACTGGCATTGCATATTTATCAAAAATAACAAACGGCATGGTTGATCCTTCTTTACTTCTTTCCAAAATAAATATTATAATATGTTCCATCGACGTTCAAAATTTTACTATTTATATATACTCAACAGTTATTTTTCGTGGTTGAGTCTTCGCGGTCTCTGAGAACGGACAAGTCATGCTAGTACAACAGTTATTTTTTTATATCATTAGGTGACAAACGAGCAAGCGGCCACTTGTATTCGCTGTAGTAGCGAAGCGACCGCTGTCCATAGACATACGCAGATTGCGTTGTCTACCCTTAATCAATGGAGGAGAGGACGCACCATAAGAGGATATGTCCCCGTCCTAGGCGTCCTCTCCTCCGTCAAATTCACTTACCCTTCCCATCCCTCCTTATAAGAAAATGGTGGGAAATAGAACTAAATTTAGGACTCCGCCGCGAATGATAATATGCCTAAGTAGGTAGTAATTAGTTTAAACATGAGATATTTAAAGGTTAGATGACGTAAGTATTCCGCGCTGCAATTCAATTAATGTCCGTCAGATAGATGTAAAAGTATTGTGTCATGGCGAGGTCCCGGTCGGGTTATAAAAAGCGCATCCATCGGCGGCCGGCCGGCAAGAATAATAAACAAAGGAGGGTCATTAAAATGGCTATTTCGGACTGTCTGCCCGCGCCGACAATCTTTTGTACGTCGTCATGAACTGAAGCGGCATCATATCTAACTTTATTAAAGAACAAATGAAACAACACGAAGCTCTCTTGAGAAACTTTAAACAAGAGAAAAACCTTGATAAAATCGACCCTCAGGTGGGTTAAGCCTTTGGAAACCCCCAAAATAAGAAAAAACTGTACTAGATCCACCACTACCAGTCATTCACCAAATGCAAAAGCGACTTATAAATATTTTCGTAACGCATAGCGTTGCCGCGTTTATCGCATGTCCTGTGGACATCTATCCCGCAATCAACCCGTCCATGACTTGAGTATTACATTCCAGACGTGATAGTACGGGTTCCTTGCTGCCAGGGCGTGTGGTATTTGTAGTACAAAAAGCAAACACCGCGTACGACTAGTCACTATAAATCCTCACTCTACACAGTTGTTTTAACTTCTCCTATCGTGTTAGTGGACCGGATTGTTATAAACTGATCAATTATAACGCGTAATTAGTTTTGAAATTGTTTTTATAGAAGGTAATATTTGATGTTTTATGTCCAAGCCCTTTTCTACTTGTGACAAGAAACAATTTATTTCCAAACACATTGTAATTCCCTCAGACTTAGCTTACGCGTTGTCGAAGGTTTAGAAAAGTTTCCAAACTAGAATAAACACCAACAAGTTACATTCCTCAAGGATTATATCTAGAGCACGAGTCTATGTTTAACAAGGCGCCCATTCCTGCATTCAACACTTAATAGCCATAACAAATTTAACACTATAAACATATTTCCACATCGTTCATCGCAGCAACAGATATACTCAGCAGAGATGGCGCTGCGTTCGCCGAGACTATTTCTGTTGTCCATCAAACACAACTATCAAATATCTACGAATTGTATTATACCTTATTAAATGCCTTAGTTGTATTTTTTCTCTTGTTTTATTTTATTTTATGATAAATACCTACTTTAATAGTAATAATATTTATTACGGTATTAAGATAATCTTGAAGAAAAACGAATACATTGACCCGTTTGCAAAGTAACCGATACAAACACAAACATTGAAGAGAAACGTTTCCAGGCGTCTAATTTATGAAGTCGGGACTGATGAATAACACCTTCTGTAGAAAACAACGTGAACCACACAGTTAAATGTGGAGCACTTACAACATAAGAAAAACTTTATATAACTTTTTTGTTTCGTTTATTTTGTAGGTTATGAAAAAATGTATACAGTAACAAACAAAATAAAACAATATCTAGAGTAATAATAAACAAATTGGACAAATTCATGTTTTATCTTATTATTGTTGAACAATTTATTTTTATAGTCAAGCAAGGATAAGTTGAAAAAGAAGCTGCTACCGGTTGGTCCAGTAAGAAAATATAATATAATAAGAAAATGGCATAAAAGGCGCTAGTGCGCAATCTTATATAGTTTCACTTATTCACCGGGTTAGATATCCCTCTCGGTCTATACTTTTATTCTATTGCATAAGACGTCACAGGTCTCTTATTTTCTTTCACATCCAAAAAAGATTATTCTGTGTCGCATTCGCTGTTAAAAATTAAAAAAATACCTTTAAAAATCGCTCAATATTCCCAATTTTATATTAGGATATATATATAATAATTGATCAGTACAATAAACCGACATTCTAATACTTTAATGCTCGATATATTCAATATAAAGTTTATGTGAATGTTCTCAGCGATCGTAAATTGCTCTCATCAGCAAATATTTACGTTTTGCTAAGCAGAAGTGAGACGGGACGCTCACCGCGCCGCGCCGCGCCGCGCCGCGCCGTGCTGGCTTAGCGCGAAATAGTTTGACGTACCAATACACGGTATTCAACAATGTTTATTGAAACAATGGATTGATCACTTTACTATTGATAAATATTTATCTCATAAATTGTCGGTTATTATAAATTAATGGAAATATAAATAAATAAATGATTAACGTATAAAGATTCTAAATAATCCATTGTTCCACCTTTTTTAACAAATGGAGGGAGTAATTTTGTCAATACGAAGGTTCGAATGAAATTAAAAAAAAATAGTTCAACAAGTTTAATTAATTTGAGCATCATATTTTTTTATTCTATGCTCTTAGTAATTATTGTCAAACATAAACCTAATCAAAAATATCAATTACTAAATGCAATTTCTATTTTACGAATATACATTTTGATGTAAACTGTGAAGTCATACATTATGTAGTCATTATTACATGAAAGTGTAACAAACAGATGTTTAATTGATACATGTAAAAAATACAAATAGATACAGAAATGACTGTTTAGTATACACCTACACCTCAGTCTGTTTTTACACGGTAGATTGGTTCCAGAAGAAGCCGTGTAAAAAAAGACATTGATCTTATACAAAAATGGGTGATTTGTTCCTAATCTCTAAAACCTATTAAAATTAGTGAAAAACAAGAATTTTTAAGAACAAGAATTCATGTTTATTTTATTAAATTTAATGGAAAATCAAATTTGCCTGCAAAAAAATTTCTTTACCAAACACGTCTTATTGCATTGAATGTTCACAAAATATTAACACGTTTCAATTGCTCTGACCAGTAAATTTTATTGTATGCACATAAAGGGAATTCCCCTAAATTAGTGCTATTCACATTTGCTTTGACCAGTAAAAATTGTTTGTACGCGCTAAAGGGGAATTCACTTAAATCTTTAAGCTAGTGTTCGCAAACTATCGATACTATCGATGGTTTCAGACTTTTTTCTTTCATAAATACTTTTTTGTGATATGAACATACTTCGCAAAAATTAAATTTGACAAAAAAAATTTAAGTACATAAAATTTCAAATCGTGCTAAAAAAATTAAAAATATTCAATTTTCAAACCGTGTTATATCAAAACCGTGTACAAAAAGACCGTGTAAAAACAGACTTAGGTGTACAATATATGAAATTTTACAGAACCGAGTAATGTAAAAATATAATCTAAATGTTTATGTTATACTTTATTTTGTTTTATATCCTAACAATATTATATTATCCTTGTCTCAAAGGATTTTTTTACATTAATTACTTTACATTATAAACAATTTCTTACACATTTACAAACATTCTAAGCACCCAAAGAGATTCAAATATATGTAAGTATAGAGAGGACATTACTTTCCTTAGTAGTCTTATCAACATTAGTGCTATCTGTTACCTCATGAAGTATTTTTAATTTTTTTTATTTGAATTTTAAAATGCTTCCAAACTACGTAACCTTACAAATATTTTCTTACTAGCTTTTTCCCGCGACTCCGTCCGCGCGATATAAAAAAAATAATAATAATAGAAAACGGGGTAAAAATTATCCTATGTCCTATTCCTGGTTCTAAGCTATCTGCCCACCAATTTTCAGTCAAATCGATTCAGCCGTTCTTGAGTTATAAGTGGTGTAACTAACACGACTTTCTTTTATATATATAGATAGGTAGATGTATTATTTAATTTAACGCTTTTATTTTATTATATAACACTATTTAACAACCGAGTCAGCCAACAAGTTTGGCAAATGTTTTAAAACTAGGCAAATCAAATATGACAACTGAGATAGCACCAGTTGTTTGTGTTTGTGCTAAAAAATTTAGTTTGCAATGTCCAGTCTGTATACTTAAATTTCTTTGAAAACACCTTATGAGAATAAAATATAATGTTAAAGTGTATTTGAAGTTTTCTAAATTTTATTTCATATATATAGGAACATTATTTATTAACAGTTAATTTGAAAAATATATTCATCAGCTGACACATAAATGTCATAAAATCTCAAACAGTTTAACAATATTCTGAAGACTTACTTGAAATTAACACAAAGACTAATAAATCCTACAATTTAACTGTCCTCATCCAATTTATGCTGTGTCATAAACCTAAGAGCTATTATAACATTCAACAGTTTGAGCGCATGTTTAAGAAAGACAGATTGACGAGTTGCAACAGCCTCGTATGACTCCCTGTGTCACAAATCGTAGTTAAAATCTGCCCGTTCCAAGTCTCGTATCTCTACAATGTCCGTCTTGAGTCTTAGTTTTAGAATTTCCCGCCAAATTGCTTCCCTGTGCTCCTTATTTGTAATGCCCATTCTTAATAAAGTATTGTCATTGATTCTAACTAGAGCTCTTCCGGTAATATCATGCTGTGAATTAACAATTGACATTAATATGGAAATTATTACAAAGTTAAACTGTATCTTATTTGAATAAGTTTAATATTTGATACTCAACTGACAAATGAAATTACCTCATGAAATCTTTCCCAGTACAGGCTGTAGTAGTCACTGCAGTGACGCCGCAGCCATTTCTGTACGTCGGCTTCAGTCCACAAGTACACTGCTTTAGGTCTCGTTGCTTTCGCCTGGAGCAAGAAGCAAGCATTATTTCAGTTAAAAATTTAGGTTTTATGTTTGTATGTTGTTGTGCAGTAAGTTGATATAACCCAGCATCATGAAAACAATCGGAACCGTCTATGACAGGTTTAAAATGTACCCAAACACAAATTAAGTCATAAAATGTAAACACCAAACACGGGAGAGCATTACATTATTAATTTTACCTTTGGCTTATTAGTATTTAAGGCAGAGTCTTCAACCATTTTGTTTCATAAATTTTCTTCGTACTTTCTTTATTTTTGCAATTTTAACAAATTTTTTGTAAAGATAACAAACATGAGAAAATTACATATAAAAGATGCTTGACACTGACATTTGATTTGACAGTGTTCCAAGTGTGTTACAATGTTACAGATGAACTAAATTCCAATAAATTATTTTCCTCGATGTATATTTTACGATAATAACACCAATATTTGAAGAGGCTCTTAATTTTACCTTGCACTTTATAATTATTTGCTTGTGAATCTTCCTTGAACGTATATTCGGGTTACAGTCATGTTTTGTGGCAACACAGTAATGTCAAAAATAAAATGATTTAATTATTTAAATTTTTTGCCATATAAATTGCAACATTGGTGCATATGTCAGAAAATGGTAGAATTGCCGGATTTGTCATCTGCCGAAAAATAAAATAAATCGTCTTAAACTGGAATTTTTGTTGTCAAGTTTATAAGGATGCAACTGTAAACCTTTCGGTATGGCACAGAATTTACAGAAAAAGCCCTCAAAGGGTATATTAAAGACCTCAAGAAGCGTAGACGGGCAAGACGGAACACCTTCTACGAGTAAGAGAGCGAAAGAGCAGAGGTTTGACGAAATGAACATTATGGAGACGTTTCATCCTGCCGACAAAGATTACGGCCACATGAAAGTCGACGAGCCTAAAACTCCTTTCTCAGAAGCGATAGACGGCGACTTGGAGCCGGCGGACGAGTTGGACGCAAACATATTGGCGGCAAAACTCGCAGCGAGCATGAACAAGCCGCCCAAGTGCGTGGAGCCTTGCGACAGCGACGAGGAAATGGATGAGCCCGAGGATGTGCGGCAGCGGCGCCTCGAGTTTGAAAAGAAACGCAAAATGCACTACAATGAATTTCAGGTTATATTTACATCTATATATTTTTATGTCATTTTTTACTTACATAGCAAACTTCTAATGATATTTCATATTATTTAAAGTTTGCTATGTATTGTTTTGGCTTTTGGCCATTGCAGGTAAACCCATATATTAAGACTTTTGCATGCAACCCTTATTACTGGATTTATCTAGTAATAAAAACTAACTTAAGATATAAGTAAAGTCAATCAAAGAGTATTAATGTACTACACCACCACAATTGATATAATATCAATTAATCGATTTATTATAATTTTAAATATTTATCAACAACAAGAAATCAATATTTACTAAAAAAACAGGTTAATGGTAACTAAAGCTTCCCCTATGTAGATGTAAAAGGTTAATTAGTAAGTCTAGTGGGTGTTGGATATGTTGTGGTGATGACTCACATGTTATCATTCAAGTGGCTGGCGGCCTACGCTTTGTACTTGATAACAAAATTACATGCCATTACCTTTATATTTTTTTTTAGTCTTGTACTATTTGGTCGGTATATTTATTGATTTACTATGAATTTAGGTTACCTTGGGAGCTTTGTTTTATTATTGTTTATCAATTTTAAGTTTTAGTTGAATGACTTGTTTAGTTTTCATTTTATATTGAGATTTATTTTATAATTAAAAATAATTTGTCTGGCTGTGAAACAAACATTATTTTTTACGCATTCTGAATAAAACAAAATTACACCTTTATTGTATTTGAAAAAAAAAAAAAATTCTTCACTCTAGTTTAATAAATATAGATATTAAAAACAATATGCTACTACAAACATATCTTAACAGCTAATAATAACTGAAATTGTATACCACATCTGTAATAGCTGGTGTGGGTACAGTACTTGTAATGACTAATGGTGCAAATACTAGATAGAGTTAAACTGAGCTCAAGCGCATTGCCTATTTGCACTTATTAACTTTTCCAACTCTGATGTAATAAGATTAAACCAGATCATTGTGTGTTCATCGAGAATTATTAGTATTTTGAAATTGAGTTAAATATAATTACAATTGGTAAGAATAGAATGATAAGAGAAAGAATCATGTCATTTAATAATTTTTTTTTCGATGTTGGATTAATGTAGTTAAGGTTAAGGTTTCGGATGAAAAAAGATTGCATGTAGCTGAGATGCGTATGCTAAGATGGATATGTGGTGTGACAAGAAAAAATAAAGTTAAGAATGTGTATATCAGAGGAAGTTTGAAAGTAGCGCCAGTTATCGAGAAATTGAGGAGCAGAAGGTTAGCGTGGTTTGGACATGTTATGTGGAGGGATGATAGTCATATAAATAAAAAAGTAATGAGATTGAATGTGGATGGCTATAAAGATAGAGGAAGACCAAAGAAAGTATGGATGGATTGTGTGAAAGATATGCGTAAGAAGGGGGTAAATTCAGATATGACGGCTGATAGAGATGTATGGAGGAGTAGTACATACTGTGCCACCCTCCATAGGGATAAGGGCAGGTTGATGATGATGATGGATAAATGTTATAAATTTTTTTGTTATATAAATCTATTTCATATAGAAATAGAAATTCTCTGCTAGGTTCATTACTACAGTGGTTCCACATTTTTACATTTTTTTTTAGCAGACAATTGTACATACAAGTATGGCTAACCCTATTATGTGATAATGAAGGTGTGTCACGCAAAATGGTGTGACGTTTTTGGCAAGGACACACGTCAATACTCATAACAATAAAACTTGTTCAAAATAATTGTCTTAACATTTGAAAAATGTCCTGTAAAAGGAAAATAATTGTGGAATAGCTGAAATATCTCATATTTTAGAAGAATAGCACCTTTTAGATTATTAATATTTTTGTAGCTATGTATTAATCCAGATAGATAAATACAAAGGAAAAATATCTTATCTGTGACTTATCAGTAAACAACATAAACTATTAATAGCGGTGTAATAAATACAAAAGCAATAGGCAAATTTGATTATTCTAAGTTTCATCGTAAATTCTAATCTTTTTATCACATCTCGGACAATTTAAGTATTTTTCCATTTTAATTTGATGTATTGTTATTGATAATTTTTTGTCTACAAAACAAAAAAAAAACAAAAATATTTGATTGTATGTTATTATATATTAACAAAATGAATAAAAAAATTTAAAATTATGCTGAAAAAAAAATCATTTGCAAATAAAAATTTTGCTTTATCTCCTCAACATTTGTAAACATGGAAATTTAAATATGAAACCTACATATTAACCCATTGCAGGCATTACAGCTGGCGCGGAAGCTGATGGCGCAGGAGGAGGAAGAGGAGGACGAAGAGAAGGAGACCCGCTCCGCCACCTGACTGCAGCCCCCCAGCGCTGCCCCTCGCTGTACATAACACGGACCATCTCAAGCTGGTTGGTTACATTAAAATTGTATTGTATACAACAGTATTGTAAATATAGCACTTTATTTTTTCTATTGTCATTATTTTTCCCAGTCCAGATAATATCTAGTATTTTTAAGACTTACGTAGACTTTTTACATAACTAGGGGACATCTATGAGTAACTTTACACGAATTTCATGACCCCCTCGTCCAACTTAGTGTGATTTCACATATTTTGTAATTTTACATTTACAAATTTATAATTAAAAACAATATAGCTAAAAAAACATTTTGAAATGTTTGTCATGTGATGTCATGAAATTTGGGACCCCTCTTCGCCACTTGTTCACAATGTCAACCTACGTCGACCCCCTTCTCTCTCCCTTAACATGTGACGTAAGTTATGGATGACCCCCAAAATACAAATCACATTTAGGCCAATATCTGTGTCTTGCTAGAATTTTACTCATAAGAAATGTAGTTCTGGTTATTTATCTAGGAGCTGGTAATTTCTATTTCCTTTTTTCTCCTTTCGTAGTAAAGATACTAGTAAGTTACGTAGTTATTTACATGTTTCATACACAAGTGGATAAACTATTGTTATTAAATGAACCTTGTTTAAACGTAGCAAGAAAAACAGAACAATCCAGAACTTTGTTTTAAGCTTGACTCAAACAACAGTCATATAACGATGTGATAATTTCTTTGCAGGATTTCGTCAAACATTAGTTCCAGCTTTCGCAGACAATATATCAGATATAAGTTGGTACTTATTGCCATAGGCGTTGTGTTCCTGAACTTGGCTGTAAGAAAATCTATGTGCGTGCGTTAGATTATATGTGACGGAGATATCCGTGATTTATATGAAAAATTTGCATTTTTATTTGTACAAGCGTGATGAACAATCGCTCGCAGAATGTTCAGTGAAACGCTTACATATATAATAAGGGAATTTACAATTCATTAGTTCGTAACGTAACGCTGTTTCGATTTAACTTCTTTGTTACTTATGTGGAATACAAAATGCAATAATTTAAGTTCATATTTAATTCGAGGGCGCTATCGACCGATTCAAACTGATTTAATTTATTTGACGTCTCGAGTAAATCGCGAGCTCCGCTAGTTACATGTAAACACTCTCATACGATGTCATATGTATGAAATTTCGCGTCCGCGACCGCGTCTTAGATATGAACAAGCGTTATTCTTGCATCATTTAGGTAAACTTGATTCACATAGATTTATCAACACTTTCAGTACGCAATAGCGCTTACAAATTTAATAAGATTTTTTATAAAATGTACTATAATATAGGGCAGGGTAATCAATGCTGCTCGATGAAATGCTTAACTTATAGTTTGTAGTATGAGCGGGATATGAATTAGTCCTGGACGACCGACGGCAAAGTCGACCAGCTCATGTAGACCTCCATGAAAATTGAACTGAAGTTATGTATAAGGTTGTTAGAGTTTTGGTATCAGTTTTATCGTGATTCTAAGGCTTTGTTTACAACAAACTTATTATTAGCCACTCACAATTAGCTGCAATGCTAATTAATTTTTGGTTGAGTATGCGACTTCAGGACAAAAGTCGTAGTCGCAGACTCTTGGTCTCACAATCAACTAGATATGAGACAGCGACTGACGATTCGTTTCGTATGAAAGCACCCTTATGGAGGTCAACATCTAGCGGTGTATAAAAAATAACAGTGAAAAGAAATATAAATTTACTCGTGTGGAGCCCCAATTAATTGACTGTTGAAACTAGTCGATAATTCGTAATTTACATGTTTTTCCATTTGTTTTCTTTTAAAATTCTAGGTATAGATGTTTTAAATGTAGTTGGCCTTAAAGTGAAAATTAAGATGCAAGCAACTTTGCATGGATTCAACAAATCCTTGTTAACTAACGCAATGCTCCTAAGTATAGAATCCGTTAAGAAATCAACTGATTATAATTATTTTTTTGGTACGTTGATGCAAATAGAAATGAGTAATTTGATAAAAAAGAAATCATAGACATTTAACAAAAACCTCAGAGAACGTTAAAAAGTCGTGAAATATTTTATTTTTATTGTGCCAAATTGAGCAAAATTCTAAATCTCCAAATAAAATTGTATTGAATTGATTGACCAGTTCTAATGTATTACGTTTAAAGTTTTATATAATAAAGGCAATTATGTAAAGACTTTAAAAGAGAATATAGTGTTATATACAGATTAAAACAGAACAGTAATATTGTATGTTGTATAGACATATATATGTTTAAAATATCCTACATTTTTGCTTGCTATTTACTACGGCGTAGGTATTAAAAAATATATTACAATGTTTTATTTGTAACTCTTAAATAAGTTCTTTTATTGTTTTTGGGTAAACGTCTTCATTTATAACCTTAATTTCTAAACTTATACCTACTAATAGAGTTAATTTTTTTTATTTACAATATTTTGTACTAACACTAATCGCTTCTGATGACAATTTAATACAGACTGGATATGATTTAATTTTGTTTTATTTCTTTTTATTTTGTACGTTTATTTATTTTCTAGGATTTTTTGAACGAAATTCACAATGTCAGTGAAAACTTTTTTTAATTTTGGCACGGTTCACAATAATGCCTGGTCCACATTATGCCAGTACATTAAGGCAAGTACTAATGCTCGAAATAGACACTAATTGGCGCCAGTGACCATGCCAATCCAGTAACTAACATAGCGCACACGCGGCAATATTTCGGCTTTCATAGACAATTTTTTTAATTATATTTTTGAGTGTTTCTGCTTAATGCGGTTTTGAGTTTTTTGAAATTATTATCTAGACTTCGCGATTCAGCTCTACTTTCCAATTTACTGGCATGATGCAAACCAGACATAATTATATCTAAGGCTTTGATAAAACATAAGAAGAAGGACGAAATTCGAACACTCGACCACTAATTTTCTAACCATATCAAATGAAAGGTGAAATGTCAAATGACGCACACAATGTGGTAAAGTTAAAACTTATACGAACACAAATACATGCTAAGTTATAATATATTGATATATGAAAGCGAATTTAATTTTCCATTAAACTTTACAAGTTTTCGTGAGAAAATATTAATATGTGAAGCGCACACATTTTATTTACACTATAGAGCTTCTATATACGGACACAAAATTCAGAGAAATTATATTTTATCTGTTATATTAAAGTTAAATATGTATAAATGTATGTTATATACTGCAATAATAATCTCCAAATTCGACATAGTTCGCTTCGGAAATTAGTAATTCGTTTTCAGGAAATTAAATAATTTCGATGACGAAATTATTAGCACAATAGAAAGTGTAATTTACTCAAATATAATTAGTTACTCGAGTAGTTTTCCAACAAGTAATAAATGCACTTAAGAATAAACAATAGACAATAAATTCTAGATTTATAACATTTAAATTTCCTTTTGGTCACTGAATATTATGAATCTTTGTTTAATTATTTTACTGATTACCAAAGTACAGAAAACAGAAATACTTTTACTATGGATTGCGACTGCCGCCAACAAGCCACAACAAAAAAAAGTCAGCTTTTTAACTTATGTATGTTTTTGTTTTGAATGTTAGAATTAAACATTGTTGACTTTATAACTAAAATCGGTAGAAGCAATGTTTTAAATTCAAGTTATAATAAATTTCATCACTGCATTGTAGAAGTACTTTGCTTGTCATAGTTTTCGTATATTTTACACATAGTATTATTTGTTAAAAAAAACACATTTCAAAAGCAATATAAATGTAGAATGCATAGAAACCATTCGTTGGCCTTATTAAAATTATTTTTATTGTATTATAATAGAAAGAAATTTATAAAACAGTTTTTGTTTTATTTAAAAAAATCCTCACATTGCTTACGAGTAAGAGACTTCTTTGTCATTCTTGGGTTAATACCATATTATCTAGATTATCTTTACTTCTTAGTTTAATAAGCCATCTAGTTCATAATTAAAAATATGCCTAGTGAGATTTTAAATTGACGATTTTCGCAATCGGTCGGTGGCACATACATTTATGGACGCAAAAAGTTTTATAACATTTAAAGATAATGTTGCCAGTGTCTTACAAACTTGGCGTGTATAAATCAGTTCTGAACCGGCTCAAATGTTCAGTTCACATATGCTTGAACTGTTAATCTGCGGCTAAGCGCGACTGTCCTACTGTACTGGCATATTGTAAACCAGGAATTACTTGTCATAGTTCCCGGTGATTCGCATCTCCCATTCCCAACTATAAATTCAAATCATAACTCTAACTCTAAGCAGGTACAAATTGTACTGAGCAGCGTATCGGTTTACTGATCTGCTTCACTAGTGCGAACCGTGATCAGATCTGAACGCAATTTTAATTGAGTTACCTCTGATTACCAGCAATTACCGATGACAGTGGTAACAAATCGGTGATTTTAAAAATAAATGTATAAAATTAAAAGAATTCTTTTTGTTTTGTGAAATTTAACTTATTTTTCACGACATTATACACAAATTTATTTTAAATTAGTAAATAAAAAAAGTTGTAAATGAAGTCTATGCAATGCTGTTTACAAAAACGGAATGTCAGTCCGTAAATGGCGCTTGTGTACGTACGACATTTGTGTTTGAAAAAAACGTCGCCTTGACGACGAATTTTGTGAATTTTCTATGTGCTATTTGCGTGATTGTAATATGAATGACTTAAATTATGGATGACACAGAAAAATTAACTCCTCAAACTACGGACCACAAGGCAAGTGTTTGATTTAATGACTTCTATTTACGAATGTTTTACAAAAGCTTCCGAGGATATTTATAAACGTCGATTTAATTCGCAAAAGTTGGCTTTAAAACCTGCAGATAGAGTTTCTTCTGTAATAGTTTTAAAAGGTCCGTTTCTAATTGTTGTTTAACTTCATTGTTGTAGGTTGCACTACCGTTGTAAAATATTTACTTCGCGAGTTTATTTTTATTATTTTGTATATTTTTAGAATGTCCTTCCGGATGTCGTACATTCTCAACAGATTCCGAACATGAGCACGGTCGAAAACGACGAATCGGAAACTGCTCTCGATACAGGCCAGAATGCAGAAGGCGGCAAATCGCAACATATCGAGGACGAAGGTGAAACAGAGTCCATTTCTGAACACGTTCCCTCCGAAATTGAATATTCCGTAACCGAGTCGGGCGATGTAAACGCAGGACAGACATCTGATGATCTATTAAATGTTGACAAAGGGAAGACCTCAGATAACAGTGCAAATGTTCCTATCCCACATTCTAATAACAGCAATATTGAAGATCCTTCCAAGCTCTCTTGGAATGTTGATGTTGATAATAATGCTCACATTAGCAAAGAGAGCCCTGTTAATTTGACTATGTCATTGGATTCAAAGGGAATTCTCACAAAGTCTTTATCACTTCGTTCTGACAATAATGAACAAAAAGAGTTTAAAAATGAAGGTAGCATCAAATCTGACCACTCTCATCAACAGCTGGATGATCAAAAAGATGAAGTTGATAGTCCAAAAGAGTCACTTTGTAGTGAATATCTTGATTCACTAAATGAAGATGTCAGTGAAAATTCTTATTCAAACAATGAGAATAGCATATCTAATACTTCTAAACACTCTGAACATAGTGCTCAGAAAACTCCCAGAGACAGCTCAGAATCTGAGGAGATCATTAAGCTAGATATCAGAGGACATGGTCTACCCAAATTTCCTATGCAGGCTGCAAAAATTATATTTGGTCCGCCTCCAGAAGGGAGCACTGTTATCGAGAGCCAAATTACTCCAATTCCTGCATTCCAGAATTTATTATCACCATTTTTAGTTGTTGGCAATGAAGGGGTAAAGGTGGAAGAGATTTACGATGAAGTGGGACAGAAGAGCCAACAACTTTCACCGGAAAAGTCACCAATGGAAAGTTTGTCGAGTGATAAAACTGAAAAGGATGTATTAGTTGAAGAAATGACTGTTGAAAATGTTAAAGTAAAAGATGAAGAGAGTCCGAGGCAGTTGAAATCAATACCAGTGGAGGAGACAGTTTCACTGAGCACAATGACAACGGATTATAAGACTATTTGCGAGGAATATCAAGAGAAGGTACTGCTTGTGTGTGGATATTGTTGCTGTGTGTGCATTGTCTTGGTGTTTTTGCTTTGTGTGTTGTTAATACTGGTCACTCATCTCACTTGCTTGGTTACACTTTATTATTTGCATCAAGTTAATTATCTCCTGCATTCTTGTTGTAAAATTTAATTATCAACATTTTAAGTTAAAATTTATTAATAAAACTGCATGATGAGTAACATTATTTTTTATTTTTTTATATGTATTTACATAAATTGCACCATTTTTAACAGGATTTTTTTTATGTTATCTATACTAAAAATCAAATTAAAATGTTATGTTGGTACATTGGTGTGGGGTGTGCATTTTTTGTAATTTGGCTTTTGTATGATGTTAGTTTGTTAGTTTCCACTGTAAGGGTGTTTTGGGAATGGATAATCAAAGTACAGTATATATGAATTTTATTGCACTTTTGCTTGTTTTTCTCATGCTATTTCTAGGACATGCAAAAAATTTCACCAGGAATTACATAATTACAAGTAATTCCTGTAAGCAGAAAATGTTAATATGCAGGAATATTGACAAATGCATAATTATTAGCTCCCTGTCGTTATCATACTCACATGGGGTCGGTCCACAAGGATTTTTAGAAACATTTGACAAATTCACATTGTGTAAAAATACCTTAAATTTATGTCCATATTATGAAAGTTTATTTGATTATTTTATGCAGTAGTGTCCAAATCCATTGGCTTCCAGATGACTTCTAAACAACTAGCCTATTGCTGTATGCATTTTATCAATCCTGATATGTATAATTGAATTGTGGGTAGTTAAATAAACATATTTATTTACTGACTAGCTTTTGCCTGCAACTCTGTCCGGGCGGGATTTGAAAAAATCTTAGTAGCCTATATGTTCTTCCAGACAGTGTTCTACGAAATAAGTCTAAATAAAATATTTTACATCTCAACAATCCATTGCATATGTTATATACACAAAGCAACCAGTTATTTACTAAAATACTTATTTTCATGGATTCAGTAAACAATAAATTAGAATATGTATTTAATTTCTAACAAGCATTTAAATTATTTACTACCTTCAATAAGTTCCAAGGAAATAATTACATGTACGCCTCAATTTTTCGCACATCAAATATTTTGTTAATTTTCCAATATTTGCTTGTATGATTGCTTGTTGTATTGAATGCTTGTTTGTCCTTTCAGCTTGTGTACTTCGAAGACGCGATGACGAGTCGTGACGAACTAATCGCGGAACTGACCGTCTCGTTACAGCGATCCGTCCAGGAACGCGACCAGCTCAAACGCGACAACCACCATCTCATGAACGAACTGCAACACTTGCAGCACGTTACCGCGGAGACACCGCTATCAGAACATGACACTGTTAAAGCGCAACTGTCAGACTTTATCAAGTACCAGTCCATGGTCAAAGACGACTCGACCAAGTTCTACTCCGCGGTGATGAGTGGCACAACATCTTTGCAGAGCTCCAACGGTGAAAAAGATATTGACAGAGAAGAAATTACGGTTAACTATTCCAAATCTGATTTAAGATCTTCGGATACGGACGAATTTGAAAACGGTTTTGAATTTAAAGTTGTGACGTTGCTGAATAAATTCGAAGAGTATATAGAGGAAAATTTAAGGAATAAACTACGAGAAAGTATTATCCAGGTATTGTGTGACGAAATAGGCAAGATGCGTATAGATTTTGATACTGAAATGAAAGAGATGGAAGCTCAGCTGCAACAGGACAAACAATCGTACAGTATCGAGACTCGCCGGCTGCGGGAACTGTTGGCCTGCGTCAAGGCGGGCAACGCAGACATCGACGCGTTGAGAGAGGAACTCAGCATCAAACATGAGAAGGAGATGGAGAATCTACGGACATATTTCGAAAAGAAGTGCTCTGATATGGAAAGAAGGTAAAAATTCATGACAGTATTTTATTTAGATTGACGTAATGATATTAATTAATAACACATTTTTCCTACTTTTGCTGCTAAGGCCATTGAAAAGAAGGTAAGAGAATCAAGGTGTATAAATAGTTCATAGTTTAACCAAATAATAAATTATAGGTAATAAGTTGAACAACTATTGCAGCTACTCTGAGGAGGTGTGGCGCGGGCGCGTGTGCGTGTCTCCTCCTAGCGGCGCGGCGTCAGAGTGCGCGGACGCCGCAGCCGGGGACTGCAGGCGGCGCACGCGCAGCGCTGACTTCCCCTCACTTACATTCGAGGTGTGTATTCAAAACATAAACATCCATAACACTACAGCCAGTTAAAAAGAAATATATATAAATTGTTTATTTTCTGTAAGAATTTTGTAGACAACAAAATTTTAAATTCAAATATAAAAAGGTGTTTTTTATTTGTTTCCAGTCGACTCCGATGGAGCAGTTGATGAAGCAATTGCACAAAAAATACGAGCAACAAATGGAGGAGATGCGCGTCGAGAACGCGGCGCATGTGCGTGAACTACGCGACAAGCACGCGGAGCGCGTCGCCGCAATGGAGGAACAGGTAGGACAAGACAAAGTAACATAATACCGCACTCATAGTAGTTTAGTGTTCCTTAGTAACTTAATAACGATTCTTGAGAGTGCAATAGGTTGAAAAGGTTCTCCAAAAAGCAACACCAACCAAAAAATCTGTTTTCCCCATTTATCTTCGGTCTAATAACTTGATAAGAAAAATTCTTGTCTAGTTATGTTAGATGTAATTGTTTTCTAGATTAATCAACTGAAAGCGCACATCCAGACAGCGGAGAACACGGAGGGCAATGTGTCTATATACCAGCAAGACATTGACTTGGAGCTGGAGAAGGTCAGTGTCATACTGTACACGACATATGAATGTTTATTACGATTGGTGTGTACATACCCTTATAACTTAAAACATTAATAATAAAATTTGATTCTTGCTATCTGATCAAATATACAGAATCAAATAATTGGCTTTTTAAAGATGTACATATATTTTTGAAACATATACCTTTTTGATCAGATATATATCAGCTGTTGTTTTTGTGAGTACTAATTTAATATGTATAGTTATAATGCACGGTTTTTTGGTAACAAATATCTAAGCATTGCATTCTTGTTAAGATTTTGTATAACTATTTGATATCAAACGAAGTAGCATATATAAAAATTGATAAATAAATATGAAATTCAAATATAAATACCGATTCCATCTACCGAAATGTTATGACTAACGATATTTCTCTTAAAAAACATAAGATGTAAGATCATAATCACATTTGCACCACACACATTACGAGCTCAATTCAAATCTTATCAATGCACAAGTTCTGGTATAAAGTACATCTGCAAAAAGAACATACTTTCCTTTCTTATCTCTAAAGGTGCTATTTGTAAATATAATCTGTCTTTAATGTGGGTGTTATTTCTCTCCTGCATGCTTGGAATGCCACTAACCCGTGCGTGTCACTAAACCCGTCGGACTGCATCCGTACCACTGCGTACCGACTGCGTACCGACTGCGTACCGATTACGTGCCGATTGCGTACCGACTGCGTACAACAGGATGCAGAAGAGAGTAGACGTGAAGAGGTCCGTCAGGAAGTTGTGGACCAAATACAGGAGCAGATTAAGGTGGGTACACGCTTATCTATTTGCTATATACATTAATACATGATTAGTCAGCTTTTAAGCAATACATAAGCCTATAAAAAGGTTATAGTATATACACTGGCTGACGCATGACTGGGACAGATTTGAAGACCTAAGCTATTAGAATTGTATTTGCTTGGTGAGTGAATTACCTGGTGGCCTTTTATTTTAATTAATTAAACGCAAAAATAAGCAATAATAATTTAAATCTAATATTGAGTTAGTTTAATTAAACAATCAAAATTTTAAATTCATATTTATATATACAAAAACACTAGCGTACATACATACATACACATACAAACATGAGTTCGTTGAGAGTACATCAAACCCGGAACACATGGTTGTGCCAATACAAAACTTTGGCAACGCGACAGTACCACCTGAGTCCTCGCAGAGTGTACTCAGCAAGACGTTTATTTCTTCCACTTTACAATGAAATGACATTTGAACTTCATATTGTAATTACATTGAATACATCTCATAGCAAAATACTAAAATGCTAAATTATAACTCTTACAGTGTTAGTTTGATGTAATGTAATAGATCGTAAGTGGGAAGCGAATTTAATTCTCTGACTATATCTTGTCTGGCGGTCGGCCAGCTAGTGCGGTAGTCACACAGGCTGGTCACTTGAAATAGACCAAGGTCCGAATGACTATAGTTTTATTTCAATGGACTTTCTTATAATTCACTAGAAGGACTCTTACATACATTCTGTGTTGTTGGTTACTTAGGATTTGTTTTAAATTGTGTTTTGTATATGAAATGTGACAGTGTTTGTGGTGTGCTTGTTACATGGACATGCGAAGGCATGCCCGAACGGAATCATTTACCATTCTGCAGACCACGAGTAAGTTTTACTATCGACACATCATAAACAATAAAAAAAAAAATTGATTTAGAAATATTTGGTTTCAAAATTAACTCAAAGTTTCAAAATCTCAACTCTGATGACTTGTTTCAGTATACTACAAGAGCTTCTATGTGTCACATTATTTCGGTCTTTTTGACATATGTTAAATCAAAGTTTATAATCTGAATCAAACAATTTTTAAATAGTTACATGAGAATAGAGAACTGCTTAATCCATCTACATAGAAATGAAAATCATTAAGTTAAAAATAACACTCTTGTCTATAAATGTGGCATCTGTGTCGTGAAGATCCACTCCGCAGTCAGATGGTTAATAAAATGTTATTATCAAAGACGCATGTCATAGGTCATCAGATTTTATTTACGTCGCTATCTACTCTTTATTGAGCTTATCTTGAAGGGATTTTCGTTTTAAATTCAATAGTATGATAAATTATATTTGGAAAATAATACTCAGAGTAACTTTGCTTGTGGTGTTCACAACCACGCTTAAATTATTTGTATTAAAACAACATTGTTTTTTCCTTTCTTGTCTATGAAAGAATAGAAATTCCAATATGTCTATTTTCACAGTTGAATTTCACTGTTTCCTAATGAATATATATGCTAATGTCTACCTTTTATTGAACCATAGAATTATAGATTTTTATTAGTTCTAAATTTTACAAACTTCATTATTAAATTTTCCATTTGTGAGTAAATTACTCGTTGTTGATTATAATCGTAAGTACTGGTAGTGCCAGTCGGGTCATCGCCATTTTGTTGGTGGTTTTTGGCGGGACGCCAAGGCGCGCGCGCGGAGACATTTTTCGCGCGGTTGACCCCGTTATTATGTTACGCGTCGTCTCCAACAAACTTTTTTTTATTGTCTGTGCACAGATTAAACAATTTTTATGAATGAACTATTTTTTGCACTCAAGTTATTTAAACTTTGTGGCGTGAATCATTGCCGCTAAAATTATCTTCATCGTGAATGTGACCAAATTAGTTACTTGTAGACGATTTAATCACTCAAACATGTTTGCTAACCGAAAAAAAATCTTGGCATTATTTTTATTATAATATATGGCGTTATAACGAAAACGTACATGTTTCGTACTGCTCGCAAATTCTTAGAACATTTAGATTAGTTTGCGGTGACATCGCAGTTATGTTAGGGTTTGAGTTAATAATTACGTCACTTCTTTTAATAAGCTTTAGTATTTATTGATCATTCCACAAGATGTTACTTGAAAAACAAGACGTGTAAAATAATTCAAATATAATTTTTTTTTTATCAACGATAAAAGAAAAAAACTCCCAGCGTAATACGCTAACAAAAGTTAAAGTTTCAACCCTGTTATTTACTTAAGTAAACAGTCATTAATTAATGACACAATATAGTAATTTATTATTATAATCACTGAATGTAAATATTATGATGTGAGAGCTAATTATCATTCTTATATCTTCATACATAAGGGCTATATTGTTCACTTGCCTATCAATCGGTGTTTGGTGATAAGTGTGGGGTCACGTCCCTCATTTGCTTTATATCTTCGAGTCACTTTGTTTCTGCGCTTGTGCACTGTTTCATTAAACTGTATTAAACTATGTTGTGTGAATATATTGTGCTAATAAAAATTATGCGTTTTGTTTTGAGTGTTGTGTGAACTGTTGTGATTTTTTTGCTGAGGAAAATGGGTGATATATATGTAAGTCCACGTTACTGAAATTCAACATACTATTATCTCTTTTATCGAAAAAGATGAAAAGGATGACAGTATGTTTTAAACAGTGAAAACATGCAGTTAAAGTCGTCTTGAAAACATACAGTTTTAGTAATGTAGGTACAATGGGCCTAGGATGAATATTTGTAACAATCGACATCGTATTTTCATTAACAAAATTTGTATTGTAAAGTACACCAAAAATTTCATACTAATTTTGACATAATGACGACACGATGACGATACGAAGGCTACTATCACATATGTTCGTGCTAGGTCCACTGAGAAGACATCCGTAACTGGTCTAGCGTGTACCCAATAATGTTTATTACTGGTAGTCTATTGAATATTTCTTCTTTCTTCACTAGTATAATGTTCTACTTGTATATTAACTAAGTGGATGTGCAGGTGCTGCTGTCGGACCCGGACGCGGAGCTGTCGAGCTGGCCGCTGGAGCTGGTGGCGCTGCGGGACAGGATACACGGAGACGCGCGCGCTCTCCACGATAAAGAGGTACTGTCATCTGATACCAACTGTCAAATACTGAACGTCCTTCATTATTATATGTATATGAGGCTCCTCTTTCAGTATTACTCCCTGCCAAGTTGCTGGGAAATGGTAGACTGCGAAGTAAATACAAATTTCAATGTGTATTTGTAGTGGTCTCTAGTGAAATCTTACTAATACTATAAATGCGAATGTTTAGATGGATCGATGGATGTTTGTTTGAAGATATCTCTAGAAAGCCTCAACGGATAGTTACTGTTAATTCCGCGCGGACGGAGTCGCGGGCGATAGCTAGTTTATAGTAAGGATAAAGTCCCACTGTTATTATCCGAGTACTTGCATAGTTCATCTCGACTTCAAACTATGAATCCGGAAGTCGCCGCACAAATAGCTTTTAATATAAATAATGTCCGATAGAATATCGCTGGCTCGACTTATACAACGCAGCTGCGTAACGTACAAGAAATTACGTTTAAAAACATACGCGTTTTCATACTTGTTTAGAGAAATTTGTTCTTTTAAATGCAACCGATAGATCCTTCACTTCAAGACCTTATTAGTGTGAAAGTATTAAACCGTAGATCCATGGGATTCATATAAATAGATGTCACCCCTCGCTGTCCCCTCCCCTGACCTTCTCCCCCTGCCCCCCGGCGCGCTCGTAAATCCGTGCCGGTGGCGGCGCGCGCTTAATTGCCTTTTTCATGTGTATCAGTTTATTTTGCACCGGGCTAAATCGAACCCGCTACCCGGCGCCCGGCGCCCGGCGCCCGCCGCCCGCCGCGCACTCATCGCTCAAACACGCGAGCTTGCACTGCTCATTTTAGTCTATGGTCATTTTGGAAGACATTTATTTTTTTAGTTTGTTACATAGATACTTAGAAATGTGCAATGTGCAGACATAATAATTACAGAATGTAAATGATAAAAATGTTGGGCAAGTCCATTTAGGTGTCTGTGACACCTTTCTACTTAGAAAAAAATGTACCACTAGCTGTCAGCCGCGACTCTGTCCGCGTGGCATTAAAATTATAAGTAGCCTATGTGTTCTTTCGGACTATGTTGTACATCTGAGCCAAATTTCATCAAGATCTGTTGAGCCGTTCCGGAGATACCTTCAAACAAACATCCATCCATCCATTCATCCATCCAAATAGCATCTTATTTAAAATATAAATGCGAATATTTGGATGGATCGATGGATATTTGATTGAAAGTATATATAGAACGGCTGCATAGATCTCACTGAAGTCTGGCACAGATGTAGAACATAGTCTGGAAGAACACATAGGCTACTTATTAAGTTTATTTTCAATTCTGCGCAGACAGAGTCGCGGGCGGCAGCTAGTTTATAATATTAGTAAGATTATTGTATTTCATATAGTCATATAGGTAATTTGGAGATACGTTGAAGCAAAGTGCCCGAGGTCGGAGACCTGTCATTTCTAATTATATGTACATAGCATTTGTTTATGTGTCGTCGGACACGGGGCAGTCGCTCATTGCGTGCACTCGCTGCTGCGGGTGTTAGCTGAGATCCGGCTCGAGGGACCATTCTCCCTATAACCAAACTATATGAACTTAGAACTTTAACACGATTGTATAAGGTTCAAAATATATTAATTATGATGTGGCTGACTGTACTAATTAGATTTGATCTCGCTTTAATTGTTATTAGCGTAACATATGCTTCGGGTGAAATTAACTTAGGTTGAGTCGACAGTTAGATAGTTCTGTTTCATAAATCCTACCAATGTTTGACTTTAACTGTACTATGGAAATACCAGTTTAAACTTACTAGTTAAAAGTATTGCATACTTGAACTTTTATTTGTTTAATGGGACTCATGATTTCAAGATTGAAAACCTTTTTTTTTCTCAAGCTTTAAGAACTTTTTTTTTATTTGCTTAAATTAGATACAGTTATGCAATAAGGTTGGTTTATATCATTACATTATTTGTATTTATAAAATTATCAATCACGAAAAGCTTTAAGCGACGTGCAGATGTGCGTGCACTTGTGTACAGTGCGCGCCACACGCGCCGCCAATGTTACACACCTAATGTACGTTACTGCGCTCTTGAGATCGCACTATTGCATAAAGTTTGGTACACTCAGCAGGAAAAATACGTTCTTTTGAAATTTTTTACATACAAATAAAAGTCTCCAATGCATATATAAGATTATTTAATAGGTACCTGACATGTTAACATATATTTTTGTCTATACTAACTGTCGCCCGCAACTCCTGCGCGGATTAAAAAAAAATGTAATTAGTAGCCTATGTATTCTTTATCTATACCAAATTTGATCGAGATCCATGCAGCCGTTTTGGAGATACCTTGTAACAAATCTCCATCTATTTATCTAAACATTCGCATTTATAATATTAGTAAGATAGGTGCGACTAGAATTCAAAGAATTAATTGGACCAATGAGATTTTTTTTTATTCTATGGACTAAATCGCCCAATAGAAAAAAATCTAATTGAGCCTATTAATAGGAAGGTCGATCGAGACCTTTAGATCTTTATAAAATGATTTTTTTCGATATCCTAATCTCCTGCTATGCCTTTTTATTCTACAAGGAAGTGTCAAAGTTCCTCTGACTCTTTAGTATTGTCGATTAGTGAATATGTAGGTGAGTGTACACTTACATACATTACGTGAACACGACCTACTAATTGATATCAGAACGTGGCCGCATCTGGTCGAGTGCACTGTCTCTAGTGCCGGCCGCGGTCCGCTACACATAGCCATGTTCCATGAATATCGATAAAAGTCAAGTATAAGTAAATATCGATAAATTTTATTTATCGATATTTCAAACATATGTTACTGATTTAATATAACCGCTATTTTACGATTGTCTATCTTTAGTAAAGACAATAATTTCCAGATGTCGATAATTAACATTTTAACAATGGTTTTCATAACATAAAATGAATAATATATATATTTTTAATTTTGTTAATAACTTTAAAATTTTACCTAAAAATAAGTATAATAAATAAATTGATCATTATCGATATTTATCGACGTCATTGGCAATCTCTATTGACCAACTGAAACAGGAAGTATTCTGCCATGCCATGTACACTGCTAACACACTTTTCTTAATGTTACGAGTGAACTGTTTTGTCTCAGGTGACGGTTGCATAAAAATATCTTATAAGAAATGTCTGAATAATTTTACCTTATCTATATGTAGGTATTTCATATATTTAAACTTTCATATTTACAAAAACGTACACGTTACGTTACAACACGTAAGGATTCGTTGTCTTGACGTTTGCTATTTGTTTAGTGTCTAAAGAAAAGGCACCATAATCAGACAGGTTCTTAACTTCAAAGGCACACGTTAATCTTGTAACAGGTTAATGTGTTGTGCTTCCTGTTAGTTCTTCTGTTCTCTTGGTTACGCAGATCAATCGCTAATTAGTAGTCTAAATTAGGGTAGTCCTCCCAAGTAGAGTTGGTGACAGAAGGGCGGCAGGCCGTAAAAACTTAAGCCAAAACTTTAAGGTTTATAAAACCTTGTGTGCCGACCCCACGAGAGTGGGAAAAGGCCAGGGAGATGATGATCGTAGTTCAAATTATTACTAATCGTTTGTATTATCTCTGCTAATTTTTTACAAATAATACGTGAAATGTTAAATGTCTTTAGAAGAAAACATATCGACGCTGGAAAGCATAAACGCTGTAACCCTTGAAAACTCGAAAATATGTTTTTCACACCATTAGAATCAGAAAAAAATCTGCGTCGAATGAACCGACTCTCGTTGCTCTAGGAAAAAAAAAAGTATTTTGCACACCGTAAATTTTTGGTGATTTTTCTAAAATTCCGGAAGTATATTGGCTCACCTGTAAAGTTCATACTTTCGGGGTTACAGCGTTTACGCTTTCCAGCGTCGTATGTAGTATTAGCTTTCATAACGGAATTGCCGTACTTACAATGACGTACTTCCAATTATTACAAAAATTTTAAATTAAAGGTATCTTATTAATGAATGTTGTTAATTAGCAGGCCACTTCCCCGTGCACTGCATTCAGCTTGTTATGAACTTTTCTTTCCATAGAATTCCATATAATTGAAGTATTTTACTTTGTACATACATAGAATACTTGTCAAGAATATTGCAAAATGTCAATACTTGAGCGATCAACAGACAGACAGTATACGTTTTCTAAGTACGTTTCGATAAGTAAAATTAGGTACCTACATATAGGTAATATATACTCTCATTGCAGTTACTACGTCATTTGACCGTAGTCATATTGTAGAATTATTACCGTCATAGTAATTTATATACTCCTAATTCTTCATTTATATCTCCGCGATGTTATTTATATATGTTGATTATGCATAAAACTTGTGGACGTATACAACCGGATGCGGGATATTTTTAGCCGCCAGACTTTATGGGAACACTTGGTGGTCTGGCACTTTGAGATAAGGTAAAGTGCGCTGAAAAACTTAGATTTAAGTCACAACTGATGACTAATAGTAAATTCAAACTGTTGTTAATAATTAAAAAAAAGGTTAATAATACATACAGTATTTTTAAATGTTGTACTTTTGGTTCTTTCGAATACAAACCTATTCTTAAATATAACACAGAGATCACAAAATAGCAGTGTATTCACTTTAACTTCCATGTAATGTTAGTCATACTAACCTGTGATTCTAGCCGTTAACTGAGGCACTAACCGTTGGTTTCTGAGACCAAAGTATCTGTATAAAACATATCATCATCCCTGTGAGTATCTTTGACAAAAGAGAGATAACATTATGTGTTAAACGATGATCTTGGTCTCAGAAACCTATTATAAATCAACTACTTAATCCCGCTGCCCTCGCCATATGACAATTATCTTATTAACCACTCAACCATTTCTAACGGACGCCAGCTCTTTTTCAAAGTTTTCGTTTATTTGAAATTTTTAAATTACATAGTTCCCTAGTTTTTTGAGTTATAAAACGAGAGAATCATAATTGAGACATGTGACATTAAGCTATTGTGCGCCAATTAAAATGCTGTATGAAGAAGATTTTGTACAATCAAACTTAATAACAATCAGCTATTGTTGCCAATCTGTTCATGACATTTAGAAGTTTAAGTCTATATTATAATTTGCCAGTTCTGTATGAAAGCGCAGTTAGCTGATGTTTGCTACATATTTTGTATATCTTAAACAAATTGACGAAAAGAGTGAAACTCTTTTCATCGGATGGATCGAAATTTCGTATACGGGATCATCGCAGATTTGCAGATGCAACGCGTTTACAAGGATGCGTTTCAGTGTGGCGCCGACCCTCACACGAGACGGTCGTATGTGAGCTTTCGGCACCCACAACTAAATACATTTACGTCTCTATTGAGTGTAACTTAAAGTTTAGATTCGGATGTACGCTGGAACTAGACCGTTAAGTTTCAAATGGTGACCGTTTTTCATTACATCGTTTAATTTATATACGGGTCTAAATATATTTGTGACGGAGATGTGCGCGGTTGCGCGTCCTGTGCTGTGCAAATTGTGCGGGAAAACTGTGAAACATTTATTATTGTCTAGTTTCAAATATGTTACTTTAATTTAAAAAACAATATTATAGTGATTTTCAATGAGATTTAAATTGGAATCATACCGATGAGGTGTGGCCGAGATATGGTTAGACGATTTTTCATGTTTTGTTAATCATTGAAAGCATTATTTTAAATTATTATGATGGCACCCGAAAGTTATGTCTTAACATTTTAGTTTTGAATCCATCAGCCTTTTTTTATAGTCTTTTCATGATGTCATGATCCTATACTCTTATCAAGTCGAATAAGAAGTGCTTTAAGCGAAATAAAACACAGAAAGAGTTTACAAGTTTCTTTCTTTTGGTAAAATTAACCCTTATCTCAATATGCTGCTGACTTGTGAAGTGTAATTTAAGTACACAAGTAGTTCAGTGGGCTATCTCCTTATCAGAGAAAATTCATGTATCAATATTTTAAAAAGCTTTTTTTGGTATCTCAAAGTACGAAGACCGATAAGACTGATCTTATTGACTTTACCTGACTTCAAATAAGCTATCTAGATAAATTCAAACATACATATACATATATTTGATCATTTAGTACAGCCATTTCTCTAAAGCTATCAATCCAATGTTTCGATGTATTTACGGATTAAAGTTATTGTAGTCCTTGTTACACTCTTTTCGGAGCATCAACTTTATAAAAATTATATTCAATAAACACTTATGAATGGTCCCTTTTCTTAATTTCCCGGAAACTTCCCCTCTTGCACTTTGTAGCGTCCCGGATTTTAGGACAATTGATGCGACACTTGCCCGCATATTTTCAAAGCACGCTTAACTCTTTTAACCATAAGCAATTTTAATAGGAAAGGAAAAAAGAACATGCTACGTTTTAAATTTTGCCAGATTAGTAAATATTTTTCCTTATTATATTAAAGCTTGTTTTATACAGCGCGCGCTTAATAATTCATTGATTAGATTGGCGTCATACCCTCCCTTACTCGTACTCGTTCTCACGTGATGTGCCCCTCGCCCCTCGCCCCTCACCCCCCTCACCTTCACACATAAAGCACCATCCATCCCCCTGATTCATCCCGCATTCATCGCAGCGGGAGACAACAACAGATTTATAATATACTTGTTTGTTGTAAATTTTGAACTTATATTTCTGATAAATGTAGTCATTTTCATACTACTTATTTGTGAACATTTTAGTGAATATTTTCCTAGCAGCTAGTGTCTTAAATAATTTTCCTCGTAATTTAAAATATAGGGCGGAGTACGCTCTGGTATATCGGATCTCCCTAACCCTGTCCATGCTAAACAAAACAGTGGTCTATTTCTGTGCCGGCGCCTCCGAGCAACTCGGAAACAATGCATTATTTATGTACGTGCAGTGATGCACTAATTCAAACACCATCATAATAAAACTTTTACGTGTTTACTTCCAGAAAGTAATATTTGAAGGGAATTAAACCCTACATGTAGACAGATGCAGACAGATTAGACCACTGTTTGAGAAGTAGATTTGAATTGACTTGATCGTGCAATTTTAAGTGTTTACATCTATGAAATAATGTTAAACAAAACTAGTTTATTTTCTAATGTTGTATACAACGTTGTAGTAAAATTTCCACGTATGTTAACCACGTGTTCTGTCTCAGTAATACAAGTAATAACAATATGCACCATTGTTATCGTCACTTGTCTCGCGTTGGGCTCCCCTATACGAATACTACGAGCGAATATCGACTTTATTTTAATTGAATAAAGTACAAATTGACTAAATTATAGATGATTGCACACAGTGACCTATTTATCTCAGACTGACATGGGATATTTCTTTTTTCTATTCCATATGGTATAGTCCGTTGTCTAATATATATATCAGGTAATACCTCTATCTATCTATCTATATATATTAAAATTGGTGTGTCTGTTTACCTATGGCGAAAATTATTTTATACATTTTTTGTCTATCTGTCTGTCCGTAAAGCGAGTTTGTTCCGGCCTTGGTCGGTTTTGACGTTACTTTCTGAAAGATAGCTGATATGTATGGGAATATTGTTGCGTACCATTTTGTTTTTAAATTCTGCGCTGACGATGTCGTGGGCGACCGCTAGTCAACAATTAATGTTATGAAAGGGTCACCCACGACCTTTATCTCTTTGAATACTAACTAGCGCTAATAACATTTGGTGTATGTTTCCTCATCCGACATAACAGAAAAATAATTAATTATGATAACTAAAGAGAAGGTTTCAGAAAACTGTTTACTAGGTATACATTTTTTAAGTTAATGAAATTTTATTTATTAAAAAGTAATTAATATCTTAACGCTATGTTTCTAAAATGGGAGTTCTCACAACCAATTTAGTGGTCATACAAATAGATTTAGAACGATTTTATCGCTAATTATCTTAAGTTAGTTTCTTTTAGTGCTCGTTTAATGTTTTGTGTACTGTAGACAGTGTTTTATTGCCCACACGGCTCGTTTGTGTGTTTTTGTGTGCTTCCTAATTCCTATTTTTGTATGCCAGATGCGTTTACTTCCTCTTTACATGTGGATGCTGCGTTTACTGATGAACAAAACTCGTATAAATTTTTCGTAAAGAGTCTTGGGTAGTTTAGGAATAATAAGTGCGAGACAGATTTGTCTACCCACATTTTTGGATACAATTTATAGTGAAGACGATTTCGCGCGTAATGCGTCTGACATTATTAATTCCAGTATCGTAAACAAAGAAGTTTGACCTATTTCATATTTGTATGTGGTGTTAAGTCGGAGTATATTTTAAGTGCAAATAGCGGTAAGAACGTCATATTCACAAGTATATATTTGTAAATAGATCGATTAAATGGGTCGCGTCGATGCCACATTATCATGGTATGGAAAATACTACATATTATGATTTTCATAGCGTAATACCAAAGTGTCTGGACAAACCCGCAACTGGTTTATAGACACATTTATTGTAACTATATGTATTGTGTCCTGTTTAATATAAATAAATAAAAAAGGAATTAAAAAAACATATAACGATATGTTTTAAACGGGGATTATAGTCTCAAAAAACCACGGTAAATGTTGGAACGATATTAGATGCGGTCTGTTACCAGAACTAATTATGAAATTCTTTACGATATTAAAAAATTATGTTTATTTTTCGGTTCTAGTTGTCATAGAAAGATTATGGTTAATAAAGATTGAATTTTGATTTCTCTGTGTGATTAACCTGATCATGGTAATTGTATGATGCCATGAAACTTGAGTGTGTGTGAACATTTAGTGAGTTTGTGTAAAGTTTCATTGTGTATACAATGTGAATTAGACATTATGGTTATCCTGAGGAGGTTGATGGTGAGTTTTCTTGTGAACGCGATAGTTAACTTGAACTATGTTATTGGTACATTTTTAGTTACAATTTTTCCTGTGTGTTTAAATTTAAATCTGTGAAATATTGATTCATGAAAAATACGAAACTCCACTTTGGAATATCGGTTTATTAGCGTTGTTTATTTAACAATCCCTGTCATGTTGATGTGTTTTGGAACACGTGTGTGTCTGACCGGCCGACCGCCGCCCGGGAGCGACCCCCGTATCTACTGCCGATGACAGCATCGAGCTGTGATATCATGTTCTCATTGATAAAGACCCCTTATCTCACAAGCTGAGTCATCGATTTGTGAATGTAAATATTTGCAGTTGACAGCTTTCCAAGGCGATACATTTTGTCTTTATATGAATGGTATTTTTGTAGACGGAGAAATAATTTGAGACTAAATAACATAAAATTATTGAAAAATATTTTACTACAGACAGCGTTTCATTGGTAATATATACGTAACAATTAGTTGGCAAAAGCATTTCATCTGCTTTTCCCCTGCCCTCTTACAATACGACAAGCCATCGTGCAAAGTTAGGGCCACTGTCCACGGAGGCGTAGCTTCATAGACGCGTATCCGTCATTATACGCTTGGTGTACGCTTACTTGCAGCTTACATACAAAACAATGTAACTCTGTCGACGGAGCGGCAGCGTCGCGCTCGCGTCGCTGCATGCAAGCTTCATGACGCCTGCCGTACTGGCTGTCGTATGCCTGGGCGTACAAGGAGTCAACGCACGTGATTTTTTTTGTAAAAAATGGCCAGAACGGCTGTCAAATTTGTTCAGATCATAGAAAAATATCTAATAATAATAATTTGTATAACACTAATCTTGCTGAATATGCTAGAAAAGATTTAACTGAAAAGGCTTGGAGTGAGGTGGCGAAAGAAATCTACAGTTGATATTTCTTTCTATATTGGATGGGTCCAATATAATCATCGTTTTCGTCGACTTCGAATGTAGTGATAAGCCAAAATAAGGTCTTCGTCGTCCGACTGCATTCTCACAAATGATTGACAATGTACGCTTGCAATACGCCTCGTGGATAGAGATCAGTACGCTGGGCTGCTTAAGCTGCACGGCGTATTTTGAAGCGTCTATGAAGCTACGCCTCCGTGGACAGTGGCCCTCAGTAGTGTGTTTGTGCGCAGGTGCCGAGCCTGCGCGAGGAGGCGCCGAGCGCGGCCGAGGCGGACAAATGGCGCCAGCGACGTTACAACAGCTTCGACCAGAACCGGCAGCTCGAGGAGGTCACTAAGGAGAGGTAGGAATTACATTTTATGTCGCATTGACAATTGACAACTATAACTAATTGATACTTTAAAATAGGTTCGATTGTCTGTACCTATACAACAATAGGTGCTCTTGTATGTATATATGTTTTGTTTGTACGTTGCAGGGATGCGCTGCAGCGCGTAGCGGCCTCGCTGCAGCGCTGCGTGGGCCAGCTGGTGGCGTACTGCGCCAGCGCCGAGGACGAGCTCAACCGTACCGTACTCGCGCGCCTGCTGGCCACGCTGCTGCCTGACGAACAGTGAGTCATGCACACAGACAGACAAACACACACATCTCCCTTGTCAGCCGAATCACATACGGTTTCTCCAAAAAATTATACATTTGCTATGACAAGAAACCCGCACTGTCGTTAAGTCGTTACTGAACAGGTTCTTCTGCATAAATTTAACTTTGTGTAGTTCTGTGTACTAATTTCTTCTATTTGTGTATTTACGATTTTTTTTTCATAGTTGCGTTTGGTTTGAACTTATATGTTAGATGTAAGTCCGGCGCCGCTGCGTGGTGCGTACAATGTAAGTTAGCAGTGAACACCGCTCTGGCAAACCGCCATGCGGTACTTGTTTTGTTCTGGCGACGCACAGTTTCTAGTTATGGTGTACTCTGAATCCACACTAATGCTTGTCATAAATAGAACTGAAGACGAGATGGTGCTATCCATTTTGAAATCAATGTAACTATATTTTAAAAAAATATTAAGATGGACTAGCGAGAGGTTATGCCGTGCTGACAGCTTAAATCTGTCTACTAGGTCAGTAGGATTCAGCTTTTGAAATGTGCCTGGATATGTTTTTTAAAGAAATATTAATTATTAAAATCAGTACTTTTTTATTGCTTTCTTGTTCTTAGTACATTTAAAAGTTTCAAAAATAGGAGCATAACAAATATCTTAATGACCAAAAGTAAAAAAACGTAGTGGTAAGAATGACAGACGCCTCAATTCGAGCTAGTCGTCGCCAGACGCAATAAAACGAACGACCGGATTTGTGTCTTTGGGTGAAGTCAAATATATCTTATTTGCATTGGCATTTGCATCTGCGCTATTTATGTTGCGATGCACATCGCTATGGTTCATGCTACGTTATGGCGAGAAGCTAATGTCTCCGATTTGTGTACATGAAAAGGTAGTTTCCGTAATAATTTCTAGTAATAGTTATAACACTTACCATGGCACTAAATTTTCTGTATTAAAATCTCCAGGGGTCGATGGTTAATACTAAAATATTCGTATTCAGTTCTCTTTACGTATTACCACAAATTAGTAGGTTTAAAATGAACGAAATGGAAGATGATATATAAATTTTCATAAAACGAAACAGTTTTGTTAACTGGCAGGTCATTTGTGGAGGAGTGTGGCAGGGTGAGCGTCGGCGGGGTGTCGCTGGACAGCAGCAGCTCGGAGCTGGACGCGAGTGCAGTGGGGGGCGGAGTGGGGGGCGGGCGGGGGCGACACGTGCACTTCGCGCCGGAGCTGGGCGGGGTGCTGGCGGCGCTGGACGAGGCGGGCGCGGCCGGCTTCCTGCAGCACCAGCGCGACCTCAGCGCCGACATCAAGCGCGAGCTGGAGCACTCGCTGCGCCGTCTGCGACACGAGGCCCACGAGCTGCTCGACCTCTCCGCACGTCTCGCCGCCAACAGTACGTACAACTCTGCATAAATCCTCCAAACCCGAACTATTTTCACCATATATACAAATTGCACCATTTCCTCTGATACTGGAAAACTCCAAAATGTTTAATAAACCTCTTTTTTACTCTTCAGAAAGGAATCCCGAAACAAGAATGTTGGAATCCAGTCAAGTTGAAATCAAGGAGCTCGAAGACGAACCCGAAGAGAAACAAAAGTCTTGTGACAATTGTGAATTACATAAAAAGGTGAGAATATTATTTTAGTTATTGTTTTTTTACCAATACTTTTTGTAATTGTAGTAATTTACCAATAATTTGTTGTTATTGCAGACGATGGAGGAGGCGATGTCGGAGTGCCTGCAGCGCGAGGGGTTGCTGCGAGCAGACCTGGACGCCGCCATGGTCAAGATCGCGCATCTCATGACCGACCGCGCCCCCTCCGATGACGTCATCGCCGAGGGGTACGCCCCCCCCCATTGATTAACTTATTATAATAATAAATATTTAAAGTGCAACGATCACACTACGCCTTTAAGACTAGGAAATAGTATCAATAAGTGTCATTGTGTAGTTACGGCACGTGCTCGGCTCTGGAGCGGCGCGCGTGCGCTGGCGGGACACGCTCGCTGGAGGAGGCCTCGCCGCGCTCACAGCTGCACGTCCTCGCCCGCGACCTCGACCTCGTGCAGCGCGACCGCGACGACCTGCAGCAACAGGTGACCCACCTCGCACTTACACACTCCGCACTGACCCCCACTCCGCACTTATACACTACGCACTTACACACTCCGCTTTGACACACTACGCACTTAGACACTCCGCTCTGACACACTCCGCACTTACACACTCCGCTCTGACACACTACGCACTTACACACTCCGTATTTACACACTGCGCTCTTACACACTCTGCAATTACACACTGCGCTCTTACACACTCCGCACAGACCTACTCCGCACTGACCCACTCCGCACTTACACACTTCGCTCTGACACACTCCGAACTTACACACTCTGCTCTGCGAGACAGTACTGTATAAGTCATCAATTAATAAAATATTCTTATACTTGATCGAAGAATAATTTTAGTGATACACTGTAATACACTTTTTCACTTGTTTTATAACGTCCATTATTACAATGTACAGTTATACGATAGTCAATAGCACAAATACATAGTATATGTTGACATTATATATGTATATAATAATATATTAATTGTTTCTGGCCGGTCTGGCCCCCACCCGCACTCGCACTCGCACACAAAGGTGAGCGGGCCGGCGCGTGCGCATAGCGAGTGCTGCCTCAAGGTAATGCGCTCTCTGCCCACTTCCCACTTCCCACTGCCCACTGCTTGCACGCTCCATTGTTACATTTCACATCATAAACTTATGTGCAGCATGTTCAAATATTTTGTTAAGACTTAAAAAGCAACAAAAACTTCGATCAATTTTGTTACTTATTTACGATGCATGTTTAGATGTTTTAGGATGTTAATAAATTATTGTAGACACGATGAAGACATATATGGGCAAATAGGTGATACAGTTCATAGTATATCTTTCACCAGATCTTAATTTCCATTTGGGTTTTTTACTTATATAAAATACTCAGTCGTATTACCTTACTTATTATGTAGCGGCATGGCTTTATGCAATGTTCAGTAATTTAAGTACGATTTGTTGTTGCTGTATACATCGCATTTGTATAGGTAACAATTTTCTCAGTTAGTTTTTTTTATTTCATGATTTTTTTATATAATATGCGTAATTGAAAACATATAATTGTTTATATATAACTTCAAACTTTCGTGGTTTTTACTAATATAATGTTCGTAAGAAACGGGATTCTTACCACGATTAGGCTGTTTGAGCTCCCGATATTAAAGGAACATATACGAGCTGTTAAAAACAACGATCCTCAGAAGTCGGCAATAGCTGAACACCTTTTGGACCCCTCCACCAATCACTGGATTGAACTTCATAGTCCCCAGGTACTATCGACAGAACGCCACTACATACCAAGATTGGTAAGAGAAGCGATTGAAATTGCTAAATGCAAAAATTTCAATCGCGAAGATGGGTTTAAATTGTCGTGTGCCTGGAATCCAGTGATCCAGTATTACAACAAGACTGGACAGCAACCGACTTCGAGTACGCGCACAAATGTGGACACAGTGAGTGTAGTTTGTCGACAAACAAAAATAACATCGAGTGCGGACTTAATGTGCAGTGAGAACGCGGACAGTGGTAGTGGTCGCCGAATCAGAAAGAAGGTAGACCGATACGGCTATCTTTAACATTTTTTACACTACCGCACAACACCAGTCAACCCGTGAGCATGGCGCATGCAACTGTGCCGAAATATCGGGAGCTCAAACAGCCTAATCGTGGTAAGAATCCCGTTTCTTACGAACATTATATATAATTGTTTATATTATTTGATTTAATGTTACTTGTCTTGTAACTTAATTTTGATTAAGAAACGGCTTAACTCACGCTTGATCGTCCGGTGACGGCACCGACTAGTTTCGGACCCATCGGGGGTCCATCTTCAGGGCGAGTGTTTAATCCGAAGACTTTGCGGTCGCGTCGCGTCTCGCACTGAGCATGCGGATTAAACACTCGCCCTGAAGATGGACCCCCGATGGGTCCGAAACTAGTCGGTGCCGTCACCGGACGATCAAACGTGAGTTAAGCCGTTTCTTAATTAATTAATTATGATGTCTCACGAAAGTTTAAACAATTTAACTTAATTTTGTACAATTTATTAATTGTTTTTATCTCACATTAGATGTCTTTTTTGACTGTTAGTGTACAAAAACTTGAAAATTGACTGTTAATTGTGCCTTGACTAGGAGTTTGCCTGGTCCGTATCCAAACTTGTTGTAATACGAGGTGGTGTTGTGTTGTGTTGTGTGTCAGCTGGAGGCGGCCAACAGACAGCTGAGGTCCACGCGGCAGTTCGTGGAGGAGCAGGCGGCGGAGCGCGAGCACGAGCGCGACGAGTTCGCGCGCAGGCTGCAGGACGTGCGCGATGACAACCAGCGTCTGCTCGCCAGGCTGCAGACCAACGCCAGGATACTTGCAGAGGTCATACACATATCTCACACTTACACTAACACTTTCCGCGACGAGTTCGCGCGCAGGCTGCAGGACGTGCGCGATGACAACCAGCGTCTGCTCGCCAGGCTGCAGACCAACGCCAGGATACTTGCAGAGGTCATACACATCTTCTCATCACCTCACACTTACACTAATACATTCTAATGTGGTACGGACTTGTGTTTTTAAATAGATGGTAATGGCTAACGGTGTTCTGTTAACACTTCACCAATGATTTACTTGGTGAGGTTGTAGAGAAATTATGACACAAAACGCGTTAAAATGTTTCCATACGCTCTAATTTACTAAAAATATCATAGGAATGTCACTAACTTCATTTCTCATATGAAAATATTGATGTGTTTATTATACTAAATCTTTTATCACTGGGCTGTCACTAATTGCACCTTTCTATGTCTCTTTATTTCTTACTAATGTACACCTTTTTTCATACAATACATATGTTTGTGTGTGCGCGTGTGTGTTTGTAGATGCACGAGCTGAGCGCGCACTGCCGGGTACCCAAAGTGAGTCGCATGTCTTGCATCTAACTTGTACACTTTACTTATTGTATTTTGTATCAATCTTATGTACATATTAGTCAATTTATGTATGTCATATCATTGCTTGTAGATGTGTTAGTTGGTCACACAATATTGCATGTCTTGTACTAACATTGAAAAGTAAACCCTACAATTAGTTATAGATTTATTACAAATTATTCTATCAAAACACTTATAAAGTAAAACTTCAAATCACAATACCAGGTGGAGCAATTGGAAGCTCAAACACGAGAAATGAACCAGGTAATAACAGAATTAGAAGCGAAGAAGGCCACCTCCGATGAGGAACTCAAGTCCTACGAGGAGAAGGTGGTCCTGTTGCGGGATATCATCGCCAACCTGGAGAACAAGCTGGAGCAGAAGAATGAGAGGGAAGCGGACATCCTGCAGCAGCTGGAGAACATGAAGCAGACGATAGAGGACAGAGATAGCAAGATGAGAGCTCTGCTCGGGGAACTGGAATCTCTGAAGAATGAGAAGATCGACCAGAGCCAAGTTGTTTGTGAGAATTGTAACAGAGAAGAGGAGAGATACAAGGAATTAATGGACAATATTGAGGAACAGGTGAGCTTTTTTACGTCTATCAGACTAAATGTGATAGGATAGTAGTTAGTAATTTCTATTACCTACAAAAACTGTCTTATAACATTAATTTGTATACTTCAAGGAATGCTTCAGGTTTAAAAAGGCTGTTTTTCGTCTCCACTTAATTACAGGAAGCAATTTTTATCTCTGTTTCGGATATGTTTTGAATAGTAAATTGACGTATTTGGCAGAGTAATTTGCCTCAAAGTCCTGTTGGAGAATTTCGAGACAATTTATAATGTAGAATGTATTTTGTAACTTTTATGTTCACGTCTTTTAGAAATATTTGCGTTTATCTTGTTTTTATGAGATTACAATAAAATTAATATCGATTGGTAGATATTGAATAATTCAATCAATATTAGCGGAACTCTAAATCACAGGTTTTTTTTTATAAAGAAGCTTTAATTTTCATTCATTCGGTGATATACATTGGAAAGTAACTCGCGCGTGGGATTCAGTGGGCGAGCTCATATATTTAAACGAAACGATTCCTTCAGATTCGTTCAGTTTTGGATTAAGATAGGCTATATGTATACTTTCGACAGTGACTCCATCCGCGCGGAATTTAAAAAAAAGACCCAATAAGTAGTCTATATGTTCTTCAAAATCTTGAAGAACATATAGATTACTGTTCTAAATCTGTGCCAAATTTCATCTAGATCCGTTGAGCCATTCCGGATAAACCTTTTAACAATCATCTATCCGTAGATGTAAAGTAAATATTCAATATTAGAAATGATTAAGTTTGTCTATTGCAAGGAAATGTTTACTGTATTGTGTACGTGATACAGACTATACGATACTTCAATTACTTATAAATTGTCTTATAGGTCAGTAATTTCAATTAAAAATTTTCTCGAATATTTTTTACTAAGCGTTTACGAGTAATCTTCTAGAAAGTTAACGACTTGTAGGTTTGATATCACGCAGTGGATTTGTAAGAAGATTGAGCATCGATAAGAAAAATAGTGTAGACATGTGTGAATGTGGTCGCAGTGTCGTTGGGTGGAGAGCGAGGTGCACTCTCGCACGCGGCTGCTGCAGCAGGCGCACGAGCAGACCTCCGCCTGCTGCAGCGAGCCCAGCGAGGACGTCTCGCTGCGGGACCAGAAGGGGCAGCAGCAGAGGCAGCAGCAGAGGCAGCAGGAGCAGGTGGAGTGGGTGTCGGGGCTGGCGGCGGTGCGCGAGGCGCTGCGCGTGTTGGCGCGCGCGGAGGACGCGGCCCTGAAGCGCGTGGCCGACCTGCGCATGCAGCGCGACCAGCTGCACGACCTCGCACAGGTACGTCTGTCTGCGCGTGGCCGACCTGCGCATGCAGCGCGACCAGCTGCACGACCTCGCACAGGTACGTCTGTCTGCGCGTGGCCGACCTGCGCATGCAGCGCGACCAGCTGCACGACCTCGCACAGGTACGTCTGTCTGCGCGTGGCCGACCTGCGCATGCAGCGCGACCAGCTGCACGACCTCGCACAGGTACGTCTATCTGCGCGTGGCCGACCTGCGCATGCAGCGCGACCAGCTGCACGACCTCGCACAGGTACGTCTATCTGCACGTACACCTGCACGTACACCTGCACGCGCACTGCTGCAAATACGTTGCCTACCTTTAGCCAACGGAGGAACACGAAGAAAGAGGATATTTCCCCTTCCTATACGTCCCATCCTCTGCCAATTTCACTTCCCCTTCCTATCATTTCCAAGTACAAACCCACGGACTTCCGTACGAGCTGTAAGTTTTTTTTGTGCATTAGATGAATCGGAAGTCTCAAGTGTGCTCGTATTTTTCGATTACTCGACAAGATGGTATATTTGTGAACTAGTATGATATGAAAGTAGTGGTGACGGCGGCCGCGTATTGTTATAGAAATAACAGTTGGAGTGGCGCCAGCCCGCACCAGCCCGCACCAGCCCGCACTAGCCCGCACCAGCCCGCTACAAGGTCGCTGGACATGTGAAATACACGCGCTCAGCAAATTTCATGTCCGGATATCATAAATTAAAATCACATATCTTGTAAAGATGAAATGCTGTCATCATCTTAATACTACACCAGATAGAACCTTTAGTCCAATGAGTTCAAGCTTTAATTAGAGTTTAATTTTATTATTACATCAAAGATTTTCAAAACATATACTAGTGAATAGTTGATTCATGTTTCGCTTTTATAGTTATGAATAACATAATATACTCATGTTATATCTCGGTGAAATAGTTTTAGACGAATTGTAGGGTGCCATTTGCCTGTGCCTACGCATATTTAGAGCATAATGAAGCAATTGCCTTTAATACAATTTCTACAATGAAAGCAAATTGGCAGCGCGATGACCTCTGCCCGCTCCGGGCCATGACCGTTAGTACACTTGTCTGCATTACTAACTATATCAATTCTAATCTTACTGTTCATAACTCTCTAAATTTTGATGAAAAACACAAGCAAGATGAAGTAATGTAACATGTGTTTTACAAATCACAATCTCCTCATGTTCTTGTCACGGCCTTGTCTTTGACATTGGTTATAATTACAAGTGCGTCATCATTCAAGTATAATGTAAACTTCATATTTGTTAATTATGTGACCACAAGACAGGAGAGACAAGCAACCTTTAACAAATTAAAGGAAAAACATTTAGATAATTTATAAAACATAAATAATAATTCTTGGATGCAACTATACATACGTTCTTTTTGGTTTCGTGCAAATATCTGTTGGCAAATTGTCGATTTAAAAAAAAGAAACTGAGAAAAACATTTATTACCATACATAAAATACAAGGCCCAATCTTTCTAATATTATAAATGCGAATGTTTGGATCGATGGATGGATGGATGTTTGTTATTAGATATCGCTAGAACTACTCAACGGATCTTGATAAAATTTGGCATAGGTGTAGAACATAGTCTGGACGGAACACATATGCTATTGCGTTTTTTTTTAATTCGCGCGAACGGAGACGCGGTCAAAAGCTAGTCTTGATGTGAAAGTGTAGCAAGAAGAAGCTATTTGGTTATTTTTGTTTACGTTACCTTTTACCTTGAAAGTGACGTCATAAAAATCATAGGTCCACAGCTGTGTCAGTAATGAGACACGGGGGTCCTCACCCCCCTAGTGCAGTGACTCACTCATCTAGCCATCGCTGGCTGATATTGATGCTGACGTTAGGGTTGTCTATTGCTGCGTCCAAACTTTGCAAAACATTATATTTAACACGATTATCTTTTTAATATGGTTGTTATTATGTAGTATTAAAAATAAAAATACCGTAATTAATATATGACTAGCCTTCTGCCGTTATTAGTCAATACATGAGTAATAGAACATTACAGTTAAGGAAAATTTAACCAATTATTAACATATTTTCCTTATAAAGGAAAGGAAATTAAGGAATTCAAAAGTTATTTAAGAGTAATTATAACTTTAAAAGCTGTTATTTCAATTTTAAAAAACCATTAAGCTCGCATGAACAACTGCAACAACAGATTATAAAAACAAAATAAAAGTGTCATTAAATTACGCAGCTCGCTAACCTATTTATTAGGTAATTAACGGCACCTTGCACAAGCGCTGTGGCAGTAAAGTGCGAGTGCCAGCCCTGCGCCGACCCGTGCCTTATCCATCTCGCTAAATATAGCCGACGTCGAAGATATGGATGCGACGCATTGTTCCTATCACTTTTCCTTCTTCGATAACTTCGTTATTAATTAAATAATCAATACATAGTATAAAACAAAGTCGCTTTCGCTGTATGTCCGTATGTATGATTAGATCTTTAAAACTACGCAACGGATTTTGACGCGGTTTTTTTTAATAGATAGAGTGATTCTTAAGGAAGGTTTGTATGTATAATAAATGCATAATATAGTAGAGAAACACTGATAAATTTAAAGGTTTCTAATGTGAACGCTGTGAACGTTGTGTATAAGGACATTCTGTAGTAGGTATATTTTGCATTGCACCCGTGCGAAGCCGGGGCGGGTCGCTAGTAATATAATAAATGGTACATTGATCTTGAAGCGTGATATAACTTATAATGCTTTCTGTATTCCATTGTAATGATTTATATTTGGTCTATGATTTATTAATTTGGATTGTCAAAAAATATCATAATTTAATGGAAATCAATTCTAAATTTTATAATTTCATATTGTATTTCTGGTCCCTTCTTTATTTAGTATTCAAATATTTCTTAGGAAATTCCATTAATACAAAATGTGGTGTATTTAAAAGCCGCATCCACATATTTATGTTTACGTCCGTGAGTCCCGCGCTCCCTACGCGTCCCGTCAGTCTCTCCCCGAGCCCCGATGCTACCGAGCGTGTTCTGCTGTCGCAAGGTCTCTCCCCTTCCGTCTCCGCATCACTCGCGTTCTCATCTCCATTGTTGTTACATTACAAACTCCGCAATGTAGTGGTCGCTCATGACATGTAGTTTGTATGCAAGTGTGTGATGTTTGTGTTGAATTGTTTAAAGAAATATATAGCTATGGGTCTGCCTGATCTCACGGTGAGTGATTTTTGTTATTGACATGTACCATATGATTACAAGGTTCTTTGAACTAAATGTTTATATACGCAGTATGTTTGTTTTATCTAATATGAATGTTGGTACCATTTGGTCTTGTAGTCAAATGAATATTTAATTTTAAATAAATTTGACGATTTAATTCGGCGTTTCAAAATTTTCCAACTTATAATTTACTCAACAATTGCTTCTTTTGTCTGATTTCTAATGGTACAATAATAATTAATATTGATTTAATACTTAAAATGTTAGTTTTATTGAAACAATTTCATTGTATATAGCGAAATGTTCTCTTAATAAAGTATCAATCAGCGTCGGTCAATTGGCGGACAATGAGAGTTGTTTGCGCGTCGCGGTGTTATGTCTCGTGCCTTGTATCAAAACATTGCGCCCTGCCAAAACTTTATATTCTATTTTAAAATGTTATCATACAACAAAGAGTTGCTATAATGTGTACAAAGTGTACAACAGTGTACATGATTATACCATAAGTTGGTCGCAGTTTCTGCTCTTAAGGTATACTTTTTCTTAATTTTAATCGTAGACGGAGATCCTGAAAAAAATAATTAAACATATTATAATTACAGTCAAAATCTGTTATAACGACATCGAAGGGACTACTCATATTGAGTCGTAAAAACCGATAGTTGTAACAACCGGTGACAGGTATTAATAGGAAAGATATGTATATAACATTCAGCCAGGACCTTTGATTTTGGTCAATTTAACCGGTATGTTGTTCTAAACGATGTCGCCATAAACGGTTTTGACTGTAATTGCAAAGTATTTGGTTGTCTTCCTGTTTGTAACGTTTAATTCATTATAATTTTTATCCATCGCAACATTAAATATTGAAGGTAAAATTAGTGTTGGTTAGTGATCTGTTTATTGAACGTATCAAGGATATGTCAATCATTTACATGAGCCGTTCCGAATACTGTTTGTTTTAACTGCTATAGTTACTTCCGAATACATATTTATAATTGTTAAAAACTGATCCTTGTTCACTAAGAAATATCATAAGCAGAAACTATTTAACATGTTAAACATGTGGCTTTCATTATCAGCTCACTATACATCCCCACCGAGAGGCTCGGAACCTCCTCAAGTTAGTAGTGACTAGGCCACAGTCAACCACGCTGGCCCTGTGCGACTTGGTTGACTTCACACATATCTTTGAATTTCTTAGATATGTGCAGGTTGCATCACGATGTTTTCCTTCATCGTAAGAACGTCGGATGAGTGTAACTACATATATAAATCGAAAAACACATTGGTACATGGCGGGATTCGAACCCAGGACGTGCAGATTGCAAGTCAAGTGCTTAACCCCTGAGCCTCCGACGCTCCTATGGCTTTATTATTGTTGAAATCTACGACCAAAACATATTTGTCATGCTCCATTCGTAAACAATTACCTTTATAGTTTTGATTCTGATTTATTTGGATGCAAAATATTAACAATGGTTATGTTTTATGTGAATGATGTTTGATTGAAGTTAAATGTCCTACTAATGTGTGATTGTGTGATGCGTTTAGAGATATAGGGCGAGCAGTTAAATTTAACCCGTGCACCGCCGCCCGCGCACGCTCAGTCCTCGCTGAATTGGCACAGCGCGTTAACTGTTTGTGCTTTGTGGTAACACTGTGTGGCAATAGCCGAAACGTGTCGAAGTGAGATGTTCTATATTACTTTGATATAGTATAAGTTTTTACTACTCTGCGTATCGGATTTCACCGACAATTTCCACATAATTATTTAATTTCCATACCTTATCCCTTGTATCGCCGAATTGCAACCGTGGTTTCGTATTGTTACATGTCTTTGTAGTCATTGTCGTAAGTAAAAGTTCGTTTATGTCACAGTCTTCGTCTTGAAGAAATGTTTAGAGTAGCGAGAAGTATTGCTAAGTTATAGTTGAGAAGTACGTGTATGTGTCAGGAGGTGCGTGCGGAGCGCGACGTGCTGCAGACGCGCATGTCGGAGCAGGCGCTGCGCATCTCCTCGCTGTCTGCGCGCCTCACTCGCCAGCGGCACGACGCCGACGCGCTCGCGCACGCCGCGCACTCACACCTCGGCGTGCAGCTGCACGACGCCAACGCGGAGGTACACGCGCACTCGCACGATGCACTTCCCGTCGAGATCGGACATCGATTATATATCATTATCTATTTTCAAAGGTACAAAGGTTGAAAGAGGAGCTGGAAACGAAGGACAAACAGTTAGCGCGCCTGAAACAGAGCTTGGAAGACAAGAACAAGGCTGAGCATTCGACCTATGGCGATTCCGGTGAGTGCCCGACGACTTAAAAAGTATAAGTCGTATCTTATCCAAATTTTTGTCCACCTACGAAACTACTCGGTTTAATATCTGTGTGACACGTGTGCAGGTAATATGAAGGAGAAGGTGAGCGGGCTGGAGCGCGAGCTGGCGGCGGCGCAGCAGCGCGGCGGGCAGTTGCAGACGCAGCTGGAGGCGCTGGCCGCCGACAACCGCCGTCTGCAGCGCGCGCTGGCCCAGCATCAGCTGCAGCTCGGGGACTTCCTCGGTGAGCGCACACAGCACACTAGATACTTATATAAGCAATTTCACTGATGCTAATGTATTAAGTCGTTTGTATACGAACTTTGTTAAAGTAATGCTTGTGAGTAGTTAAGAAGACAAATTATTTGGAGAAAAAACTGGGACAGTAGTAAATTGATAAATGTGTTGGAGCGAAAAATAAAACCGTAACGACACATTGCACGCGTAATTTTTTACATTGACATAAGTGTTATGTTAATATGCGGATATGCCAATTTCGCATTGTGCAGGCAACATTCCAAATTGAACGGCATTTTGCTCGCATCGCGCCGCTTTGTCCACTGATGGGATAATGTTATCTCGTTAAGCTTAGCTCCACACGGAGGACTTACTTTTATACTATTTTCAGTGACGACGATTGGGATATGCTTAAGTTGGAATAGATATACTATTATATTTACAAAAGTTCAATACACAACATTTATATCTGACTGTCAACATTTTGCCGGATGTCGACGAGGCAATGTTAAATTTTTATCGCATTTACTTGGAAGCCCTCCAACTGATAGCTCATATGTAGGTTATAAGCGAAGCCCGCCCCTCGACTAGAACGAGCCGTCGCGCTAATTTTGATTCATTCATTCATTCACAGCTCTGAAACTGGAGGAGGACGACCCCGACCAGAGGAGCGAGCGCGGCGAGGGCAAGGCCTCGGCCCGCACCCTCAGCGACATCGTGTCCATCTCGGAGTTCGACGAGCAGGACCTGCAGATGCGCCGCGCCGACCTGCGCCCGCACGAGCCCAGCCCCACAGCTGCGCCTCTCCCCGCCGCCGACAAGAGCGCCGCGGACCGCACGCTGCCGCCCGACACGCGCCCACACAACGTCACCTCGCTGCATCTCGACCACGCCCACTCCCACTCCCACTCCCTCCCCCACTCCCTCCCCCCGCAACTCACCTCCACGCACAACGGAGAGGAACAGTACAAGAGAAACGTCAACGAGACGACGGTATTCGGCAAACCCGACATGTTCGGTGATCACAAGCCGTCGCCCCTCAACATTCTCGACAACTGCTCGCTGTATCCTAACAGAGATGTCAGCGATAGCAGAAATGTCAGCGTGGAACCGAAAAAGATCGACTTCTCTTTGGAACCTACGGACAATAAAACCCAGGAGGAGGAATTCGCTTCGCTCCGGGAACTGGGCATCGAGCTGGACGTCCGACAGGAAAACTTCCCCGACATTCTGACTCAGCTGAAGCACGAAGTTAAGAAAGCGAGACGCGAACTCGAGAGTTGCAAATCAGAGCTGAAAAACGCCGAGGAGCAGCTGTGCGAGTTTCCAGCTTTGAAAGAGGAGGTGGACGAACTGAAGGCCCTCCTGGAGAACACGATGGCCACCATGGAGAAGGACAAAAAGTTCTACGAAAATCAATTAGAGAATTTCTCCACGAATAAGCAGCAACTGGAACAGAGGCTGGCGGAACTGACGCAAGAAGTCAGCGATAAATCTAAAGACTTGCATTTGCTCAAGGAGGACATCCTCCGGAGGGAAAATATGATTTTAGAATTGGCTAAAGAAAAACGAAACTTGACTAACAGATTAAATGAATTGGAAACCAAAGTTGACGAGCTTCAGAGCCGAAACGAGGCTTTGCAGCAATACGAAATGGAGACGCATACGATGAAGGAGAAAATAAAAGAATTGGAGAAGTTGGAGCAGTTGGTGTCGGAGAAAAATCAGCAAATCGATAGCCTGAACCAACACCTGGATAGACTGGACGACCTGCAGAGAAATCTCAACGACAAAACCGAGGAACTAGAAAAATTAAAAGTTGCCCTGCATCAAAAGACAAAAGAATTATATCAGGTACAAGCGACGGTCTCATCCTTGACCCGGGACATGGAGCGAGTCACCGAGGAAAACAAACAACTCAACCATCATAACAAAGAACTTAAACTGAAATTGTCAAAACTGGAGAAGGAACAAGAGAACGCCTCCTTAAGATTACAGAATAGTGAAAACGAACTCGAAAGACTGAATTCCATTAACAACGAGCTGTCCTCCAAGATCGAGGAAATAAAAGTTATTAACGACCAACTAAAGGATAAAGAGGCAGAGGTCGAGACCCTCACTGAAGATCTTAACGCCTACCACAGTGAGATACGTTCTCTGAAAGAACAGCTGGAGATAGTGTCGCGGAGTCCCTCCCCCGGCAGTGAGCAGGCGCAGGCGCAGGGCGAGGAGCGGCGCCGCCAGCTGCCCGCCATCAGGAAGCAGATCTCTTTGCTGCAGCACGAGCTGGACTTTAATAAGAAGGAGCTAAATTGTAAGGTAAGATTATAATATGGAATAATCAATTAAATAAAATTGTCTCCCGGATTTGAAGTGACTAATTTTTTTTTAATATCAGGCCTTCGAATTGGCGAAAGCGAAACTGGATGTGAGCGAGCTGAAGAACAATGCGAGCCAGACGGCCAAGCTGATGGCGGACAAGGAGGCGCAGAACGAGGAGCTGGTGCAGCAGGCGGCGGCGCTGCGCAACGACCTGCGCCAGCTCGCCGACGAGAAGCACCAGCTCAGCCAGCAGCTCGACATGCTCCTCGCCAGGTATCGCAACTGTACCATTACTCAATTGTCGTTCGCTGTACTGTGATCTTCGAAGATTTCCAACTTGGAAAATAATTTTCAGATTAAGAGAAGAATCGAATGTGAGTGAGATCAGAGCCAAGCTGCGGGAGAAGGCCGAGAGCTGCCACGAGCTGGAGATGGAGCTGCACGACATGAGGGATCGCGTCGAAGGGTAGGTGGCGCTGCTCGCACTCGCACACAAACACACACACAACATGTTGTATTAGTTCATAGTTGTAGTGTGTGTGTGTACTTGACCAGACGCGGCACGTCGCGCTCGCCCACCGCGGAGCTGGAGCGTGCGTTGCGCGACCAGCTGCACTACTCCAACGCGCTCGACGAGCATATCATGGACCAGGTAAACGCCATTTCTTACTAGTTAAGTTAGATATAAGCCAAGATAGTCTCGAATATAAACCGTTTTGTTACAGATACTGTCGGCGAGCAGTGAGGAGCACGAGGACATTCCGCGGCTCGCTCTCAACACGTCCAAGTATGTCCTCCAGTTTAGTTTATTATTCACGTGGTGTAAATTAGCTGTATCGTTACAGGCAGTCCTTACGTTTGGTGGCCTTTGTTGTTCCAGGTCATCGAGCTCTGTGGCGTCGACGTCATCGGAGCGCGCGTGTCGGCTGCGCGCGCAGGTGCAGCAGCTGCAGCTGCAGGTGGAGGGGCTGCAGGCGCGGCTGCAGGACAAGGACGCCCTCATCGCGGAGCTCAACCGGTACGTTGCACGTTGCTGCACGCTGCAGTACGTTGAGCTGTACTCTACTCGCAACTGTGACAAAATGAGCCCATGTTTTGCAGGATAAGGGACAAGCTGGTGCAGGACTGGCAGACGGTGAACTGCCGCTACGAGGCGGAGCGCGACAACTCGGGCCGCCTGCAGCTGCTGCTCGACGCTCAGAAGGACACCGCCGAGAGTCTGCAGGTTCATCAACATCATATCTCTGTTTGGTTATTCTCAACTTACAACATTCTAATACTAATAATTGTAATTTGTGTCCGTTATATCCAGAATCAGGACTCGAACATGATCCAGATCCTGAAAAAGCGCTTGGAAAGCGCGATGCAGTCGGAGGGCGAGCTGCTGGAGCGCGAGCAGCGCCTGCGCCGGCGGCTGGCGGAGCTCGAGGCCGGCCAGCCCGCGCCGCGAGAACACCTGCACGCGCAGGTACCCCACACGCCATCATCACATTTGTGATAGTGTTAGCCGTTCATGCATTCCTAGTGTCCTAACCGTGTACTGTGTGGGCAGCTGGAGGCGGTGGAGAAGCTGAAGGGCGAGGTGTCGGTGCTGCGCTCCAAGCTGGAGTGCGAGAGGGCGCGCGCCGACGAGCTGGCCGCGCAGCTGCAGCTGGCCCGCTCACACCTCGAGGACCGCACGCGCACCGCCGCCGACCTGCGCGCGCAGCTCGCACAACTCAAACGGTACAATAGATAACGGACGTTATTTTGACAAAAACGTTAAAAAGAGAGAAAAATGTTTGACATGTCCCAACATGCTTGTCCATGATCGTCGTTGATCATCTCGGTGTTCCCGCCGCTCCTTGTCCCCTTCGCTTATAAAAAATATACTGAAAGATATTCATCTGCTTATGTTTGAACATCGCTACAGGACAAAGTACGAGGCGGGCGTGGAGCTGGCGCGGCACAAGGAGCTGGTGGGCACGCAGGCCGCCGCCGTCGCACATCTCGAGCGCCAGCTGGCGGCCGCCGCAGCCGCGCACCGCTCACCCAACAACTCTCTGGTACCTCACTACTACAATAACTTTAGTAAAGTGAAATCATCGGTTTAATAACACTACTTACTGTAATGTTGTTCCCAGACTGAGATCGAGGGTCAGAAGAGCGAGCTGGCTCGCGAGATAGCGACGCTGCGCAAGTGTCTGCAGAGCGAGCACCCCGAGGTGAGCACGCTGCGCGCCGAGCGCCAGCGCCTGCAGGCCGAGCTGCACGCGCTGCGCCGCGAGCTGGACGCGCGCGCGCCCGCCACGCCCCTCCCCGCGGACACGCCCCACGCGGTACAGGACAAGGACCAAGCGGTGAGTCTTGTACATTACTTTGTCTTGCACTTTATTCATCGCGGGAGTCAACTTTTAATAAAACTAATATTCATCTTTGAAGATTGTATTTAGCTGAGTATGAATTTAAAAAAAAATATCAATAGCGAGCGAGCATCGTTGTTAATGCTTGAGGGAAAAGTTGGTCTTGCTGCCGCCGTCGTCCAAGTAGTTGGTGACTTTGGAGAAGTCCGCGAGACTGGGCCGGTCGTCGGGCTCGGCGGCCAGCGGCTCCGCGGCCCACAGCGCCAGCGCGTGCGCCGCGTACAGTGCGCCGTACGCCGCGTACAGCAGCGCCGTCGCCCCGCCCAGCGCCAGCGGCGTCACCCGCCCCCGCCCCTCGCCCTCCGCCCCCGCCCCAGCGCGCCACGCCTCCTCCGTCCACGTGCGGAAGTACACGCACACCTTCCTATAAAATGAAACATCACTTAACTAGACTGACATTGTAACGTTTTAAGTCGGTTGAGAGGTGATAGTGTGGGAGGAGTAGTGTCACCTGAGCGGCGGCAGCGCGGCGTCGAGCACGGCCACGAGCGCGTGCAGCGCGTGCGTCAGCAGCAGCACCAGCACCCACACGCACAGCAGGTACGGCGGCCAGCGGAAGCTGCCCAGCGCTACTGCAACCACACAACCGCGTCATGACACCGCCCGACTATGTCGCACAAACAAGTCGGTGGCCATTGAACATGTACCATAGACGAGCGCCTTGTTGGCGGCGGGCAGCATGTCGGCGCGCGGCGGAGTCCCCTCGGCGCAGCGCAGCGCCAGCTCCGAGCCCGGCGGCTGCGGCCGCTCCGTGCGAGACGACTGAAAAACCCAGTTTTATTATTTTCCCCAAGTGGATTTTTTTATGAATTAAAGTAAAAACTTCTTTATTGTCGGCACAAGTATATTGTGTCCTCACCGAGGGGGTGATCCTGGAGTGGGAGAGAGGCGGCTTGGGCTTGGCCTTGTCGGCGCGCGGCTCGCGAGCGTTCAGCTCCGTCTTGGTGACAGACGGGTGATCTCCGCACATGCTGCAAACGTTTGTCATACATCGCAACTAACTTTTTTAACTATCAACTTACTCACTGTTAAAATCATACGTCTGTTAAAACCATACCTCTCGAAACGTCTAAGATAAAATTCGATTGTCGTAAAAAAATTGTTCAGACAACATGCTTCTTTTGTACGTCCTCCAATTTGTAGTTAATGAGTTTTATTAACATTTTTTTTTTAATTATTTCAAACGCGTTAACTTGTAACTTACATCATATCGGGATGTTTGGGTGAATCGCCTTTCGGTTGCTCCATTACTTGTGTAGACATCACTTGAAAAACTAATTTCCAAAAGTTTTCATGTTTAAAAAAATTCCGAAAGGTAAATATATAGAAAATTAACAAAATGTTTTAAGCTCTTCGCGTGAACATGACAGACGCAAACGTCAAACTGACGGCGGGACTCGGCTCTATATTTAAAAATTTTATATTTGTCATAAAATTGTAAGAGGTTTTATTTTCTTGTTTACTAATATTATTAATTAAAAATAATTTCTACGAATTTTTACCAAAATAAGGCTACTTTCAGCATTATCATTGTCTGACTTCAAGTTATATCGTAATGAAAGATGTTATTGCAGTGCGTTGTGAAGTATGATGAGCGAGTCAGTGAGAATGTTTGTTTGTCTGCAGATCCGCTACTTGCACGGTCGCTGTGTGCGGCTGGAGAGCTGGCGCAAGGCGCTGGTGTGGCAGAAGCGGTACTTGCAGCGAGTGCTGGCCGGATACGCGCGCCTCGAGCGCACCCTGGCGCCCCGCCCCGTGCCCCGCCCCACTGGCAAGAAACTCTTCAAGTAACTATCTCCGCAGCAGCTAATAATTTCTTCCATACGTATCGCACGTATCTTGCTATTGACTAAAAATATGTCCTTTACCTACAACCTACAGATGTGTGGTGACGGTGGTGATAACGGTGCTGCGCATGGGGTACGTGGTGCGGCGCAGGAACGCAGCGCGCAGCGCCGCCTCCTGCCTGCTGCGCCCCGCCCACGACGCAGACGACCCCGCCCCCGCCTCCGCCTCCGCACACCACGCCTCCAGGATCAACCTTATGTAAGTCTTACGATATACCACGTCTATGTTATCATCGTTATTCACTCAATTTACGTCTCCCACGAGTTTGATATTGCAAATGCACGCACGGTTTTTTTTAAGCATTAAGGTTGAGTTCAGTTCGGTCGCTTGTGTTGTGTAGGAGCACGCCGGCGGTGTCGCCGCGCCGCGTGCTGTCGCGGCGGCTGAAGCTGGCGCCCACCCCCGCCCCGCACTCGCCGCTCACCCCCCTCGCACCCCACCCGCCCCAGTCCCCGCGTGTGCCCCACCTGCCCCAGACGCCGCGCGTACCCCACTTGCCCCAGTCCCCGCTCACTGCATACGGCGCACTGACGCCGCTTGCTACACGACCAGGTAATATTCATAAATAAAGGTTTACTATCAAACATATCAATTAACTTTGAAGCTTTAACAATTTTCTTAGAAACTATTTATTTTTTATGATTATACTTCATATAATTGTTGCATTCTTTGTCATTGCAAATAATGAAGTTTAACTTGCAGTGGATGAGGACGTAAGAAAAACTCCCGCCAGCATCAGCACGCCGCGGAATGAATTCTATTTAATGAGGTGAGTTCATACTACGAATATATTTGTTGTTTTGTAGCTTCTATCATTTCGATTATTTCATATTTTTTGGAAATAGTAAAACTGTTGTATAGTGAATATGTTGTATATTTGTAGTTCACCGCGAGGCGAAATGGCGAGCGCTTACATGAGCAAGCTGGAGGCGGTCAGCCGCTGTCTCAACCAGGTGCTGGAGTCGCCGCGGGACGTGCCGTGACCTCGCCCCGCCCACCTCACGGGCCCCGCCCACCTCACAGGCCCGCCCATCTCACTCGCCCCGCCCACCTCGCAGGCCCCGCCCACCGCGCCGCAGAAAATAGCCAACACTCGACATCAAAACCATTAATGTAATTTTTTAATTCGATTTTATAATTCTCCGCCTTATGATGGTGCCTTAATATTTGACTTAACTATCAATTAAATATTGCACAAGTTTTCTGACATTTATGTAATTACAAAAGATGATGAATTCTGCATTGTGTTTAACAGTAAGGACAACTTTAAAATACTAAGGCAATATGACATTTTCTGAATATTGAACGCATATAAAATACTAAGCTGCGTGTTAGTTCCAGCTCCGGCCTGTATTTCCTCACCGCTGTAACTTTAAGTATTAGAGTAGTGCCAAATTCTTTATATTTTTAGTTTATTAATTTATTTATATTAGTTTTTAAGGTTTAAAATTATAGTTTTGGTTGTTATTTGTCCGCCTAGGGTTATGTTTGTTTCGTGTTTGCCGCAAGTTGTATTGCGTGCGATTGAAAGATAGGAGATATTGTCTCTGTATGTACTATGTTTATAATAAACTATGCGCTATCGTGTTGTTTACAAAAAAAACAACTTTAGACAACCTCCAAAAAATATGAGAACTCTAAAAACTTAGAAAATTTTTAGATTGCAAAAATCGTATAATTTTTATTTCAAGTCAAAAATGGATGCTATGACTGTAATAAGTATGTTGGGGCTATTTTTTTTTCTTTTTTCTATTTAACTTCATATAATTTTCAATGAATAACGCAACTTGCCATATCTGTAAAAATGATCAAACTAAGTAACATGTTTCGAGACGCAGGAAAGTACAAGTTAGGCTAAGTTTAGGTTAAGTTAGCGACCGCGACTCGATCGAATCTCGAACGTTCCACGACTGAGTTCACATTAAACTGGAAACTACATTAAAAATACGAAGTAGACAGAGATAAATGCTTGTAAGTAGGTGGGACTCTTAAACAGTATTTCTTTAACCCGACGAGTAGCTGAAAATTGTTCGACTGATATCTTTCTGATTTCTATAATTCTGACATTTCTATTCAATTTTTTCTGACTTTGATTTCATTAAGAAGCCATTTCTGCAGCCGCTCGTCCGGATGTTATGTAAGACTATGTTTTTTTCTACTAGGGATTTTGACATTTTTTTTTTAGATGTACACTTTACTTTGTTGATTATATTGTTGATAAGAATTTATATTTGACATATCGCATTTCAGATTTTTTTTATAATTTCCATAGTTTAATATCATTTTAGACAATAACAAACCAAAGTGAAATATAATATTAAATTGCTGAGAGTTTAATTATCAATTGGCACAATTCTATCGCCTTAACTAAAAAAAACCTTTACCTCTGATAAAAAACACTTGTTTAAACGCGCACAAAAATACATTTTATTTAAGATGTAAATAATTTAAAGTAAATATACTAGTGATTGTAAATAGTAACATTTAATGTAAGTCTGTCTGTCGGTTTGTTTTTATATATTAAAATTTTCTATTAATCATTTATTCGTACAAATATTGTCAACTCGTTCATTATAATCTTAGCCAAAATATGAAATCCACCGTCGAACAAAATCTACACTCAATGTGACCAAAGAAACAATTGTAGCCATTTAAAATATTTGTCTAAATTTAAGTTATATTAAGTAAACAACCATTTTTTAAGCCCAACGAATATTTAATTATGTTATGAAGTGAATGAGACACGCAACATATAATATTTTAGATGGAAAATATAGAGTTTTTTATGAAATATATATATACGATAGCCTCCATCTTTGTATGTATGTCTGCGTATCTCATACATGAACATACAACAACGAAATTTTGTCATCTCTAGTCACCCATCTCACCATTGTGCCATGAACTCTCTACAATAAACAAAAAAAAAACAGATCTAAACATATAAAATAAAAGAATATTTTCTATATAACTTGTTTCATTTGCTATGCGGCGAGCCGCGCGACTTGTCTATGGTCTGGCTTATGGGGGGGAGAGTCAGCTCTTCCTGAAAATACAATAAGGTTCTTATGTTGTACTTACAAACAAAACTTAAATCTATTCTTTTTTATAATATAAGATGGCAAACGAGCAAGAGGGTACCCGAATTCGCCGAAATAGCGAAGTGACCGTTGACCATAGACAGGGAAGGGTAACTAAAGGGTATTAAAATTAAGTCTATGTAAACTGTAGATGGAGAGTTATTACATTCGGGTAACCGCAGTGACCAAGGAGGGGCAAAGGTCAGCTGCCCCCCCCCCCCCTACCCGACCTCTAGAGAACCGAAAAAGTAAAAGATATACTCGTAATACTACAAAACACTAAGATGTTTGCAAACCAATATTTCATTAAAAAAATTGGACCACGAGTTAAAAAGCTTTCCCTCTGGAACAAAAAACTAGCCTCCTAGATCTAGCTTAGATCATCGGCTGGCGACCCCCTTGAGTCTCATCATAAAAATGTTACAATGATCAGATCTCAAGCAAAGTTAAAGCTTACCTCTGCACTCTTCCTCTGAAGGCCATTTGCAGGTCCTCGGCGTTTGTATGCTTGTTCAGTTTCGTCCTGTCCACCACTTGTAGATTTAGTCTGGAATTAAAACTAGTCTAGAAAATGTTCATAAAGAGTGTCAAACCTAAATAGAATCAAAATGGTGAATTTAAACATACCCCTTGGACGAGTCCATCTCTTTTCCCCGTGTCAGTTGTGGGCGGGGCTACTGTCGAGGGCGGGGCTTCGTCCAGTGGCGCCGCCTGCCCGGAGCGGTCCTCGGGCGCGTACTTCGGGAAGTGCAGCTGTAGCGGCCGCGGCAGGGGCGGCATGCTGTACAGCCGCTGCTGCTTGCAGTAGTTCTGCACAAGTTAAAAGCCTTTTGTTGTTAAGGACCAAAATTCCATATTATGTGTCCATCATTCCAGAACGGAACCAGGAAAACATAGCAATAGGACGTCTTCTGTAAACGAGTCCAGTAAAAGCCATTTTTTTCAGAGAGAATTTCAAGCGGCAGAGCAATATTGGAGACTTGTAGGAGTGGGTCAGTGGGGGGGGGGGAGGCATACGTGAACGGCGCGATGCAGCGGGTACTCGGGGCGGTGTTGCTGGCGCGCCTCCTGCACGAGCGCGGCGGCGTGCTCCAGCAGGCGGCGCTCCTCTTCGCGCAGCAGTCTCTCTGCGCGCGCGCCGTAGAACTCGCGCCGTGCAGCCACCTCCGCCGCGTCGCGCTCCTCTCGCTCTTTCTGTATCGGATTACCGCAATACTACTACTTTGTATAAATTATAAAAGACTACACCTTCTAAGTGACAATCAAGACTTCGTCTACGTTCAGGATGAGTTTTGGATGGTGAAAGTGAAGGGGTCGAAAATGAAGATGCTGTAAAGGTAAAAGAGGTGTGTATGTGATACGTTTACAAGCCACTTATGAGGTTTGTCGCATAATATGTACGAGTACAACAATATTGTAAGTGAAACAATATGTGGGCACGAGACGCACCCACAGCCGCAGCAGGTCCGCGCGGTGCTCCTGGGTCTTGCGGTGCTTCTCCTCGCGCAGCTTGGACACGTAATCCTCGTACAGCTCAACGTTCTTAAATCTGCTCAATCAGTTAAATATATACCCAGTTTTTCAGAGAAAATGTAAAAGACAATAATGTTAATTATTGATATTATTAATGTTAATATCGACGAAAAATAGGATAGTAATTGACGTCCTGGATCGTACAAAAAACTAAGCAGTGTGTAGTGGTAGGCATGTAGACCTGTTGAGCATTTCCCAGGAGCGTGTGGTGTGCAGACGGTGCAGACGCTCCTCCTCATCGCGGAGTTGCTGCAAGTGCAGCTGCTCGCGCTCCGCCCGCATGCGCCCTCGCTTCTGCACCTCGCTCTCGTGCCTCGCCTCTTCTCTACGCAAATATACAATATGTTCAAGTAGCTTTTATGTTAAACATCGTAAAACAATTGGAATACGTTGGCAAAAGTGAGTTAATAACCTTTTTGACGAGCTACTTACTTAAAGAATTACTTCCCGCAGTCGACCACAGATGAAACTGAAATTTTTACATCTACTATTAAGAAGATTCGTGCGCGACTGACTTGAGCTGCTGCTCCTTGATGGCCTTGTTGAGGATCTCTCGCTCGTGCTGCTCGCGTGCTGCGTCCCCGGTCGCCAGCTGCATGCTGATTGCATGCAGCACGCGCTGCTTCTCTTCTTGGATCTGTGAGGTAAATGATATGGATATGAGAAGATGAAGGCTATTCGGAAACAGTACAGAACCCGGCTCACTTCACTTTTAAGAAGATCACACGTAATATGTACATAATCAACCTTTATGTACTAGGAGACCATCTACACTCAGCCGGAAACATAACAAATCGAGAATGAACGGTTCAAAAAATTGTATGATTGCTTTAAACACGGCTATACGATACTGACTCCCTTCTCGGTCTGCTTGCGGCGGCGGTCGACCCGCGCGCGCGTGTTCTGCAGCACTTGTATGAGGCGGTCGTCCAGACGGTCGCGCGCCGCGCATTCGCTGCGCCGCGCCTCCACCTCGCGCCGCGCCTGCTCCATGTCGCGGAATATGCGCGCCTTCTCCCGCTCTTTCTGCATAAACAACGATACCGCATAACCACACGAAAACAAGACATTTTTTCTTTTTTTTTTAAAGTGTTAATAATAAATGTACTTATTATACATTCTTACAAAATCGTCCTCGAACTGTTTGATGGTGTCCATCTCTTCATTGGCTTTGATGTTATCCTGCTGCTGCTGCCGCAGCTCTGTCTCGTGCTCGCGCCGCCTGCGCTCCGCCACCTCCGCCGCTCTGCGCATTCGCCCCGATTATTTCAACTTATTTAAAAGCTTAACAAAAATATTTTATGATAGAGGCCCTTATAGTAAAACTAGACTAACTGATCTAAAATTTCCCGCTGGTATTTCTTGTTTACTTCGAACCGGCGCTGCTTCCTGGTCGCCATGAGGCGGTTCCACTCCTCCGCGTTGCGCGTGATCTCCGCGTCGTCGTCTCGCTTGCGCTGCGCCGCCTGCCGCCGTAGCTCCCCAAGGAATTTCACCTGCTCCTCACGCTCCTTCTGCGTCACCGACTCTATAACTGCCCTGTATAATACCACAAGAGAACATATTTTAAATATACAATGCGTTGTACTAGTTTTTATTTCAACAGACCTCTGGTACTAACACTTTAACGAAGCAAAAGTATGTTATACCTCAATAACATCTTTGGCGCATCCTTGTTCTTAAAAATAATGTCCCTAGCACCAGCCATGAGCCGCCGCTGTTCTTCGCGGCGTCGGCGCACGTACTGCTTGTAGAAGTCCGTGTTGGCCTGCTCTGCCGCCGCTATGCGCGCACGGCGCAGCTCCTCGTTGCGTTTGTTCACATTCTGGAATATATGATATCCTTTATAGGAAGGAAAAAAAATACATTTTAAGCCTCTCACCTTAGGATTCACAGTAAGCGAGTAGTTAGTGTATACTTGATCCTGATAAGTGGTTACCAGTTAACTATTTGATAGGTCCAGCAAGCAAAGTTGAGTTATATCTGTTGACCTGTAAACCTATTTCTCGTTTATAAAAACTGTAAATGAAGAAAAGTTACCTCTAGTGAATTAGGCCAAGCTTTGGTCATGGCCTGGCTGGTCTCGTGCAAGTAGCGGATGTACTCCCGTCGCCGCACCGTTTCTGGATTCTCGCGGTTGGAGTCCGTCCAGCTCACGATGCGGGACCACTCGTCTTTGCTCATTACAAGTGGCATCGTGAACTCTGTAAAACGTCAGATTGGTCTCGGTCCAAGGGAAAATGGAATAGCTTCAGTTATACTATATTTAAGTAAGTGTTTAAAACCATGACTTACTCACCTTTAGTTTTTTCTTTTGGTAATTTTAGACATTGATTTTAAGAAATCACCACTTATTATTTCTGAAATATATTTTGAATTATAAATATTGTCATATTATATTTTGACATATGTTCTTCATTTTCTTCTCTTTTGATCACTGGCAGAATTTATTTAAAAAAATAAGGACGGAGCAACGAAACTAAAATATATTTAAAAACCTTACCTACTAACTAGAGAATTAAAATACATTTGAATTGTTTGTTACTATGGAAATTACCCTTAACTTATTAAATAGAATCGTTCTTTATATTCTACATAATGTGTTCTTTTATTTAATGGCTGTAGTTTTATTAATTATACATAATTCAGTATATAACCCAGAAGAAAAGGAGATTTCGGTGTAGTGGACGAATGATGTATGGTAGAGTGGATGAAGGTAATACATGTAATTGTTTAATCTATAAAAGAAATCGAAAATTATTTTTAATCTATCTCAATTTGATGACATTTTAAGTCAAGAAATCTGTCAAATGAGAAATATTTACGTCAGCCACGTTGGAAGTGCCAACTCGGTGTTTTTATGGTGAATATCTTGAAACTTTATTAAAATTATTTATATTTAAGTATTAAAAATATTGTTTTCGACTTTCAAGATTAATTTGCATTCTCTAATCAATGGCTTTTGATACTCCTACAGTTGTTTTCTATCAATAGTGGTGACATAATTTCGTAGTAACTGTATTTGCTTTTCGGCTTGTTTTCAATTGATATTACTGTGATTTACAGTGAAAAAGTGGCTTAAAAATGAAGATCAAAGAGTTAAAGAGGACGGTGAATGTGAGCTGGTCGCCGGCGGAGCAGTATCCGATAATGCTGGCGGCCGGCACTGCTGCGCAGCAAGTCGATGCATCATTCAGTTCTAATTCAAGCTTGGAACTATATTCTCTGAATTTGGAGGAGCCTGGAATGGATTTAGAGCTCAAAGCTAGTCTGCAGACACAACATAAGTGGGTGTTTTATTCACCATAATATTTTCAAAGTCTGTATTTAATTTAAAAAGGCCAGATTTGAAAGAGATTGAAAAGGCATTAAATGATAACTAATTTCTTATGAACCATGTGTATTTAAAAAAAAAGTTCTATATGTATATAAAGTTTAATTTACATTTGATTAAAAAAAGCAGTTTTAGCAGTGGAGTTCCAGATAATTACAGCCCATGTATTTTTTTTAATTGGCAATGTTACAATCGGTTTCGAAAAATAAATATTGCTGTTTTCAATTAGAAATTATTCGTTGAATGACATATAAATGCATATTAATTTAAATAGTAATATGTTATTACCAAAAAAATTAATTAATCTTACAGATTCCAAAAGTTGGTGTGGTCAGGAGCAGGAGTGGTGGTGGGAGGCTGCGATGGAGGCTTGCTTCAGTTTTACAATGCTGAGAAGCTCCAGACTGGCTCTGCGGAAGCACTTGTCGGAACTAGCTCAAAACACAGCGGTGAATTGTGATGCTTTACTAGTAATCTTTAACGTTAATATGACATATGTCACATGAATATGCATGCTTGTATGCATTACCACAACCACACAGAAGTCAAGGTTCAGTAAGTTGGAAGTAAATCCGTGTTTTGTCTGATGAATGTGTGTACAGAAGCTCTAATTTAAATCCTTTTTCTCTACCCACCCTTTTTTTATAATTAAAGGATGTGAATTTGATGAAGGCAGGGATACATAGAGAGGGGAAATATTCTCTCTCTATACGTCTTGTCCTCGGTCAATAAAAGGTAGGTAATGGGTCTGAAATTGCAAAAAGATCTGAATGTTGTCCAACAGGAGGCTATTTGAAAGCCTTTTCTGCCCATAAGTATGCCAAAATTGAACTGCACAGTACTCTCCATGTTGAAGAAAATGCCTGAGGAACCAAAATATCCAAAAATTGTAGTTATTGTGATCTTACTACATGACAGTGTTTCATGTTAGAATGTAATTCATAATCATCAAAATTGTCTAACTTCTATTGGTTAGTATGTACTCGACCCAGTAAAATACACACAGTGGTTTGTAGCTTGCTTTGTCAAATAAAACATTACATGATAACATTATCTCTTATGTTAGAGCTACTAAAATTGTGAGTCAGTTTTAGAACTCAATAACATTTTACTCATTTTTTACAGTTCCAAATATGTTAGTTTTTATTAGTTGAAAAATTTAATAAAACACAAGTATTTTTTACTTAATAATTTTTCTAAGTTTTTGTTAATTGTAGTATATAAACAGTAAGAATACATGATGCAGTATTTGTGTTCATATGATTATGAATCTGTTCATATAATTTTGTTATTAATCGCTTTTGTATATAGAATGGCTATCATATATCATAACTTTGTTTTGATTTGATGTAAAAATATGTTTTTCAATCTTTTACTTTGAAAGAAAATAAATTACTGGTTGTTTATAATTTTGTATACATGTTTAAAATTAAAAAATAGACACATTGTATTATGTGTGGAATTAAGATTCTTTTTTCTCTTAAAAAAACAAGAATCAAGATGTCTCTCTCATTTTTGCTTTAATTAAATTTCGATATCCAGGCCATGTGTCAGCATTAGACATCAATCCATACCAGAAGAATTTGCTGGCATCTGGTGCATCGGAGAGTGAGATCTTCATCTGGGACCTGAACAATACGAGCCAGCCCATGTCCCCTGGCAACAGGAACCAGCCTTACGATCATGTGCAGGGCCTCGCCTGGAACCAGCAGGTAAACAACTCACAAAGGTGTTGGACTCATTTAAAAACAATGTATTAATTAAGCTTGTGTTCACATGTACTGTCTTCTACATTTATTTGCAAAATTCTTTTTTTTAAATTGATTAATGAATTTTTCAGGTGCAACATATTTTAGGGTCAACATTTGCAAACCGTTGCGTCGTTTGGGACCTTAGGAAGAATGAACCCATCATGAAACTTAGGTATGTCGATAAAGTTTTGTAGAATTACTTATTCAAAACGTTTCTGTCATTGTTTAAATTTTAATCTCTACTTTTAAGTCTATTTCATCTATTTATAAGGAGTGTGCGTTATATATTGTATTTCTGCAGTGACGCGCAGTCGCGCACGCGCTGGCGCTCGCTGGCCTGGCACCCGGCCGTCGCCACTCAGCTCTGCATCGCCTCCGAGGACGACCAGGTCCCAGTCATACAGCTGTGGGACCTCAGGTCGGATATAAGTATACCTTAACAGACAAATTGAGTAAAATCTCTGGATCTGTGCAAGTGCAAAAATGTTCAAATCACTGCATTCGTGGTCAGACTGGCGGCGTCCCCGCTGGTGACGCTGGAGGGTCACGACAAGGGCGTGCTGGCGCTGTCGTGGTGCCGCCAGGACCCCGACCTGCTGCTGTCTGCGGGCAAGGACGGCCGCCTGCTCGCGTGGAACCCCAACAACACCAAGCCTGTACGTCTCGCTCATCTCTCACACTTGATATGACTGTGAGAATACTTTGAAGGCGATGTATCTCATGTGTCGTGGTCCAGGGCGGGGAGATCGTGGTGGAGGTGTGCCAGGAGGCGGCGTGGACGTTCGACGTGTCGTGGTGCCCGCGCTGCCCCGCGCTGCTCTCCAGCTCCTCCTTCGAGCAGCAGGTGGCGGTGCACGCGCTGCTCGCCGCGCCGCAGCTGCAGACGGTCGGTGCTCCTGCTGCGTCACTAGTGTGCTAGTTACGCTGCGGTTATATAGATGTATGAGTGTTTGTTGTACGTTGTCAGAGCCCGCACAAGCAGAGCAGCATGCTGGAGTCGTTCGGTGTGGCGGGGTCTCTGGGCGCGCTGCCGAGTGTGTCCCGTGCGCCGGCGCAGCCTCCGCCGCAGCCGAGCCGCGCGCCCGCCTGGCTGCGCCGCCCGCGAGCCGCCAAGTTCGGGGTATTTCATATTTTTATTTATAACGCGAAGCCGCAGATATTATCTAGGAAAGGTTTACTGCACATAGTTTTGTTTCAGTTCGGTGGCAAGCTGGTAACCTTCGACAAATGCCCGCAAGAGGCTGGCTCTCAGAAGATGGTCTACATCAGTCAGGTTCGGACTTTCAATGAATTCAAAATTCTTTCCTTATGTAATTTATAAAAAAGTAGATTCGCATTGAACGATTTACGTGAATGTTTGTGCAGGTGGTGAGCGAGCCGGAGCTGGTGGAGCGGGCGGCGGCGCTGGACGGCGTGCTGGGGCTGACGCTCAGCCGGGAGCCGGCGGCGGCGGACCAGCTGGCGGAGTGAGTAGCCGGGCTCGGCCGCAGCGAGGTGCAGCGAGGTGCAGCACAGTGAATGCGGCAGTGACACAAGATGTGTGTGTGCAGGTACTGCCGGCAGCGCGGCGAGGCGGCCGTCGACCAGCAGGACCGCTACGTCTGGTTCTTCCTGCGCGCCAGCTTCCTGCCCACCTTCCGCACCGAGCTCCTCAACCTGCTCGGTACGTCCACCACATCAGTGACCGATCTCCTCTTTCCAAAAATATAACTTTATATGGACGATGGTTATTGCTGTGACAGGTTTCAAGCAGGACGAGATCCCGGCCAAGTTCAAGAGCACCGCGACATCCGGCGACGCGCCGCACGACCTCGCCGCACTCAGCAGAGTTAGTACTATACTCAATGTATCAGTTAACTTTGTCTATAAATACTTGAACACATTCTTTGATAACTTCCTCAAACTGGGGCTAAAATATGATAATCTATATTTTTTTAATATAACTTTAATAGCTCTTGTATTCTTAAGCTAATTTGGTATCTAATAAAGCACTCGATTGCTAACATTATTTCCCACTTCAATAACATAAATGACACCAACTGTCCATTTGTAATTAGTAAACTAACTGTTGGCTAAACTTTGACCTGTTCCTTGTGTTGGTGTAACGTTTGCGCGGCGCAGGGCGAGAGCACAGAGACTGAGGCTGAGCTCTCCACTGACACCAGCACTGACCTCTCGGTGAGTGCACGCACACGAACACGCACACGAACACGCACACGCACACACTTACAAACATATCTCATTATGTATCTTAAGGGATGTTTTAGTATTGGTGCTTTAACATCTTTCCCCTTGCTAAGGTATCTAAGTACGGTTCTCCCTTTTATTTCTTTTCCTTTTATCGTTATGAACATTGATAAAGTTTCAATATTGGTTATTTTTAGAAGAGTAAGTCATCACTAATTTAACATCTAGAATGGTGGAATGGCTACAAGTTATGCAATATGATAGTAACTGTTGGTATTTGTCGCAGGACGCACACACACTGATCGAGAGAAAGCTTGCAAATATCGAGCTGTCACCTTCAGTGTCCAACGTCGTCATACCTAATGCGGAAGGTTAGTCTTAAAGTTTCGAAGAGTGGCATTGAAAGACAAAATCACCACTAATAATGTTATTTATCGTGCGTACAGATCCTTCGAGCATGATCTGCCGCGCGCTGGTGTGCGGCAACGTGGAGGAGGCGGTGGAGCTGTGCCTGGAGGCGCGCCGCGTCGCCGACGCCCTCGTGATCGCCGCGCTCGGTACTCTCGCCCCCCACCACCACCACCACCCCCCACTCCCACACCCGCCCCCTGCTGTCGCTGTGCTAACTGTGTGCGTGTGTGTCAGGTGGGCCCGAGCTGGTGCGCAAGGTGCAGCAGTACCACCTGGCGGGCAGCGCGCGAGACCCCGTGTCTCTGGTGGCGGGCGCGGTGCTCGGCGCGCGCTGGCCCGCCCTGCTGGCCGCCGCCGCCCCCGCCAGCTGGCGACACACCCTCGCCGCACTCGTCACACACTGCGACACCGACATGTTGCCGCAGTACTGCGGTAATATACGTTACCACTACATACAGTAACTGCACTTTGTTTCTTCTGTCTTTTCTTTTCATATAATGTAGTGTTTCTGTGACAGAGATGCTGGGCGCCAAGCTATCCCAGGAGTCGGATCCCGCGCTGAGGTGTGCGGCGACGCTGTGCTACGTGTGCGCGGCGCGGGCGGACGCGCTGCCGGCGAGCGGGGCGGGCCGGGGTGCGGGCGACGCCGCCGACCTCATACGTCGAGCCGAGCTGGCGCTGCTGCTGCGCTGCGCCGCGGAGACTCGCGGCAGAGAACAGAAGGTCACACTGAATTCTTAACTGTTCGGATGGTAAAATGTCAAGATTTCTGATTACTTAACTAACTGTAAACATGTGCAGGAGGACACGACGTCAGACTCGCTGCAGGAGTACGCGTACCGTCTGGCTGAGCAGGGCTGTCTGCAGAGTGCGCTGGGGGCGCTGCGCGGTGCGCGCTGTGACCTCGCCGACAGGCTGCAGCACGCGCTGGGCATGCGTCGTCAGCACCACCAGCCGCCCCAGCAGCCGCACCACCAGCCGCAGCCCGCGCGCGCCCGCACTCTGAGCGCACACAGCGCACACAGCGCGCACTCGCAGCCCCAGCCGCACTCGTACCCCCAGCACCATCAGCACCGCCAGCACGTCACACACAACGACATCGCCGGCGCCTTCGGCTCGAGTACGTATGATGTTTAAAGAACTAATGAATAAAACGGTCTCCTCAGTAACAGCCATATTCTTATTGTTTTCTATCGACTTCACACTTTGTTGGTCTTGATTTTGTTACAGGTGTGCCGGTGGCATCTGATGCCGGCAGCTGGCAGGCCCAGCAGCCGCGCCCGCCCAGCGTGGGCCCCCACACCGCGCACTCAGGTACACGACGCATCGCACTACAATACAATGCTTCTCACAGTATAATATTTATTGATAATATGTAACTCGTAAAAGTATTCCATTCCAGGTGGAATAATGAGTCGTTCCAAATATAAAGTGGACCCCTCGGTGCAAGCCCCCAACTACAACCAGTACAGTTACAACAACCCCGTGACCTCACAGCCGCACGCGTACGCCGGCTACAACAGCCCGCCGCCCGACCACAACGCAATGCCCTACTCCAGGACGCCCGCCAACACCATCAACCCCATCAACCCCGCTCCTCTCAACCCCACGAACCCACTCAACGCGGCACCCCTGAACCCACTGATACCAGCACCGATGAACCCACTCAATCCCGCACAAATGAATTCACTAAATCAACCAATGAACCCCATGATGAATCCACTGAACCCTGCTGCGATGAATCCGATGCAGCCGACTGCCAACGGCGGCTACGCGGCACACGCGGGTATGGACCCCGGGCCCCCCGCGCCCGCCGCACCCCCCGCACCCCCCGCACCGCCCCGCAGCGTCGCGCCGGGCTGGAACGACCCGCCCATGATGTCTTCTAAACCAAAGGTATTTTTGTATAACTCTATCTTACAATACGACCGAGTACAATTAACTATCTCATATATAAGAGATAATTGATTGTAAATTGACGAAGCTTGCTTAAGTTAATACGAGTATGAACATTCTAGCAGCTAGACACGGCGGAGATGTCAGCCCGACACGCCGGCACACGTCTGTTGGCTCACATTATTGACCATAGACTACATCTAGAGGTACTTAGGGGTGCATTCAAGGAAATCCTCGCCACTACATTCCTCATTTTGTATCGCATTTAACTGCTCGTCGTCAACTACTATGACAGTAAAACATCTGGCTCGAAGGACCTGTTGCCGAGTTTGAGTGTAAACGTCACTAGCAACGAAAATCTTCGAAACTCAATAACTTCGAACTTGTTCTGTAGTCGCCAGAAACCTGTCTAAGCTTATCGTGAGAAAAGTCGCTACGATATTTAAAAAGATGGAGCAGATCTAAGTTTACGCTTCGTCGATACAATATTGTGTGTACGGAGCGCTGGCAACAAGATACTTGCGTCGCAAAGATACAAGATTAGTTTCGAAGATTTATGTTGCTTTGTGTACGAAGGGCTTTACTGTTAGTCTTGTCATATATCAAATATCAATATTTCTTTTTTTATTTTATTAAATGTTGCTAAATTTTACGAGAATAATAATTTTAGTACGTAGATCTGAGTATTACTTTTTTAAACAATAAGTTGTTACATAAAATGATTTCCTTGAGTGTATCAGCAGCATGTGTTGTTGAGAACATCCGCGTGTTGCATTCCTGACATAACAAGTACCTACATCTGACACAGAGTTGGACACACATCATTATTGTTTTACCTTTTAGCTCCCGCATATGGTATTTCTGACGTCGATACTAATTTAGTGTTTTTTTTTTGTAAGGTAACATTTTTATCGAATACTAAACATCTATCTCATACGGTTTTCGTGGGCACGGTAATTCGCATATAACTATTTTTAGATATAGAACCTTATTAGTGTAGAATAAAGTTGAATTACGTGATGTGTACGTTTGTAGCTAAAGCAAGAGGTGACCGCGCAAGCGCCCATCACTCACCCGCTATTCGGGGCGGAGCCTCCGCAGCATGTGCCTCTGAACCCGCAGGGCTATGCCCCCGCGCCGGCGCCCGGCTTCTACTCCGACCAGCAATATCCCCAGCAGCAGTACCAACAGCAGCCCGTTTACAATCAGCAGGTGAATTTATGATGAATGAATTAGTTCGAAATCGTTTGATACAATCAAAGAAATACCGATTTTTCAGAGGATTTGCAATATAAGATGTGATACTTGTGCAGGCGGAGCCAGCGCCGGCGCCGGCACCCGCGCCTGCGCCCGCGCCGGTGCAGAAGCCGCCGCTGCCGGAGCAGTACGCGGTGCTGCAGACAGTGTTCGACTCGCTGCGGGCCGAGTGCTCGCAGCACGCCGCCAACCCGGTCTGTTAACTACCACCATGATCAGGAACTGTCTACTGACGCATCGGAACAAGTCGCTCATTCTCCTCTTTTTTCAGCAAATGAAGAGGAAGCTGGACGACGTACAGAGAAGACTTGAGACGTTGTACGACCTGCTGCGGGAATACCGGGTGAGTATAGTAGTGTGGGAGTGTGGTAGTGCGGTAGTGCGAGTTGATGTGTGCGTCTGATGTTGCGTGTGTGTCAGCTGTCGGAGAGCGCGGTGACGTCGCTGCGGGAGTGCGCGCAGTGTGGGAGTGTGGTAGTGCGGTAGTGCGAGAGGGCAGAAGGTCTGATGTTGCGTGTGTGTCAGCTGTCGGAGAGCGCGGTGACGTCGCTGCGGAAGTGCGCGCAGTGTGGGAGTTTGGTAGTGCGGTAGTGCGAGAGGGCAGAGGGTCTGATGTTGCGTGTGTGTCAGCTGTCGGAGAGCGCGGTGACGTCGCTGCGGGAGTGCGCGCAGTGTGGGAGTGTGGTAGTGCGGTAGTGCGAGAGGGCAGAAGGTCTGATGTTGCGTGTGTGTCAGCTGTCGGAGAGCGCGGTGACGTCGCTGCGGGAGTGCGCGCAGTGTGGGAGTGTGGTAGTGCGGTAGTGCGAGAGGGCAGAAGGTCTGATGTTGCGTGTGTGTCAGCTGTCGGAGAGCGCGGTGACGTCGCTGCGGGAGTGCGCGCAGTGTGGGAGTGTGGTAGTGCGGTAGTGCGAGAGGGCAGAAGGTCTGATGTTGCGTGTGTGTCAGCTGTCGGAGAGCGCGGTGACGTCGCTGCGGAAGTGCGCGCAGTGTGGGAGTGTGGTAGTGCGGTAGTGCGAGAGGGCAGAGGGTCTGATGTTGCGTGTGTGTCAGCTGTCGGAGAGCGCGGTGACGTCGCTGCGGGAGTGCGCGCAGTGTGGGAGTGTGGTAGTGCGGTAGTGCGAGAGGGCAGAAGGTCTGATGTTGCGTGTGTGTCAGCTGTCGGAGAGCGCGGTGACGTCGCTGCGGGAGTGCGCGCAGTGTGGGAGTGTGGTAGTGCGGTAGTGCGAGAGGGCAGAAGGTCTGATGTTGCGTGTGTGTCAGCTGTCGGAGAGCGCGGTGACGTCGCTGCGGGAGTGCGCGCAGTGTGGGAGTGTGGTAGTGCGGTAGTGCGAGAGGGCAGAGGGTCTGATGTTGCGTGTGTGTCAGCTGTCGGAGAGCGCGGTGACGTCGCTGCGGGAGTGCGCGCAGTGTGGGAGTGTGGTAGTGCAGTAGTGCGAGAGGGCAGAGGGTCTGATGTTGCGTGTGTGTCAGCTGTCGGAGAGCGCGGTGACGTCGCTGCGGGAGTGCGCGCAGTGTGGGAGTGTGGTAGTGTGGTAGTGCGAGAGGGCAGAGGGTCTGATGTTGCGTGTGTGTCAGCTGTCGGAGAGCGCGGTGACGTCGCTGCGGGAGTGCGCGCAGTGTGGGAGTGTGGTAGTGCGGTAGTGCGAGAGGGCAGAGGGTCTGATGTTGCGTGTGTGTCAGCTGTCGGAGAGCGCGGTGACGTCGCTGCGGGAGTGCGCGCAGTGTGGGAGTGTGGTAGTGCGGTAGTGCGAGAGGGCAGAAGGTCTGATGTTGCGTGTGTGTCAGCTGTCGGAGAGCGCGGTGACGTCGCTGCGGGAGTGCGCGCAGTGTGGGAGTGTGGTAGTGCAGTAGTGCGAGAGGGCAGAGGGTCTGATGTTGCGTGTGTGTCAGCTGTCGGAGAGCGCGGTGACGTCGCTGCGGGAGTGCGCGCAGTGTGGGAGTGTGGTAGTGTGGTAGTGCGAGAGGGCAGAGGGTCTGATGTTGCGTGTGTGTCAGCTGTCGGAGAGCGCGGTGACGTCGCTGCGGGAGTGCGCGCAGTGTGGGAGTGTGGTAGTGCGGTAGTGCGAGAGGGCAGAGGGTCTGATGTTGCGTGTGTGTCAGCTGTCGGAGAGCGCGGTGACGTCGCTGCGGGAGTGCGCGCAGTGTGGGAGTGTGGTAGTGCGGTAGTGCGAGAGGGCAGAGGGTCTGATGTTGCGTGTGTGTCAGCTGTCGGAGAGCGCGGTGACGTCGCTGCGGGAGTGCGCGCAGTGTGGGAGTGTGGTAGTGCGGTAGTGCGAGAGGGCAGAAGGTCTGATGTTGCGTGTGTGTCAGCTGTCGGAGAGCGCGGTGACGTCGCTGCGGGAGTGCGCGCAGTGTGGGAGTGTGGTAGTGCGGTAGTGCGAGAGGGCAGAGGGTCTGATGTTGCGTGTGTGTCAGCTGTCGGAGAGCGCGGTGACGTCGCTGCGGGAGTGCGCGCAGTGTGGGAGTGTGGTAGTGCGGTAGTGCGAGAGGGCAGAAGGTCTGATGTTGCGTGTGTGTCAGCTGTCGGAGAGCGCGGTGACGTCGCTGCGGGAGTGCGCGCAGTGTGGGAGTGTGGTAGTGCGGTAGTGCGAGAGGGCAGAAGGTCTGATGTTGCGTGTGTGTCAGCTGTCGGAGAGCGCGGTGACGTCGCTGCGGGAGTGCGCGCAGTGTGGGAGTGTGGTAGTGCGGTAGTGCGAGAGGGCAGAAGGTCTGATGTTGCGTGTGTGTCAGCTGTCGGAGAGCGCGGTGACGTCGCTGCGGGAGTGCGCGCAGTGTGGGAGTGTGGTAGTGCGGTAGTGCGAGAGGGCAGAAGGTCTGATGTTGCGTGTGTGTCAGCTGTCGGAGAGCGCGGTGACGTCGCTGCGGGAGTGCGCGCAGTGTGGGAGTGTGGTAGTGTGGTAGTGCGAGAGGGCAGAGGGTCTGATGTTGCGTGTGTGTCAGCTGTCGGAGAGCGCGGTGACGTCGCTGCGGGAGTGCGCGCAGTGTGGGAGTGTGGTAGTGCAGTAGTGCGAGAGGGCAGAGGGTCTGATGTTGCGTGTGTGTCAGCTGTCGGAGAGCGCGGTGACGTCGCTGCGGGAGTGCGCGCAGTGTGGGAGTGTGGTAGTGCGGTAGTGCGAGAGGGCAGAAGGTCTGATGTTGCGTGTGTGTCAGCTGTCGGAGAGCGCGGTGACGTCGCTGCGGGAGTGCGCGCAGTGTGGGAGTGTGGTAGTGCAGTAGTGCGAGAGGGCAGAGGGTCTGATGTTGCGTGTGTGTCAGCTGTCGGAGAGCGCGGTGACGTCGCTGCGGGAGTGCGCGCAGTGTGGGAGTGTGGTAGTGTGGTAGTGCGAGAGGGCAGAGGGTCTGATGTTGCGTGTGTGTCAGCTGTCGGAGAGCGCGGTGACGTCGCTGCGGGAGTGCGCGCAGTGTGGGAGTGTGGTAGTGCAGTAGTGCGAGAGGGCAGAGGGTCTGATGTTGCGTGTGTGTCAGCTGTCGGAGAGCGCGGTGACGTCGCTGCGGGAGTGCGCGCAGTGTGGGAGTGTGGTAGTGCGGTAGTGCGAGAGGGCAGAAGGTCTGATGTTGCGTGTGTGTCAGCTGTCGGAGAGCGCGGTGACGTCGCTGCGGGAGTGCGCGCAGTGTGGGAGTGTGGTAGTGCGGTAGTGCGAGAGGGCAGAAGGTCTGATGTTGCGTGTGTGTCAGCTGTCGGAGAGCGCGGTGACGTCGCTGCGGGAGTGCGCGCAGTGTGGGAGTGTGGTAGTGCGGTAGTGCGAGAGGGCAGAAGGTCTGATGTTGCGTGTGTGTCAGCTGTCGGAGAGCGCGGTGACGTCGCTGCGGGAGTGCGCGCAGTGTGGGAGTGTGGTAGTGCGGTAGTGCGAGAGGGCAGAGGGTCTGATGTTGCGTGTGTGTCAGCTGTCGGAGAGCGCGGTGACGTCGCTGCGGGAGTGCGCGCAGTGTGGGAGTGTGGTAGTGCGGTAGTGCGAGAGGGCAGAAGGTCTGATGTTGCGTGTGTGTCAGCTGTCGGAGAGCGCGGTGACGTCGCTGCGGGAGTGCGCGCAGTGTGGGAGTGTGGTAGTGCGGTAGTGCGAGAGGGCAGAAGGTCTGATGTTGCGTGTGTGTCAGCTGTCGGAGAGCGCGGTGACGTCGCTGCGGGAGTGCGCGCAGTGTGTGCAGGCGCGCGAGTTCCCGCACGCGCTGCAGTGCGCCACCGCGCTGGCCACCGGAGTGGACTTCGCAGCCGCCGCAGGCTTCCTGCCCGGACTCAAGCTGCTGCTGCAGCTCTCGCACCAGCTGCTACCTCAGGTCCATCGATGAGCACCACCAGCATCACTAGCCTCCACTCCGACATAACACGTTACAACTTCGGTCGACTGAAGATATTCAATCTAATATTGAATATACACTAGAGCATTTTTTCAAGTATTTCTATGTAATGTAACATTCTTCAGAATGATATAATAAAGGTAAAAGTACAGTTTCCAAAACACGTTCCGTTCCAAAATAGAGTGGCTCATTGTTCTGTTACAAGTAAATGCTCTAGTTTATACTCAACTTAATCATTTCTCGTTTCCTACATAGTATAAATGTATAATAATTGTCTAATACGTCTTCTCTATCGTTGATTATAATTATTTATAGTTTTAATTTTCATTTTAATACATGTTAAAATCAATTTTTAATTATTTTTTAATGTTATATGATTTTTTTCGTCAACCGTATTTACTCGGTAACACAATTTTGATTTGATTTCTTTAATTGCATTCCTTTTAACAAATTACTTAAGACCTAAATAATGTAAAAACAGATATATTTAAATAAAATATATAATTTTAATTACTTTACAGTTGTGTGGATTCATTTTGAAGCATAATTAATAACAAGAGATACGTGAAATTTGTTTCGATGTTACAGTTTATTGTATGAACGATCTGTTTCAATTTAACAGAACGTCTCGGCACAAACTTAACATCAGCTAAATGTTTGTCTGTGTCTAACTAATATATGTTACATTAATATATTATGAAATAAATATTGTAATTATGTTATTGAAGATATTAATAAATATAGATATATTTTAATGTAATTGTAATTCTCATTTTTAATATGTTTTATTTATCCTCAAGACCCTTTATATTACTGAAACAAATTCTGCAAATCATACTTCAAACTAATATTATAAATGCGAATATTTAGATGGATGGATGTTTGTTTGTTTGAAGTTATCTACAGAACAGCTCAACGGATCTTGATGAAATTTGACATAGAGGTAGAACATAGCCTGGAAGAACACATAGGTTACTTTTTTTAATTCCGCACGGACAGTGTCGCAGGCGATAGCTAGTATACATTTAAACATTTTCAACTGGAAAAATATGTAGTCTATCTTAATCCAATGCTTACAATATTTTTAATATTTGTGATGTAACTTCGAGTAGAATTTTTTGAAATTTCAGCTCCGTTTAAGATTGAAAAAATCATAAAATGCACGCTTTCAGCTTCAGTGCATTTTGTTTCCATTTTACAAGATTTTAACTTTCATTACAGTTTGTAAGTAATACCATATAATTGAGATAGTCGTTTTAGTGAAAAGCAACGCTCTTATTTTGCATTGAACAAAAATGTAAAATACTCGAACAAGCCGCGAGTCGTTTGACTAACGGCGGAGAGTGGTTTCCACTATTGTTTTGACGACGACATAAAATGTTCGATTTTGTATGCACAAAAAAAAGCTTTATGCCTTAGACTATAAACATTGAAGTAAAGTAAATCGAAGGAGAAAGTTAAAGTATTAAAAAAAATAGTTTGTAAAAATTTACACATATACAATGTTGGAAAAATAACGCTACGATTGCATATTGGGTAAGCTTTTTTACTAACAATATATTACTGTGAGGGCTCTTTAGAACTCTCATATGATATATAAAAGCTAACGCATCTAATGTTGATAAGCATAAAAATATAAATTCTAATAAGCTGACACCCTTGTGCCGCGTGCACACCAGTCGTGCAGCGTAGCGGGCGGAGTGCGCCTGTCAAGTAACGTCGACCCATGTCCACTGCGTTACGTTACGTCTAACATGAAAAACCGAGATTCATAACATAATAATATTTGGTTTTATGTCTATATAGACCAGAACAAGTATCCATATCAATATATCATGAATTCAGGGCCGCGTTCAACGCAAAAGATAGTGTTCGAGGATGTTTTCATGGTCCACTATTTTCCTGATGAAAATAAAATATTCGCAATTATAAGTAAGAATTAAGATAATGTCGTGTAAATAAAAAAAATCTACCGACGTGTATAACAGCGTTAACGGTCTTTATTTAGAAGTAGTATGTATGGATATGTTTAGGTCCAATGGGAACGCGTTTTGCGTAAGCACTCCACGCTGCAGATTAGCGGCTTGCAATGAGGTCACGCGGCGCTGTGGCCGCTATTAAAAATACTACTTCCGGACTGCAACTGCACTGTATGTTATAAAGTGTTTTCATAATTATGTGTAATTTTATTACCCTAGTTTAGAAGTATTCCAGCTGGATTTTTTGACAAATACATTCTCATCTTTTTTTTTGTTGTTTAGAGCTAATATATCTAGACTTTTACGATTCTGCGAATCTTGTATTTAGGGCAGTAGAAAAGTTTACTTTTAATTCTTAAAAATTTTCAAAGAAAACACCAACATCTTTAAAAAAGGAATTAAAAGAAAAAGTACATTATATCATGCTTTTATCAGTTCTTTTGCAATGTAAACACCAGCAATGACTATCAAATATGGTGTTTACAGTTTGATACAGTTACCTGTACTAATTTGATTGGATGATTCCTCGGACGACGAGATAAGATTACACGATGTCTGTTAAATTGTGTTTATGAGATATTAAAATATGTAGGAAGTAACAATTCCCAGACCAGGTTGAAAAACAATTGAAAAAAAGCCTCCGATACTTCTTTGTAGCAAATTATAGGTAAAAAAATTATAAAATCTATATAAAATAGTTTTGCTATTTTTTATATATTCATCAATGATTATAACTTTTTTCTCTGGTCTTCAAATATATCGTAAACAAGGAAAGCAGATGATTTCGTTGTCATAAAATTGTTCACTGCCGTTTTTCCATCAGTTTATGATGCTGTTAAATTTGCCGGTCGCTTTACGACTCTAAATGTTTTTAGCTGTATTTAAATAACAGCATAATTATAAGCATAACCATGCTGATGCATGATGAATATTTTATATTCCGTTTTTGTTTTTTTTTTGCAGCATTACATCACAGTTAGGATCAGCCGCAAGTTCATTTATCCTTAACATCTTCAATCTATTGTTTATTTATGATAATATTCATGTAAACAGTTCTTGGTCTATACGTGAAAGGATACTGTTTATTTGCACATATGACTCATGTACCAAAAATGCATAACATTTCGGTGCAAAATGATGATTCAAATTTTTATATTTACGGTGAATAATTTACTGAAACCCTTCACGGAATATAGGATTATAATGATATCACTTTTTACTGGCTTAGAGTGACTTAATAAAGATAAGTATTCAATAAGTACAGACAACTTAACTTCATAGATGCCTCAAGCGAGATTTGCCTCAGGCAAGTTGCCGTTTACCAACAAAAAGGCAAACAAAACGCAAAATGTTCCGCAATGAATCAGAGACGTATCTGTGACGTGGAACAAAAAAGCATTAAGCGACCCGAATATATTGCAGTTCGCAAATTACCCGATGTTTAATTGATATAAATGGGCTCATGAGCGCCCATCGCTCACACCCGCAACTCTGTCACAATTTTTTTTTATCAAATAAACTGTAACATTAAATTAATTGCAATTTACTTATTATATTGTCGAGTTAATAGAGGATCTCAATTGTATGTTCTTTTTATTACTTGGTAACTCCGCTTCGGTGGCTCAGAGGTTAACCATTTGACTTGTAATCTGCAGGTCCAAAGTTTGAATCCTGCCATGTACCAATGTGTTTTTCGTTTTTCGATTTACATTACGTATATTTAACCGACGTTTTTACGGTGAAGGAAAACATCGTGATGCAACCTGCACATCTGAGAAGAAATTCAAAGATATGTGTGAAGTCAACCAACCCGCACTTGGCTAGCGTGGTTCACTATGTACTTGTCATCCATAACATAGGGTAGGCTCCGAGCCCTACAGTGGGCAGCCTTAATATCTGGAAGGATATCTGCGAAGTATCATGCATCAAAAGTGTTTATAACAAAATGATTTCAAAATTATAAATGTTAAAAACCATTTTCGCTCTATGTGATATAATTTTTTCTGACACCCTCTGTCCATACCACCTGCCATTAAATTTCTTCATTTCTATTTAATTTTTCTTTATTATTTTTAAACGTTTTATGAGGCTGTAACACCGTAACAGTTAACTTTTCACTGAATTAGGTCTGGCGTCGTTTTATGCCGTTTTTAATGTTACGACTTTTTTAATACTTGTTATTCTGGAATATGATTATTTGCATCCATGTTTGTGACTAATGGGTCGGGTACTTTTACAACCAATAATGTTTACCATGACATAACCAATATTAGGTACCTAATGTCTTTCGTTGGTTTGTGTCATCATCATCAACCTGCCCTTATCCCTATGTAGGGTTGGCACAGTATGTACTACTCCTCCATACATCTCTATCAGCCGTCATATCTGAATTTACCCCCTTCTTACGCATATCCTCTTTCACACAATCCATCCATACTTTCTTTGGTCTTCCTCTACCTTTATAGCGTAGTGTATAGTAATTTGATTTACATTTTTGTCAGCGGTTAATCAAAATTTATATCAAGTTAATACTATTAACATTAAATATCTTGATAACGTCTCCGTTTACGTTATGATTATTATATTTGGTGTATTTGATGTTGATATTAATATAAGTATTGTCATGGAGATTACAACGAAGAAATACAAAGATAAAGTCAACCAGCCTAGTCACCCTTAGTTGACGTCGATGTTTATTAATTTCCATATGTTAATATAATATATTATGCTGAGAGTGACTAAAGAGTGACTTCTAAGGACATGTATCTAGAAAAACGTGGTCGCAAAAATTTTGAAAAAAATTATATATTCACTTTAAATGAGTTTATTATCTAAATACCGTAGTACAAAAAGCCAGAACTTTTAGACAGATAGTTTTAAATCTATTTCCTTATTAATATATATATTGTTTAATATTTTCCCCATTATCTAACATTTCATTGAAGTCGTAACCAGAACAAAAGCCGCAGAATTAAACCGCGACACAGCACAACGAGTGTGGCAAAGAATGTGTTTTTTTCTAGCCCTAGGGAATCTAAACCCGAACACGAGGGTTTTATAATGCCTTTGTTCTTTGGTCTGTTTGTCCGTTGATGTATTGCTGTGGTGCTGCGCGGGACACCAACAACCCTCTTGTTTGTTAGAACACTAAATGAACATATCTTATGATGATAGATTATTTAAGTCCAGATAAATAAATAAACTACTATTATTAATATATAAGGACATATATGTATAAGAATAAGACCTTACCAATGAACTACTTTATTATGTTTTTTCATTAATCTTCATAAGTAGTTTTTATGTCATTTGAAAATATCATGCAAACGATCCATTTTTTATACACTTCCGTATGACGTAAGATGATTGCAGTTTTTAACAATTATTTTTATCACCCATGTCGAATGTTCCAGAGAACTAATTGCGTAAAACGATAAAGTTATTAAGTTCCGTATCACTAAACAAACAGCGGGCGAGCTTGGATAGATAGCGGGCTATCGGCGCGGCGCACGCCACAAGACAACTCGCAAGCCACAAGCCACGCTGTACTCCACGCGCAAGCACCACTGTATGCCTGGACAATCTCCGGCTTGGGTCATAAAGACGCATTAGAGCCCTGCATGCATGACTCTGATAGAAAAAATTCTATAATCCCGAACAATTTGGCAAATGAGTACTTAGGTGCCCCTGCCTTCTTCGCCAGGCATCCCCGCGCCGCACCCTGCGAGCACCCCGAGAACATCCCTCTATCGCCATTAGAACTCTCTTTTATCGCATTAGTCTCTTGTACAAGGAGTGCAAGGAAAAAACAAATGGATGTGGTATTTATTTTATTTAACTTTAAGACCCTACTTTCTGTGATGTATTCATTTCATAGAAACTATTGACTGTATTTTTATTACGAATTGCCAATTGATGTTTATAACAGAGTATTATTTTATAATATTTTTAATGTTGTGAGGGAATAGGAATAGGCATTTAATTTTGTATTTACCAAGCGATTAATTGGACGTTATCTTTTGTTACAAAAACAATTTATTTATGCGATACGATAAGACGCGGAGCTGAATCATTGCGTGCGTCATAACATATCTGTAGAACTTTTTTATATTTCACATTATTTGCGTAAACTTTATGATTAAAGTTGCCTACCTGATAAAGTGATTAAAGATATGTTCAGATCAATTATATTACATTAATTATTAATATTCTATTTCATACTTTAAAAATAACCGTTTGATACCTTACAAATAATTTGGAATGTGTCTTATCAGGGTGTTCTTTACAATTTTTCCAACATAAGATGAAAGAAATCTAGCAAAAAAATTAATGTAAGGAAATATTTTTAGTGGGATACCGCATCTATAAAATTTTGTGGTTACGTGTCTGTCTGTGGGCGTGCTGGCGACCGTGACAGATGCGGCGTATCTGTCACGGCGGGCCGAAGACGTTCGCTTATGTATTCTATTATACGACGGAGTTTTGCCGCTCGTACGGTTTAACGATAATACGCAACATATATTTACGACGGGAAACGATGCTGCGTTAATCATACAGATAGTTACCGAGACTGGAGGGAGGAGGGATGGGGGATGTACTCGTAGAAATATATTATCCTTATATCACAGGACAGAGCACCGCTTGACCATAGAAAGTTATTACCGGATGTGATAATGCAAAATTATCAAGTATGATACTCTATTTCTACACACCCCAAAAAGCTTACCCCATACCGTAGAAAGTTGTTCTTAAAAAACCCTTTAACTGAAGTTTAATGAACCAACTCGTAGCAAAATGTTCTGCATTTGTGACACACAAAAGAGAAATTAATAAGATTCTTATGGAAAGAAGATAATGATTTGGGCCATAAATTGCGGATTTCTAGTATAATCTTAATAACAAGAAAGAAGCGTAGCAACGTCAAAGTACAATTACAAATTGGATTAATGTTAGAAAATTGAGTAAAGTCTGTTTTTTATTGCTCTTTTTAGCGACCATTGAAGTAAAAGTTGGGACTGATTTGGTCTCGTTACCGAAAAGATACCAATTGATACCAGTTTTTGTAAGTATTTGTTAATAGGTAAATGGTAGACAAAGCCACGATGGTCATGACCTATTCTCTACACGGAAAAGACAAGAACAGATTTTTATTTTTATATTGCCAATCTGTTGATATTATAGTTTATTTTAAATCTTTGTTATTAATACTTAGTATAATAATCTTACTAATATCATAAATGCGAATGTTTGGATGGATGGATGGATGTTTGTTTGAAGGTATCTCCGGAACGGCTCAACGGATCCTGATGAAATTTGGCACAGATGTAGAGCATAGTCTAGAAGAACATATAAATAGTTTATTTCCACGCAGACGGAGTCGCGGGCGATAGCTAGTAAAAATATAACCAAATAATACTTCAATTCAAATAGTTGCATGCTAATTAAGTTGTATGTCTGCATTTAATGATGCCTACATATTGCCGGCTTAATCTTAACTCTATGACATTGAATGTCTCTCAAATTACGAATTTCCCAGTATGACATAATTCAGAAAATCCACAGAATTAATCCCTGGATGTCATCATTGCATCATTACCTAGGTTTAAAAATTACAGATAAGAATTTATCTTAACAACTAGTCTTAAAATATACTATAAAAGATCCCATCTTTCAGAAGGGGCACGTAGTTGACAAGTATTCAGTGTAGAGTTAAAATGGTTTCAGAGTTCCGAAAGAAGAAGTATTTGACTATTTTTGGCTATTTTGACACTGATAGCAATGGAAAGATCGAGAAGAAAGATTTTGAAACGATGGCAGAGTTGGTAGCAAAATCGCCGGACGGTACAATCAACGAAGTGAAGCACAAAGAATATCTTAATGCACTTCTGGCGATCTGGAGCGGTTTGCAGCAGGCGGACACCAACAAGGACGGACATGTCTCCGCCGACGAGTGGGTGGCGCAATGGGACGCGTACGCCAAGAATCCTGCTGCCCCGCTGGAGTGGCAGAAAGTCTACTGCAAGTTTTCCTTCCAAATCCTAGACACGGGCAACGATGGCAGCATAGACAGCGACGAGTTTGTAAAGGCCTACGAGTCTTGGGGATTCAAGAAAGATGACGCCGCTAAGATTTTTGGGAAGCTGTCTCAAGGAAAGTCGACATTGTCCTGGGCCGAGTTTCAGAAGCTGTGGCAGGAGTACTTTACCAGTGAGGACGCCAACGCACTCGGCAACCTATTGTTTTCCTCTCCCTCGCCTTGATTAATCTCAGTTAAATTTTGTTTCAGACATCGAATAATTTTGCTTATTAAATTTGTGTATATTTTTGCGTTTATTGTATAATATTATTCATTAAAGAGATGTACAAATATGAGTTTTATCATTTTAATCTGCGCTACAATCAAAATTATAAATTAATTTAGATATGAGTTTGACCAGTCATTACTGCTGCGTCAGGTGATTTACAAATTGTTTTCTGAGTCATCATAGTGAGTGGGCAGGTTAATTCAAACTCAGTGCAGGCAGTCTACGACAGCCTCTGTGGCTTTAGACTAAACTAATCTGACTCTAACAAAATCTTGAACATAAATAAATGCAGATAGTTATCATTTACAACATTCTATATTTATACTATTTCTATATGTAACACATTATCCTTTCTTACTCATAGAAGTATGCGATGATTCAGTACATTGCCGAAGATCCTTGCCTCAGTTTATTTTAAAAGGCTTTTCAAGAGACGTTCAGACCTCCATAGTTCCGGTGGTGCGGCGGAAGTGCCGTCTAGCGGCTAATCCTTGCGCTAACACGTTGGTTTAAAGGCTCTTACAAAGAAATGTTGCCCTTATTAATTTTTATATTAAAAGACATGTTAGCCTAAAAGTAATAGATATTGTGTTATTAAATTTAATGAATTCTCGAATATCTCAGCTTAGCAATTATTTAGTATAAATAATAATAAGAATAATGCAGCGACCTGAAGTTGTCCTTGGCTCCGACATTAGAAGTCTCCACTTTTCTGGACATCTTGGCCTTTCAGCTTTCTTAGGTTTTTCCAACTGATTTATCCAGCGACACACAGCATACAACCTCCTTTGTCTGGGTCACTTAGAATAAATGAATGATTGTTGAAAAGTTAGCTTAGAGAATTTAATTAATTTATGGAAAATTGTTTTTTATGAAATTGTGAAAGAGTTATGAGACTTCTGCTAACTTTTTTAAATACATAAGTTAGTGTAAATTTGTTCCGTATTCGATTGTCATAAATGTCTTTAATAGCTTTCGCATGCGACACCGTCTTAATGGAATTAGTATTCCACATAGTTTCAGTACGCATTATTCCAGACGGTAATCTATCTCTGTTCAAAATCTTTGTTTGATCCAGAATAGTAAAGCTGTTCTGGATTTATGTAATAAACATCAATACATACATATAATTTTCCATTTGTAATATTAGTAAAATTATGTCAAGTGACAACTCCTAGCAACAGGTGATGTAACCGTAACAAGTGAATGTAAATAACAGATATAATTGTTATTTGTTCTTGGACATTTATTTGCGCTTCACATGTCCATAGATTATAAATACAACAGACGGTTCACAGTAAAATAATCTACTATTTATTTTTAAATTAGTAATTACCGTTTTTCATAAACATACATTAAAGTTGCAGGACAGGACATTGTAAAAAGGTGTTTGGTAAGTAGAAGTGTTTGAGCTGGGTTCCAGGCACTGGCTTTCGTTACATAAATAAAAATAATAGAAGCATTTACATTAAAAAAGAAGAAGTTTATTTATGACAATAATTTAACATTTTTATAGCTTAAGCATAACCGTTTAAGCTTTTTAGAGTTTATCCACAAGTATTAAAGTTTTCAGTCATAAGCCTTTGCACCAGGTTATAAAAAGTTAATAAGTACAAAATGTGAAAATGGAAATGAATTATTGTACTTGTTAACTGCTCTATACTAACGTTAGTTTCGCTGCAATGCAGATGGACGGCGAAACGATAACCAACAGACGTCATCTCTGTGTGTCGGCACAGATTTACAAAAGATAAATTGATCGTTATCAACATGAGAAACTAACGAATTCTCTATATAAGCGCCGGCTTCTGCGCACGTAAACAAACAGTCATCAGCTAGCAGTCACAATGGTGTCCGACTTCAGAAAGAAGAAGCTGTTGCATTTGTTCAACAAGTTCTTCGACAGGGACGGCAGTGGCTCCGTCGACAGGAAGGACTTCGAGCAGGCAGCGGAGAACATTTCCAAGCTCAGAGGATGGAAACAGGGCGACGCCAAATACAAGGAGACATTAGACACCTTGCTGAAAGTGTGGGACGGTCTACAAAGTGTAGCGGATGCGAATAAAGACGGCGAGGTTACCGCCGACGAGTGGGTGTCGATGTGGGAGGCGTACGCCAAGAACCCGTCGTCGGCCTACGATTGGCAGAACCAGTACTGCAAGTTCATCTTCCAGTTAGAGGACGCCAGCAACGACGGCGCCATCGACAGCGAGGAGTTTTCCACAGTCTACGCTTCCTTCGGCCTGAACAAGGACGAGGCCGTGGCCGCCTTCCAGAAGATGGCCAAAGGCAAGGGCAACGTCTCCTGGCCCGAATTTCAGGAATTGTGGAAAGAATATTTTGTTACCGAAGACCCGAACGCTCCAGGAAACTTCATCTTCGGCAGGTCTAGTTTTTAATTATTTTCGTTGAAAGAATATTTATTGCACGTGTTAACAGAAGGACATTTCGTTAATTTTAATTAAATCTTTATGGTAGTAAAATTTAAGAATTTGAATTATTCTCATTATTTGTTAACGTAAAAGAAATTTTCTATGTATAACTTTTGATATCTCGATAAATAAAAAGATGAGGTTTTAAAAATCTGTTTGTTTTATTCTAGGTTTTTGTTATGTCTATTGATGCATTTAGCATAAATTTATATTTCATTAGAACTCAGTAAGGTTCAATTCTAGCCTTTAATAAGATTCAAAATCGAAGACTCCTTTTAAGTAGATCAATCAGATTTATTCATATACTAAAAGATTGTGATAATTTCCAGAAGATCATTATCGATGCAGATTAGGCACAGAATAGCTATCCAACAGAGTAGACAGATACGAGCATTTAATAATGTTAATTATAATAAAGGTTTTTTCCTCAGCTTGTGAATACACATAATAATGTTGTGTGTAAGTTAATCTTGAGGCTGTTTTTCTTGGAAGTGCTAGAATCTTGTAACTTGTAAAGTTTAAAATAATTACAGCTACCATCTGTCTGCCTTAACAACTTTACATGTAATGTTTAGTTAGGATCATGAAACATAAATTTGGTATAGTTAAGAGTAATTTTAAGCTAATGATGAATACGAATTCGTATCACGACGAAGAGAAGAAAACTTATCATTAAAAGTAATATAATCAATTATCTATTTCTTCATTAACTACTCTGTAAAATAACAAGTTCTCCGCAATGCAGATAGATAGCGAAGTTTATCTTGCATCAATATTAAATGAAAGTCGTATATAAAAAAGGCAATGTCTAAACACGTAAGCAGATCTACAAAATATACCTGACTAACTGAATCAAAATGGTATCCGAATTTAGAAAAAAGAAGCTGTTATTCTTGCATAGATTCTTTGACAAGGATGCCAGCGGAGCCGTGGAGAAGAAAGACTTTGAGCAGGCGGCGGTAAATATTTCAAATTCAAGAGGATGGAAGCAGGGAGACGCCAAGTACAAGGAGACTTTTGATACTCTCCTCAAGGTGTGGAGTGACTTAGAAAGTGTGGCAGACGCGGACAAAGACGGGGCTGTCACCGTCGATGAATGGATCGCAATGTGGGACGCCTTCGCCCAGAACCCGTCCTCGGCGCACGCCTGGCAGAGTCAGTACTGCAAGTTTATCTTTCAGCTACAGGACGCCACCAGCGATGGCGCCATTGACAGTGAGGAGTTTTCGTCAGTTTGCGTTTCATTCGGTGGAAGCAAAGATCAGGCGGTGACCGCTTTCCAGAAGATGTCGAAAGGCAAGTCTACTATTTCTTGGGCGGAGTTCCAAGAACTCTGGAGGGAGTTCTTCGCGGCAGAAGACCCTAGCGCACCCGGAAACTTCATCTTTGGAACGTCGACTTTTTAATCTGTGTGTAGCTGTAGTGGAAGTAGACATTTTTTCAACATTTACAATTCAAGTGCGATGGAATGGATGCTAGAATCATGAAAATATCCTTATTTATTAGTGTGTATGAAAATATGTGTTTTTACAATTGTTTGTATATTATTAAATAATATTAATGAAGACGCTTCTTCACATTACGTCATTATTTTTTGAAATCTTGCATTCTTATTCGATTTGTCTAAAAATAAAGTTTTTAAAAATATAGTCCTTTTGAAAAAAAAAAAACGCTTTTAAGCGAGACCGGTATACAGTAGTTACACATTTTTATTAGATGCCACCAAGACACATCTCTGCCAATTCTTCTATATGCATTTAAAACATACTATACCATACATAGTACTCTTCGGTAAGATATTTTTTTTATTATTGCAGTCTTATCTGACTTGTAATCATAGTGCATCGTCACAAGCCACTTCTGCCTTGTCACTAACAGTTAATAAATATTATATCATCTTTAATTATATGCAACAATCTGCAAGAATTCACTGGTCCAACACCAACACTGTACAGTAGTTGCTTTGTCAGGATTTTTGTTTATTTATTTGCAAAATACTCGTATTTGAAAACATAAAGTAAATTTTGATTTGAGAGTTGATTATCTATCGAGGACTGTCGTGCGAATATTTCTTATTGCCAAAACTCAGTCCTGTTAGAATTTTGTTATTGGCCGTGAAATATCTAGTCATATTATTCTATTTTTTCTTTTTTATTCGATTTATTCGATATGCTTCGTCAACAAATGATTACAAAACAATTAATCTTGAATTATTATTTAAGGACATTCATATCTAATCGATTGTGAACAACAGTATAACTAACAGACAAACACAAATATTGTACAATGTCGATGCCACAAAACTTGAAACATTATCTATATACATCTATACATAACAAAAGTAAACATAATAATACATTGGAGTGTATTTATGTAATGTTCGAAAAACTATTCATATTTCGTACACAGGGTGTATTTGCGTAGCTGTTAACGAAAAAACAATCTTTATTATTATTTTCTGTCTGTCTATATGTTTGTTTGCATGGCTGCGCTTGTTCCGGATAATCTCCCGAACGGCTGGACCGATTTTGACGGGACTTTAAGGGAAGGTAGCTGTTGCAAGCTGGCAAATTATAGGCCGCTTTTTTTTCTGCGCTGACGAAGTCGCGGGAGACCGCTAGTTTGTCTATAAAATTCTTAAAAATAGCTAACGCTCATATCTAAACACCGGTTACGGCATCGACTTGTTTCGAACCCGTCGGGAGCTTCTTCAGGCGAGTGCTTATATGGCTGTATTCGCGGTGAGACGGGTTCGAATCTAGTCGGCGTTATCACCTGGACAGACTTGGATCCTTTAACTCACTGCCTTCTTTCAGCAATTTTTTGTTGACAGGCTTTCTCTTCAAGGTAAAAAGTGTGAGATCATCTTATAGTCTTCTTATAGGTATAGGTATTTACTCTATTTTCATTAGTCTATATTATGTTTTAATAATATTTTTGCTACTCGAGATTATGCTAAATAATAAGTTTATCATATGCTTTAGGTTTTCAATACAACACTTATATTTGGTTAGTCACAATGATATTTATAAAATAATCTTAATCTAAATGTCTAGGGTAATTATGGACTAATCCATCCAGTATATAAGGAGCGACAACTGAACACGTTAGTAAACATACATCAGATCGCATTCAAAATGGTGTCCGACTTCAGAAGGAAGAAGTTACTGCATATGTACAAGTTCTTGGACAAAGATGGCAGCGGTACCATAGACAAGAAGGACTTTCAGTTAGCCGCCGAAACCATGACGAAACAGCGGGGATGGAAGGAGGGTGACGCCTTGTACAAGGAATCCATGGACATGACCGATTTGGTGTGGAATGCCTTACAAAAGGCTGGAGATGCAAACAATGATGGTGAAGTAAGTGCTGACGAATGGGTCACGATGTGGGACACTATTAGCAAGAGCGCTGCGGACCGCGAATGGTTGAGCCAATACTGCAAGTTTGTCTTCAAAATGCAGGATTTCAATAACGACGGCTTTATCGACAGTGACGATTATGTAGCTGCCGGATCAATAGCAGGCACGAGCAAGGAAGATGCTGTGGCAGCTTTCCAAAAGCTAGCGCAAGGAAAGTCAAAAATCTCCTTGACAGACTTCCAAAAATTGTGGGATGAGTATTTCTTAAGTGAAGATCCCAATGCGCCAGGAAACTTCATTGCTGGCAAAAGTAGTTTTGATTAATTAAACAGTGTTTTTAAATTTATATCTTAATAACTTATGAATGTATTTTTCTTGTGTAAAACGATGGAGATCAAAAATTGTTTATCAATTGTTTGTCAGGTAGAAAATTCTGTTGCACGATTTAGATTTTGTATTTAATATAACTTTTAAACAATTACAATTGTTTTCATTTAAATTAATCATAAATATTTAATATAATTGTCCTAATAAAGTCAATGTATAAAACCACATACATCGCCTTTTTTGTCTCAATCTAGTGGTTCGAATGAATCTTTGTTTAAATTCTATGTACAGAGTATATTATGCGTTATTACGCAACAGACAGGAACGTTATTTTGATCACACTGGATTATGATAAACCTCCTCTAAATGTTTTGCAAATATTTCATAGCCAATAACTATATATTATGTATTATTATACTACAATGTATATTCAATAGTTGAAATGGCAAACGTTAACGTAATCTAAAACAAACCACTCGGTTTGATACAAAAGACTATATCTCTGTTTACAACACTTCTCAGAATTTGGTAACTTATTCTAAATTCGTATGATATTTTATCACAAACTCTTGTGAACAGCTTTTTCCATAAACCAGTATATTTAAATTAATGGTTAAATCATTAATTATTCTGATCAGCCAAAAAAATACATATGTTGCTACTCGGCTTTGCTGAAAGCATATACATAGCCCAGATAAGTGGCAATTTACTTCTGTATCGGTATAAGTCTTTAGTATCACTTCAGTAGTTTGTCTGTATACTCTATTTAAACAATCGCTACATATTGTCCTTTAGCTTTCAACACCGCTCAAGTCGATATTTAGCGGTTTTCACATTTTAATGCTATTAGAATGAGCTGCTCATTCCGCATCTAACCATTGGTCACATGATAATTGAAAGGTAAAGAAATATAGTAAAAAAGTTAAAATAGAGTAAACCTACAAAACTAAAGAAATAGTTATTTCTTAATCGATAAATAGCGTATTTATTAAGAAATTACTAAAAAGAACACCGTTTTTATGAAATATACAGTAATTTTCATCTCCTGTAAAGTTTATAAAATCGACTCTTGCGGTGTTGTTATCTATGAGACGATATTTTTTCTTTATAAAGGTTATTCGTATAAGTATTGATGACGCAGGAAGATTGCTAATTGATAAGTTGTCGCAATCGTTATCATTTGATTTAGGTTTTCAATACTGCACTTAATACATACATTTTGGCTAATCATAATGATATTAAAAATATTTATCTACGTTTCATAGGTAAAGAACACAGTATATAAAAGACGACACCTAAACATTCCGCATTACGAACAAACAAAAAACAGATCAAGTTCAAAATGGTGTCCGACTTCAGAAGGAAAAAGTTGATGTTCATGTTCAAGTTCTTGGACAAGGACGGCAGCGGCTCCATTGAAAAGAAGGACTTCCAGCTGGCAGCGGAAAAAGCGGCGAAAGAGAGAGGATGGAAGGAGGGAGACGCCTTGTATAAGGAGTGCTTTGACACCATCGACATGGTGTGGGATGCTTTGCAAAAGGTGGGAGACTCGAACAGCGATGGTCAAGTGAGTGCTGAAGAATGGGTCACAATGTGGGACACCGTCAGCAAGAGCGCAGCAGACCGAGACTGGTTGGACAAATACTGCAAGTTCGTCTTCAAAATGCAGGACTTGAACGGCGATGGATTTATTGACAGCGATGATTTTGTAGCTGCCAGCTCAAAATCCGGTAACACCAAGGAAAATGCTTTAGAAGCGTTCAAGAAGCTAGCGCAAGGAAAGTCACAGATCTCCTTAACAGACTTCCAAAAATTGTGGAATGAGTTTTTCACAACTGAAGATCCTAATGCGCCAGGAAACTTCATCACCGGCAGGCCCAGCTTTGATTAGTGTTGAAGATCGTTATTTTCGTTCGTTTGTATTATTAACCTGAAAGTATTTATTATTTATGTGATTTAAAATTACAGTGAAATGTTAGTCGTTTCCATACTTTTTTAGCGTGTTTGTAAATATTATTTTGATATCGTTATTAATTAAAAATATTACAATTAAAATGCAAGTTAATTATTACCAGATCTTCTCCTTAACTAGAATTATGTTTTCTACACAATATCGCAGAAAAATATAGTCAAATGAAGAAAGAAATAAATAAATTAGTACCTATTGGCATGCAAAGATAAATTCGTTTTCGATACACACAGTAGAGTCAAATTATTCGTGCTATAAAACTTTTATTTTCCATTAAAGGAAATATAATATAGTCCGCATATTACGTTAGCTCATAACATAAAATACTTAGCTGTGGTTAGTACTCTGCTCCTAAATACCTTCTGGTGTGTCTTTTTAGGAAGAAATTTTATAATCTGGATAATTGTAATATCCAATAACTATTACAAAGTACCCAATAAAAATTAGATCAGTTACATAATCTTTGGATAGATTCTTCCAACGAATGCAATCCCAAGATAATGCAAATATATTCCATTAAATCTAAATACAACATTTAAAGCAAATTATAGATAGAGCTGCTACCGAGTTGTTACAGATACTAATACCCGCAACTCCGTCCGCGTGGAATTAGAGAATAACTTAATTAGTAGCCTATCTGTTCTTTCGGAGTATGTTCTACATTTATGCCAAATTTCATCGAGATCCGTTGAGCCGTTACGGAGATACCTTCAAACAAAAATCCATCCATCCATCCATCTAAATATTTACATTTATAATATTAGTAACATTACTCTATATATAGAAGATTTATCATTATTGATGTCTGTGTCTGAAAATATTATATAAACCTATTATTTCTAATTAATAAAAATAAAACTTTATCTACTATGCATTAGTAAAGCAATCGGTAGATGTTGATAACAAGTTGGTACATTTTAAGAACACTAGATAAGATTTACTTTTAAAAAATCTTCAAAATAAAATAAATAGATATTTTTTTTGCGATGAAACTTTTTTATTGCATTACTAAAACTAACTAACTAACTAACTAGGGTGACGCAGTGACCCAAAGTGGGCCTTGGCCTCCGACAACAAAAGTCTCCACTTTTTCCGATCCCGCGCCGTCCCGACCCAGTCTCGGACCTGTAGGTCCCGAAGATCTCTATTTACCTCATCTATCCAGCGATATTTGGGACGGCCAACTGGACGCCGACCACTCGGTCGTCCCATATATGCGCGTTTGACACCACGAACATCATCCATTCTTTCTAAGTGGCCGAGCCAGCGGAGTCGTTGCGCTTTTATCTCGCCAATGATGTTGGGCTCGGCCACCAGTTTCTCAATCTCAGTGTTTTTTCTGATGCGCCACGTTCCATCCTCTTTTTGCACTGGCCCTAAAATTTTTCTTAAAATTTTCCGTTCGGTGACTAGGAGTTTTGCTTTACTAGTTTATTGCATTACTAAGACTTTTTATTTACTTTTACTATATACAGTTAGCATGGGATTGTATTACAAGATTTGCATTTAAACATTAAGTTGATTTCGCAAAATTTTTGCATTATGAAAAAATATTTTAGTGAAAGATATCTTTCAAATAAAGTTAAAAAAATGACTTTCGTATTATGAATTAGTAGAATAAAAAAATGTCTTAAAACAGATTTTTTTAATTATAAATAATTCACAAATAATGTTTTTAATTTTCATATGTTTTTGAGAAAGTTTTTATTATTTTTATTTTAACATTTTAGGCGTCTTTAACATAAAAACGAAATGTCCACAAATCTGTAACAAACATTTAAAGTGCCATCTATTAGTGGCATGTGATATTTCTAGATGTTTGCTTATCGATATATCAATTAATGATAACTTTGTAGAACTTTTATTAAATGTCCACAGATGTCAATGTTCCAATATTGTATTCTAACATTTTATACATTCAAAAAACACTATACCCTATAATGACGTAGTTGATAATTCAGTCATAAACTTTTTTAACTTCGGGGCTTTTCTTTATTTTTTTCTTTATTAATCCGAACAGGGAAAAAAGAATTGTTAATTTCATCAGAAAATAGGTTTTATCGAACCTTGGGTTCACCATAGTGTCGCTTAAATGTACTTTCACTTTGGACATTTTGTCTGGAAAGTTACGGGTCTTGTTTCTACAGCAACCAGCAGATTAGATTGCGTAGTGATAACTGGAGGATAATTGCTATCGTTCGAATTTAAAGCAATAATCATATATAATTTAAAACTAATCTACTCACTATATAAAAGACGTCTGAATATTTGAACAAACATACCATCAGACGACAATTCGACAAACAATTGCATTCATAATGGTGTCTGACTTTAGGAGGAAAAAGTTGATGTATATGTTCAAGGTGTTGGACAAAGATGGTAACGGCATTATAGAAAAGAAGGACTTTGAAATGTCTTGTTGCTTTGGAGCATGTCGAGCACACGCGGCAAAACAAAGAGAAATAAAACAGGGCGATTCCACGTATGATGAATGCTTTGAAATCGTATGGGATGCCTTACAAAAGGTGGGAGATTCGAACAGCGATGATCAAGTGAGTGCTGAAGAATGGGTCACAATGTGGGAAACCGTCAGCAAGAGCGCAGCAGACCGAGACTGGTTGGACACATACTGCAAGTTCATCTTCAAAATGCAAGACTTAAACGGCGATGGATTTATTGACAGCGATGATTTTGTAGCTGCCAACATAAAATCAGGCGCAAGTAAGGAAGAAGCCTTGGCTGCTTTCCAAAAGCTTTCTCAAGGCAAGCCAAAGATCTCTATGACTGAATTCCAAAAATTATGGTATGATTTTTTTATATCAGATGATCCCAATGCTCCCGGAAACTTTATCATCGGCAGGCCTAGCTTTGATTAATGATGGAGTTTTTCTATATCTTGAATGAATGTAATATCGAGAAGTCCAAGTGTGAATTTGCAACTAAATTATCCATCCTTAATATTTTTGTAATTTTTTCATATGGGTGTTTTTTATGTTTTTTTATATGGTTAAAATGTCTTTGTCCTAATACAAGTTTAATGTTTACCAGCATTTTATTTTTGTTACCTTAAAAATTCTAGATTAGTTAAAACATAGGATTCATAAACCTATTAATTTTTCAACTTTCGTAAAATTTTAAATTACTAATTTTTTAATATAAAATCCGTGTTGGCAACAGCCGTGTACATGTCGGTGGCACGTGATGTCGCGGCTCAGTACTAGTATTTCGCGCGTTTATGAGCAAACGCTTTATCTTTCTTTATGTTTATCTCTCTACTTTTTCAAATGCACCACATTCGGTGAGTTGTTGATTACCTTGAGCGGAATATAATCTAAATAAAATAATCTAATAGTAATATGACTTTAAATTGAAAATCTGTCTTAGTCTTGTTACTTTTTCAGGCTAATATCATCATTAGAAGTTAATTAGGTTCCGAAACTTTATTTATCCCCTCTATATCATGAGCTTTATAGAAAACAATTATTAATTCGATAGCTAATCCTATGGGTTGCTTTGAACCATTGAACATTATATTGAAAACAGCATTAAGTCGGTGTTTTACAAATTTTACCTTTGCCATGGCTGAGAAAATGACTTAGTATTTGGTCTCGTTAATAACGATTACGATAATCGAGTCATTCTTCATAGATATTGAACTGGCCGATTAAGAAACGAGTTATATATTATTTATAATATATTTATCTTCTGATTTTAAATTATACCACGATCGCTACAATTAGTCACAGAAATTCATTAGTGAGTCAACCGTGAATGTTTAGTGTGCATAAAAATGGTGTCCGAATTTAGAAAACAGAAACTTCTACATCTCTTTAACATTTTCTTTGACATCGATGCAAGTGGAAGCATCGAAAGGAACGATTTTGTATTAGCTGCCGAAAATATCTCCAAGTTACGAGGTTGGAAATCAGGTGATGTTAAATATAAAGAAACATTGGAGTCTCTGATCAAAATATGGGAAGGTTTACAAAACGCTGCTGATGCTGATAAAGATGGAAAGGTTACTGCCGAGGAATGGGTGGCAATGTGGGAGATTTATGCCAGAAATCCTAATTCCTGTGCGGACTGGCAGCTGGAATACTGCAAGTTCATGTTTCAACTGGAAGACGCGGGTGGTGACGGTGCTATCGATTGTGAAGAGTTTTCAACAGTCTATGAATCATTCGGTCTTCTAAAAGAAGATAATGTAGCCGCTTTTAATGTGATGTCGAAAGGTAAACCAAAAGTTACTTGGCAAGAATTTCAAGAATTGTGGATACAATATTTCACTTCTGATAATCCTAATGATCCTGGTAACTTTATATTTGGTGCAGCAACGTTTTAAAGATTTAAGAGTGAAATTATTCATATGAAAGGTGAACGTGAATACATATATGAATATAATTTTTTTCGCGTATTTGTCTTTCTCTGTGTGAGTAGTATTTTGTATGTGATGTTATTATTGTAGCAAAAAAAAATGATGTAAACTAAGTTATTTAACGCGTAATTATAAAATGTTTTATAATAATTGAAATTGTTTTATTAAAATTTAAATTTGAGTGTGTATAATTACTTTCCGTATCAAGTCACGTACTGATAGTGGTAAAAATATGCGATAAAGTGATAAAGTATTTAATACTGACACGTACACAATATCTTGATAATGTAAGTACTGGTCTTTTGGTTAAATATTAGCTCTTTGTTTGACATTTTTATTAAAAATAATTTAAATATCTTAGTATTTTGTTTGTTTTTGGTAACTTACTGAATTTAATAAAAACAATAGAACCAGCTTCGTCTGAATCCTTTGATCTCCTAAAATAGAGTTTTTAAAAACGATGGCAAAGTTTATGCAAGATGTAAACATCGTGTTAGGATGTTTGGCGCTGCATTGCAGTCTGTTGCTACTCGTAGTAATGTAATTAGAGGCTCGGTGCCGGGTAGGAACCTCGCCGCTGCACAGGTATCCGCCATATATCGCCTCCAACTCACAAATATTAATACTTTGTTATATCGACCTAAGTTAACTTATTACTTTCGATATTTAAAATTTAATTACAATAGCTGCAGAAAATTTTGCTGTACTTTCTCTGTATTTATTCTTAATCATTAGAGTATTTTCAAGCTGTGACATTGTAATCATATTCAATGCAGCAGCTGTGGGGAGTTACATTATTTTTAAATACATTTTGAACAGCAGTGCAGCAATTATTAGCACATTGCGAAATACTCTTAGTGTTATAGTTATTGTTTTTGTTTTTAGTCTAAATTAATTATATTATTTGTTCCCAATGCAAGGTAGTGTTAAAGGCAATAAATAATATACTACATCCTAAATACAAATGCGTTATTTTTTTAAAGTGAAGTTGAGAAACGCAAAAGAACCGTTTTCTCCCTGTAAATGTAAACTGCGTGAAATCAGTAAAACAATAGAGGTCTCCGTTAAGATCTCCGGTAAGATTATAGATGTTGGTCGCAAAAAAAAAATATTTTGGGTCCGCGCGGCGCACGAGTGGACACTTTTGTTGTAATACAACGAGTGCTAATTACCAAATGAATTACTGCTTCGAACCCAGAGCCGGGGCGATAGAGAGGTCACGGCGTAAGTCGCTGACGGTAGATACGATGATTAAATTCGAAAAGATCGGTTATTTGACATTTACTGAAATTAATTGGCGTTTGAACAGTTAGAAAAAATACCTTGTAATTAGAAAATGTAGTCCAAAAGTTATAAGTTGATAACTTTCTGTTGGCAGTATTTTTTGTACGTTCCATTAACAACTATTGCAATATTCATGAAATTTATTGGTTCCATCGATTCAGCGCACATTTAGCGGTGAAAAAACAAAATTTCATATCAGTTTAAGGAGATTATCCAATAGGTTCATTGCGTGCGCCGCACTCCGGGCCCGGTAGAGCCCGAGGGTTACCTGGAGAGCGATATTTATTACCACGTTATTGCACGTAATCGTTGTTAAATCGCCCCTTTTTATTTTATCATCTCCGCTAAATTTATTTCGTAAAAAGTTGTTAGGTGAACATAAGAACGCTTTGTATTCTAAACGTTTGGAATGTCTTTAATTTTGTCGGGATATTTTTTTAATCAAATTTAAAATCGCTTACTAAAATATTTCTTTCATTTTCTTTAGAAACATGCCTCATGTCTGAAATATAGAAACAAGTCAATTACATCATATTTACTAAGTTACCGTCAGGAATAGTAAAACTGTCTTTCCTTTGGAATTGTTTGTATCTATTGATGTTGTCATTTAATGAACAGATTACAAATCAGCATGAAATATCGTTATAAATTTTCGTACATAGATAAGTAAGACAAAGCTGTTGGTGCGGTTTGTAAGTAACATTTGTAGCAGAGCACTGGACAGCTCCGTCACGGGCGTACGGCTCTCGATTACTTGCAGCACAAGCATAGGCCATAGGACCACGACGTACATTCATATAAGAAATTTAAAGGTGACGGAATATGATTAAGATTTTTATCAAAATAAGCTGTTATATAAACTGCAGCTAAAACTGACATTGTTGGCTCTACCTTACCAATGAAATAGAGATTATCATAAAATTGATGCTAGAATGATGATTAGAGGAAAGGATAATTGATAAGAAGATAATCCAGATGTAATTTGGTTGGTTAAATCTATGGATTATAGTTACATTATGTTGTAAAGAAATATAGACTAAACTGAGTAAATAAGTCTAGAAATTTTATCAAGATCTTTACATTCAACCTTCACATGACATTGTCAATTATTTTATACAATAATGCCTCCTCTATGTTTTTTAGCTCGTTGTTCACGCAGGCAATCGGGCCCTGTCTCGCTGTCCGTCGGAAGATCGCGGCTAAATTGTAGCGGTCACGCCTGTCCGACACACCGGACTTTGAAAGAAATCTCATTTTAAATTTACTGAGATGAAAAAATAATCCTTGAATTTATATTCTTAAATAAGTATATAGTGAAATATACATACGAGTATAAGTCAGTAGTTTTAGAGATCATCTCGAGCGAATTGCGCGCTAAAGTTACCAAACCAAGTGTCAGATCGCTGTAGTGATATTTCACTGTTTAGTGCTGGGCCGATACACCGGCACAGTGTTGATTTTATCTCTAACAGTAGTATGTTTTCATAATACGGAAGAATAGGTGTCCAAGTCCGCGTCAAATAGAAGTCCGTGGACTCCTGCCTGTTCACCCCTCTGGGTTACGGGCGTGAGTTGAGTTGTAGTATAGATTGGATCGGACAAATTTAAATATATTTTAAAACATTCGTAGATTAAATCATTTCGTAGAAACATAGTTTTCAATGTACCAAAACGAACACAGTAAAAATGAGTGCATTTGTGTAGCCTCGCCACGGGGAACACGCTGTAAGGTCCTGCTTTTGTGTCGTAAACCAACAAGTAAGTAAGGATTTGGTTTAATCTGCTGATTGCCTCACTCTGAACACCGCCATTGCTCAAATGTGCACCGCTTTGTCGAATGACCCTTATTCATATAGCAAAGTAAAAATGAAGATTTGAACGTAACTTCGTAAGTATGAAATAATAACAGTTTGTAAAAATTGATGAGAGCAAATTTTTTGTTTATCGAAACCGTATAATACACGACTTCTTTTGTCTAAAAACACATCTAATTAATGTATTGAGAATTTCTATTATGATAAAAAATCTTGAGAAATACTTGAACGTTGAGAATGTTTTAATAATTATATACTTTTTTTTTTGTTAAATGCTAAAAGTCACATTACTTATTTCTTGTAATAAATTGCGCTTGACTATAAATGCGGCCCCTATTCGCTTCTTTATCCAGGTATTCGGTACACAATACAAACCGAACATTGAATGCGATGCACTTTGCTGAATGGCTTTAAACGGCAGCCAGATTCTTCAGGTGGCTTTTTAAAATCAAACGCTACTCACAATATACATTCTGCAAGCTGATTTTTGATCGTATTTTTAATGTTAAAAGGGGTAAAGTGGAATGTGATGGCTCCTTCGTAGACTAACGTAAACCAAAATTTTGAGATTAAACCTCTGTTTTATGTTCTTTAAATTAACTCAATAAATAATAATTTCTGTGTAAACTTGAAAGTAAGGTTAGAAAGAAGAAAAACTGAGGATTTTGGTTGTCTATTGTACATATGTTCATGTTTGATGCATTAAATAAATTGCATAAATGTTTCAATTTTTGCAAAATTGACATTTCAAACATACTGTAGGTTACGTAGATATATTATTGAAAAGAGTATATAAAGGGTGAGTTCCTGCACTATAGAATGTCATGTTAATATTTCAAACAAATAGAATAATTTGACTGAGTTTATAGTAGGGTTTTTACCACTGTTAACTGTGTTAGATACATAGCTACTGAGATTAATAACATAGTTGTATTTTAAGCAATCAAAATGATAAACAATCTTGTATATGGTTAGAGATATCATGCTCAATTAAATGGTTTATTTCATAAAATTTAACGAGCGGCATCGTGGCCACAATACGCTTTATAACACAGTTATTTGATTCTCTTCTTATCTGCAACATAATTTTGCTGTTTATTATAACACATTTTGGAATGAATAGAATTATAATTGTGATGGCTACGCCTTTGTTAAATTTTATAGTGTTATTGGTAACTAATAAAATTTATTTAATATATACTTTGATAAGTTTAACATAATAGCTGTGATAAGTGTGAAAAAAACATCGCTGTTTTCGTGGCCTTAAATTATGATCCACTCTATGAATATTATGATCGATAGTGAAACGTGTCCGAGCCCCCGGGACCGGCCGGCACTAGGCGCGCCCCGCGGTATCCCGCTCGTAATTATGACACGACGCTTGTCCATCTGTCTGTCTCTTTGTAACTAGATCGTTCGAGGGTGGCGTTAATTTTTAATAAAATTTTACAATATTAACCTACACTTGGATGTATGGATGGATGGATATTTGTTAGAAGGTATCTTCGGGACAGCTCAACGGATCTTGATTAAATTTAGCACAGATGTAGAAGATAGTCTGAAAGAACACTTAGGCTTCTTATTAAGTTTTTTTTATATTTTTAATTACGTGTGGACGGAGTCGCGGGCGATGACTGGTATGTACAACAAAATTGTATTCAAGTAATCGAGTCTATCAAAGTCAACTTTACATTTATTAGAATCATAAATTATAAAATAATCTATGTTACTCGAGACTATTTAGCACGAAGTTATTAAATAGCAAGTAGTTACGTTTATATTATAACTGTCGTTCAAATTTTAAAATTTATTACATGTACTGGTGATGACTTTAATGGTCTTATTCATAGTCCGTACTGACGGGTGTTGACGGACGATGCGGGGGACGGGGGGTACAATGACGGCGGATTTATGTCCTCGTGGCGATGACGTCAATGGCAGTGCGGCCCTGTCGCAGCGCACGCTTTACGATGATGGCTCGCCTTTATATGCCCATTGTCCTACATTGTGTATAGCAAATATAAAACTCAACTGTTATCAAATATGAATTTGCATTAATAAACTGACATAATAAATAAAATAGTCGACAAAACTATCTAAGTAGCAGTTTAATTAACTCTTATTAGTTCTCTACTTAGAGACAAGATGGTGGGGACAATCTCAAACCTATTTTGGCAAAATACGTAGATGGAAATAAATCAAATCGTTACAGTGTCACTTCTGCAAGTCGACAGAAAAGTATTTACCGGATTGGCAACGTTACAGTAAATTTTAATTATTTAGCACTTAGATGTATGTATAATTTGATAAGGCTTTAATGAAATTTCAGAATTTTCACATGAATAAAGTTTTAATTGAACATTAATATAATAGACGATAAAGCAAAGCGCTGGAAATCCAGACTGTGAGCGAGTTAGTATTTAATTCGTGTGTATCAGCGGCGCTTAGCGTTTATTTACTTTGAACACATTTAATTCATAAACCTGAAATGAATTTACACTAAAATATGTTTCATTTGTTTGTCAGGTCGTGCCGCTTTGAGTGCGATATCAAATAATAGAGAGTTTACACCTAATTTAATCTGCACTCTATATCTACTAAGCTAACTAAAAATTGGTTCTCTGTCAGTCTATTGAGACTGGAATTCCAATTTATTTGACCACATTTTGTTGTCTCATTTCTTTTCGATATTCTTCTTACTTTAGTTTTATTATACTTAACTATCATTAGTGATTTCACAGTTCAGTTAATATGATAGAAATTCGCTTTGAGATCAGGCGGGTAATTGGTGGAGCGCAGTCTTTGACGCGGCGCCGCGGCGAGATCAAAGGCGTCTGATTACGACCCGCTTAGTGCTTGTAACTTTAGACTGATTTACTTTACTAAACCATAGTTAAGAGAAACTTTCAATTATGGTATAAGATACAAAGAAAATTAACAGTATCACTGACAAACATACACGAAAGGAAACAGCAGTTGTTGCAAATGGTTTTAAACACGACTCTAGGATGCTTCGTAGAGTTTACCTTACCAGTCTACACTCCTTCAGACGCTTCTTTCTTATAAGAAAGTTTAGTTTTAAGTCTTACGATTTAGCTTCTTATTCTATTAGTATATAAAAAAAAACACTCGATGAATTTGTTTTTAAAAATATCGCATGGTTATAAAGTTTTCCAAATTTATTTCCGAACTCTTAGATAAAGGAAGCTTTGTATAAAACTTGCTTTGAAAATTAAAATGTGTTCAGCTTTTGAAATTTCTGCATCGGAACAGGAAATTAAAGAGTATGGGTATATTTTAATGCAATGGATTTAGCTGTAGGTGGCGCTGGCCGCCTAAAACTGAACACGATGTCAGCTGCACGGCGCCGGACTTAAGAACTTGGTCCACGGAACGGATATTGGGTGCGCGCACAAAGAACTCAGCGAAATTTTATATTATAATACCCTTTGGTAGATTTAATTCATAAGCAATAGCGGCAATTTTAATAAAACAATCGTACACTGAATAATTTTTATTGATGTAAGTTAATTTTGAATAATTTAGTTTTGGTTTCGAAATTTTTTTACTCCTGTTGCTAAACTCACCATTCTATTAGAAGACAGTTTACAAGTCGAATAGCAAATATAAACACACGAATGTTTCAAAGTTCTGTCCATTCTTTCAACCATTACTTATTAAAACATAAATTTTGGTCAAAATAAAGACGCGATATATTTAGTTAAACAAAACATGTAACTTTAAAAGGTCGTGATGAACGAAAAAAGTGAATTAATAATTATTAGAGTAATTATATCCAGATTATGATCACTTTTATGAAAGTGGTTGATTTTTTTGTGACTTGTAACAAATGTCTCAGTCAGAACATTATTTATTGAATTCTCCCAACATCGTCCCTAACTTCGTCACACGCAGTGTAACGTACTGGATTCTCATTTGATTTACACGAGCAGTTGTCATTCATTTTTGTCCATTAGTTCAGAAAAAACTAACAAGATTCCTACTGTTCCTAATTGTTACAAAACTTTAGTTTAATTCTGCCGATTACTTAAAAGCAAAGATTCAATTGAATTTTTACTCTTGCGTAAAGCAAATTTTAAACATCTACAATAGAATAGAGATTGCAATGAGGTGGGTTTACGAGCGGAAGAAGTTGTAAACCTCTAAAACTCCATAAAATTTGGCCAAAAGTTAATTAGTCCGGTGGTCGTTAAAAGTTAGAAGTCTCTGCCTGCAACTGTCTTTAGTAAATCACAGGATTTTATTGTAGATATAACACTTCTTATTTGGTCTTCTTTAATCTTCTTAATGAATCATGCGTATTGACAGTTTCCCTAAATTTGCGTGAAACGAATAGTTTATTTATTGTTTTTATTTTTATATTCCTGTCTTCATGCCTTCCTTAGCATATCATAAGATAATTTATTGGAATTCTAGTTAAGTCTTCCTGGCTTGTTCATTCATTTTACTCTGAAACCGTAAGGTATATCGCCTGACAGAACAAGTTCCGCCCACAAACAAACAACCAGTCCCTCTAATTGAATATTGACAATTAAGTCTGTAGTCTGATTGTAAACCTATTTGTGGTTAATTTTACTTCGACAATTGGATTTTATGTGCTAGACTAGACAACGAACGGTCATTGTGCTCCATTAAATGCTATTGTAATTTATTTAACTGTTGAACGATCGGGCGCGGCGTTCTGAAGGGCAATTGAAAAATACACAATATATTTAGGAATTAATCGCGTTGTCATCTCAATGGCTTTGCTGTTTGTTGGCTCTTGTATTACCAAATACAATGTGCTTAAAACTTTATAATTATTTTAATTAATAAAGGCGTAAAAGTTATCTTCCAACCTAATTTACTTAATAATTAAAAAACTTCGTAGTTGTAATATATAATAGTAAATTTGTGCATATAAATAAAACAATTTGATTATCTCCCTTCTTTCAGTTAAATTTAGAATATCCGTATTTGTAGGACCAACTCATATCCCCTCGACGTGAAACTACAAATACCAGTTTCAGATTTCAATATCGCTCCCACGTGTCGTCCCGCGTCATTTCAATACTGCGCCGCGCTAAATGAAACGCGCTCAGAGCCCCATCGCAATATACTTGACGTCCGCGCGCGCTGCGTGACGAATGCCGACTGACGAGTGACAGCTGACGTGACTTGTCTGCGGTCAGGGGGGAGCCCCAGGAAAGAGTTTTGATTTATCTATTGTTATAGTTTACATTTTGACTACTTATTTTTATTGTTTGTTGTGACTTTATCCAATTATTTATGACGAAAAACAGCTGGATGTAAATAAAATGAAATGGAACGGAAAGATTGAAGCTAAAATAAGTAACGTGAAAATTATATTAGGCGTACGTGTTGGCAGCATCTAAAATTTTTGTTAAATTAATAGTTGTTTTTAATTGTATTATAGAATTTTACTGGCATAACATAATTGGCAACAAAAATATTACTTCGGCAATTACGTCCACCCCTCTCACGGCGGGTGTGTCGCTCACATTAGCATACAAGTACCACTATGTCATAGAATGACACGCCACTGATCCCCACACCCCTTCATCAATCTCGAATGAATACTAAGAATGCAGGCGCGTTGTTATTATAAATAAATAGTTACATTGACGCATGACTCCTGTAAAGAAACGAATAGCAATTTTGACCTCAAAATCTTATCTATAAAGTCATGTCAAGTAGGTAGCTAAAAATATAAAGAACGAGCTGTCGCCCGCGACTTCGTTCGCTCGGAATTTAAAAAAAAACGTAATAAGTAGCCTATATGTTCTTCCAGACCAAGTTCTACATCTATCCCAAATTTCATCAAGTTCCGTTGAGCCGTTCTGGAGATATCTTGTAACAAACATCCATCCATCCATCTAAACATTCGCAGGATTCACAGGATTGTAAGTAAGTAGTGTCAAGTTTAGTCAAGCATCGTAAATGTGTTAATATAATAATATAGTATAGAAATATATATATATAGGTAATGGAGTCCACGGCTGCAGTGTGCACGACACGAGATTTACAACACCAATGTTAATTCCCACAGCGCTCGTTTTCATTGTCCGGATCAAAAATTCCGTACACGATCGTTTGTATCGTATTCATACACCATTACAACAACAACAAACAACGGATAATCGGCCGCAGTAATCGATTTAGTGTGGTGCTGGAATCGCACTTTGATTTCTGAATGCTCGTTGTGCATGCGAACAACTAACTTTTAAATGAAGCGAATGCCGATATTCGATGAAATTAGATTAATCGAATAGCAACGATTTTTTGATAGATAAATTATAATTTGACTTGTAACCAAATGTTATAAAATTGTTTTAGCGATTTTTTGGTAATTAAGATTTATATTTAGGTATTTTGACAACCATAGTAAACGTATTTTTGTAGGGCCAATCTATATATATAAAAGAAAGTCGTGTTAGTTACACTATTTATAACTCAATAACGGCTGAATCGATTTGATTGAAAATTGGTGGGCAAGTAGCTTAGAACCAGGAAACGGACATAGGATAATTTTTACCCCATTTTGTATTTTTTGTTCCGCGCGGACGGAGTCTCGGGTAAAAGCTAGTTTAATATATATACCACTTATTACGTTAAAATTCAACAACGTAACATTGTAACTTGCATAAAATATTATTTACTAGCTGTCGCCCGCGACTCTACATCTATGATCTATCTACGATTATGTCCTACATCTGTGCCAAATATTACCAAAATCAGTTGAGCCGTTCCGGAGATACCTTCTAACAAACATCCATCGATCCATCTTTTTGAAATTCCAACTAAACAATCGCAGCATTACATTGGCTAGTAAGTAAGAATTGTTACACTTAAAAGTTGAAATTCTTCAATGCGATGATAATTTAATCGTAGAAGCATGCACCACACCTATGTAAGGTAAAACTGCACTCGATTCGACCTATTTTCCGATCGCATCGTCTGCCTTATCCTGAGGACTGCAATCTGATCAGGAAGGGGTTTGGAGATTTGCCAACAACCAATAGCGTTTGATTTAGAACTTTTATCTCTGGTTAAATAGTGCTAGAAAATTATTGTGTTCAATTTAAAAATAATGAATAGATTTACTGACGGACAAATTAAAGTTTTTTTTTTCGTATTATGTACTTGAAAGCTGATGCTCTGTTTTCTTTGTTTGATTGTCAGAGAATCATTACAGAGAATTTGTTTCAGAAAAACATTTCTATTTGTTTACTTATTTAGAAAGGGTTTTTATGTGTATTACAACACAGCTAATCCATAAAAAATATCAGAGGTCGAGTTTCACATGTAATTAAATATAGATTAAGTGCTTCACGGCGCGTGTATTAATTTTGTTTGTTATACCAACCACAGTTGAAACTATGAAAATTTTAACAACAGGTTACATTTGGATTACTAAATAGACCAAGAGCTGTGGATATTCATTTTATAAGAATGTATTACTAAAAAAATATTAATTGACAAATTTTACTCATTTTACTTATCGACCTTTTATCGGATTTTCTACTAAGAAAGGTTTATTCGTAAATAAATTCTAATTTTCGGATTGTTTTTTAATTTCACTATTGTTTCTTATTCAACATTTATTTAGTAACGCAAACGTAATATCAGTAAATATTTCTAAACTGTTTTTACAAAGTTCTTTGAAGTTTTTAAAAATGTAAGAAACCTCATTGAAAAGCTAACTTTTGTATGTACTTTGCTTTGCCTAAGTTAGGCGTAGTGCACACAGTGCGGCCTCATAACGAATGTAACTACAGGCTGCTTCAAAATAATTCATTTTTAACAATCACACGTCAACACCAACACACCTATAGCAATTTTTTTTACGTAATCGCACGTCCATATACATTCGTTTTGGAATTGTAATTTTTATGGTAAACATTGAACTATAAGGTTTTACAACTATTATGATTTTAACTGTTAAAAGTTTACATATATTTTGAGTATACTGTAATTGTGATCGCTCTATTGTGGTTTCTATTGATATTACGAATTCCGTGATTGTTGATAGTTCTTTTTACACTGTCCAAATAATTATAGTATTTGCTCATGTTGTTTATAGTTTGAACAAAATATAGTGTGTTTGCATACTACCTGTATGTTACTTACGGCGAGTGTGCTTGAAGAATGACGTCTGATCACGCGATACCTTCATTTGGCGCTGACCGCGACATGGCGCGGGAGGGGCAGGGGAGAGACGTGCGGACAGGGGATGGAAGGTACTGGGGTTGTTTAGGTTTAAGGGTACGCGGCGGTGGTAGGTGCTTCAGTAAGTTTCGCACGCCAAGTTCAACGTGCAATCAATACTGAAACTGATCCGTGAAAGGTTTCGTTGGTGAAATGTTTTAATTAGTATTTTTGTTCCATACTTTAATAATAATAAAACTTTTGACTTTGATTTGACATATAGATACTGTATTTGGTATAAAAATAAAAATAAAATTTACTTTGAGCCATTATATGTCAGTGCGTAAAGCTGTGATTGGGATCGATGTGTAAGTTATTTTACGTCCAACTAGTTTCATGGTCGAAAATACAAAAATAATGTATCAAAGTGTTTGATATTTAAAGTACAGCTAAACGTTATGTTATTAGGCGCGTCAATGTCGCGTGTAAAGCGGGATACCGCCCGAAGATGCTCTCGAAGCATATCCAGGGATAATAGTAGGGTCTAATAGGGTCAGTGGAGTGGTCGCGTGCTCGCCTCGCCGATCAAAGCGCAGACCCTAACGTACAAGCTCACAGCTGTGGCAACATGCGTGCTATGTTCTTTAACCGTATCACCTTTGTATCGATGTTTTACAATATTTTCTTTTGTCGGAAAATTATTATGTTTAAGATTTTCGATATGTTATAGTTTTAAGGTAAAGAATATCAACATAAAATATTTAGAAATAATGTTTGGGTTGTTCAATTTATAATGGTCTACTTTAAAAACAATACGCAAACGACCTAACCGGACAATTAGAACCTTCCTAAACTCTTCTGAACTTCTACTATAACTTTTCCAGTCATCTTTTACTAGTAACAACTTTTCTCAGATTATTAGACTTTATTATAATAATATCTAAATACAAGAATAGAATAGTTTTGTAATCTTTAGGGATTGTTGTGATTAGATACAGTGAAATGAGCGTAAACACGGGATCCTGTTTAATAAAGTTGCAGTATGTTAGAAGCGAAAATAGTAAAATTAAAAACATTATTTATTAAATCACGACTGGACTAGTTCGCTATTCATTAGTATCCTTGGTATTCATAACGTATTTATTAATGAATCCATGTTTCATTTAATTAAAAGGATCATCTTAATTAATATATTTTCCAATAGAACAACATCAATGTTGCTGATATTAAAAACCAACGGTTTGCCCGTGATTTCGTCCGCGCGGAATTAAAAAGAAATAGTTATAAAATAGCCTATGTCATTTAGTGATAATGAAGTTTTCTAATGGAAAATGGATTTATAAAATCGGTTAAGTAGTTTTTGAGTTTATTCGTAACGTAACATTTTTTTTTTTATTAAAAGGGGCATATGAGCAAGACGGCACCTGAATACGCTTAAAAAGCGATGCGACTGCTGCCTATAGACATCTACAATTGCAAATGGGTTGCCTACTTTTAATGGACACACAGATAGAGGATATATCCTCTTGGTATTTTCCCCCTCCTCCATCAAATCCACTTCTCCTTCCCATTCTTTCCTTATAAAAAAGTGTGGGAAGGAAACGTGGACTAAATATTATGTTTATATTGCATGTTTATGCAAATTATCATCCGAAAGGGGATCTAAAAGAAACAAAACCTATGAATGGTTATACGAGTCTCCAATTAATAAAATGGATTTGAATTCATTGTATATCAATATTATCTTGATAAATCACATATACTCTGTTAATACTAAAGGTATTAAATAGCATTAAGAAAAAAAATGGTTAGTTAAAAGCTGTTGGTATTGATTATTTCTTAAATGCCTGCCTGCATTTTTTATACGTAAGTTTTTTACGTACTATACGTGTTAATGAAATAGTACTAAATAAAAATTTATTGCATTATAGTGTAGCCATTTACAAATTTTATTTTTCTATTATTTCAATACAGCAAACAGTAAAATTTGAGATTTAATGTGTTATTTTTAGACTCCAGCGCAATGTCGGCACGACTTGTGTTCATGTCCTGTGTCACGGCCAAAGGTAACGAAACTGGAATACATAATTTTTCTCTCTCTTACATTACGATTGAACTTGAAGTAATATTTTGAACTGTATTTGTAAGTCAAAAGAGCAGTTTGAACAAAGATAAAACAAAGTTACTCGAAAAATACTAATATCTGTTTATAAGTTAGCCTTTTTTGTGCTTATTTAGTTTGTTGTACATTAAATCTGACAAGCGTTAAATGTTTAGTTCGGGAGCGAGTGATGTAGAAAACGCGGGCAAACTTGATAAAGTTGCGTTGGGTAAGTTTGGACGGACGCTGTCAAAATGTCTAAGTAACCGATTGAATTATTTTCCGTTAAGAAAACTTGTTGAGAAAGTTGAAATTATATGCGCTGATGCGGATAGAGTTTCGCGTAAATGTATTATTTTGGTTTAATATTTTTTTGTTGATGGTTTGAAAATAGAGCCAGTGATAGAGATATTCAGAAGCAATCTTAACGTGGTACGGATATATTATGCGAAGAAATAATGATCGCATAAATAAGAAAGTAGGTATGAGATACAAGGTGAGGTAAGGTAGATATGAGAAAAGACTGATGAAAGTAAGGGTGGATTGTGTGAAGGGTGATAGAGATGTAAAAAAAGATTAGAGACTGTATCCTCAATAGGGAAAAGCGCAATCTGATGATTTTAAAATTTTTCTTTTACTACTGATTCTTGAAATACATATATATATATATATATATATATATATATATATATATATATATATATATATATATATATATATATATATATATATTAATTTTAAGGTTTGGATTACATAATAACTTTGAAGTCATAAGTTATAAGCTAACCATAGTAATTTCAGTTGAATTCTAGTTAAGTTATTGCAGGCTAAGTGTTGAGTTCCACTTACCTTCCTGTTTTATAATCAAGTTGGTTACACTTGCCGAGAAAAAAATTGGATCGTAAATGTTTTACAAGGTTGTTAAGCGGCCAGGAAAATTCTTTTACGGTCTTATTAAAGAAGAACTCAACTATGTAGCGCCTGAAATAAAATTGATTGGTTTTATTTGCCGATGTGAAGGTAGTAACGGGTTTTTTAATGTTTCAAAATAAAAACCTTAGTGGCTTTTATAACTGTGACTAAATGAATCGTACAAACATATATTATGATAACAGATATTTTATTTATTTTATAATTCGGTACCCTTTTTTTTTTTTTTGGTATCCGGGGGGAAATCTTCGAAAGATACCCTGCCTTCTGGGGGGAAGACAGGGTTATGTGGGATTTGACCCACTAAAACCCCCTCGGTGGCCAGCCTCGAGTGCAATCAGAGAAGGTTCCGGGATCTCCGAAGAACGCACCGGAATCCTCAGCACTTTACTAACCGGGACAGGAATCTGCCCGTTACTCTAGGTGTTACGGTAACATAGGACCACGCTTTGTCACCGTTTTCCCGGGACCATCTTTGTCGACGATCAGGACCCCCACCCTAATCGCCAATGGATGCCAGGGTCCCTTAGATCGTTACAACGATTTAAGGGACTAACGACCTGTTGTAGCCGTGGCAGATGACTCAGAGCGGTTCGAAGAGACGCCCCGAGCAGTTCGCCTCCGACCAGCCCTCTCTCTCTCCCGCTCTGCGGTCTCCTTTTGCCCTATCACGCTTTCACAAAAGGAGATTAGCGCCATCCACTCCTCTTTTCCGGCTAGTGCAGCTGCAACTAGGGCCGGCAATGTAAGATTCGGCCCGACCATCTGAACCAAGACCCGGCATAATTCGGTACCCTACTGCACGAAAATATTTTTTTGAGTATTGTAAAATATATGATAATCAGTCTGGTACCGCTCGGTATTCTTGTAGATTATTAATTACATAAGGAAAATATAATATAAGAAAAACAAAATGAAAGAATTACGTATTCATATCGCGCGCCTGTTGGCCGAGACAAGCGAAATGTTTTCGCTGAAATAAAATTTACGCGAATTAAGCATCATTTACAAAATAACTTCTACGATTTCCTTATAACATTTAATTTCAGAGTAAAATTTTAATCATGACAGATTATAAAAACATCAAAATTTATCAAAATTGGTAGTTTACTTATGTTAACTTTTGTTGCTGTCCATTACTTTTATTGAAATTAAATGTATAATTATACAAAATGGTCAATCTAAAAGGTAACCGATAAAGAATCAACATTAACAATAAAATTTTCTGTATAAGAGATTTAAGCGATGTTTCCTTCAATAAGGCATAGAAATAGTAATCTTATAAAGCGGACTCTTCTCGTAGCGTATTGCTACGCTGCTACGCCGCTTCGTAGCGCATTTCTTTCAGAGAAAATTGACTGCTAAAAGACTCTTAGCTTATGTTTCAGTATATGTATACATTTTAGTATAGTATTTATACAATGTGCTATTGCTTAATAAGATTTTATTTTATTTTTTATTGTGAGAAAATACAACGTAGCACAGATATTAATTATTACTGTTGTGTAAACAAAGAAAATTGTAATTTTTTTAATAATAGCACATATTTAATGATCTAAGATAAAGTAAGAAATAGGGCAATGAAATGTTCTTTTAAATATTTTTCTTGTCCCGGTTTTTGTAATTAGTGGAAGGATCGTGTTTCAATACACTTTCTCTTTGCTGAGTTTACTTTTAATTTTGCTTAGTGAGGCATAGCTTGTTATTTACAAACATTTACAATTATCTGGTAAAAAGCTCACTTTTTTTTCTCAAGTTTAGTTTTTTGTACTGTGACAAATTATGGTCAAAAATATGTGGCGTGACCTGTTAAGTTGTTAATTAAAAAAATATGTAACAATTTACCAGCGTTAAAAGTACAGATTTTAATGTATTTTATTTTTTCTCGCGATTTTGTCAAACATTTTATAAATTTTAGAATCTTAATATTACCCGTTTAAATGGGAATGTTTAGATGGATGGATGGATTGTTGTCTGTTAGAAGGTATGATAACTACATCAATAGTTCGCACTACGAGCTTATTGACAGAAACAACACATGCAGTTTTTTAAATTCTCCACATATCTTGTCGAAGTATACAATACTCTACAGTTTTTATTAAATAATTACATTAAATTAAATAAACTTAACGCTTTCAATTTATTTCTTTCTACACACTTAAGTAAACCACTATGCAGTGCAGTTGCTGCATTTTTGGAATTAAAATTTTGCAGACATTGTGGAACGCGAATCAAAGATAGAGTTAAAACATAACAATAGAACAACAGTTTAATCAGGTGACGATATGTTCTTTTCGTTAAAGTAAATGAAAGTTTTATTCCTAAAAAATATTTTACAATATAAAAATATTGCATCTTTGCTTACTTCCCTAAAAGCATTAGGGGCAGTTTGGACAGGCTTGTTATCTTTACATCATTTGTTCCAGAGTGGGCAAACATTACGCATATTTGATCACCGTATGGCAATGACCGTAGACGGCACTGCAATTGACCGCATCGCGCCACGTGCGAGACGTAACTACAACTTCCTGCTCCCCTCTCTGTCGCACCACCGAGTTTCCCAATTCACCCCTATCGTCATCCCTATCTGGCGCGGAAAATTGTAAGGGCTGTATCCGACGCTGCCTCAGGATATTCAGTTGACGTCGCGACGCCGCGGCGGCTGGATGCGTGGATGGGTGTCCGAGTTTCGCCTGTCTATCGTCTTTCGTAAACTAAATTTGCATGGCGTGGGTGTAACGCAAGTTTTCGCAAGTTGCGCGGCCGAGTGCATTCGTTCAGTGGTATCCTGTAACTGCATAGTTTTATGACAGAATCGTTTGTATTGGTGTGGTGTGTGTTTAATGATGTTTTATGGATAATTATAAAAGTTTTTGAAAGTAAACAAAACAAAACGTAAATATTTTGTGATTAAAAGGAACGTAAACGACTCAGAACTTGATAGTGAAGTGTTATTTACTTATTTGTGGTGAGTTATATTTATATAAATTAAGACTTCTTTGTTTCGTTATGTGTAAAAAATGTTTGTATTCTTTGTGAAAAGATAAATAACAATTTTAAGGTTCCTATGTAATTTATTCCTTTAAAGTTCAGGTAGTATATTAACTGCATAACACTTTTAGCTGTACGCTGTATTATTATTATCGTTGCATTACTTCTAGTTGCATCACAAGACATTTAGTTTAGTATGTTCAGTTCGATTCCAGAAATAAGTCAAGCGTGTGTAGATTACATGTATCAGTTGGTTTAAGAATTTATTCAAAGATGAGTTTTTTCTTTATTTACATAAGATTTTCAGTAAATAATTTGTAGACGCACAGATACCGCACATCGTTTACAAAGACATTTTTTTTTAAATAATAATAATAGTCAGGTATTAGTTTGCAGTATTTGTTATTTATAACATTCGTACATATTATAATGCTTGTAAATAACCAACCATATGTAATTAAGTTGGCTATTTTCTACGAGTCACGCTAATTAACGTTTTTATTTGAGAAGACAATCGATCAAGTGAGCCGGACGTTAAGTGACGGCCGCAATGAATTGCCGAAACATCGATGGATGCTCAGGTACGTTACGGCGTTTAATTAGAAAAGGGGAAAGCAGTGAACAGAAAAGGTATGTTGAGGGATGTTAGGTAGGGGTATAAATGTTCACTTTTTTAAGACCTATAAGTTTTTGTTATTTGGTTGTCTTCTCAGGTCGGTTAAAATTGAGAGAAGAAGCATATGCGAGACCGTTGGTGGCTCAGAGGTTAAGCATTTGACATGCAATCTTTAGGTCTTGGGTTCGAATCCGGCCATTTTAGATTTACAAACAAATGTACATTTATCCCATGTCCTTATTGTGACGGAAAACATCGTGATGCAACCTGCATATATCTGAGAAGAAATTCAAAGATATGTGTGAGGGCAACCTACACTGGGCCAGCGTGGTTGACTATGGCATATTCACCCCTAACTTAGGATAGGCTCCGAGCCCCTCAGGGGACGTATAGTTAGCTGATGATAGATAATATGTTTAAATAATTAAATTAAGATAGACCTTCTCATGTTTATATGCCAAATGTATGTAGTCTTAGTGACCCATTTGTGTTCAGTAGAGCAGGGCAATAAAGCAGTGTATCATGTATCAGGGCTGTATTGCAGGACGCGTGTAATCTATCCGCGGACATTAAGCTATCGTGTTGGGATTAATTTGCGCTGCCAAGGTAATTACTTTCGGGTCACGGATGCCCCCTTTGTATGGGCGTCTCGTTACCTTTGAATGTAATGGATTAGGATATACAGTAGACGAACTTCTGATACATTTCACGTTGTCTTAATAAATTAGTGGTGAGATCTAGAGTATACGTGTATGTAGTTAGTATGTTGAGATTAATGAATTGTTAAAATGGAAAATATTCCATGGAATTTACGTACAAATAGCTTATAGTTTACTTGTCTATATTTCATCATGTGACGTAGCAAAGATGACGAGACATAAATCTCTCGATACAACATCTTTCCCTTCCCTTATTACACATCTCCAACATGTCACTCGTGAAATTACAACAATGTAAATCCTTTAGAATCTATTACGTTTTTTGCAGATAATATATTTTTACGTGGCATTTTTTCCGGAGGAAAATATTGTATTTTGACGAAATCAGCTACGACAAAATGTTTTAAACAATTACGGATCAAATAATATATTGAGTTGCAGAGACTTGAGAATATACTTAAAAAGAGAAGAGAAGAGAGAGAAGGGAGTGACAAACCTAGTACACATTTTGTTGTTAAAATTTCATTTCTTTATCTATATAATCCGGTTTATTTTACATTAAGTCTGAAGGCACGCGTTGCAATACAAATTGAATGCGGTACGTGTTTACGAATGTGCCCGCGCCTCCTCAACCGCAGGATCGATTGTACCGAGCCAGACCGCTCACGCACGTCGCTACAAATTTGTGTATGAATACAAATGCTGTATTATTGACTTCGTCAAGTTTTTATTTATCATGTTTATTACACTACGCGTACCGTAGCGTACAGACAATGCCGTCGTCGATAGCATGCCGGAATTATACAGGTTCGAATCACGAAAAACGATCTCTCGCAAGTCATGTCCATGAAATAAACTTACCTTTGGGAATAATGGTATAACGTCTAATAATTTTGAACAATAAAATTTAATGTATAGTTCTCTTAATCTGTATAAAATGATCATGAAGTTTGAAGTCTCAGAAATTATTCTTAATATTTGAAATGGTACCCTTAAACATTTACTTAAATGTAGTTACAAAATTATAAATGCCTTTCTTCATTAAGACATTGTTTTCGTTGACAGCTATTGATGTGTGTAAAGATTATAGACGTTGTGGGCATGTAATATAATTATGAGTAACACGATCGCGAGGATCGATCCTGTGCCGGAGCGGGAGCCGGCGACGTAACGCGACACTGAAGCCCCACACCGCGCAACTCTATGTCTGATCACCAATTATGTGCTAAACTTATGTCAACATACTTGCAATTCAAAAGTAATACTTTACTATATTCAATGATAATCAATTAATTTAACTACAATGTGCTACTTCTATACTACTTAGGAAGAGATGGATTGCGGCTGATATGATTGATCAGGAGGACAAAAACCTAATGCGCCGCCCTCACGTAGAGTTGGATAAGAAGAGCTAGATGATGATGATGATGTTCTCTTTCCGAAGCTAGAACTGAATTAATTGCCCTAGTGTTGTGGAATATGAATTGTTCACTACTCAATATGATCTTTTTAGATTGTGTGATTGGAGAAATTCATGAATAAATTAAAAAAAGGTACACTCAAGCTCTTAATCTAGTATACCAACCATAAGTGTGTGCACAGAGTAACTAATAGTGAAGAAACTTAATAACATGCAGGGTGTTGTGGTCAGCGGCCGCAGAAGGGCGCTGGAGGTTCCGCGGTCGCTATGTGTATTAAGTTGGCCGGAAGCCTTTGTGCAATCACTCGCCGGCCACCGACATGCTAACTTAGCAACATCGTATCAACTGATGCAGTTATTGTTTGTTAATGCACTTCTTGTATTATACTCATTCTTGGAGAAAGTGTACAGGTGTATTATTCAGAGAGTTGATGTTGTGTGAGATCTTTTTTTAATGTTATAATATTGTGGCAAAAGAGCTAGCGGCCATCTGAATTCAATAAAGCGACCGCTGCCAATAGACATCCGCAATTTTAGATGCGTTGCCAACATTTAATCGACGCAGGAGGGAAGGCAAACCCTTCTCCGACAAATGCACTTCACCTTCTCATTCTTCCATCATAAGAAAAGGGTGGGAAAGAGGACTATAATTAGGCCTCCGGCTTGCTCACTCATCGGACTGTACTCGGAATGCTTCCACTTGTCTTCTGTGTGGTCGTGGTATTGCACCGGTCTAACCGGCCCATTCGTGCAACAGATGTTGTTGTTGCTGTCGTTTACTACTGTAATACCTACTATAATCTACACTAAGTGGCCGCTGTAGTCAACTAATTAAAATAATTGATTAAGTTTACATATAAACTAGCCTTAAGTTTGTTTGCGTGCGACAGAATCTCTTGCTAACGTAACATTCGCATAAATTTTTCATTTCTTCGTTTTTATTGCGAAACTGGTTTTGTCTATTGATGTTTTTTTATTTGTCCAGCAATCGTTTGTTAGTTTTTCGTTTGGTCAGCGCGAGCATTCATCGCTCGTGTGGATATCGAAACGTTTCAATTGATATATGGTTATATTTTTAGTTGAAACTTCTGTTACTACTAACGAACCTTTTGTAATATCTAAAATATATTCTAAATAAAGTGAATTTATCTTATAAAAAATGCTTTTGTTGTATGAATTCAAAGTTTTTATTTTCAAACTTCGATGCATGCAGTAAATGTATCGGTGATGCATGGGGGCGCTGGCGGCACGTATTGCTCGCGACCGACTTCCGCTCGGCTGGCCCAAGTTATTACATCCGCTTCCAAATGAGCGCCCCACGAGATGGTCACTACATCGTTAATTGAAAGTTTACCCCGCACACTGTCCCCACCCTCGCATCCTGCTCCCTGCGCCGCTTATAATGTGATAAAACTCTTTTAGAGTTTTTCGCACGATGACTTAAATATACTACTTAATTATGACGCGCTAACAAGCAATAGTTGGTTTTATTGTAAAGTAACAGAGTGAAACAAAATCATTTCATTTAAAGACACTTAATATTCAAGTAAAGGTAATTTATAACTTTTAATTAAGTAAATTTTTCGCTTTACAAAACTAAAATGGACGAAAGAGTTTCTTTTTTTGACCTTCAATAATTTTTTTAACATTTCAAAGAGTAAAATGTTTTATTTTATTGCAACAACAAATAAAGATAACTTAAAAAATACAAAGATTCTAAATAAAGTAAAAGCGGAACGATATTTAAATAGAAACAAAACGATTTAGATCAGAGAATGGATGATATTGCATTTGCTTCAAACGAAGCTAACTGAAACAAATCGAGCTACACGTATCTACATCTGGCCTTTATATTTATAACCTCCAGCTACAGGATTCACGTTGTCGATTTCCCCCGGGATCTCACCGGCGCTAGCGCGCTGCTCGCACACTTTGCTGCTTGTACGACGGGAATGGGGACAGTAGTACACTTAGTGCTGTAAAAGTGGATTAACACCCAGTATTATACGATGGGCACAAACCATCGGTGGAATTTATCAAAACCCAGGAAGTTGGCAGCTGTTAAATTCTCGTCATTTTGTGTAACCTCCGGAGTCTACTGTTGCTGTATGTTAACGCTAGTAACTTTATAGGCCTTTCTACGTTGTTTTATTAAAACGTTTAACTTTATTTTTACTTATTGTTCTTTCAATTGTATCAGAAACAAATAATCTCACAATATAGAAACACTTTATTACAAAAAAATGTGACCATCATGCCAGGAAAACAATTTCTGTAAGCGTTGCTCTCATACGATTCGCTTTTAAAAGACCTTCCAGTACCATAACTAATAGAGCTACGAGTTATGACCGAACGAGAAATGGAAGTTTAAAGGTATAATTTGTGATATAAACCTAATTCAAAATTTAAAAAAAATCGGTGATGAGACTGGCCATTGTAAAGTACATTTTTTTTTATTTCAGCCAACAAATCTTTAGTAGTAGCGTAAAATAGCTCCACGAGACCCGAAAATAGATTTATAATACCCGCATCTCCACCGCGACTTTTGCCGACATTACAACAAAGGCTGTGAAAGAAACACCTAATTAAGCTTCAGCCACATAAATTGGCCGTTTAAAATGAAAAATAGCGGTCAGCGCGGTAGCGGGTCGGCAGCGGGTCGACAGGCCCGCGGCGACCGGTGGGGAGAAAAAAACCACTTTCCCTACATACGGCACTGATTCTCTTGCAAAATTAACGTGTGGACATTTTTCATTCGCATGTGTTGCTTTTTGCTCAAAAACGAAGCTCCCCGCACGACTGTAAATAAACAAACAAACGGTCCTTTTAAAAAGCGGTTACGGTTTACTCTTTCGTAAATTGCATTTTATAAACAAGAATGGAAAAACAGTGTTACAAATAATTTAATAAGCATTTATCTAATAACATATCTGCTTTAAATAAGAATATCACTAAGTCACAAAAGCTATTCAGGACTATAAAACCTTTTACTGCGAGAATTTGTACAATTTGAAGCTACTTTACGTCAGTAAAATATATCTTTATTATACTACAATTTAATCCATGCTTTAGTAAGATAAGCTACATAGTATAATTCAAATAAACGTCTCACAATAATTCATATGAAAGAAAATAATATTATAATTTTTATAGTCTCGTACGGAGCGCCGTAACTTGTGCGGAGGCAAATATCTCGCCCGCACATATTAAATTATATCGATTAGGATAACTCCTTACATTTCGTTGAAATGGCGTTTTTCTTCGCGGAATACGTCCTTTGTAGAGCTTCTTTTATACCAATTTATGTACAAATATGTGGGCCAAAGGGAAACCGTTCAGAATTTGTTGTGACATAGATCGAATAAATAGAGGTTAAAGTAAAATGAAATCCTTTGGTCCTATTGAGGTAGCTGCGACTATAGACTCTACTGCTTTTTTGTACTTTCTCAGATCTTAGTATTGGATTACATAAAACTAATATTAATAATAATATACTACATGAGTTATCTATGGTTTTTGAGACCAAACTCCCTTTATAAAACATATCAACATCTGTCATTATCTTTGACAAATTAGAGACAATAATATTTTTTATACAGTGACTTTGGTCTTAGAAACCAAAGAATAGTAATAAATCGATATTGTAAGAGAATGCGTGCAGGTAATCGATTCTTAGAACATGGTAACATGCGTGATGCATCGCTAATCGATATCAGTCGCGGCCCTCTTACTATAAACATTAATCTATTTCCACTTAAGGTAAAGGCATAGATAGACAGTAACATATTACATGGGAATAGAGAATATTATAATTTCTTAAGTATACGCTAGGTTAAAATATTTTATGTTTATTTTGAGCATATAATCTAAACTATTCCCATTATAAAAGTGTAAAAAGGTGACTTTTTGGAATTAAGTTTCACCTCTTTATATGTTCAATCACTTACCAAAGTAATTCTATAGATGGCAGCTCAGTTGTCTCGGTGTCAAATAGCGTGACACAATCACTTGTAGCACTATATTGCTTGATCTTGCGTTCGCTCTACTGTGAAATATAAATACAATGGTACTTTCATTCCAGTGATTTAGATAACTCGCTAATTCTGTCAAGTTTTCGCTAGTTCCTACGAAGCAACAATTTTGTATTTAAATGATTTTTAAAAACAAAAACAACACCCTTGACGGTAGACTAGAGGGGTAGGCAGAAACCACGAACTTTCATTTGGTTCGGTCCTGACACACCTCTCTCGCTTCCACAGTCAATATTTTAGACGTACAATTTTTCCTGTTTTCTCGGCTTTCACATATTGAATGAGTTTATTTTTATTTTATCTCAGTTTGTGCTCCTTTCAGTGTATGGACCGTTGGTTAGTTTTAGTCAACAGCTGAAATACCGGAGCCCCGCTGTCGTGCAGCGCACCGGACAGAGTGCAGTTTCACTTTGCTTCGGTTTTGTTGCTCTTTTGATAATATGAATAATAAAACTTCGACTTTGAACGTTTCATCGTTTAGAAGTTATGATCGGTTAAGTATACTGTGTGTTTTTGATGTTTACTGTAGGTTTCTGAGAATAAAATCTCCGTTTAAAAAACATCGTTATCTCTGTATTGTCAAAGATATTGATAGGGATGAAGATATGTTTTATACAGAGATTTTTTACTCAGAAAAAAAATAAAATTTGCATCATTAAGTACAGAATATTTTCCACATAATAACTGGGAAGAATAAGTTTAACTTTAGCAGTATTTCAAATCTTATACGTCTTTGGTCAGTTAAGAATAAAGTGTTTTTCATTTAGTCCGTAAGAGGTCGTGGCCCACTTTAAAATCTTGTGGTATTCAGCGTATAGGTCATCTATCAGGTTGCGAAGACAAAATTACAATACGTAAAATCTATTATCTCTATTCTTATGAATGCTTTATTTTTCAATTTCACGGTAGCTAGCGTTTTATCAAAACGGTCTTCAAGAGCATTTACCTAGCTTCAGATAGTCGAGTCGGCCGGCGGCCTTACTAAACTAATATGTAATTCTGTCGGCCCATTTGTTCCGGGTCAGTGCTCGTCTGAATTATTTTATACGGGTCTAAGGGACGTCGGTTGAAGACGTTTTTTTTATAGTTTACGACAAGTATTATCTTGCTTGCATTACTTATTATAAATTTCATGAAAGGTGTAATTCTAAAAGTATGTATAAAAGCAATGGAAGATTTACTTTTTTATCATCCACAAAAATATTCTGCACATATTTTAAAAAAACAATAGTAAATTGGAACAGTAAAATAAAACTCGGATATAAATAGCAAAGCAAACATTTCTCCGATAGAGTACGTCGTCAGGCCGCTGTTCCACCAGTTAACTAAACCCGATGCGTAAACCGTACTAGCCTGCTCGCATTGTTACCTCAAACTAATTGTTGTCGACCATTTTTAAAAATATTTATGTCCTCTGACTGATTTTTTATAGGACGAGTTTCAAATAAAACGATAGAAAAATCAATTAATATATTTTACAACCAGCAAAAATCCAGATTGACCTAGTCTAGATAAACTGCATTGAACTGATAAATTGACTTTCTATTGACTCAAACAATCATCTGTTATACACAGTTGAACTGACCTGAACTGTTATCTCAAACTCCAACAAAAACATATCGCCGAACAAAGTGAAACTTCACCCATCAGAGGGATCGTCCAGTTCGCTTCTACTCCGCTAGCATAACAGTGTACGACGTAACTAACCACCAGCCAACGCAGAAAGGAATCCTCTTTGTAACAATCAAATAATTGTTCGCCAGAGTTATGCGAACGCGCCCGCGTGTCTTATACCAAGCGAGATTCATCGCATACTATGTTAACTAGTGTACTTTATAGAACTTTGGCTTTAGACCGATTTAGTTTAGTTTAACTGGTGCAATGTTAAAGTTGAATCGATACAAACATACATCAATTCATTTAAAAAGTAAAGAGGTCCGCTATGACACTCTGAAGTAGAATTCCTATCAAATCGCACCTCACTGTCGTCGCACAAAATAGGATAAGCTGTCTGAATAAGTAATCATATAGTAACGGACATAGATATATACTCGCTAAAACCATTACATTCGTATCAATAGGTTAAGTAAGGTTATACTATTTAAACATGTCGCGGTATGAAATACTCAGGAACATTCACTTAAAAATCTAGGTCCTAAGCTTTTGTCGTAGTTGACCCTAATCACAGGCGTCTCGGCTGCCTTACTGACTACACTGTACTCCACTACTTACGGTACTTTGTGGTAGCTTCCACTAAGTATAATCCTAGTTCTTGAACGTTTTAAGAACTCTGTTCTAGATTTTGTAATTTCCTACTTTGCGGAATTAATGCATGTTACAATTCCAGTAGACATTTTAAATTCTTGGAAATGTTATGTATATTGCAGTCTTTATTTTTCTCGTCATTTTTTGATAAGGTCTTCATACCTTAGACCGCAATAATCAAATTGTATTGTTAAAGTGAACATGAACAGGAAATAAATGAGGCCGCAATGATCGCGTATTAGTTTAGGCCGGCGCGGCTTTGTCCTTGCCAGTCGACTGGATAATACATAAAGAATATGATATAGTTTCTATAAATAAATTGAAATAAGTGTTATTTTTTAAACATGAACGTTTAATTATCATTAACCATATTAAATGCATGAATTAAGTTAAATGGAACATCGTACAAGATGAAGAATTAAAACATTACAACAGCAGAGAAACACTACAATTTTTTTCCATTAAAAATAAACTTAAAAGCCATAAAATACAGTATTTTTGTTTCTTTTTACTTTGTTTGCAATACCAATCACATTTTTTTCATGTTATGATTTGAATGTGGGGCGTAGCGCGGCGTAGGACTGGCGTAGCTGCATTACAAAGCGTCCCTGCGCGGCCGCTACGAGCTACGAGTCGCTACGAGCATTACACGCCATGACTTTGTGCTCATCATTCTGACAGATTCTTTCATCATTTGTCGTACATGCCCGTTGTGTAAAAGATGTAAAAATCAGCTCTCTAGACCGTAAACCCGCGGCTTATGACGGGAATACAAAATGGGAAAACTACGCGCTTTTAATATTTTAATCTGAAAATATAATTTAACAATGACTAGACCAAATAAAAAGTTTGTGATATTTTGACAGTGATTTAAATAGTGACTATTCAAGGATTATACATATTTTTGGTGAAATGCATTAAGAAAAAAGAATTTTAAATGGGAAGTTTGAAAAAAGAACACATTCTTAAAATCATTGTAATTTTAGTTGTCTTTTCTATTCATGTTTCTCTATACGTTTCTACAAAAAGTTATATTTACTTTAAATATGTTTATCATATTACTTTTGGTCCTTCGTGCCGGATCATGAAACCAAATGTAGATTTTCTAAATTTCAATTTTTCTTTTTTCTTAATGCCATTTCACAAAGTTATGTAAAGTATATAAAATAATCCTATGTCTGATTTTTCATGCTAAACCATGGACATTCGGAATAATAACGAATTAATTGGTCGCTGATAAAATGAATATTAGGTCTTCTGACATTACCTTTAATAACGAGAATAATTAAATACACACTTGATACTTTACATTTAACTCGCTCTTTGAAATGATAACACAAGTATCAACCAGTTTCCGACTTCGCATATATTAAACGCCGGAACATTCTCTACTCGCGACCCGCTGCGTTGCGCTGCGCTATGCTGCGGTGAACGCAAAGTTTTTACGCTAAATTGGGAACTAAATTTAATTTTAATTCACAAAGTTGGACCTCCCGTTGTCATATCTTTCGCTTGTTGAAAACTTCGTCACTATCTCAAAATGTTTAGTGTGCATTGTTTGAAATTATTCTATGAAGTTATAAAATTGTGGTAAATCAGTTTTTTTTTATATTTTGACCTATAAAAACGTCAAGAATAACGTCAATAAACAATACAAAATGGATGTATTTTGTGTTGATTTTACCAAAGTTAGCTTTGGCTAGTTAGTAACATTTATATTTATGTTTCTTACGTTAAGTTAACCGTGAAACCAGTAAGTAGTGTAAAGTTGTGGTTACAATCCAATTACTAAACACCAGACTAACTTTAACTGAAGTTACTCAGGAAGTTAATTTTCAAGTTCTTATTAGTGTAGTTGTTTACCTGAGGTTAACAGATGACTACATCTCCTTGAAACTGTTTAAAAGACTTAACTTGTTCTGAAGATGTTTATCTCTTGCTAGTTTTAATTTCTACTTTCCTAGTTATTGAAGCGTTAGTTAACTGACCTGATATATATGATTTAAATTTTCATATAAAGTTTTATAAACAAACATTTAAATTAAAAATTCTTTTATTAGACTTTCGGTACTGAAAAGTGCTTTATATTAAAACTAATCGTCAATGGTTATATTAAAACTACCACAGGATATTTTTCTAACGCAACTTATTAACTTTGTTTTAAAATGTATTTTATTTAAATTTGTAGTTTACTTCTTCGAATAGTTACCATGATAGTTTATTTGACGACTCATCAAATGGCTTTTTAATGCGATGACAAACAGAATCCTTTGTTATTGCACTTCTCTTGCTTTGCTATAGTACCAATTGGTGTCTAATGTAGCGACAAAATTAACTGTCTTTAAAATGTTTCTTTAAAACTGCATCACCACATTTATTTGAAGAAATCTTATTAATATTATAATTGACAATGTTTGAATGGATGGTTGCTATTAGGTTTCTCCAGAAATTCGGCAAAGGTTAGAACGTATTGTAGAAAAACACATAGGCTTGTGATTGTTATTTTTTTAATTCCGCGCTAATAGAGCCGCGGGCGATAGTTATTACTAGTACAATAATTTATTTTTGGCCTGTACATAAACTTGTCAAATAGACTACATTTTCCCGCACTGTAAATTAAACATGAGAAATCTAAGGGCCTTGTTTTATAGCTTAATTGTGTCATGATTAGGTTGTGGTTCTACGCGCGATGACTCAGCAGTTTCTGTGAGATCGTATTGAACGTGAGATGTACATTCAATTAACTGGGAGCTAATAGATACATCATCTCCGCGGCTGGACGCCAGCCGCACTAATAACGCTGCCCGTCCGGCTGGAAAACATTGCGGCTCCGGTGACGTCACTCACGAGGACAGCGCCATGCAATATAAATGGAAATGTCCCATCTAATGACACAAATCTTTTCTAAAACTGCTACGTCATATGTTCATATAATTTACATAGATTGGATTCAAACTTGTACCAAAAAAAAGTTATTACGTTTGTTTTTTTTTCTATTGATCTCAACGTATTTATTCCAAATCCATACATTTTGCCCGTTTTCATTTCACTTAAAACAGTAGATGTTTGTTGGGATATGATGCTGAAGATCGTATACTCATCATTTGTAATTGTATAAAGGTTAAGCGATTTCGGAACATGGTGTATATAAAAAATTTCTAGAAAAAATAAGAACACATATGAGGTAAGGCCGTGAAAATATTTGTAGAAGCAAGAAGATGTTATGAATATCAATGTTGTGCGGGATCAGAGGCGGCGACGTCTGAATTTATAAGATCAGATGTTATTGAGCCGCACGTAGGGGCGCCGCGAGATACAATCTAAGTGGATTTACACAGCTTTGTAGCTGATGTAATGACTATAGCGGTGATAATTACAATTAACAACCACTGTTGCTTAAAATACGACACGACTAGCGTTCTACTTGTTTTGGAGTGAAATAACAAACGGGAAGCTTTAGGATAGGTCATTTATTTGATGTTTTGTTATGGCCTCATTTTAGTCCATGTTCCTTTCCCACCTTTTCTTATAAGGAAGGGATGGGAAGTGGAAGTGGATTTAACGGAGAGGCATAGGAAGAGGATATATCCTTTTACGTTCTCTGTCGATTAAATTACCTTTTGATATGATAATGGGCAAACTACAAATGATTTTAGAACAGTTAGTAGTCATAAATAAGTTCACAGTGGTTTAGATAAGAAGAGAAGTGAAGAAGAAAAACAAACTATATAATATTAGTGGAGCTTGTCATCAGATTTGGATAAGTTTTATATCACATGTATATACATAAATGAAATAGATATATAATACATAATATATTATATAATTTGTACTCTACAGTTGGAAGATTATTATGAACGAATGAGTTAATATATAACTAGAAGTAAACTGAGATATGAACATAAGTGGCGACATTTCAGCCGCAATATACCGACTTGTAGACAGGCTGCCTGCTTACACAACACATATTAACAAAGTTCATTTTAAATTACTATTTAATAATTCTGATGATTTTATTTTATTTTATTATCAATCGTATAACTATTTTTAGAATTATATAAAAAGTCGTGTCAAAAACAAATGGATTACGATGAAACAAAAATAAAACTGTTTTATTTATGGAAGAATCGCAGTTGGAAATAAAAATGATCTCATCAAAAGCTTTAGGTTTTTTCCACGAAGCTGTCAAATATTTAAAGGCACGCCTCAGTCAGGTGGCGCGCGAATTTAATATTTGAAACATTCAAACATTCCTTTGTTGAAGATATGGCTGGTATTTATTTATTGGAATTTAATTTTAACGACTTCTTCAGTAAAAAATGTTGGAAATATTGATAGAGTGCTTAGAAAAAACCCATTTTACATACTGTCTTTTGATAGTTTCACATTAGTTGATTTAGTATCTTTAGACCCTATACTACTAAATAATTATACTACTACTAAATCAAGTAATGTGAATAATTTTGGCTTACATTTTGTTTCACACTAAATGAATATTTAGTTTAAATTAATAAATAGTGGCTTTAGGAATTATAAAAAAATATTACTAGCAATTCTTCAAATAGTAGTTTAGCCTACAATGATATATACAGTTATTGCAAATATTTTGGAGAGTTATAATTATATTGGTGTAAGGAATTTTGTGTTAAATTTTATACGAAACATATTTCACACAAACTTTAGCTAAAACTTAATTTGTATATACAAGGGTAAACAGAGACTTAGCGCCCAACTAATATTAAGTGTTTTAGCAGAGCCTTCACTGTGCGGTATAATTTAACTTTGCTAAGTACGTATTTGGCTGTTCAAAGTTTCTTGTTCAATACAAAACATTTTCAATTATTTTACATGTAATCGTTTTAGTTAGAGGCCACAAAATTCACATGTTAAAATATGTTATAAATTTTTGATAAGGTTTAAAATAAGTATTATGCGACCAATATCAGAAGTCACCTTATTTCAAAGATTCTTTTAACTATTAGCAATTGGTGCTGAAAAATTTAAAAAACTTGTTTATTTACCTAACAGTTTACGACTGAATAAAGTTAAAAAAGATATTGTAACTTGTGAATGTAGAATTAAAATAAATACGAACCACAAAACATGGCCGTATAAATATCTACAAGTAAGTATCGAAACAAATATAAATGAGATTTAACTTTTATTCCCCGCAAGTATACTGAATGCTGAAAACTGTTTAAAGTCATGTAAGTGTATAAAGAGGCGAATGCGGAAATCCCCGAGGATTGGCACAATGTGCATTTAATCCGGAATCCAGTATCAAGTTCCCGCATCGAGTTCCAACTTTCAGTGCAGTTGAGTAAGAAAGTCAATTTAAAACTGCCTTTAACTATATCGCTCTTAAATGAGGACAAATGAACTCTCGGAAACAGAACATAAATGACTAACCGTAAGTTTCTGACACTAAAATTTCCTTTTAAAACATATTGTTATCTCTGTTTTTAGCCGACTTCAAAAAGAAGGAGGTTATCAATTCGACTGTATTTTTTTTTTTTTTTTTTTTTATGTGTGTTACCGCGAAACTCGGCCCCTGGTGGTCCGATTTTGATAAAAAATATTTTAATCGAAAGGAAGTGCTTGCAGGTGGGTCCCATTTTTTTGTTTTTTTTTTTAAATAACTAGAAGACTAGTAGATTTTGAATATAGCTTCAAAATTTGTTGCGGAAATTAGGGACATTTTTGCTTTCAGCGCTTACGTAGGCTAAACTATAGGACCTACATAAAAATGATGTATGGCGAATTGTAGCTCTTTAAATGTGCTAAATAAAAGTCCGCGATAGCATATATCTATCTTTTATAGTTTTCTCACAATAACCATTTTTTTCTTTAGAAACATTAATTAAATTCATGCCCTATTTCCGACGCTATTATTCAAGTTCAGTATTAACCCTTATGTAAATAAATATGTTCATTATCAAGAGAATTTAATGTAGATTATATTTGCAATTGAAACTATATCATTCTGTCTAATAGTTTAGGAGATATCGTAAGAATAAAATTACGCGGAAACGAAAAATGCTACATCGCGTTACAATGAATAGCACAAATTTGCTTTCTGGGCTTACGTAGGTCAAACTATATGACCTACATTAAAATGATGTATCGAGTAATTATAGATCCTTAAATTTGCTAAATAAAAGTCTCAGGTGGCATATATCTATCATCTATGGATGTCTCACAAAAACCATGTTATTATGAACAAACTTCGATTAAATTGCACACGAAAAACAGCGTCGTAAGCTTACGGCGCTATTATATTATATTCGATATGAATCCTTATCCAAATAAATATGTTTGATGGCTAGAGTATTAAATACAGATTACATTAGCCTTTAAACTATGTAATTCTGATCAATAGTTTGGAAGATATTAAATTATTAAAAACTACGCGCATTCGAAAAATGCTACTGCGGCGCGCGGCTGGACAAAATTAAAGGCACGCTACGATGTATTAGTTCGTTAATTTTCAATTTGTATACCGATTTTGATAATTATTTCATTGTTTAAAGGATAAGTGGTTATCTGGTGTATTCTAAATTAGTTTTTGAATTGAAGTACACACATATTAAATAGGAAAGTCCTTTTCTTTATTTGTCTTATTTATGTCCTTATACGTATTAAGGAAATTTGTAATTAAACTTCAAATTCACTAAAAATTGAGAAATAAAACAAACATTTTAAGAAAAAAAAATAGCCGACTTCAAAACAAAAAAAAACTATCTCAAACAAAATGCGCTCAAAAGTAACTTAAAAAAAAACAATTTCAAACAAAATTCACTCAAAAGTAACATAAAAAAACAATTTCAAACAAAATGCATTCAAAAGTACCATAAAAAACAATCTCAAACAAAATACACTAAAAAGAAACAAAATAATGTCATGAAAACTTCTTTCTTTCTTTCTTCTCTCTTTCAAAAACCCTCTAAACTCTAAAGAAAGTTCTCTTCTTTCTTGTAACATGTCTATATTGTATAATTATTGTTATTTTGGAGTCGGTTTCGGCCTAAGTAGGGACATAAACGTAAGTATGTCTAATACATCTCAAATATAAAATGTCACCTATTTACTTCGGCCGACACCGACTGCGAAATAACAATAATTATACAATATAGACATGTTACAAGAAAGAAGAGAACTTTCTTTAGAGTTTAGAGGGTTTTTGAAAGAGAGAAGAAAGAAAGAAAGAAGTTTTCATGACATTATTTTGTTTCTTTTTAGTGTATTTTGTTTGAGATTGTTTTTTATGGTACTTTTGAATGCATTTTGTTTGAAATTGTTTTTTTATGTTACTTTTGAGTGAATTTTGTTTGAAATTGTTTTTTTTTTAAGTTACTTTTGAGCGCATTTTGTTTGAGATAGTTTTTTTTTGTTTTGAAGTCGGCTATTTTTTTTTCTTAAAATGTTTGTTTTTTTTAATATAATGATAGGGATGACGATATGTTTTACACAGAGATTTGGTCTTAAAAATCCATGGTAACTATTGTTTTTGAAAGGACAAACTTAATAAAGGATTCTAGAGATTTTATTAAAAAAACTGAAGATTTAATCGATGCTATGAACGTTATCGAAGCAACTTGACCTAGAGAAAGTTTTAGTGTGAAATCCGAGACGAAATCGAGCGTCGAACAAACTTCCATTCGAAATCTTTGAGTTCGCTTCGAGCACTCGGATGAATAGCATTCGTTTGTACAGCGACTGTGAATGATGTGAATCACATCCCTTTGAAATCTGCGGAAACCTTGATCATGTGTTGATTGAAGTATACGCTGTTCACATTTCCGAAATTCTTTGAATAATAAAGTTTACTGATATCTTCAAAATGTTTTAATCATTCCACCGACATAAGTTTAAATTATCTCAAGGAAATGTTAATGGTTGACAATGGATAAGAAAATCAGTATTGTTAAACAAGGTGGCAGTCTTGGCAGCGATAATAATTGGAAAGATAATACCAAATAATATCTTATTTTGTTCCGTGGCTGAAATAGAGTGACATATTTGAGTAAAAAGGGACAGTAGTTTTTCTTATTACTCACGATTCACTCATACAGTATTATAAAGATACAGTTACGATAATAACTAGACGAAATGGCGTGTACCTAGTGTACACTAATCTAATCTATATACATATAAAAGAAAGTCGTGTTAGTTACACTATTTATAACTCAAGAACGGCTGAATCGATTTGACTGAAAATTGGTGGGAAGGTAGCTTAGAACCAGGAAACGGACATAGGATAATTTTTACCTCGTTTTCTGTTTTTTATTCCGCGCGGACGGAGTCGCGGGTAAAAGTTAGTTATTGTTAAAATAAACGTTGTTTTGAACTTCTTGTAATTAGTGAAAGAATTAACACTGATGTCGCAGAGAGTCTGCGAACAAATACAAGTTAATTGAGCGCGAAGGTAAATTGTTTTAAAATCTTTGAGCCGAGGCGTGCGGTGCAGCTGCCACCGCTAACGAACTTCGGACAGCAATTAAACTGGACATTAAGGAAAAAATTTACACGATTTCTAGCTGTCTGAAGTTGTTTTCAATTTTCCTATATTTTAAGATATGTGTGACAGTCTTAACGTTTTAGACACGCAGGCAAACTGAATATTTCTTCAGCTAGATAGACTTCCGTAATTTTTATAAAATGATTTTCTACATCTCTTTTATACAGATGACGAGGAACAATTTGACGTTCGACTGAGCGCTGGGCGCTCCGTCCGTTTGTTGGTTTTTAGTTAACTGCTGAATTGCGACAGAGACGGAATGGGGCGAGCGCTAACTTCATAAATTGTTACAGCGGAATGGACGATGAGGAAACAAGGCCGCTGGATGCGAAACTTTTATGAGCTTTTACCGTAATTAATGATTCATAGAAAAAGACTACATCTAAAAGCAATTTACGAATAGAAAATAGATTAAAAATAGATTTCTTTTACTTTGTAGTTAATAGTAACAACATAGTAAATTCCTTAAGGGAAGAAATTGGCCACACGAGATAAATTCCTTTGCTACTGGCTAGTTAAAACTTTTCAACCATCAATACAATACATAAAAAAAAGTATTCTTCTATTAATACACAAGTACGCGTTGTACATTTAACCGTGTAATGAGCGGCCGGCGGGTGTTCACGTATCGATTTAAGATAATTGCTCGCACGCTCGAGTCACTAGCGGCGCCTCGCTGTTGCCTCGCTAAGGGACAGGGGGAGGAGAGGGGGGCAATGGTGGTCACTCGATGCTTGCTTAAGCATCCGACCACTGATTTAGCGATCACAAAATAAATCAACTTAAATGAAAGCGTAAGCCTTTAACTGTATTAAACCAGAGAGACTCTTTTCCTTCGCAATAATTCAGAATTCTTGCAATGCACAAGCCCTTAAATAGAAATAAATATTTTCGTTCCATTTATTCGTAATAATTACCGTTATTTATTTCAAAGTGATGCTCCATTAATTAGTGAGGTTCGCATTAATTTCAGTCAATAATCAAACTGACTAATACGATTTATGAAAAATGAGAAGAAATAAGAATTAAACTATAAATCTAGTTAAATCCACGTAGTATATTCATCACGCGCGTTCACGCAAACAATAACAATTTAGGATTTGTGTACACGACCAATCAAATCGCGAGATTTTCGATTGATTGGAATTTGATTTGTCGTTGTTGTTGGTCGGACACATTTGCAGCGAATGCATTGGCCGATATTATGTGTATTTTGCAGAAAGCGATGCGAGGCGACGCGCTGCAGTAAATAAACGACGCGCGAAACAAATTGGATGTTGGTGCAGTGTGCAGGGTGCAGCGTGCAACGGGCGGGCGCGAGCCGGGGATAGGGGCGGTGTAATCCCACACGGAATTAATTAAGATTCTATCGTATTTTTTTAATATTCTTAATGAAATTTTATACGCTACTTTAATTATCGTTTTTTATATGTTTGTCATTTGTATGTGGGTAATGAAACCCAAACAGCGCATGTAACTAGTCATTTGCTGTTAATAAATGTTCAAATTTAAAATGAAGTCAGTATGCGGCGGTCAGTTTGTACTGGAAAGAAATCAATGCCAAAACTACGAACCGAACATAACGAGGACAGGAATACCGAAATTTATTGTGGTAAAATGTTATATACCACTTACGAAATTCTGACCATTTAGAGGTTAATTATATATATTGATTCAAGCAAGCATAATATTGGTTAACGATCGATTAATTTTGCTCAGTCGATTGAGGGAATCGAATCCAATTCATTCGCTTGGCTAGAAAGGGTTCGGCAGCTCGTCCCCCGCGCCCCCGTGCCACCGCGCCCCCGTGCCTTGCCGCAGTTGTCTTAATTCAATAAGAAGTGTACGGTTCACTTCATACGACGTATTGCGCTAAATGATAAGCGGTTCGTTGATTACGGACGGAAAATATTACCTGTATTATTTTAATACTTATATCAAATACCATGTTAGTTTTGTCGCCAACATATTTTGGTAGATACAGAGATCATTTTATATTGTTCTTTAGACATATTTTACTAGGTCTTATATTTAGGCTAGAATTTGCACGGATTCGTCTTTTACTTTATAGTAAGTTCCTAACTGAATAATATAAATTCGAAAGTTTAGATGGATGGGTGGATGTTTGATTCTGGCTTCAATATTTGTGACAATCGATCGATCAATACCTTCATTGATAAAATTTATATTAAAATTTGTGCTATTATGCGTAAAGTACACAAAAAATCTCATACTAATTTTGACATAATTGAAGATGACTTATCTTGTACGATGACGAAGATGACATTCGTGCTAGGCCAACACGTAACTCTTAATCCGCATAACGGATCTGGATGTATGGCACAGAAATTGATAACAGTCTGGAATAACGAAATGCTACTTAGTAAGTTTTTTCCTCAATTCCGCGCGGATAAAATCGCGGGCAATAGTTAGTTTAATATACATCCTAATACATATATTGTTACACAAGTTAAATATCAGAAGTTGTTAATAATTGGTATGATAATTAAATGGCAAAAGATAACAGAGTTGTTTACAACATTCGCGAGCTTGCGAACTGCACTGGCTGCGGAGTTGTAATCTGACCGGATATTAATTCAGATATGATTACCAATGGACATGTTAAGGTGATTAAGCATAAGTAACTTATGTTAATTTGACCAATGACTTTATTATACAAAATCTGGAATATTAACACGTAAACATGTAAAACCTATAAATGTTTATTTGTAAATTAAAAAAAAGAAACCCGACTGAAACAAATGACACCTCATTCGTCAAAATTAGTTCAATCGTTTAGGCTCTAGACCCATAAATACATAAATATATATCATACATACGCGAGCAAACATTGCCAACATAAAAATAATACAGTTATATATTATAGTATGTTATAATGTTAAACGGAAATAATAACTGGACTAATAAACTTCGTCGTTTCATTGGGTATTGACCTACAGAAATATCAATAAATGCCAACACAAGGATTTCGTAGTAAGGCCGTGTTCACAAGGACCACCGAACGTTCGCGCTAATCACTTTATTGGTTCACACATTCCAACGTGCCCTCGGATGAAGATATACTAACGTCGATAAAAGATCATAAAACTTAATAAACTCTACATTTTTGAAATCAAACAATACAATTATCTTTTAAATATTAATCTACTCTAGCTGTCATCTCAGAACAGAACTTGCTAAACGAATTCTGAATTTATAAAATACTAGCTTTCACCCGCAACTCCGTACGCGGGGAATGAGAAAGAAAACTTAATTAGTAGCATTCAAAACTATGTTCTACATCTGTGCCAAATTTCATCAAAATCCGTTGAGTCGTTCCGGAGATACCTTCTAACAAACATCCATCCATCCATCTAAACATTCGCATTTATAATATTAGTAAGATAAGAAATATTGTTTTTTAAACTGGTGAAATATTTGTAAGTTATTATTATAACTCGATAAAAACGGCTGTACTCACGTACTTAATCGTGTACGTTCGAAACTAGTCGGCTAGCTGCAAGCTCTTCAGAGGCTCTTCTTCAGGGTGAGTGGGACTGAGGTTATTTTTATATTTAGTTATTTAATATTGTTAATAGTTCGGAGTTCTGACCACAAATTGTAGGTAACTATAGCAATTACTGTCAAAAATAATGTCACTCATTACCTTTGTTGTCTTTAAGTCAATGTATCTAGAAATTGCCGTAATTTGCTTAAGTAATGTTGTCCTTTCAGTCTTTAACGAGCATCCAAAGAGAATTCACTATTTGTCCGTTATTATGTTAAGTTTCTTAACTTTTGTTAATAATATAAATTCGTGGTGTCTTTGGTTACAAACCGGCCGTGATACAAACCAATCTGGTCTAGATACCTGGTAGGTCTAGAGGCCAAGTTAAAAGTTTGACGTAAGTATTAAGAAATCTAGATATTTTTGTGGCTTAAAGAGTAAATATTGAATTGATAATAGAGTGAAGCAGAAGTTATTACTCTGTGGGAACATATGGTCATAATAGACATATGGATATCACATGTCAGAGCTATCCCTTACTACATAATTCATGGACAGACGACTTAAGGCTGAGCCACACCACCCGGGCTTGGGACAACGGCTGTTAACTATGAATACTGATACAGTGAATTATACTCACTTTATATTAACTTGTATGTAGAAGTAGTAGCTGCCATTTAAAAAAATAATCTGTTGTGAAACATTGAAAATATTTATCCAACAAAGAAAAAAACTTCGAATCAAGGAAATTGTAGGAATTTTACGCATCTCAATATTATGTTTAATGGCACAAGATGTATGGTTTATTTTGAGAGTGAACCCGAGCACCGAAGTGTATTACATATTGCTTTTGATTTTTACTTTTGATATTTGTAGCATCACTGGCCAAAGTACTATTTGCAATAAACATGGACAGTATCAGAGAGCACAACCATAAAGGTGATCATTACAAAATTTACGTTTACGATGCGGTTTTGTAACTGTTCATCGTCAAGTAAGCTCTTTATAGAATTGCAATGGACTATGCTGTGTTGGTTTTATGACACGCGCGACGTTTTCGTTGTAGCGGGCGGGCGCCGGCGGATACACTGCAGTCGAAAAGTGGATCCCATTGTATTGCTATCGGGAATTAATTCGGATTTCATCAGGGCTTTATACGTCTCTGATTGTGTGTAAACATTGCGCGCTGCAGGCAAATTAAACGAGCTCAGTAAAAGGTTATTGTATGCTGAATTTTTACAAATTTGTCAAAAAGGTGCAACTAAAATTGATCATTATTTCATATTGATTTCGCGTTGACTATTCATGATGATTTATTTCAGATTTCAGTGACATGTTTCAGGACATTTAGCAACCGTATGATGCGTGATTTAGATGAAACATAAATGCTTGTAAAATATAAGTCCAGTCAAACATTATCCATGTCCGAACAGTGCGGGCTCATGTGTCCGGCCGCACGTCGCCGCCGCTCGGACAAACAGACAAATTACATAATAGACGTTTATAGCGGTCGCATGAAGCGCTGCATAATTCATGGCCGGCTATAGCCTGAGCTGCTGACGGCCTAAACTGCCTTATTAACGCCGCCTATCAAATTATGCATTTAGTATTAGTTATAATATAGGAGATGAATTTTCAATTTCCTTTTATTCCAAAAACTCAGTCTTCAAAGTTGTACCTTTACTAATTTATGTATTGTTTATGTATTCATTGCATTTGAACTCCTTTCCCTTTTCCCAAAATTTATAACTTTATAAACTAAGTTAAGGACTAAGATTTTATAAATCGTTAAGCAACGAAGTAGAATTTGTACACGGCAGCTCTGTGAGTTTCTTCGCTCATTTTTGTGAAGCCATTCCTTACGACACCCACGGGACGACGCGCCATGATGGATTCCTTGATGACCTTACGGCGAAGAGAATTGAGAAAACTTGCAAGAAGAAAATATAATGTTCACGAAGTTGAAAATGATCCTTGTTTAACTCAAACGTAGAAGTAAATAATACCAGTGTAAAGGCGGTCCTCTAAACTATAACTATAAACCAACATGTATAGTTTTTTTTTTTATTAAACATACTGTTTTATATTATAGGAGATATTTTTTAATTCTGTTTAAAGCATGGGGAATGTTACGAAAGTTAAAGACTTTCACAGTTGATTAATTGAAAGCGCTGAAACTCGTTTAAAATGATCAAAGAACGTACTTTAAGTTTATATTAAGATTACACTTACTTCATTAGTAGGCGCAATTTTCGGATCCCGATTTTGATTAGATCTATAAACTTATACAGTAAGAAATTTTATTTTATGATCAATTATTTATTCAGATTATGTATTTTACTATCCATCTACTACTTTATAGTTGTTTGAGACAGCTTTGAATACTTCATTTCAGTTAATTCATGCCGTTACCAAAACGTCTGTGAATCTTGTAGTTTTGTTCTGTTTGGTTAAATTAGAAAATAATGAAGGCTAAAGCCTTTTCGTCACATCTTTAAAATTCACTTTGGTGCAAGGACATCTATCGATTTAGAGATCTGAATTCTACTATTGAAGACATAATGAACGCTATTTCAAATATAAAATACTCAATTAACGGCTACCCTTCTGATGAAAGGGGAACAAGGAATCCGATCTAAACCAATTCTGAAGTATTTATGCGTCTCAATTTCTGCTCCAAAAGGTCTATTTTGCTTAATGATGTTATACGTCTAGCATAATTCAGTCGGTAGTGAATAAAAGGGGCGCGGACAAGGATGCTGGACGAAAAACAACCTACGTTGCAAAAAAATCTTCGCTTAGTTGCCGCAAGTCTGGAACAAGACTCCGTGGAACCGAGCCTAGCTTTTATTGTGGCAGGTATACGAGCCTGCTATTGTTGTGTAACTCGGTGTACATTTAATGCGACTTAAGTAGCGGTTAAGTAAGTTTTTGTAGTTCTTACGAATTGGCTAGGGATGTAAGTTTCACTCGCTTGTCTACGAGTTATAAGTTAAAAGAGTTTTTAGATGGGAATTTAAGTAATATTGCACGTAAAATACATACACCGTTCCTCGGCGTCATGGCTGCTGCGGATAAATAAATTATTCACTTGTAACGAAACGAGGTGCTCATCCCAACACTAAAATGTAGTATGCTACGTCAAGATAAGGTTAAAAATTACTACTTGAAGTCGCTAACATCGTTTTCTTTACCTTAAAATTGCAATAATAGACTTAACTGGCCAACAACCTCTTTAATTCATAACTCAAAATTACCTTCTTTTTCAGGTGTGGCGTAGAGAGTCGCAAATGGGGCTGGGGCTTATTGTTTTGAGGCGCTGATGGTCGGAAGACACGATGGAGCGGCGCGAGGAGTTGCATCGGCACTGCAGCGTCGCCAAGCAGACCATCCTCACGACTCACCCCAGCGGCCTGCAGACGCGGGTCTCCGTCGAGCTCGCCAACTTCGACGCGCTCTGTCTGCACTCCGAGTGCAAGGCGAAGAAACCCATCTGGGACAGCCCGTTCCTCAACAGAAGAGGAATTCTCGGAGGTGTCTCCGGGCATTCCACCCCGGTGTTAGGTAGAAGGAGTGATGCGGTAAACGAGGGGAGGCTGTCGCAGCAATGCACGCCGGTGATGCGGCGGCGGGAGGTGGCCAGCCCAGGGGGGTCACCGCTACCAACGCGTCGCGACATGGATGACGAGGAGTGCTGCGAGGTGGACAACAGCGTCATCAGCGGCTGGCTCAAGTTCCGAGACAACAAGAGGGTGAGTCCATTTCTTTATTCAATGACTTTTTCGTGTACTTCCCTCACGTATCTTCACGTACCTTCTGAAAATAATTGAACTAAAAATCATTATACAGTCATTATTCCCTAAAAACAAACATCGCTTACATCTTCGCTTCACACGGTTCAAACGAAATTCACAACACAGTAGACATTTCAAATAACAGTCGAAAATATCAATTGGTCGTTTACTAACGTAGGAATGAAGTCTAAAAACTTGTAAGGTGACGGTGTAAACGGTATAGTTTTTGCATTTCTTTGGAACATCAGGTAAAGAAAAAACTAAAGGAGTTACGACTAGGTGTCGTCTTTGACTGGTCGGACAAAGCAAACCTGAAGAATGACTAAAATAAAATGAACTGCCTCAAACTTTGAGTACAGGGAGCCGAGGAGAGGGCTCGAGGGCGTGATGAGGGCCGGAGTGCGCCGCAACTGGGCTAAGGGCTTTCCACCTGCACTCCTTAGGGATGTCCTAGCACATCCTACCTCTTTATATCGATAAACAGACTAATTAAAATAAATCACTATTGCGGATTTTTTTTATTTTGCGGGAGTACAAATTTAACTTATACATACATCAGTAGTTATTACCTTAATTTAATATTTACTATGTAATATTTGATGAATCAAGTTCATTATAAAATCGATATGTTCTCCTTGTATTAATTCCCCTTCTTGTTCGAGCATCAAAGTAATAGGCGAAGGAGTTTTGCTTGGCTCATTGATCGCCGCAAGAATTAGGTTGCAAATAATCGTCGTCGATCGTCTGATCTCTTTTCTATCATATCAGTACCCTTCCCGTTGATGTCTCGTTTATTAAGTAGTAAACCTATTCTTTTGTTAAATTTGTATTTTAAAACATGCAATATTAACTCATCTAATATTCACGTTTATTTGTTTTATTAGAACATAAAATATCGCCGTAAATAACGCGCGTCTTTTGATTGCTTTTCTTAAACAATAAGTGGTTATTGTGAGAAAACTGTAAAAGATAGAGATATACTATCGAGGACTTTTATTTGGCACTTATAAAGATCTACAATTTTCTCATAGCTCATTTTCTTATAACCTTAACGTAACGTAATACCTAAGTCAAAAAAAGGAAAATTTTTAGGGGTTCACAAATGTGCTGTTTACTCGTGTTTATTAAACTTTAGATATAATAAATATTACCTAATTTACTCAGTGATAATGTAACCTTGTAATGGCAAAAGACTTTTTGAAATCGGTCCAGTTGTTTTTGAGTTAATACGTTACATACAAAACTACAATTTTTTTCCCTTTAATATTAGATTTGTTTATGATGACGTTAGAAAAAATATTACAAAAATAATTTGGTACGATCTAGTTAATGTTTAAATCTTTGTTAATAATAATTACATCTTTTTTGTTTACCTAGTTGGTTTCATTTTACATTTAAATTTCTAGGAACTTACCTAATTTTTCTAGTAATTTTGACTATCAATTAAGGACAAAAACATTATCTCAAACTTATCAATATTGCCAATAAAGGCGAGCGCTGACACATTCTAACAAATTGATTGTTCTGGTCACTACGAATAGTTGAAATTGCTGGACTGCTTTTTAATATATTGCATGTAAATTACGAAAAATTTTTTCTGGGAATAGACACGGCATTATTGCTCAGATATACTTTAACTAACACAATATGTAAACCAACTCATAGATCTTTTTGTTTAATTGTGAAAAGTATAAGAACAATGAATAAGAATAGTAACAGCTAAGCCAAAAAATATTATCAGAAATATGTTTGCAACACTTTCACAACTGCCACGATGACATATGATAAATGTCCATTGTTGTCCGCCAAAAAATATTGCATCATTTCGACAACTCCGCACAAGTTTAACTTTTTACATCGTCGGTAGTCGAGATGGACCAGAAGCGTCCATTGAAATATCACTACACATTTACTAAGTCCCGGGACAAATACGGGGACAATTCCCGCCATTACGGCCGAGGACGTGTTCGTTTTCCCGCGTAAATCATACGGAGGCCAATAAAGCCGGGCACTGACAAATACACGAACGCCCGCCCGCTGCGACGAAAGCCTCGGATAATGCATTGAAATGCTTGATTACAACACGAATTTCGGTAAAAAGTTACTCATTTTATGTTATACAAAGAATTATCATTATTATTCGGAATCACAAACAATCAAAAAAATACTTCTTTGAATTAAAAATATAAAATTCAATGATGAAGTGAAACTTAAAAAAACACTGTTTTATTAAAGTAAACCTACCTAAATCTACGCGTATGAAGAAATAACATCTATTAATTTTATTTGTCATTTATTAAAAAAATAAAGCTTACCAGTAGTTATAAGTCAATTAAATTAAAACTCCTCAAAGCGAGGCGGCACTGAGAGGCTATCATTAACGAAGGCGAAGTTCCGATACCAGGGAATTTGCCGATGCCACTTGCAAAGTATTGCTGTCCTACGAAAGACTATTAGTCTAATAGAAATTATTTTCATGTTTTCTATTAAAATTAAAATAAACTTTCTTATAATACTTTGAATCATTTAAACTTTATACATGGATATTTGTAACAACCTTTTGTTTATGAATATCTTATTAATAATATAAATGCGAAGGTTTGGATGGATGTTTGTTAGAAGGTATCTTCAGACATTTGGCATGGATATGGAACATAGTCTGGAAAACCACATAGGCTACAAATTAAGTTTTATTTTATTTCGCGTCAGAGGAGTCGCGGGCGTCAGCTAGTTAAAAAAATTAATTTTTACATGAAAATTAATTTTACTAATTCTACTAGTATTATAAATGTGAATGTTTAGATGTATGGATGGATGGTTGTATGGATGTTTGCTAATAGGTATCTCCAGACAATTAAACTAATATCACTAAAATTTGGCATATATGTAGAACATAGTTTGGTAGAATACGTAGGTTACTAATTAAGTTTTGTTTTAAATCCTGCGTTGACGGAGTTGCGGGCGACAACTAGTGTTTCAAAAAAATGTATAAGAATGGAGATATAGTCAACTGGTAGATTAAATCTAATTTTACATATCGTAGCCACAGCTATAGAATGACTCAAATCAACCGTAAAAATATTATCCAATAATTTTCCGGAGCGTAAAGCTAAAAAGGAAGAAATTTCAAGTGGCGGAATTTCAAAGGTCCTCTGAATTAATCAAGTTTAGCGTCGTTTAGGCAGAATTTTCTCTTCTAATGAGGTCCCTTACAAAAGTACCATTCATAAAGTTTTACATAATGTTATCAAATTTCTAGGAAAAGATTTTATATAATTTCTATATGGCTAAACTCTGTAATATGCTCGGAAATATCATGTTACCGAAGATAGTAGATATTTATTTTAACTTAAATAGTAAATTAGTTAGTATTGACTTATAAAACTTACATTACATGAAATCACACAGCTGACGACACAGTTTTTTAACAATGTTCAGAAAAGATTACATCATAAAATAATACATTTTCTATCTACTACGGCGTAGCGTGCTTGTTAACTGTACTAGACAGTCTCGTAGGCGGACGACCAGACTCGAGTGTCGTGTGGGCGAGTGTGCAGTTGTCGCAATCAATTAATGTGAAGAAATTATAAATAACTTGCGTTGTAGGTTATTAATTTTGATTTGTATTATCTGTGACAACAAAGATCACTTAACAAAATTACAACCTGAGCCAGAAATTAAAAAATCACGTCAAAAATCGTCAATTTCACGCTATTAATACAGCGTACAATCGATTTGCGATGTGAAAAATAAATCAACGCTCTAAAATTCTATAGAATATTCGAATAGTTAGCTATGGTTATCGATTCGAATAGTTTATGCTTTGTCTATGGTGTGATTATAATAAAAGCAGTTTCACACGTCCCACTCGGGAACATGCCAGCGTTCGTGTGTCCTCAGAGTTTTAATTAAAAAGTTATTTTTCTATCAGAGCCTTGATGCATCGCTCATTGTGAACAACTTGCTAAAGTGTGAATTTACTTTTTTGTCGTTATATGAAAATATTTACAGACGTTGTTAACACGATATCGTACAAGTGAATTCTTTAGATAATTGTAAAGCAATAAGGAGCGGATCAACTGTTTACCGAAAAGCGGTGTATTTTGTAAGATGTAGCGTTTGATTTTTACTGGAAATGAAATATCAACAGATACTATTTTTTAAATTAATTATATCACTTTTCTTTAGAATGCCATTTATCTGATAGACATAAGTTATACACATAACGTTACGTCCGCACCGATTGTCTCGGAGCCTACCATAAGTTAGGGATGACTAGGCCTTAGTCAACGTGTCTGATTCAATACGGGTTGGTTGACTTCATACCGTATCTCTAAGATTTTTTCGTAGATATATTCAGGTTACATTATGATGTTTGGTTTCACCGGAAAAAATCGAATAAATGGACATATGCAATTTGAAAATCGAAAACATAGTGATACATGGTGAGGATTGAACCGGTACCTGCAGATTGCAAGTCAAGCGCTTAACACCTGAGTCACCTACACTCTCCTAAGTTGTATAATAATTAAACTACCACGATTCAACTTGATGTTATGTGCTGATGAGTTGGTGGTACGCATTAGCTTATTTAATTTGAAAAATTCGTTTAGAATCGCCAATTCTTATGCCTTGATGTCTAAATATTTGGTCTAAGCAACGAATTTTTATGTCTTCTTTGGGAACGTCTTACTCCACGGCATCGCCGGAATGTCCCATCGCCCGCCGCAAAATAACGACCGCGCCGGTAAACGAATTCTATTTTTTTCGTTCACCTTTATTATTAGACGATTAAACGCTCGAGTTTTCAGGTAACAGATCATAAATATATAAGTTTATAAGACTTTTGGAACAAATGTTTGTGAATAGAAATTGAGTATCGTGATCTAGTGAGAAGTTTCTTTTTATTACGAATAAGTACCTGTTGTTTAATTTTCTGACTAGTAATATTTATAATAATTATTCAAAAAACTTCACACAACTGCTATAGTAATTTAACTTCAGAAATAATGACGTCAATTTTATTGAACACGCGTAACTGTAAACCTTGTTCATAATATAAATTGTCATATCAATCAATAGCTAATTGCGTCGACCATTATAAACTGCCGCATTAGTTAGGTCAGAATGTATGCAATTTACACAATGTAATGACCTATGATCAAATAAAAAGTGAAGTGGTAACTTTTTTTTTAGTTATAAAAATTAATTTTAATCGTTAACTCCATTTTGTCATTGTTAACTTTTTGTAAAAAATGTGTAAATAAATCAGATGCTAACTATTTCAATTTTTTTTTTAAATTTAATTAGGATTCAAGGCAATTCTTTGGTGATTGTTTTAAATCAGAGAGAATGTAGCGCGCGTAGCCCCGCGCTCTGTCAACGTCGTCTCTCAACTCCACTCAATATATCTACGGCCGCCATCTTGGATTAGGGTTGAACGATAATATGTATTGTATTTTAAATACTTCATTATTTTTTTGAAAAGCCGGAGATCTAATACGATTAAATTCTCTTAAAATTTAAATAGACGTAAGTTATAAGTACATGCGTAATTCTATACTTATTGTTAAGCTCGATACTCAAGATTAGTCATTTCACTGAAGGTGAGGCTTTACGTGTGAGGGCTACAAAATAAAGTTCGAAAAAGGGAAAGAGTATTATACATTATATAACTAAATTAAAAAGTTTAATATTAGTACAAAAAGTCTTGTAAAGTTTATAGATTAAAAAAATTAAATAATAAAAATTGAACTATATTTTTTGATAGCCCTAATGCTAAATTGAAGTGCAAAGTGAAAATTGGTCTGGCATTTCACTTTTTAGTGTATCATTGGGCACGGTAGAGCTCAAAGAGCTCCGCTATACAGTTGCCAGGATCGTGTCATTTGTGTTTCATTCTTTTATTTTACAATGGATATTGACTACTTGTTGACAGCTCGCGAATAGCTTTGTCAATGTTTTTTGATAAAAAAATATATTTTTTATTTCTATTCAAGGATCCCAATGATAAATTGATTTTGATTCATTTAATTCGCAAACGAGCGGCGACGTTTCGTCAACACAGATTCTATAAAACAAAACACTAGCCTATAATACCCCCGCATACATCACCTTCCCCTCCAAGTACCGTCAAAATCGTTGCAATCATACCGGAGATTACCCGGAACAGAAGCAGCTATGAAGACAGATATACAGACAGACGGAGAAAAATAAAAAAGTAGGTTTTTCATAATCAGCTACGCGAAAACATAATGTGTACAAATATAATATATTTTTTTCGATATTACATACAGACACTCTGATGACACACTCTGACACAGAAATTTTGTTAACCTATTTTAGGTTTTGATCTATAAAATAAAGGAAATCAAAGAATTTGGTACCTTGTTAGTTTTCTTTGAATCTCTATTTTTGTTTAAAGTTTACGATTACTTATACATCGAGATTTCATTATTTATTACGACATCGATATACACTTATCGTAACATTACGTTTCAAAACCAAAACGCTTTTAACAGAGAATCGTAAGCTTCGTCATTTATAGAAGAGGAATAACTAGGTTCATTACAAATTGTACTCTATGGCGTATTGATAAAGTTTAAAATGGCAGTTAAATAATATAACAATGTCGGTGAATGATACAACTTAACAAATGAATTATTTATTCAGGAAAGGAATTAACATATCAAGTTTATACAGTTAGCGTCAAACCGAATCTTCTAACTCTGGTCTAATAGGAGAAGGTATTTTGTACAAGTTTTTGAAAAAGGAACGGGAATGGAGTACTTTAATGTACTAATGTAATAAAATAAATGACTAAAGATTCTAACAAAACCCTTGTACACCTTGTAAAGCCTTGAAAAAAATTCTAGTGATACAACGTTTGAAGTTAAGTACTACAATCGTAGCCTCGTAGATATTCGTAGCTCCCGTAGCGGCTGCACAGGGTGGTAATCCCGCGCTCTCTCTGCGGTTTGCACAAATTGAAATTTGCTGTTGTCTGTGAGATCCTTCTTAACACGCTCTGTACTCCTTTTGTATGTCATTACTCTCCACTCTCTAGAGTGTAAATTGTGTACATTTTGGCTACCAGGGTTTTCTGTTTTTGTGATTGCTTTGAAGTATCATATACTTGTAAATTTGTATACATGTACATACATAGTCATGACCCGTTTAACTAAAGCAAATGTTTGATCAAAGGTTTCTTCAAAAAACATGTCACGTATTATTTAAAAGAGATTGTAAATCGTTATTTTAACGGACATATTAAATGTAAATATTTACAATTATTATTTTTATAAATAACATTACTTAATTCTTAGTTCGTTTTCGCTCTAAATTAACTTTCTTTATTAGATAAAGTAATCCATCAGGTCATTAATATAACCTACGTCACGTGTTCGGGGAGGTGACGGCCTCGCCACGTAAAATAATATCCGATATCCGGCGTGTAGCGAAGGCATAACTCACGGCACTGTGCCACACCGCACCGCACCACACCGCACCGTACCGCACCGCGGCGCACTGCTCTGTGCCGCCCGTGTGTAATTACCTTTACAATAAATCCCGGCGATTGTTTGTTTGGGCACAGATTGATGTGATTTTTGAACGCTTGTTAAATAAGTTTGATCGATGTTTGACATACTACATATAACATACTATAACCTGCGTTAGGAGAATATGTGAATATTAAAGTTATTTTGGCTATATTTTTGAACTTAAATTCTGTACAACTTTTTTTAAACGGCAATCAACTAATAAAACGTTAAAGTATACCATTAACGGTTTTAATTTTAATTAAAAAAAAGACAGCTATCGAAACTATCCAGTTTATTCTTTGAACTTATGGGTCTGAGATAGTTTCACACAGTCAAGGTCATTTGTCTACGATGTTTTCACAACGAATTACGCTATTTTCACCACAAAAGAAATAAGGAAAAATTCCCCGAACTATTTAGCAGCAATTAAGGGAATTAGAAAAGAAATTGACGCTCACATTAACTGTCTCAGCTGGTGGTTTGTCCCTCTACTGGTAGCTATTACTCAAGGCTCAGGTAAGATCACTAGCAGATCAGCGGCGGCTGTCAATGCGTTGACTAAGTTATTATTTTAGAATTTGTTTTCCAACGTTGTTATATGAATCTTGCTTAGAATTTCATTGAGTGAAAGATTTATGTGATTTACAAGATAGATTCCATTAGATGGGCGCGGAGCGATTTCTTCATATAAATGTAAATGCTACACTACGGGGTGTGGAATTACGAACGGAATCACAATGCTCTTTGATTTCAACGCTGCGGGAGAGAAAAGAGGAATTTTTATCGTCTTTTTATCTGATGCCATCGATTGTGCATTCGTAATTCATTTGCTGTTTCCTTCGTATGCGGAGACATTTCTATGCACGAATTAATCCTTCTATTTTTTTAATTACGTAGATTTTGTGTTGGAATAGGATTTGTAGATTGTATTGGTAGATTAAAATCTTAATAGCGTAGTGAGTCGTTTATGAATTTTTATATTAACCGTCTCACAACACAGTTTTTTTACAGTTAGTGTATAACTATCAAGCCCAACTGGGTTAAAACATAAAAGTAAGCCTTGCAAAAATATAAAAAAAAACCAAAACCAATCTAACCAGTTCTGGCGTAAATTATGTAAAACCGTATGCTTAATTTTTATGACAGTTTACAAGTTAAAGCTAATTTGTGATAAGCGAATCGCCTCAGCCGCTTCGTATGTAGGATACCTAATAATTTACTAACGATTGCACCAAGTTGTGAATGACTATTCAATTGTTCGTCATCAAACGTTCAAACAAACACAATGAAAATATAATCCGACAGTTAAAACGAAACGAGTGTATAATTTCGGCGTGTGTATAATTTGAGCGTCGGTGGCTCAGGGGTTAAGCACTTGACTTGCAATCTGCAGGTCCTGGGTTCGAATCCCGCCATGTACCAATGTGTTTTTCGATTTTCGATTTACATATGTACATTTATCCGACGTTCTTACGGTGAAGGAAAACATCGTGATGCAACCTGCACATATCTGAGAAGAAATTCAATGATATGTGTGAAGTCAACCAACCCGCACTTGGCCAGCGTGGTTGACTATGGCCTAGTCACCCCTAACTTGGGGTAGGCTCCGAGCCCCTCGGTGGGGACGTATAGTGAGCTGATGATGAGTGTATAATTTGTGCGTTCGCGTGCTTAGAAAACATGTTTAAACGATAATTTAATATTTTCTCATGAATATTGAGCCCACGGAGTGTTACAGGCGAGTGGGGGGGAGAGTGTAATTTTCGCCAAATTTCCGAAGCAGCGCCGCCTAATGTATTCAAATTGCCGGCCATTCCGAACACACGGCAACATAATCAAGCTCTGACTTCTTATAGAATCGACCTCAAGTTAGTACTACGATGTCATAAGGATTTGAATTAAATTGGTTACTAAGTAGATGTCATTTTTTGATCTTTTTACAGACATATCTTTTTATAGACATAGGGAATTATTGCTTCATTTGTTTGACATTAAAATGACTGTCACGTAACAGTTGTGACCAAAATATAGAGGGTGACATTGTGGCTACAACAAAGGCCTCTAAGTGGTAATAGCCTCGTCAGATCCATTCAAAGACTCTTATTAAAAACTAGTAATTTCAATCAAGCGGCGATTATTTCCACTATCCAACCCCGAATAGGAATAATCCGTCCCCTTCTTCGACTCCTAATGACAATTTAGAAAGCATAGGGTCCGATATTACTTTGGTAAATTACTTTTCTGTGAGCCTCGAAATAGCGGCTTTTTGTAAATTTAAATGAATTTTAAATTATAAACAAAATTAGATAACAACGAATCCATTGTTATTATGTGCCTTTGTGAATATTATTGATATATGTTTAGTTCAATGGAATCATATAAATCGAAATGTATATTACTCTAATCCTTATATACCGCATATATTATGTAATCTATATCTATATATATAAAAGAAAGTCGTGTTAGTTACACTATTTATAACTCAAGAACGGCTGAATCGATTTGACTGAAAATTGATGGGGAGGTAGCTTAGAACTAGGAAACGGACATAGGAACTTTTTTATCTTGTGTGCATTTTTTTTATTCCGCGCGGATGGAGTCGCGGGTAAAAGCTAGTATCTTATTTTTTATTTTTTTATTTATTTAAGCAGTACATAAAATTTGATAACAAAAAAATAATTTCGCCAAACTGCAAGAGCAGTTTATTGGCGAAAAACTGCACCCAAAATCCTTACAATACACTAATACTTATTACTACAAATGAGACGCTAAAATTTAAAATATAAATATAAATTAAGCTACAAATGAAACAATTACCTACTCGGTAGCGTAGGTATCTAGTAACAGCGCTTTGAATTTTTTCTTATCGCTGCCTTTTTTCAGGCTATCTTCTTGAAGTTCATATGCATTAAATAATCGCGGCACCAGATATCTACGCGTCCGTTCTCCATAATAGTTTTGCGCACATGGTTCATCAAACACATTACGGGCTGACTTTCTTAGACTACCATACACATACTTTTTATCGAGAAAGTAATTTTTACTACATTGCTCAGTTGCCAACAAATATTTGATTTTTTCTATAACTGGTAGAATACCACTGAGCTTAAACAATAACTTGTAATCACCTCTCTGTTTACATTTCTTTTTACTTTCTTTATCAACTAATAGTTTAATAAATCTTAGTTGTAGATGTTCTATTCTATCTATGTAGGTTCGGAATGTGCGTCCATAAGCAGATAGACCGTAGCTAATTACTGAGTCGGCAAGAGCATGGTACAGCATACGTAAAGTGCATTTATCAACTACATTTTTAAGATATACGAATTTATATAAAATACATCTTAATTTATTACACACTAATTCTGTATGCAACTTCCAATTAAATGTAGTATCAATAGTTAACCCTAAATATTTATATTTATCAACAAATTCAATTGGTTTTTTTTTTTTTTTTTTTTTTTTTTTTTTATGGGCGGCGCCATGCCGACCTCTCGTTCCCCCTAACATATTTTTGGGTCAGGGACCTGGGGTGCGGTTATACACTTTCATAAAATCTTAAATCTAATATCACAATATTATTGCTATGTCTAGGTTAAAAAAATAATACATTAAATAAAATATTAAAACTATGTACAATTGGACAATAAAAACAATTACAATTAAAACTAGTTTAAAATTACAATAATAATTTTCAAATTTCAAATATAATTAAAAATAAATTTAAAAGGATAAAAAGTTAAAAAGCAATAAAAACAATAAATATCAATAAATAGTTAAAATCAATAAATTATTTCACCTACACCCTATTCCTTTTTATGGCCGTGAGGGCCGACTCCTTACAATATTCTAAAAACGTTTCTCTTTTCTCTTTATTTCTTATTAGACTGCATAAGTTGTCGATCTTAATTTTTTCTTTTAATTTGATTTCAGAGTCGGCCCTCCTTGCAATTCAATTGGTTTGCAGTTATAATTACATATTATGCTTTCTGTTTTGTGCAAACACTCGTACGAATGACCTATAATGTTTATGGACGCCCTCGGCTTATTTAAATATGGTGATTGGAGCAACATACATTTTGTCTTTTGTATATTTATTATAATTCCGTTATCGTGAGACCATTTAATGACATTAACCAAGTCCGATTGCATTTTACTCTCAATAACTGTAATATCCCGGTCTGCGTACATCATGCACGTATCATCAGCGTACATATAGGTCTTGCAGTGTTTAATTACATTCACCATGCTGTTTACGTGCATAATGTAGCCTATGGGGGCAAACACCGATCCAGTAGGAACTCCAGAGCTTATAATTTCCTCCTCCCCGATAGTATCTTTTATCTTTGTACATAATGTTCTATTGCTCAGATACTGTTTGAACCATTGACTAACTGGCCCTCGAATTCCGCACTCGTCCATAGCAGTGAGCAGCTGCTCATGATCCAGAGTGTCGAAAGCTTTCTTAAAATCTATAAATAAAAGGACTACATACATTCTACTATCTAGGCTTTCATTAATGTCGTCTGTAAAACGCGCGAGGACCGAGGACGTGCTACGCGATTTTCGAAATCCGTGTTGTTTGTCTGTAATTATGCTATTTTTTTCAAGAAAATTACTTAATCTTAGCACTATCGCCTTCTCAACAATCTTATTTATAGCTGGCAATATTGCAATCGGTCTGTAGTTGGAATAGTCACAATGATCTCCTTGTTTATAAATTGGGCGGATAATAGCCTTTTTTAGAATGTCTGGATATAAGCCTGTTCTGATACTTAAATTTACAAATTTTGCCAATATTGGACTTAATTTATCTTTAATAAGTAATAGGTCTTGAGGTCTTATTCCATCCAAGCCAGGCGACTTTTTACTGCTAAGGCGCGCGATAATCGTTTTAATTTCGTTTGCGGTAACATTTCTAAAATAAAAAGTCGTATCACTTGGTATTACATAGGACTCACGATTGAGTAACTTAACATTACATTGGTGTTTTATGTTTACAATTTCTTTCGTAAAAGTTTCTGAAAATTTTGTACAAATGTCATTTAAGCTATTTGTCTTGCCCAAATATTTAGTAACAACATCGTCAAGACTCGTTTGTTTATTTCCCAACCAGCAATTAATAACCTCCCATACCTTCCTTATATCCCCATTACAGTCTTTTAATTCCTGTTTCCTATATTTATTTTTAGCTTTATTTATTAGTTTATTAGTCTGATTTCTATGTTTTGTATACTCTAATCTATAAGTACTTTTTTTGGGATTAGATTTCCACCTTCTGAATAATTCATCCCTCCTATCTATCATAATTTTGATCTTTTTATTTATCCACGGCTGCATTACCCGTTTTTTTGGAATAGAATTCTTCAAAATTTTTGCTTTATCATAAATAACTTTAAAAACATTACTTAACTGTTCGTATATTAACAAAGGACATTCCAATGTTAAGAAAGAGTCCCAGTCGACCAGTTCCAATTCGCGCTTAATTATTTTATTATTCAATGAGAAAGATTTATTATTGCTGATTGGTAAACTTACATCGTCCGAGCCGTTCGGTTGCTTAGCAATACTCACCCCCACCACATAGTGATCCGACAGTTTGCAGGTGAACATGTGAGACGCAAGACGACGACAGCGCACTCGCACCCATACATGATCTATGCATGACGTCGCGAGCCGGCCGCCCCGCACTTCCTCCCGCGTACATTCATTGATGACGCTTCGCATTCCGCAGCTATACAATACGTTTTTATATTTCTCGCTCGTTGCGTTTGCTACGAATAAATTAATGTTCATATCACCTATAATGATAACGTCCTCTCTTTCAGGGATCTTCTTAAGCAATGAAAGTAATTCTTGTATAAAACGTAGATTGTTCGTATTAGGTGGCTTGTATACGGAGATTATATGAAGGGTGTATCCTGAGCTGTATAGATAACTATGTAATACTTCCGATGCGACACTTTTCGTGTTTACTGTTTGCAAGCGCAACTCATTCTTCGAATACACTAACAGGCCTCCTCCGCGGCGGTTTTCTCTCGTAAATGCGCTCATATCGTAACCGTCAATGTGATACAGCGATAATTCTGCTTGTTTAATGTTAATTTCACTTAAAATTAAAATGTCTATGCTGAAATCAGTGCTCTGCAACAATACAAGTAGCTCATCAAACTTTTTTCTTAAGGAACGAATATTCAAATGTATTATTTTAAAGTATGTTGATGATGTTTTTAGGTTTTTACTCCATTCATTGATATCTATAAATTTTTTATAATTATATGTATCCTCAATATGTGACAAAATATCTTCCATATTATCGTTTTGAGAGTTCAAACAACAAGTTATAATTTATTTATTTTGTGGTGCCGCCGTGTGTGTTATTGAAACACATACTATTGATATCGGCGTCTGAGCGGATCCAGCAGATTTTAGAGTTGTCGTCTTTTTTTGCCAAAATTTTAAGATTTTGTGGCCATATATGTTTGTATACATCTTTTAGCATTTTTTTCGCATTCCATAATAATTGTCGCGTATTTTTAGGAAGATTTTCGTTTATATATACCCTCTTGGTATTATTGTTTCCGATAATATCTTTGTTTATAATGAGAGTTTTTCTACAAGCAATCCATTCATCTCTTGCTGATTTGGAGCGTAAGGTCACGACGATCGGCCTCGGCCGACCTTCATCTTTCTTTTCTCGTCCTACCCTCTTTGCTTCTTCTATTTGGTTCATGTTTAGATTTAATTTCTGTGCAATCTTTTCAACTATTTTTTTCGTATTTTCGTTCTCCGACTCGTCTAGGCATGCTATTTCAATATTTTTTTCAACTTCTTTTTGTTCCAAAGTAAAAATTCGTTCCTGCAGCGACTCATTACACTTTTGTAAATACTTATTTGTATTTTCCAGTGAATTCATCTTCCTTTCAGCAGTTTCCTTAAAGTTCAGCATCATTTGATACTGTTCAGCGTAGAAGTCGACAGCTTCAGTTAGTTCATCAATTTTCTTTTTTGTTTCATAAATAATTTCGAGTTTGCTGTTCACCTCAGCCAACAACGATTCGACAGTGGCTTTTCCCGTATCTATATTTATTTTAGGTGCTTGCACACTAGATACTTGATGGAGACATGCTTCGCACAGCTGGGTTTTTTGGAACTCCTTTGAGACACATTTTTTATGGTAAACAGAGTCACACAAACCCTTGCACTTAATCACGTCATCTTTCGTTAAGGAAAGGAATAATTTGCACTTTTTGCACTGAACCATTCTCGTCGAACACCTCTTAAACGAATAAACGATTAATGTATTTTCTATAAAATTTAGTACGTCCGTACGCTGGGTGCGCGCGCGCGGTATTATAAAATAGTGATTCACATTCGATGCATTCAAGAACAACAATCACCTCTATGATATCACTATACCGAATTGAGTTGTAACAATTTTTTTGTAGGATGCGAATTGAATCCAAATATTTTTATGATACATTTTGGAATTCGAATGAAATAAATTCTACGAATGTTTAGTTAAATAATATTTGTAAACAAAAAATTTTTAAAATTATACTGTTTCTAAATTATAAAATAGTTTTATTTCTCACTATTATGAGGTAATATAATATTAACACTATTAAAAAAACCATAATATACACCATAGATATAAAGTGACATCATAAAAATAGTGATTATTTTTAAATACAGTGTATGTGCAATTAACACGTTTAAAGGAAGAACTAAAAAACTTGCATTAACATTCTGTTGACATAACTTTAGAAAGTTTCTTAATAATTTCAATGTATTAAACTCTTTGTTCAAAGTTAGACTGGATGTAAAGTTCATTATAAAGTCGTTACTTGAACAAGTGCCACTGACGATGACATAATTAAAGGCTGTCAGAGGAGAGCAGCTTCTTTCTATCGACGAGATTAGAGACTTGTCAATGAATAGAACGCTTTGAATGAAAACTTGTTACGGTGACTGTACAAAAGACTTTAGTGTTTTATTTATTTTATAGCTTTTGCCTGTGACTTCGTTCGCATAGAATTAAAAAAAAAAAAACAGGAAAATGAGTAATTTGAGACTGTGTTCTTTATCTGTGCCAAATTTTAAAAAGATATGTAGAACAATTGCAGTTATCGAGTTAATATATGAATCAAACGTATCAAAAGAGAATCGTACACATTTCCGGGATAATAGGTAACCTATGTATTCTTCCAGACTGTGTTCTACATCTGGGACAAAATACATCGAGATCTGTAAAGTATTAACAAACATCCATCCATCCAAACTTGCGCAATTATAATATTAGTAAGAACAAAAGTAAAATAAGGAAAGAGATTAGATATATATAAAATCTTTGCATTACAAATAATTTTACAAATATATTGATTGCGGCGTTTTGCATAGGATAATAGTTAACGTCAGCGAATCGGACATTTAATCGATTATTTGGTTAATCGAGTGGCAAGTCTAAAGTCAAACTATTCCCATTTAAAGTTTAGACGCGCCCATGGCAGCGCGCGTCCTGCGGCCGGCGACCGCTTGCTGCTGCTGAGTTATTGTTGCTTACTAAATGTGACGAACATGTTATCTAGTATAAACAAAATATATCTAGGTAAAAATTAATGCAGTGCAGCATTAAAGAATTAAAGTTTATACAGGACGATAGTAAAATATGAAAGGTGAAAGATTTAATTTCTTAATATGTAGGTTATTTTTTGTAAATAAACTTTTGCATATAAGTAAAGGAGCAATATGCTTCTACTATAATTGTTATCGTGTGACGAACTCTTAAATATAGAAACAGTAATACGGCTTTAAAGTACAAAATGTTATATTTTACACACGAACATAATTGTAAGAACTTTAGAAGTCGTACAGTACATCCCTTGCAGACTAGGTAATGCGGAAAGGAAGTCTTTTTCAAACAAAAGAAGAAAAAAAAAACACTTTCGAGTTTCAACGCGGCGACAATCCCAACTAGTGATGCAACGGATGTCTGTTTCCGTTTCCGCAAGTGCGGAAGTTCCGCACCCTTTTCAACATCCGTTTCTGTTTCTGTTTCCGCAACTTTTATAACGGAGATAAAACGGAACTTTACGACACCTGAGAGATCAAAATGCGCGGCGCGAGACGCGCAGTCCGCGCGCGGCCTTTCGGCACTTGTCGCATTTGTTTGTTTACGTACTTTTTCGTGAATTTAAGCGCGTAATATTTTCTGCTGCTGTTTGAAACGATCAGCTTCTCTTGCTGGAGTTGACTGTCTAGTTGTTGTCCATATAAAATTTGGCAACTGGCAAAATGTGACTATTTCATACTTACGAGTTATTAAATGTGCTTTTGAATAAGTGATAACCATGCAATATATCATCATCATTATTATCATCAGCTCACTATACATCCCCACTGAGGGGCTCGAAGCCTACCCCAAATTAGGGGTGATTAGGCCATAGTCAACCACACAGGCCCAGAGCGGGTTGACTTCACATATTATCATTGAATTTTTTCTCAGATATGTGCAGGCAGCATCACTATGTTTTCCTTCATCGTAAGAACGTCGGATAAATGTACATATCTAAATCGAAAAACACATTGGTACATGGCGGTATTCGAACCCAGGACCTGCAGATTGCAAGTCAAGTGCCACGAGCCACCGACGCCTAATAATTATATCTTTTTCTAATCTAGATTTGGTGTATTTGATACTTAGCACATTCACTGTTTACAAAATAAAAAAGGTAACAGCTGGGAGCCAAAACTTTTTATGGTGAATTTTTATTTAGTATCTGGGAATGTTTGAACATATAGATAAATTAATAATGTTATTATAATTATTTAAAAAAAAACACATTTTTTGCATTTGAGCACTAGGGATCATCATTTTGAGCGCTAGGGATGACAATGGTTTAGTTCACTAATATGTAGATATTTGTTCCACTATTGCATGCATTTCTATGTACTAATATGTTACAAGATTTTGACAAAGTCAAGTTTTTCATCAAATTCCAGAATATTGAGTAAAACATGTAAGGATACTAATCAAAACCAGCTTTTATCTTCTCGGTTCAAGATCTTGTAACATTTCATACACACCCACACATACACACATGTGTCATAGCATTGTCACTACATTATTCCCACAACAAGAAGAGCTGGACTACGAAATACCCGCAAACGCTGCCGAAGTCCCTGCAATCACGAACGAGGAATTCGTAGGCGCATACAACGCAATAAAGAATAAGAAGGCGCCGGGTATGGATCGCATCCCTAACGTAGCTCTGAAGGCGGCAATGAAGGGAGAGCAAAATGGGTTTCAGGAGGTATTTAACAGTGGTCAGCAGTGAATGTATTAATAAAAAAATGTATTTGTTGTTTGTCAACACGAGTGGTTGGCGAACATTAATTTTTAAATAGTGTAATTTTGTTTCCTGAAAATAAATAAAAAAACACGTATTTTAACTTATTGCAGAACAGTAAAAATACATACATTGAAGGCTAAAGGACACCGATATCCAATGCCTTAAAAAATTATAAACGAATACAAACTGATTTTACAAAAAAAAAATTTTATAAATGTTTTTTTTATTTTTTACACTTCTGTTTCCGCATCCGTTTCCGTTTCCGTTTCTGCTAAAATTTATTTTTGACATCTGTTTCCGTTTCTGGTTCCGGTAAGACACTTCCGTTGCATCACTAATCCCAACCACTCAGCCGACTTAATTGCGAGTGGTAACACACAGGGAGGCGCACTTGTACACACGCAAAAATACATACCGGTTTTAAAACGAAGCGACTAAAAGACGCCGCGTTTAAAAGCCGTCACGATTAATAATATGAAAAAACTTCTATAGTTTGTTTTCCATATTTGGTATGAAACTAATTCGTCTATTCGATAAGACTGCAAATTAAGAGACCTAAATAAACCTTAGAATAATTAGAAATCAATGATTATCGAATCCATTATTACTGCATACTTTGGTATTGCGAGCAATTTTTTTTATCACATAAATTGTCTTTATCCCATACAGAGTTATGTGTTAATTGTTTGAAATATCTATCAAAAATTTAAATGTTTGTAAAGTTGAAACGCTCGTTTGTCTCACACAGTACCCTACACGGATGTATCTCTGGAGTGACGCCACTCGATTTTAGCGGCCTCATTACTTCGCTTATTTTGGTCAATGTAACGTAAATACAGCTATGTTTAACCACGTTCGAATTAGTCTGATTTGATTTAGTGCTGTTAATTACTATAGGTTGCCAAATTGTTACTTGACCTCATAATTTCTACCGCTTATAAGATATGGTTTATTAAAGTGATAAAAGGAAAGATATTTTGACAAGTATTTTTGTTCCACCTGTTCCGATGTTTGTCATAGTTTTTCAAATTTAATTTTAAACCACTTCCCGGTTACTGATTGAGCTGTAACTTTGCATACATTTGTTAATCGATGATGGACCTGGAAGATGACTATAGGAATTTCGCAATAAACCCACCGAGTTTGAACTCGTTAGACGAAAAGTTTTTTTTAAATCTTTTAATTAAAATTATTTTTAACCATTGTTAAAAATAAATAAATGCTGAGATGTCTAACCCTACATACAAAAACAATGTATAATCGTTGTACATCACTACCATTCTCCCCTAGTCTACTAAACGTTAGCTAAAGTCGACATCATTAGTTAATACCTTGTTGAAGGAATTAAACAACTAATTCTAAATCATCGGTTCGGTCTTGTGTCAGGTAACATATTGAACCAATTTAAGGGTTCCAACCCCCATTAGTTACACCCCCGTTGCATCCCCCCTGCAGGTGAAACATCGGTAATTCGAGCGGCGTTCAGACAATCAAAGTTAAACGACACTCGTTATGAAACCAGTGGTTCGTTTCTGTTTGTCGATTATTGAATGAATATTTTTTGCTCGGCGTTGACTCGGATTGGGTTGTTGTTTTAAGAGCGTTAACGATCGAGAATTTAGTTATTTTGATTTCGACGTTAGCGAATTTTTTTTTATCCGTTTAAGAACCAATTTCATTTCGCGCGTTGTATAACACCTTTTGTGTGAAAATCGATTTCGAGAGAGAAATGATTCGATTGCGAAAAATACAATTTTCATTTTCGCGCTTTTATTTAATCCATGCGAGCTTAATTTTTGTACGTATACGTTTAATGCAAATACTAAACTGTCATAGTTGAGTGACATTTTAAATTGTTGCAGCATTGTTTAAAATTGATTAATCGCTCCATTGTAATATGTTCCTTAGTACCAAGAAATAAAGTTGTATGTGCAATAAATTTAAATCATAACCGCAACAAATTACGTATAAGTCTGCAGAAGAGAAAACTAATTGTTCGTGTATACGTTAGTCTTGCATTAAGCACATTCTATCCGTCGAGTGTGCTCGGCGCTTCACGACTGCAGCGGGTAACGGGGGCGGGAGGGTACAAACCGAAGCGATACAACTTCACGCCACTCCTGATTGTATCCAACAGAAGGGGAGACGAGTATGTGCACAGGGTGTAGCATTGCCTGACACTTTTAATTTGTGATTAGATACTTTTTGAGCTACGTAACGGCAAAGAAAAATATAACTTTTTTTATGTTACGTTTCTACAATAAAACATTTTTTTATTTATTTATTTTTTATTACAATAGTTTTAATAATGTCCGATTAACTTCAATCGATATTTGGTTTAATAATGAGTAGATCAACAACGAAGATTAAAGACTCAAGTTTTTTATTTCATTCAAATTTATTATGAATCGAATGGTGTTGGTGTATTGGCAGCAGATGTGATTGAGTGCGTATGTAAAATGTTCATAAATAAAGGATCACGCAGTTAGTATGTGGCCGCAGTTGGCCGGCCGCTGTAAATAATTGAAGAGCACTCATTTGTTCAATACTCAATATCAAAATTCGTGTTCACTTCAGTTATATAGGCAATACTTTATTATGTATTAAACCAGAGTATTTTAATTTGCCAATTACGTTACCATGCATGGCTACATAGCTGAACTTTAACTTAAAGTTCTATGTATTTATCACTGCCAACAGTAAAGTAAGAAATATTATTACCAAAGTCGAAGATTAAATTGCGGTATTCGTCGGAGGCTGATATGATTCATAAATTTAAAAGATAAAAATCCTAAGAATTCTTCCTGTAATGAGGTCATCGCGGTCCTTAAAATTGGACGAAAATGTAAGAGTTGCGAAAATCCTTGAAAATGAAGGTTTTCTTTAAGTTAAAATAACATCACGCCACTGAACTGAAGTTTGGATGAGGCTTGTGACAGGCGCGGGGAGGGGGAATTACGGGACGGTTCCTTACTTTGATTTTTGAGCGATTTATTCTTCAACAGAAAAAAGAAAACAATTTTGTCCAAAAGTTCTCGATTTCGCAACAAGAATTCAAATTGAAATGTCATCACGGAGCGTCAGAGTTGGCGACGTGGCATATTGCGGGGGGCTATTTTTCGCAAATTTACAGCTTCTTACCTATCATTTAATATTGGATCTTAATAGGTGGGGATAAGGTATAGTGTCGGTGCGAATGAAAACTTTGCTGATCTTTATTCCTATTAGTGCAACGGCTCGTGCAGCGAATAATCGCTTTTTAATGAAAAGATTAGTGCGCTCTCAGCTGCCATTGTCGCGGCACAATCGATGGGGCGCCGGCCAGTTCGGGAATTTTCCAATTTAGGATTCTTGCTGCAACATCCGCTGGGTGTCGGAGCGTCTGTAATGATTTCTTTTGTATTAGTCCTTTCAACTAAATCGACGATTTTATAACTCATATCAAAGAGCTTAACTTCTTTTACTTTTTAATATTAAGTTTGAATTAAGAAATCCAGTTTCAATGGCATACTGTATCATTTATCATAAAAAAAGCTGGAAACAGTAATCTTGTTATGTAGCTTAAGATTAAAAAATTAATGAAATCTGTCAAAACATTTTTTAATTCAGCCAATTACGCATCTAAATTGTGAAATAAATGTCTAGAGGCACTTCGAAGTTCACAATACCCTTTGTGACCGAGCTCATCTCTTAATGCACCATCCGCAAATAAAGACAAAGTTTACCAATAGCTAAAACAAAGGCAGTCAAAGAAATCATTGACGAAAGGGCCCCCCCTACTAACAATGCTCCTCTGATTTTCTTAATTAAAAATATCTCACTGATAAACAATAGAGATAGGGTCCGCTTCAGAATCTGAGACTTTATAAACTGGACTTTTAATGTTATTAAACAAAAACTTTTACTTCCCCTCTCTGTGTTTTGTTGTCGGGAGAGATATACAAATAAATTTAATTCTTTTTTTTATATTCCGTCTTTGTATTCTGTAGAGAACTACTACTACAGCAACGTCAAATGTATTGGTTAAGTAAAAGTTTTATAAACTACGAACAAACTGTGACTTTCTGTATATATTGATAACACCAGCTCGGCAGCCAAAAATGTTTTTATTTCGTTATTAAATACTTATACTAAAACTATATACATATTTACAATACAATTCCATAAAACTCTAATAATAACTACATTCCGTTGTTAACTTCCCGCGCGCTATTGTTCTCTACCATCTCGTCTATATTTTTACTTTTCCTTTTAATACGAAAGGCAAAGGTCTTGATGGCCAGTATGCTACCTCTTTGGCAGAACGTAAACTGCTTGTCTGTCAAAGAGATGGGATACATAATTCTTCACTCGACACTCTCTACAATAACTGACAGTGAATAAATTAAATGTGCTCTAATTATAGTCTAGAATATCAATGAGCTTATACACTACATATTTTTTTAATTAAAACTGTGGATGCTCTTTATTATAATGCCAGTGTTAGGGTCCGTTCCGTTTTACTTACCGCGACTCTCCTGGGCCAGGGTAAGGCAGGGAGAACGAGGAGGGGGAGGGGCAAAACATCCGCATACTTGTACAGTGCAGGGAAAATTAAAACCGTCGACGTCTGATTACTTTTCTTTTTTTATAAAAATACACATTCAAAAGGGAAGATACGAAATAGTCTATTGATTGAATAATAAATCTGAATTATTATTGGATGGATGAAAGGGTGGATGTTTGTTAGAAACTATCTCCAAAATGGCTTAAAGAATCTCAGTAAAATTTGCCATTGTTGTAGAACATAATTTGGGAGAACTATACTACTAATTGTTTTAATTCCTAGCAGTCGAAGTCGCGGTCAAAAGCTTGTTAAATAATAAAACATAATTCAAATACGTGTCGAACCACGGACCACATTTAAGTTTTTGATGCAAGTTTACGATTTAACAAATGTTCCAAATAATAAACGAAAATTATATTCGTAATAATAACTATGACTCCGTTATTTTATATTAAAGCTACATAATTTTCATGTCACTATTTTAATGAATCATTTTTCATACGTTAAATAATAATCCATAACCATTACACTGTCAAAAAATCCAACGTAAGCGTTAATATTTGTAGAATTTTGCAACTTTCAGTAGTCATAAATCCGTTTCTGACAAGTTGTTATGTATATACAATTCTGAAACTGAAATAATACGACTGCCTTTGTTCAGTCCGTTTTAATTCACAAGCGATAATTGTAGATATAATGAGTGTTGTAAATATTTTGGTTTTAAATAAAGATCTTATTATGATATAAATAATATTTTAATGATTAGTTCTGGCTTCGGACGGGTGGACATTTATTGAGTTACTAAGGGATATTGTAGAATTCTGACGGTGAAAGAAATTTGAAATCTGTCCAGTTATTTTTTTGTTTATTCGCAACCAACTTACTAGAATGTTAAGATTTCCTTTTTATAATATTTCTAATTTATTACACTATACTTCTATACCTTCATATTTATTTTAGATTGCCATAAAAGAAAATAATAAAAAAGGAAGAAAAACCGCTTGGAAGCTATCTATTGTGCAATGAAAGTTTTTAATCCGGCGTCTAGGGGTATTGTTGGCGCCAGAGCTGATTACCGGCCGCCGCGCGATGCCACCGTCCTCGTACTACGTCTCGACATCGTAGCTCTGTGTAGCAACTCGCATAGCGTAGCGCTGCGTAGCAATTTATCTCGAAGAATTGGGTATAGTAGCACGGCAGTAAGAAGCACTGGATTGCGTAGCCCTACGTTGTAAAAACACTGTGTCAAAGTGGTAAGAATAACTCTGTCGCGTGAATCGCAGTTAATCAGTGAATTTATTTTACTATTGTAAAGTTATTTTTTTTTCACTGTGCATACATTTCATGATAGTTTCGCTAGTGTTTATTGTTTAATTTTTATTAAGCTCTAATAAAAAAACATAAACCATCATAAGGAAGTTACAAAGGAACATACAAACTAAAGACTACGTACTAAGATATTAATATATTTAACGACTTACTATGTTCACTATATCTTCATATTGATGCCATAACTGTGGAAACTTTTGTCCGCGGTGTGAGGTTTCAAATTTATAGACTAACTTGTGTTGGGCGAAACTTCATCCAGTGCTGGATGTTGTGTGCAACATATTATGTTTTTTTTTAATTAAAGCTAATATGTATAAAAGCAATATTATAATATTTATGTATGTAAACAAAACATATCTATACATTATTAAAATTAATCCTAAGTAAGATGCACGCAACATGACAAATATAGTTAAAGCAATCAAGTGTTATCGCTTAACTTAATTAAGTCAATACAAGTTAACTTGTTGGTTAGTCACGTGTAGAATTTCTTACATAAGGTTAGATATTCAGCCTAAAGTTAAATGAAAAACTTCGATACATTCCACGTTTCCTCACAAATTAAGTTTGTGAAGAAATAACTTTTACACGGCTATGTAACGAAGAAAATTAACAAGGTATCTACTAAATTAGGGTCGTTCAGTAAACGTCTGTATTTCTGATCGTGTTAGCTTTATAAATGTACATATTAATTCATCTTATAGTTATTAGATTTATACTATACGTTGTTAACTGGATGTAGGTTTATTAATTGGCTATAAAATGGTGTTATATTTAAAATGCGAGCGAATGTATAAGTATCGTTATTACATAAAGCAGCCGCAAGTCAGAGTTAAGGCGAGGTAATAGCGCGGGCGCGCTCTAAGCGCCTTGCCAATGGCTATAAACTGTAAAGGAAATTGTTTAAATACCGCTACAATACGTAATTGACGTTAAAATGCTGCTGACTTGATTTGTTTAATTGTTGAATCATTTTAATCTATAAAACGATTTTAACTCGAATATTTTGTACATTATTATCATTTATAAAGTGCTATTTTGTCAGCAGAATTTTCTCTAAATTACATAAATAACGTCGAGATATCTCGATTCGTTATATTGTTTACGTTCATTATATCCAGTATCGCGTATAAAACATAATGCTTTAAGAAACAAACAACACCAACAACAAAAAGAAATCTTTTTAAAAAGATAATAAATCGTTAAATTTATTTACGAACATATTTCAAATATAAATATAGCAAAATTCAAAGAAGATTTTTCAAAGGAATTGCTATAGTGATTTTATTACTTCACAAGAACATAAGATAGAAACACATTTGTTATCTTATTGTTAGGGAGGACTGGCAGAGCCTTTTCCAGTCAGGAATTGGGCCTGGAACTCAGCCAGATCCTAGATTAAGGTTATTTCTAAGTTCACTGGTACTTTGCTACATCACCAATCGAGTTGTACCTTTTGATATCACAAAGAGAATACTCGTTCAATTGTTTTGTGAAGTTAATATTGCTTATGTTCGTCATGAAGAAATGTTTATGTAAAATATTTTGTTGCTCTAGTGAACAGAAACTAAGAAGTTTCCGGGCTCTTTTTTGAGTTAAAATATTGCCAGACTTTGTATTGCATTCAAAATTTTATATAAAATATTTTGAACAAGGTAATGGCTTCTTTCTGAAATCTGCCGCTAGTATTTGCCGTACCTTAATTGCTCAGCATACATCCAGGTGCTAAGACAGAAATTAAATTGCAAGCCAGACGACGTGTGCGGTTTATGCGGTTTCATATAACTATGTCATTACTCCACATACACAAACACACAACACTCTGATTTGATTAGACCTATTGTTCTTGACTAATTATGAAGAGATATTAAATAAATTTTTAAAGAAAATATAGTAAAAAAGCTATGAGAAGTTCCTGATAACATACTAATTTATTATTTTTATCGTTGATAAGAAATAAAAACATTAAGAAAGCCCATGTTGTTTTAGTAGACTCAATATAATTCTTTAAATGTAATCAGGATCGTGACATTTTTAAAGGTTAACTTTCGTGTCAACATGCTCCGACGTCGCGGGTAAACAATTTAAATAGATTTTATGTTGATGAAGTACGCGGGATGAAAGCTCCGAAGGTTCGAAAGTTTTTATTAAATTTCAAAATTGGATTTTATCCACAGCATTAACGTAAATTCAGTGATTCCATCAACGAGTTTGGTCAGCGAATTATTTGATGGCAATTTGTATTTTTTAACGATTCAAGAAAAAAATCGAGCTTATAATTGTACTGAGCAACTTTATACAATGAAATAAAAAATAAAAAAATTCTTATGAACTTGACATGTAGTTTAAAGTTATTTCAAGTAAATACTATTAAAGTTGCTAATTTCTTTACAATTTTTTTTCGAAGTAGTAAAAGAGTCCTTCTTTTATTATATTTTATAACAACTGATGAGCAGTCGGGATATAGCAATCAGATACTTGACATTTATAGAAATAAGCTTTTAGATTTACTAATTAAGGGCTGGGATTTATTCAAACCGTTAAACCGGCGAGCGGCGGGAAACAAAACGTGATTGCTCCTCGACTTATAATTTAATGCAATTTCCGCTTTTATTTTGCAGCACAAGTCACAAGCTGTAGCGATTATAACCAACCAGGTTCAAAAAGAGGGAGCGTTAATGTAATAATGTTAATAATGCTTATCCAACTGATTTAGTAATAGTTGAGTTGATGAAATACCCTTGTTTAACATCAGATTTTAGAAAAGTCGACCATTCCATAATAATAACCGTGCTCTAAAAATTCCTTTAATATAAAATATAACTTTTACAAGTATAAATAGGAAGCGAGTTTCACTGAATTTAAAATGTTAATAAAATATCGTTGTTGTTTATAACTTGGGCCTTCTTAATAGAAGGGTGTGGAATCCTCTTATTGCAGTTCGCTGGACTGAGAGCAGATCCCCTTTAGAGAGGCAGGGCCGCGGCGGGACCCTTCGCTTCGTTAGCGCTAATGCTTAGGGCTGACGGCTGCACTTTTTGGCAGGACAAGGTACGATGTCTTATTTCACTACGAAACGATATGAGTTTCATCCGAAACTCTGTATTACAAGAATTCTTAGCAATGCTCTTGTCAATTATTTTTGGGTTATTTTGTAGACTCTTTGCCAAATAATCTAGATTTTCAGAGAATATTTAATTTGTTTTGAATATTCAAAACAATTTGTAGTCATTCATATTTTTGCTCTCACTCTTTTGCGGTTCTCTCCTAATTTCTCTAATTCTGTACAGAAAACTGATTCTTAATTTAATTTAAAATTTACTTTACGCTTGCAAATTTCGTCTCCATTTCAATTTTACGACTAGTTATCAATTCGTCCTCTGCTGCGGCTTTTGTCTAGGAGGCGTATAACGACCGCTCAAGTTTACATACTATACAAATTTGATTTGGTATTAATTTGGGTCAGCGTCGGCAGTAATTGCGGTCTCGAACCCTTCGGTCAAGTGTTTTGCAGCCGCAGAGTGTTTGTCTGTTGTCTTGGCGTTTGGCTTTCTGTTGTTTGTTGTTTCAACTGATTTCTTTTTTTTGAATAATGTAACATTTAACTAGTTGATTGTTACTCTTCTGGTTTTAGTTTGAATTTTATTGTAATAGGACTATTTTCTTGGAAGATAACTGATTTAAATTGATTGGTTGAGTCAAGAAGTCACACGTTTGGATTATTTAAGAAATTGTTGTTTTCCTAGACCTGTTTCAGTAAGTTTTCTTTTAAAATTTATTTTATGGAATAAAGGCTACACATTTTTAAAAATGCAATTTAAAATATCTCAAGTTCTTACATTATAATGTAGCGTGTCAATTAAAATTCACAGCGTTGTTCGCAAGGAAAAATCTCATTGAAGTTTGTAGTGAAACACCTTCTCCCTATCAGTATGACGGGCACGGGTGCAATTTCCCTCGTTTTAAATGTTCGAGACAATAATCAACATTGTTATTATATTGTTTAATATTCATGGAGCGGCTGCGCGAGGGTTGATCTTGAAGGCAAATGGACGCACTTCGAGGAGCTCCTACTAAAGGGATCAACACAATTTATGGACGTGCGGAAGCTTGCAGACAACTCGCTTCATTAAACTAATTATCCAGTCAAATTTAATCAGCAGATTTATATAGTAAGTCTTATGCTTCTTTTAAATAGATACTTAGAGAATTGCCTGATAAAGTATGAAGTTATTTTTAACATCTATACATAATATTCTACATTTTTGACTAGAAATAATTACCCGCTTAACCTATTATTATATTTATTACACGGATAAAGTAGAACCCTATTGAACTGTTATAAATGGTACTCTTCAATAAAATTAAACCTCGCAAGTATGATAAGTGACAGTGTTCTTGGAAAGTTCTAAGACGATATCTGTTCACAGGCGACTGATCTCTTCAGCTTGTTATAATACAATACGCGCCTTCCCCAAAAATTGTGGCCGTTCACGTCGAAAGATAATATACCTATAGAATCTTACAATGTTCCTTCAAAAGGCTGCTATTTTAATCATATGATTTTGTTTAAATGACTTTATTTTCTCGTGCTCGTAAATTAAATAACAAGATTGTAAATGACGTGGCAGATCTAACTGCTGTTATTCTGATTAACCATCATTTTCCAAATGTTAAAATAAAGCTTTTGTAGACAAGGTGCTATCTGGAATAGAACTTTATTACAGAACACTTTTACACCAACGACAAAACAAACGCGATCCCTGTATTTATTTTTATATCAATATTATCTATTAGGATTAATACACTATTTCATAAAACATCTCTTGAAACAATTCCCAGTCTAGTTCCCAGTTGAAGTTCAAACCTTCCAAAAGCGCATAGCAAATTCTAATCGTCAAGTGTATCCACGGAAGACGCCTTGACGGAGGCCGACCAAATATTGACTGAGCACTCGACGACAAAGCGAATGGAGCTGAAGGCCGACGAAGCGCAGTATTTTCACAATAAACAGTTGGATATTCGGTAGGCAAATGGGCCGGTTTATCTACTCCATTGGCAGGCGTAAGTGCGTGTTTTTTCGTGACTTCAATTTGCGAGGCTTTGCTCTGGAAAGGCTTTGCTTTGAAATGCATATGTATGAAGTGGGATCGATTCGAAAAATTACATTAAAAATCATAGTAAAATTACATACTTTTTAAACCGTAGTTTAAACGGTTACTATTATTTCAAAGTAATCAACATAACGATGTACGAGAAAAAAACTTGAGAGGTGTCAAGGGACACCCGGATGGAACGAAGTTCCTTTCAATTAATTATTGAAGGAACCAATGTTTATTCTATGAATAAAAACTTAAGTCTTCACAAGAAGTACATTTTATTTCTATGAATTTTCGTTATATATTGTCACGTCGTTGCCATGCTGAAGTAGCGCTCATTTGTCTATAGCAAAAAGTGTCGTGACAACTTTTCGTAAGAATTTTTTCCGTCTAGCCCCCTTTCACAACGCGCGATAAGGAACTAAGTTCCAAAAACAAACTTGAAATATCCCTAAGGATTCTGGTGTATGGTCAACTGAGAGATTCTACAATCAATCATTCTTGTCCGTTCCAATTAGTTTTGTATCCATTTCAAACTAACAAAGGCTGTAGTTTACAAAACAATTCCCTCGACATTTCAGTTTGTCGTGTACTTTTGTATTAGATAAACGCTAGAACTGTCGAAAAAGAAGGGAGATTCATTTATTTGTGTGTCGTCGACAGCGGGCGGTGACGTCACGAGGTCCCGGGCGCACCTGGCGCAATCAGTCCGCTGTCAGCTTGAAACGGGTTAACTTCAACGGAGGCACTCTCTACAGCCAGATAGTTGATCGACTCCAAAGCGTTTATAGTTTTCTCCGCTTAAATACATTTAGTACTCAAAGAAAAAAATCTCTATATTGAGTGATTTAAGAGCTCTTTTAATTCATAAAACAAAATTCAACTTTAATAGCAATGGATTAAATAAATATAATGACATGAAGAGAGCTTTCGGCTTCAACTTCATAGACAACCAGTTGAGAAAAATTGTTGTTGTTTATTAATAATTTTGCTTCTACTCCTAAATATAATAAATGCTATTATGTTATTAATGAAAACATAAAGTTATAAAGAAATTATGAAGCACTTAATATAGTCCATTGGAAGTTACATTATCGTAGTGCGTACTGATTACGATCTCGATCGAGTTACGTAGATCTTGATCGAGCGAGTTATGGCGCGGTAATAACCAGCTAATAGCTTTTGTTACTAAAATTAACTCCTGAAGCCGCGTCCACGTGCTTTCATAAAAATTATTTATGTGCGATCGGAGCGGCCGACATCGGGCCCAATATCGCGTGCCCGGTTCACGTTTACGACCGAATTAATGTACCGTGCTCTGTAATCTTAATAAACTATAATCTCTGGAGAAACCATCATCACCAAATAACTTGGACCTTACAGAATTAAAGAACTTATGCACAATAGAGTACAATTGGCTTTCAATGTAACATAAATATTATGTCGATCTAGAGACATTAATGTGTCACACAATAATAAAATTCGAAAGCAACACATACAATGATTAATAAAATTGCAAAAGTTATATTCAGGACTCTAATATCTTTAATAATTGCTTCGAAGGTGATGCTCGTGATTCTAGTTGGAGACTTTCGTGGTTTACTTAAGCGAGAGAACATTTAATTGTATCATTTAGTATTATGTTAGTCGCAGATCGCAACCATTTTCTTAATGTAGGTGCGCTGTGACGTCATTAGTAAGAGACGACGGACGTCTGTGTCAGCCGCGAAACGTATCTCTATTTATCTCCCATTGCTTACTCATTAATCTTACATCTAATTAATTGATTTCACTATGTAGCAATTGTTTGTAGACTTCATATATGATTGTGGTAATTGATGCGTAATATCATGTCAGTTATAATTTTATATTACTATTTATTCTTTTTGACTGTATCATCGGGTTTATGTGCACGTATCCTATATGTTTAATAGTACTTGAGCCTATGATTTTTTAGAGCTACCATTCAAATTGTGTAATATAATGAAATATTATGTACGCGGGAACACGCTAAAGCAATATTAGTACTAATCACCCCCCCGTAGACGAAGCGCGGAGGTCGTTAACTTGCAAGCGCTTCGCGAGGCGCGGTAAAGCCTCGTATCCCTGAAACTGATTTTCAGACAATTGCCAATCGTATTGGCTTACGGGATCTATGTGGAGTATTCTCTAGGCGGTGTGAAATTCCTTCGGCTTTGTGTCGTAAATGTCTACTTCCCTACTATTTTACTTTTATAGTTTCCTACGGTTTCTAGTCGGCTTTAACTAAAATGTACAAATAGTCGACAATAAAATTGTTGAAGTAAAGTAAACGTCGCGTTTTATTTCAAGGTCATAAAACTTGTGTAGTTTATAAAAATATATGTTAGACGAATCCTCTTAAGTATTTACGTAAAAGCTAGTATACAGACTAATGTGTATTAGACATTTTCTTTTAAAAGTTAACAAGTTTTCTGAGAATAATTCACTGAGTTTTTCTACTTGGGTTGTTTGAAGTTTTTACGTACGTGTGTGTATTTGTGAGAGACATCGAAGCGAATGGTAATCGATGCCCTGCTAATGTATATCAATTAGGATGTGGCAGTCATTCGGCTGCTTGTCCGCTATTGCCGGTGATCGATCTCAATGCAAAAGGCAGCGGACAACGGCCGCAGGGGACGAGGATATTGCTATCTTATTACAACACATATCTTCCGTCTTAAAATAAACTTGGACTAATACTTATTTACGTCTTTATGTATTCACTATTTTTTCTGTACCTAAAAATAAAAAAAATTATAATTATAAATTTTTGCATGTTAATGTTTAATGTTTAAATTAATAAATAGGTCGCACTCAACGATTGCGATCGATGAGCGTCGGTGGCTCAGGGGTTAAGCACTTGATTTGCAATCTGCAATCGCCATGTACCAATGTGTTTTTCGATTTTCGATTTACATATGTACATTTATCCGACGTTCTTACGGTGAAGGAAAACATCGTGATGCAACCTCCACATATCTGAGAAGAAATTCAATGATATGTGTGAAGTCAACCAACCCGCACTTGGCCAGCGTGGTTGACTATGGCCTAGTCACCCCTAACTTGGGGTAGGCTCCGAGCCCCTCGGTGGGGACGTATAGTGAGCTGATGATGATGACTCAACGATTCTGTAACACCTTAATAACTGTACCCTATGTTATAGCAAATAAATGAATTTTGAATTTTACCGTGGATCACTGTAAATTTTGTTCATTAGTTATCAAAAGATATTAATATCCTACAAATATTTCTATCTTTCCTGTATTCTTAAGGTGTTGTAAGTTAGGTATACTCGTAGGTACAACGTATTAGTGATGCTGATTTGATTTTAAACCTTCGTATTTTACCGTATACTATATCACTTCGCTTGTGGTACTGATTAGTACAGTAGTTATGAATTTCCTGCGCAACTCGGCTATTGACAGGAACAAAGAAGGCTTACCCGGTGTAATTAATTATGTATCGGAAACAAAGACGCTTGTACTTACAACTAAAACTTGTTCTATTCATCAATTTCTATTCCTTAGTAACTTATGTAATCTATACATGCTATGTTGGTTATTTGAAAATGTAATAAAGTTGAATTTTCAGATTTAATTTTTTAAGATATATGCGAAAATAATAACTGTTATATTTATAATTATTTAAAACCTTACGTTAGAATACGTGCCGATAAAGAATATGTTAGCGCTGTTTTTAATCAGAAACAATGAGTAATTAATTTAAATTTGCACGCAACATGTTTTTGGGGTAATCTTTCAGATTTTGTTTATTCAATTTCACCAAATCCTTTTGAGTGAAGATATTAATTTTAATTAGTAACTTTACGATGTCTGAATAAATAAGTCGACAACTCCACAGAGCCTTGCGAACAATAAACAAATCACGATATCAGAACGTATGCCGACACCGCCTTACTTTACAACTCAACATTTATCTTATTTGGAAACCAACTCCTTTTCAAAGCTTAATTGAAATTGATCATCTATATTGTGTTAATATTACCAGAACTCAGTAGAATAATCTGTTTTTATGAGAAGTATGAAATGTTACTAAACCTAGCTTCTTAAATCAAAAGAAATAGATTACATACTTACTTAGAGTTAAAATTAATTCATAACAATAACAATTTACAAAACATTTCATTAGCTCAGCCTGGTGTTAACTTGAGTGTGCAAGCCGAGGGGCATTGTCCAAGCATACGCCTGAGCCGGGGTCTCAAGCATGCACCGGCTTGCCTCACGCCGGGTGCACACCGCTAATGTGACGATGACGTCATTTTTATTTTTTCAAGTAACAGCTTAATAGATAGCTTGTACCTACTCATTTGTACATGGCCTTTATACTCATTAATTAAATGATGAATTCTAAATTTGAACTCAAGTTCGAAGCATACTAAAGTACCTAGAGATACTAAACCTTGTTCCATTAAGTCGTATGAGTTTGTTTACTTCAGAAGATGGACGAAAATGAAATAGTGCGCTCAGCTCAATCTGTCTGCATACCTCGCTTGTCCCGTCATTACGATGATACTTCTTATATGGAGTAAAGGTCAACGCACAATGGAGAGTAAAATGTTAAATAATTTTTGTTTAGAAATCGACATTCTAGGGTTATAAACAAGTTAAAGCGAAGAAAAGGAAGTTTAAAAAGATATACGTAAAAAAACTTTTTTTTTCTAGTTTACTAGTTAAAGTAATACTAAGTAACTGCTATTTCTGATAACTGCATTTATAGTGTGGACACTAAAAAAACAATTGATAAGCAAACGAGCGAAAAATTAAGATTACTTAATATTACTCGTAGAAGTTTGTTTCGTTTGGCTGATAGAGATGTATGGAGGAGTAGTACATACTGTGCCGACCCTCCATAGGGATAAGGGCAGGTTGATGATGATGATGACTCGTAGAAGTTTGTTAGTATAATGAAAATAGAGCGAGCGCGTGACGAGCAAGCGAGTGCGTTAACGCCTTCTCCGTTCGCTATTTGCTTTGTCTAACAGCACTTTCTTACGCCGACTTCACTCCGCTCGAATAACAATGCTCTCTCAGATGCAAATGAAACACATCTTCAGTATTTTGATATACATAACACAGACGTATGCAAAACTATGTGAAAAGCTGAAAGTTTACTTATGAATGAGTTTGTTTTATTTATCAACTAGCTATCGCGCGCGATTCCGTCCACATGGAATTAAAAAAACAGACTGTATTCTACATCTATTTCAAATTTCATCAAGATCCGATGAGCGGTTCCGGAGATACCTTCACACAAACATCTAAACATTCGCATTCATAATATTAGTAAGATTTAATTTGCTATTATTGCATGTTTCTGCATGTCCAAAAATTGAATAAAAAATTGAATAGAAGCAAGTTGAATAATTTTTCAACCCTAAAATGAACGTAGGCATTATGGAATGAGATCAGACATAAACATAGACGTCGGTTTTGTGAGAGCGTATTTAAGAATATGTTCAAGACGTAAGCTTCAATGGCAAAGGAAAATATAAAGTACTGTAAAGCTATTACGCGTGGTACAAGTCACAGACGTTAGCAATGTTGAATATAATATTTTAATATTATAGTGTTATTATTTTGCTTAGACAATACTCACAATTATCAAGGAGAAAATGCTAAAAGAAGTTGTTTAATCAGATTAACTTTGAGTTTTAAACAACAGTTTCCTGTAAGAAATTTACTTAATATGCCTAGATTCATGTTTCACATGTTCTGTTCCATTTATGTAATCTTAGTAAGCTATCTTTAATGTTCAAATTATTCGTATTATTTAAATAAGAAATTACACAATACATATTTTTTGAAACAGTGAATTGTGTCAAATAATTAAGTTAAATTCTCTCGTGACTTGTACCACAGTATACAGCGGTGCCCTTTAACGTGTTCTCAAAGGGCTAAAACTTGTGCGGGACTGACCCGGCGCCGCTTTGCCATTCTAAGCCATTAAAAAATAAAAAGCTTAGCTTTGTTAATTGGACATGCTTGTTCGTGAAAAGATTTCGGACTGAGCTTTTTTGGTTATGTTAAATTTTTACAGCACATTCTGTAATTGAGCTTACGTTGTAAAAATTTCACAGCTCTATTATTTGCCTCGTGCAAGTAATAACACTAACTAAACAGTTAAGATTTCTGATATGGTTGAAGGCAATGTTATTTATTTAGTAAGTGGATAAAAATATTCTTCATTATTAATGTTGAAATAAAAAAAAAATTAAATAAATTGTACATTTTACTTACTAAATATCGTGTACATTATGATAAAGATAAAACAAATTCATTACTACCCCCCCTCCCCACCCTGCCTGTGTTTAAATTTAATCAGCTCTGACAATTGACAATACTCTACATTCGTTACCCTACTATGGGGGAACTTTGCCAATTTCCCCTCTAGACAGACGGCGAGATTCATCTAATTATGTACACAAAATGTATCCACCTATTTATGACATGTTGGCATTTACCCTATCTATTGATTTCATGATTAATTTAGTCTTGGTATTACATATTTACAAATATTTTTTTTAAATTCTTATTGCAGCATCAAAAATCAACTCTTATAACGTCTATGTTTACTATTACACAATAAAGAAAATGTAGTTTATTTTAAACAAAATGAAAAATCATTTTATTTGATGTGTATAAATAGACGAAACTATTACTCAGCAAGAAATAGATGCAGTTGTAACAGAATGCAGATTTTTAAAATCACTACAATATTCAGTTGGAAGTGAAACTATTAATAAAATATGAGAATTCGCATTCCGTGCTCCTTCCTACTGACGTAAATCATCTCTTTATGTAGACGCGCTATTCACGGACGCAGTTTGCCTCCATTCAGCTATTGTGAACTGATTTTGTTTCATTCCTGTACAGAGCAAAGCAAAGTAACCACTTGGGGAAATATCGATACTGTTTACTGCGATTTAAAATAAATGCAACCACGTTGGAGTGTTTAGTTTGTGCTTTTTACTGTTACGTGAAAAACTTTCAGGGATTGAAGATTTCTTTTACAAAATCAAAAATATATATAGTGAAAATTTTCTTTCTCATTTGTATGATAAATTCACCCCTACTTATATTATAAATTACGAAATATAAAGTAATTTGCATTAAGATGAAATAGAACGAATACTCAATACTTCAGTAAACTTAACTAAAAAGCAAAATTAGACTTTCATCTGAAGGATGACAGATGGCGCTGCTAAAGGTTAACCGTCTTAAATATAAGTGGCACATAACTGGTAATCACTCGTTAGTAGCTTAGCTTAGAAATTGCGAATGATTTAAATACTTTGTAGCTTCTATAATAATTTTACTTGTACAATAAAAGTCTTAAATAAAAATTATTTTAATGTATTTTTTATACTGTATTTTGTATAATTGTATATTTATAAAATATCGTCTCATTACAAATGTAATTTAAAGGCCAAAGAGGTTTTGAAATATATATTAATTATTTTTTTTAATTGTAAACAATAACAGATAATATAAATTTATTTTAATTTTCACTGAATAATAGACAAAATTATCTCACAACATATTTTTTTTCAATCGCTTGATGAAATTTCCATACTTTAGAATTTCACAGTAACAAATAAAATATTGTATCGAAACCAAAGTTATTTTTATCCATTCAATCCATTCTTTAATCTTATCGTTTCAGACGTATCCGTCTAGGAAGCTGAACGGATATTGTGAGTCAGCTGAACGCAGATCCTGAAATGACTACAATATTAAATCCATTCAAACGTAACTATTAATAAAATCCGAGAGAGGGCGCTACGTTCCATACAACAGCACCCCGACTTATATTAATGATGCCTTTACGTTAAATTTTTACTTGAAAACTGTTCTATTGCCTTAATATCAGTTTTTACTGAAGCTTTTATTGACAAATTAATTTTCTTACAATGTTTTGTTTGTTTTCACGTAATTCCAGAACTGTTAAACAGATATGGAAGTTTTTAATAGTTTGTATTAATTCCAAGCGGACGAAGTCGTAGGCGATGGCTAGTAATTTTTCTATTTATGTTATTAAATGTAAAAATATTGCGTAGACAATGTGTAATACAACAAATTCTTGATTTTCCGTCTTTTTAAATGTAAATCTTTATAACTTTAAAAAATCAGAGACAAAAAGAGAAACTGGAAAAGTTTTTCAATAAAAAGTTGTTTTATTTTTGTTGTGTATTTGTTCCGTTGACTTGTCTCAGTCGCGGAGGAGAGATGGCCTCGCGTACTATTGTCTTACAACAAGCTAATTCACTGCCAGAAAACTAGTGTACCCCAAACAATATTTTTTCAACAATATTACATACATTTCTGAGCATGATTTAATGATTTTCGATTTTTCAAATTTAACAAGAATAAATTGAAATAGATTTAGTATACTTTGGATTTTAGTATACTCTAGTATACTTAGGTTAATGGTTAATGGCACGGACTACAAATCATATTGTCGTAAGTTCGATTTCCGTCACACGTCGTCAACATGCTAGTACAAGTGGAGCCCCAGCTTAGTTGGAACGGTTACCAAAAATAATAATAAATTTTCATACAAATAATGCTTACGAGATGCCGATGCCAGATAAACGGTTACATAATAAAAATTAAAAAGATGTTTTCATAACCAGTGTTATATTAAGAATAAGAGGACTTAAGAAAATATATTTTTTTATCATCTGTAAGCATTTTTGCTTACATCGGACACTGCAAAATCTTTTATTCTTGTAAAATACAGTGAGCAGTGATACAATCTAGTGCGGGCTATAAATCTTGTCGCGCCTAAAAACGAAAATTAGGAGGTGATTACGACAGCGACGTGTAATTTGTCTTGTCGCTAACAAAGAATAATGTGATACGGAAAGTTTTTTTTTTTATTGAGGGATGAAGTACGTTTATAATGAAGCTTACAATTGTATATACCGATTTCAAATTATAGATATAACAAAAAAAAACTCGTTTATTATTCGAATTGAGGTTTTATCCTTTAATAAAAAAATGCAGTGAATTATATAATTATACGCAAAAATCTCTAAACAAAACATTTTGTTCGAAGTTCAACATAAGATAATTTCCCATTCGGCTCGATATAAACTCAATAAATATAAATAAAATAAAAAGGTAAAAATCATATTAATAAATTTGCAAGAAAGTATTTTATTGTATGTAAGCGACACATATAAGATTTATAAGATTGAAATTGAAGTTACAAATACATGAAGAATTATGATAATGGCAATCAATTTTTAAAATGTAAAAAGACTTTTCTATACGAAAAACTTTATACAATATTCAAAGCTTCGACGGAAAGCTTTCGATCCGTCGTTTCCACGTTTTCTTAGCTTCTTCTTGTACTATTTCAAAAGCTTGATTTATTCACTCAAATCAATCAAATCACTTTTTTCTAAATGCATACAGTTATTTAAAATGCAAATGCGATTTTTTTTATACATATGTTAATTTATTACTGGAAATGTAACTTAAAAATTATGTATCTCTATGATGCTTTAAGTTACATATAGTAATAACTAGCTTTTACCCGCGACTCCGTTCGCACGGAATAAAAAATAGAAAACGGGGTAAAAATTATCCTATGTCCTTTTCCTGGTTCTAAGCTACCTACCCACCAATTTTCAGTCAAATCGATTCAGCCGCGACTTTCTTTTATATATATATAATATAGATTTACATAAGTGAAGAGTTTAATATGTGCAAAGAACGGTATTATCATAATTTATTGTATATTTTAAACGTTTTATAGTTATTTTATAGTATGTAAACTTGAGAATGAACGTCATCAGAACCTCACAAATCATTCTGTTGATTTTTAACGTTTTTTTACTTAATTCTCGGTCTATTGCGCAGTTTATTCTGCGGATCGCACACAAAGCATTTTATTGACGTCATTGTATTTGTTCCTTTGCCACTAAACCACACAGTTGTAAATTTCTGCGATAGCTCTCAAGCAAAAACAAAAGTAGCTTCACCTAGAAACAAAGGCGTTCTTGAATAATCCCATTTGTTGTGACAATGGAGAGCGGCCCAGCCTAGACAGGATTATCCGTCTAAAAGAAAATACTTTCCCGACAAAACGTAAGGCAACTATCAAAGTAGCTACTTTGTTTTGTATTTAAATTATCCTTCGTTTTTAATATGAGAAGAATTAAATAAACGTTTATAAAGTCCAAAATATATGTTTTTTTTAAAAAACAATTTATTGAAATCGGCGTTTAATTTTATGACAAATTTAGTTTTGTTCACATGATAAAGATCAGTAGCAGTACTAGTATTAATTTATTTAATTAAATGTAATAAGTTATGCGTCATAAAATATTTATTTAAATTCTGAACATATTCGTCTTAAAAATTACTATATCTGCAGGTTTTAAGGCGTACCGGGCTAGAGTGATCAGCTTAAATCTCTTCAAGAAAATTTGCTTCGAGACTTCGTTGGTTATTTAACTGGATTAGAAAGCGGTCGAGTTCATATAACATCAGTTCAATATTGGTTACCATGTTACCTGGCATACTTCCAGTGCGGTCAGTTCGAATGGTTACCTAGATTGAGTTGATTCCGATTCGAGTGTGCCGAAAAAGTTAAAATATAATTTGATCGACAACTATTCAATACATATAAAAACTCTTTATAACATACTGTCAGATAATTTAAGAAAAATTATAATATAATTTTCCTTCACCTTATTATGAATGCAAACAGATTAAAGGAAAGGCTATCTACGTCTTGTCTCTAGATTTCTGACAGGGAATAAAACTGCGAAACTTTAGCAATAAAAAGTTCGACTTAGCCGTTATTTCTTTGCGCTACTTTTTCTCAGTCAGCAGGAATTACCTCGCCACCGATTGTTTTTCTCTGGCAAACTAATTTACTACCGCGGCTGCGCTCCCACTTTACAGCGACGTGTGAGGCATTGGCCACGTTTCCTCTTTTAAAACTACTCTTAAAATAGATATCACTGTTACTTTAAAAGTAAAGTGTTGAAGTAAAAATATCTCTTCTTCAGATACGGAAATTCAATTGGAATTCGTTTGGAATTGATTGTTTTTAAGAGAGGACTGGATAAGTTGGAAAACTTTAACTAGCAATTCTAAAAAAAGATATAGGAATAAGCCTGGATTATTGGAATAAATTAAGTTTACTTTTAATGCTAATATAAACAAAATGCTAAATACAAAGAATTATGAATATCCATGATAATTAACTTAACAGTGGTTTATGAAATAAGCTGAAATAACAGAATACATGGTCGAGCTTAAAAGAGTACCTAAGTATTATTTTCAAGTAAATCTGTAAAGTTCGATTCACGTTATTTATGTGATTCATTTTCAATGTCTCAAGGAACCCTAAACGAGCCCTGCGAGCCACAGTAATGGCGTCGGATTACCACTGTCTAATCCCACTGCCGTTTATTGAGCTCCCAATGCCCGCAGGCGGCAAATTCCGGAAAGAAAAACGTTTTATCTCGATATATTACTAACGCGACGTTTTCAAGCACTCATTGATTGATTTCTTTTACCTGAAAACAAAGTTCTTTGTGAAAAATAAAAGAAATTACTGTCTTGGGATTTGGAGTTGTGATCAAAGTTAAGACCCCGTCTGTGTATTTAACACCTGGACTTGGCATTGAATTAATTAATATTAAAGATTATTTCTTATAGCAAAGACGTAAAATCATGTTTTTCGCACTTAGTATTATAATACGTAGCCAAATACATCAAGTTTTAAGATTTTATTTAGCAAATGCTGTTTTGAATTAAAAGATCATTGAATGTTAAAATAATTTTTGTATTTTTCTACAACGCAATTGTTTACAGTAGTTTAGTTTTACTCTATTTAAATTAGTATTAATTTTATTCTAAACAATTTATATATTGAAAGAATCGCAATTCACTGAAAATGAATAGGAAAATTGTATCACACAACATTGGTGAAAATAACTCAGTTTGAAAGAAATGACATTTCCTTACCGAATAATTTTATAACGTACTTAGAATTCCACTAAATCCTACCGAATTCCTCATTTGAATAACTACGAAGCCATTATCTGTCACCGTAGGCGTTAAATTGAAAATTCAGGTTCAAATTATAGAACGGAGCGTACGATATTACATTTTATTGCTTGGAAACAAGGTTCACAATCGCAGAAGCCTTATGCGAAAGTCCTGTCGGAGCCATTTAAAACCGATTAAAATGTACGTAGCGAGCGATTTTTTAATAGAAACTTGTAGTAGCGTAAAGTTATTTTATGAAACAAGTTTTGCCTCTTAAGTTTTTATAAGGAAATCTAAACTCTAGGATACTCGCTGTCCATGGATTTTAAAAAAGTACTTATTTATTCATCGAAGCTCAAAAAAAACGTTCCTTGAACTTATAAGCCAATAGGGGTGTGCTACGCTGCTAGGATGCTACATTGCTACGCAACTACGTTCACATACTAATCTATATAATTTTTAGGTAGCTATTAAAAATACTTCTACGTTTTCCCGTAGTCATAAAAAACAAGATCAATGAACTACTTAGTTACTTTAAATTGTATGTATAAAGTACAGACCGGCTCAAGGACTTACGAGATAATCCCTCCAAGTAAACTGTACCTGTAAAACTTGATAGATGCCTAATCTTTTATAGTCATTGTTTATAAAAAAAATAAGTTGATGTTCTTTTATTTCGTACATAGTAATGTCTCTTATCAGAAAAAAAAAATCCACTAACATGAATATTGAAAGGACAAGAAAATATACATTGTTTATTACTTATTTCAACACATGTTGTTGTTTGTGTTGGTGACGTCGTGCTAGCTTCACACGAGAGCAGAACATTTAGGCGAAACAGTAATATTTTACAGTCTCTGTGTGTATGTGTTCTGACCTCATGTGAAATTAGCATTGTGCAGGTAGATCAGCGTTAGAATGTCCAGTTAAAAGCGTTACATTTAAGCTAATAATGTAGAGAGCAGTTGCGGTAGTGTCGTGGCTCTTGCGGTTGCGGTCACGCCTGCAAATGACGTCCACCGTGAGCATACGTTTACTTCGACACGTTTCAAATAATTTGTCATATACTATTTGTAGTTTTTCTTGTTTTATATATTCTTACCGGGATGTAAAGGTTTATCAGCAAAGGAAACGCTTAAGTATGCATAGTCATATGTCGCCTTTCAATATTAAATGCGGCGTATTAAAATATCAATTTTGTACTGAGTGTATTTTTTGAGCTCCAATTAAAATTCGTCCATGTAAAAAACTGAAAATAGAAACATAAGAAAGTAACCAAAGCAATAAATTTAATTAATTTAGTTTCATAATTTCTTACGTAATAAATAGCTGAGATGAATAGAAAGAGAAATTGATTGAGACAGAATATTAATTGCACAGCTCAGTTCTACTGAGAATAAATTTTATTTATGCTCGCTCTGATATTTGCCGACAGGTGGGATTTGTTATGAGCTTTCTTGTCGCATTCAATTAAAAAGGTGCTCCCGATCGCGGTTTTATTTTCACAATATTTTTTTCCCAAATACAAGTAATTTTACTTTAGAAAGAAAGAAAAAACATTTACAACTTTATTACCTAAGGTAACAAATAAGTTATTTTATATGTACTCTGTAATTTTACTATCATAATTACATGCAGCAACAAAATTATTAAGTTAAAATTTTGGAACGAAGTTCCTTATCGCGCGTTGTGAAAGGGGGCTAGACGGAAAAAATTCTTACGAAAAGTTGTCACGACACTTTTTGCTATAGTAAGTATGTTAACGACGAATGAGCGCTACTTCACCATGGCAACGACGTGACAATATATAACGAAAATTCATAGAAATAAAATGTACTTCTTGTGAAAACTTAAGTTTTTTATTCATAGAATAAACATTGGTTCCTTTACTGATTAATAGAAAGGAACTTCGTTCCATCCGGGTGTCTCTTGACACCTCTAAGTTTTTTTTTGGACGTATCCACTTTTCTATCCACAAATTTAAAATCAGTAAGGTTATTTACAAAACATTTTTATTTATTTATTTATTTTTAGATTGCATCGCTCACCAGTTTAATTTTGGATTAGAATTTCCTAAAATGCATTCGTATTTCTACCATTCCCCCGGCTAGGTAAGTCACCGAGCGGGCCGTGGGATTAAACCTGCCTAATCCTGCGTCGTTTATTGCTACCCTCCGCAGTTGGACACACGGCACTGGCCTGTAGGAGGCAAGAATTGGGGAACGCAATCCGATTTACTTGCTTGTGTTTATCGGAGACAAGCCGTTGCATTTATGAATCCGATGCAATAGATTTTTGGCAACAATTGCTTGTAGTTATTTTTATTAAAAATATTTAGATTAAAAATATTTAGACTTTATTAAGCTTGTCCGTTAATAAAACGTATAGTGGGCTATTTTCTACTACATTGCAATTGTGATATTTTAAATTTTGTTCTAAACTCTTGAAAATAAGATAAAAAATGTACAAAAAAATATATAGGTAAATTTATGATACATAAAAACTATAACAAAAGCTCTGTTCAAGCACAATTTTTCAAAATACCTACAAGTACTCTAACACAATATAGTGTAATTGTAAAATATTGCGTTAAATTATAAAACATATGCGGTGAGGTAGAAAAAACTAATTACCCATGGAACGTATCGTTGGCGTACACGTTGCGGATTCGCTGCGGGACTCCGCGGTTTTGCTGCGGACGGTCTCCGCTATGATTTACTACACTTTTTATTTCCGAGCCAAAACGTATATAAATCAACGTTTTTGGCAGAAGCACCGCAATTTTAGTTTGGAACACGTTCTAATGTAATCATACTGTATGCTTCGTTTCTTTTTTACAATATTTTTAATTTTTGCAAATTATTAGGTTTTAACAATTGCTTCACTCATTTTTATACATTGCTTTCACTTAAAATTCGGTACAAAAGGATAGTCATTCAGTCAGTTCGTGAGTAAAAATTGCTCTATCCTTTGTTACTCTTTTTTCTTGAAGAAAAGCAATCCATTAAAAGAAATGACATATTTTTCAATTAACAATCCCTCTTACATGTGAAATGTTTTTATTAAAACCATCTTACTTTTATCTCATTGATAAACAAAGCGAAGTGAAGTTAGGTACGGGATTAAAACAATAGCACATCTCCGGAATGGATTTGCAGTTGAATTCCACTCGGAGGTTGCGGTTTCATAATAGAGGAGGTACTGCGCTCCTACGACATTCTGTATACAACGGAACGCAGCCATACAAATTCACACAAAACATAAAAAAAGAAAAAAAACATATGTATATGAACTAATTGCTGCTGCTGGAATAAACTGCGGTTAAAGTCACTGAAATATTATAAAGCACTTAAGGCATTTTGATTTATTTATAAATAAACTTTGAAGAATAGTAATTCTTCTGTTTATTTTTAAAGCATTTTATTTGGCTATGTCTCACTTATCGGCTAAATTTTAGATGTTTAGTGACGTGAAGGAAGCATCCGGCATTGAAAACATCTCTCAGTTACGAAGTTTTAACTCAGTTTGCATCACTCTGTGTTCACTGCCCACTTGACTAATTTACGAAACAAACGCTGAGTCGTTAGCGTTAACTTGTACAGATAAACTTTTACTGCATTTAACTAAGGCTGTGAAATTTACTTTCAATTTGAAGATATTCAAAATAAAAAGCCAACAACTTATCTATATATATAAAAGAAAGTCGTGTTAGTTACACTATTTATAACTCAAGAACCGCTGAATCGATTTGACTGAAAATTGGTGAGCAGGTAGCTTAGAACCAGGAAACGGATATAGGATAATTTTTACCCCGTTTTCTATTTTTATTCCGCGCGGACGGAGTCGCGGGTAAAAGCTAGTCTATATATATATAAAAGAAAGTCGTGTTAGTTACACTATTTATAACTCAAGAACGGCTGAATCGATTTGACTGAAAATTGGTGGGCAGGTAGCTTAGAACCAGGAAAAGGACATAGGATAAATTTTACCCCGTTTTCTATTTTTTATTCCGCGCGGACGGAGTCGCGGGTAAAAGCTAGTCTATATATATATAAAAGAAAGTCGTGTTAGTTACACTATTTATAACTCAAGAACGGCTGAATCGATTTGACTGAAAATTGGTGGGCAGGTAGCTTAGAACCAGGAAAAGGACATAGGATAAATTTTACCCCGTTTTCTATTTTTTATTCCGCGCGGACGGAGTCGCGGGTAAAAGCTAGTCTCTATATATATATAAAAGAAAGTCGTGTTAGTTACACTATTTATAACTCAAGAACGGCTGAATCGATTTGACTGAAAATTGGTGGGCAGGTAGCTTAGAACCAGGAAAAGGACATAGGATAAATTTTGCCCCGTTTTCTATTTTTTATTCCGCGCGGACGGAGTCGCGGGTAAAAGCTAGTCACTGATAAAAAATGTGATCTGACAAAAAATGTCTGCAAAATTTCACAAAGCTTCAGCATTTATTCTTGAGTTTTTATAAACAGGTACAAAACAAAGGCCCCAAAAAAAAAAGATAAATCTGAAATTGATGATAATACCGGCTAGAACTTAGATGTACTACCTAAATTAGTCGTCGCCCGTAATGGGATAAAAGTACCAATTGAGCTGCAAATCAGAGTGCAGATAGGGTCGTAAAGACGTGTGATGCAAACGATAAACAACGCCTGTGCCGCAACACGGGCAATGAAAACAGAGTGCACTATAAATTATCATTAAGTTTTTGAAGCCACCGCTGAATATAAAATGTTTAAAGTCCATAAAGCTCTATTCAATGTTTTATTTTTTATTCGTTAACTTTATTCGTCGAGCATAAGGTAATTTTAAATAAAAATGAGGTAACTTTGAACTTATGAAAGTAGTTTATTTCCTATGAGATATTGTTTTGAAACTTTTTTTGTTTTAATTTTCAGCGTAATAAGTTAGGAATTGTGCAAAGCTTTTAAGCAAAATTTGTTCAGATAAACTGATGTTCTACATCTTACGCATTGTGAGATTCTTTATTTGCTACTTGTACAATTTATTACATTAAAATTCATGGTGAACTTTGATACTAAAAGGTCAGACGCGCTTTAAATCTAAATGGTCCAACTTTCAACCCGAATCAATTAATCATTTTAAATAAGTTCCTCATAAAGTTACAGCTTTCTCCCGGACGAGCCGGTCGAGGCGGTTACGGCCGGTGTTACGTTTCAACCGTCACGGGCTAAATAAAAAGGGCCGGATAACCGGATGAGCGGCCGAGATGTAGCAAAAAAACCCGGTAGAAAAACGAAGAAGAACATCCCTCCAGCCACCCATTTTTTCGTCTAAACCCTTTTTTGTGATCGTCATGAATTAAACTTTGCATCTACCTCGTCCGTAAAGCCTTATTTGGTTGTGTTATTTACTAGATCCATTTAATATGTTAATTGTACACCATTCTTTTTTTTAATTTAAATTGTATATTAGATACGTTTTAGAAAAAGAGTAAAATAAAAGATTCAGGTTGAAGAAAAAATTAAGTAAAAAGGAAATATCTTAACATGCAATATATGAAGTACAAATTTCAGAATAATATTAGATGACGACATAATCTAATACCAGCCATACATTTATATTTGTACCCCTTGACAAACGCAATCACAACCCTTCTCAGTACTCTTTTAATAAAAGGTCCCTGTAACCACCAACCGCACAAAAATAACTCGATAATCGTGTGATTAGATTACTCTGCTTTTGTGACGTCACATCATCAATTAACGCGCGATTCCGCCGCAGAGCGACGGCAGCGCTGCGAGCTCACGAATCGAATTAGCGTAGGGGATGTTGAATGGGGTGACTTTAATATACAAAGAAAAAAAAACATTCAATTGAATTAAATTCTTTTTGTGCGTAAAACTTTCTGATCTATTGTTAGTTACAAAATAAAAGATGTATTCACTGAAGTCGTAATAGTCTGTCCAATTGAATTGTTGTTAATATAACAGTAGTTTGAAGTTGTAATTGCTTGAACTACCAGCATATAGAGTTTTTGCATTGGAAAATACATCTTTGACTTCTTATGTTCATTTAAATTCTTATGTATACTAAAACTATTTCGTAAATTTATTTGAAAATTATCTAGCGATGCGTGAAAACAATGAAACCAAAAGAATAGAGACTGGAAAATTTAAACATGGACACTGTTTATATTTTTTCGAAAAAAAAACCTGAGAAAGACTTTTTTAGGATAAATGACAGATGATAATATACAGTATATTAAAATAAAATAAGCGACTATAGTCACAGTGGTAGTTTGTATATACACATATATATACGCTGTAAGATTTGTGTTGACCAAATTGTGCGAGTCCAATAACAGTGGGAACGCATACGTAAGCAATATGTTCACAAATTGGCGCTTTGATTGGCGTATTGTTGCCAAGGAGCTCCCTCCCCTGTACACGTCACCTAACCCCCCCTCTCACATCTGAGACGTGATATTGTTGTGTTTAGTATTTCAGTTACAGATGTTTTCGACGATCTAAGAGATCATTAACCATTGCAAAAAACGAGATATTTCTTTTAATATTTTTATTTGTATTATAAAGTGATGAAAATTTTAAGTCTTTTCATTTCGTTGATGGTGATTAATAAACATTGATGAAGAATCAGCTTTTGACAGCTGTTATACTTCAATGTCTAACATACTTTGGTATTTGCAAATTGTTTGCTGTAGGTCATTCTGTTAAATTATCCAGGAGTCGCATCTGGTGGAAACATAATATCGGAGCATAAATCAATTCAGCTTCCCGTATAATTGCCAGCCGCGTGCGCCGCGCTCATACATTTCGTACAATCATGTCTCACACTTCTCCCCTTATTGTCTTTGCCATTTACCGCGTATTCATCTATAAATCAACCTATAATTGAACGAGTTGCATTGCAATTTGAATTCTATTCTGAATGTTGATACAGTCCGTCATTGTGTAAGCTCTTTAATACAGTCATAATTTGCGGAATGATGTCCCAGTAAAATAGATGGGGAATTTATTAATCTAATTTGAACTTCAGTTTATGAGGCTTAGTGTTGATATTAGCTTACTGCTGTGGTGTACTTACGATGCGTAGCGATGCATGAAGTTGAGGAGCTAGACTTTGTGACATGCATTGTCCCAGGATATAATCGCGTCAAACACTTCAACCACTTATTATGACGTAAAGGATTATACACAGACAGTATACATTTTGATTTCAACTAGCTGACGGGCATCCGTTTAAAGGAGTAAAAAATAAAAATGAATGGTTTATTGACTATTTTCGACTTAAAACGGCGATGCAATCAGCAATCACAAGCCCACTTCCAGACACGGTGCAACAGTATGAAAAGTTCTTAGTTAGAAATTAATTAGAGTGTCAGAGGACGACAATGGCATGAGTTTATTGCGATGAACGCTGCGTTGTGCCGATAATAATCAGCAGTGTTCTGGCAGCGGACAATGGCGCGCACGGCACATCGGCTGTCGCCGCAAATTGGCAACCGCCGCGGCCTGATTGCCTCTGCCCCATTCAACCTCTCAAATATTATACAAGATATCGTCATATTTATTGTGTAACATAATTCTAAATGTTCTTCTAAATTACTTTTATTTCATTGCAGTATGAATTAAGTCGATTTTATAAACTTTATCGCAGTTAGAAATTTGCGGTATTCATAAATTTGTAACCACTTTTAAGAAGTAATGACATCAAAAATAATACTGAAATGTAAATAAGTGTAATATTAGCCCAGACAGAGCTACAATTCATTTTTCCTAAGTGCTATAGGTATTATGCTAGGTTTACAATAAATCTACGACACATACATGAAAATTATAGACACACAAATTGCACCAACATATTATTTTGCTGAAATAACTGCACGCAACGCGCCCTCTGCCGGATTGTTTGCCGACTGATTTCAACTCGAACGTATCCAGATGTGAAATGAATGTTTACTTGTCTAATGAAAACTAAATTTTGAATGAAACAGTACGCATAAATATTTGTTATTCCACCATTTATAGTCTAGACATCTACGTTCGGGCTAACAAATGAGTGCTTAGATTTTTTATATTATAAGGTGACAAACGAGCAAGCGGTCACCTGAATTCGCCGAAATAGCGAAGCGACTTCTGTCCATAAAAATCTGCAATTGCATATGTGTTGCCTATCTTTAATCAACGGAGGAGAAGACGCACTGAAAGAGAATACTTCATTTACTGCGCCAAGTACACTTACCCTTCCTATGATTTCCTTATAAGAAAAGAGTAGGAAAGGAACGTGGACTAAAGTTAGGCCTCCGGCAAGCACACTCGTCAGACGAAACGAGGAATTGCTTCCTCTTGACGCCTGTCCTCTGTGTGGCCGTGCTATTTCATCGGGCAAGCCGGCCCATTCGTGCATCCAACAAATATTGTGGTTCCGGGATCTGAAACTATTAAATATAAATTAGAATTTTATTCTTCATTACTTAACAGAGATTTCTGCATCCGTTCTTATCTGATTTATTTATCTGCCGACTAACAAATTTTATTTGCGAGTTTATGGGTTATACAAGAATTTGTCTCTGCTCCGGGCGGTGTCAAAGGGTTAGTGACGCTTGCCGCCGGAGACAGGCCGCATGATTCAATAATAGCTCGAAACGTACATCACGAAAACACCATTACTGTACAGTTTGTATGATATACGTGTATGGTCATAAGGTCATGATGAGACATAAGTTTAATAGACACTTCGACTATTAATTACGTAAGTAACCTAAAGTAAAGTACTCTATCACAAGTTTCTTACAATCCACCAATAAAAAGTTCGTTGTTTTTTTTTACAAATGGTAACTTCGATTATTAATAAATAAAAGAGAAATCTTTTTACCTTTAAAAGATCGTCATGAAATTATTTACATCAAAATTTTGCCTTACTGTTTAGTCCTTATAACCTCTGACTTCCATATTACAAAGACTGTACCAGACAAACATAAATACAAAGATGGTTACGTCCTGAGCGAAATAGCACGCGCGAAGGCGGAGGGAAACTCAAGCTATAGGCACACCGAGCGTTTGGAAACTAACGAGCCGTGTCTTGTTCGAGCTTGCTACAACTCCACATATTAAGCTATTTACGTATACGTAATATGCAACAAATTTAATTACGCTGATACGAGTTCTTAAAAACGCTAATGTAGCTATTCATTTATTGAATACCACAGTTAACTTACACGAATAAAAGGTTAAAAGGAAAGGTTTTTCCGCGTTTCGTCTGATGAGTGTGGTGCCGGAGGCCTAATTTTAGTCCTATTTCCCTTCCCGCCCTTTTCTTATAAGGAAAGGATGGGAAGGGGGGATGGATTTGATGGCGGAGATGCATAGGAAGGTTAAATATTCTCTTTTTTTTTGCGTCTCCTCCTTCGTTGATTGGGGGTAGGCAACGCATCTGCAATTGCGAATGTCTAGGGCAGCGGTCGCTTCGCCATTTCGGCGAATTAATGTAGCCGCTTGCTCGTTTGTCACCTTGTGAAATAATTTAAAAAAAGAATTCGTTGGCGTAGGTGGGACGGTCTAGAATATGTTTATCTTGCCTATTTACCTTATTTCACTGCCGTGATACTAATTTAACAATAAATATAAGGTCTCATTGGAAAACACGCTGTATTCAATTACGGTGAACAGATTATACTCGCGTTATAGGATTGGTAACGTATACAATTTTATTATTGGGTACAATGCTTTTATGATTGATTACTAAATGTTTGTTCATGTTTTTAAAAATTCAAAAGTTGATGTATTCTAGTTATTAGACATTTTAGTTACATTACAAATTCACCTTTGAATATCCTTAATGTTAACTTTGCTACATACGAGTATATCATGACTCGTGGGAAGACAGGGACCATTGCTAGTATGCAAATCGACGATAAAGTTTCTCTATAGATGGCAACTGTATAGAAAGCTGAAATAACACTTTGGGAACTATTGTTGGGAAGTGTAACAAGGTGGAAGGCGTGACCGTCTACCGTACACAAAGGAAACTACTACCTATGTAAATGAATTTGAATCCATTCGTTCCTACAGTTAGGTACCGCGTTATTAAGACCACACAGGATATATTCGAATTTATACATATTGAATTAAAGAGTTTTTAAATAATAAACTACAACTAAGAATAACGGGTAATCAGTGAACGTTTTTGTCACCTTCCGATGATTGGATATTTTAGTAAAATGTAACTTAAAACGCAAACTAAGAAATACACAAATAAGATCTCCTCCAGCTGGACATCTATATTTTGTATGTAAATGGAACATTAGAAAGTATTAATATGTCGCGTTAAATGGCAGGTCGATGACAACATAAGGGGGTTTGTAAGTTAGTGTTTTAATAAAGTGAAACGTAAATGTTTCAATAGGTAACGGGGTTCGAGTAGGGGGTAAGGGGGAGGGGGGAGGTTAATGACGGCAATAACGCTCGCAATCGGGAACGAATAAAAGGTGTAATTTATGTGGCCGGGCCCCGAAATGTGGCCGCGCAATTAAAGCCTGCATGGGGCCCAGTTAGAGATGTCCGTGGCACCTATCGACAAGCTCAAAATTAATTTAAAAAATGTATATTTACTTGAGCGAAATTATCCTCTTTACCTTGAAATATAAAACATCTTAAGTCTTACTGAGGAAATTTATAAAATTAACATAGCTTATGATTTTACAAGTTGTACAAATACAGGTGTTAAGCACCTATGAAATAACTTTTCTATAGTTTATATCTACTTTAGTACATGTCAATTTGACTTCAACTGTCAAACTCGGATAGACTCACCTAATATCGATAAAGAAGCACTCTTTTGGCCTCACAAGCACATGCCCAATGTATAAAATGCTAATGACTTGACCGCACACAGTGACTGCAACATTTAAAGGTTACGTAAATTTAAGGAATTCTCTATTGTGCAAGTAAGATGTCGATTTCCATTTGAGCTCAGTATTATTTACTGAATGAATGTATTATATGTTAAAACTTGTATTAACTTTTTATGAATCAAAAGAGAAAAGCAGAAAACGAGCGAACTAATTTCTTTAGCAACTTATCACTTTCGAGATCTAAAATTCTAACTCTTCAAAACGTAATGATTGTTGTTGACGTTATGTTACGACAATTTTTACCTTAGCTTTAACCCAGAATGAAAAACGCTTTTTAAAAAAATACAGTCAATTTCAAAAAAATAAACAGAACAAACTTTTTGACAGACACATAAAACATTAACACCGACGCGACGTCAAAAATTTTCTAAAAAATCTATTTGCCAAAAAAAAAAAGAAAATTATCCTCGCGAGTATTTGTTTACGAGTTTCGAAGTTCATTTGCATTTTCGCAGAAAAACGAGATATAATAGTGCATTAAAACCCTGGAGCATAAAACTCCACCACAAAACACCCGGCTAAATAAATTACGTCCGTCCAGTTCGTAGCGGTGCGCCCAAAATCGAGCAAAAACTCTCTAACTACGTTACCCAACTTCCCTCTTCACTTTGATCTGAACTCTGCTTGTTCTGAGCCGTGTTAATAACAAAAAATGCGTATCTCACGAGACAACAGATCCTATCTTTACATATCATAGAGTTCATTTTCATTAGACAAATTGTAATTCATATCGTTAAGAGCATTAAAAATATTATAGACGTCCCACGAAGTGAAGCCTTTTTAACTTTTTGTCCGCATTTGTAGTGGTGATAATAATATTATAGTTGATAATATGTTAACATACACATAAAGTATTGAAAAAACAGTGTTACAGTTTAACACTAGTAGACGCAAGCAACAACAACATCTGTTGCACGAATTGGCCGGCTCGCGCGGTGCAATACCACGAACACTCAGAAGACAGGCGTGAAGTGGCAGAAATTCCGCGTTTCGTCCGACTAGTGAGGTGTCGGAGGCCTAATTTTACTCCTCTTTCCCCTCCCACTCTTTTCATACAAGGAAAGGATGGGTAGCGGATGGTGATTTGATAGAGGAAACTGGCATAGGAAGGAGAAATATTCGCTATCTGTGCGACCCCTCCTCCGTTGAATAATGATAGGCAATACATTTGCAATTGCAGTTGTCTATGGGCAGCGTTTGCTTCGCTATTTCGGCGAATTCAGGTGACCGCTTACTTGATTAACACCTTTTAATATGGAAAAAAACTTTAATAGCAATAAATACTTGTATCAATTCGTGTCGCAAGCCACATCAGTAAACATTTGCTAAGCTATTAGTGCTATTGATAGATAGGGACTGAGTAAATCAAATCTCGAGTTACTACATCTCAGGGTAATGGATATGTTCGTACGAACCGCCATTTGCCTGACAAATGTAGTCGGGACGGCCTCAAGCGTGTCGCATTTGATTAGATTCCTCGATCGATTGCCATCTCCTCCCCCTCATGGCTGACCCACAGGTTTGTTTAAAAAGATCGACTTCATCTACGTCTAAAATCAAATATTATTCTATTAGCAATTAACTATTCCATAGACAATAAATGTTTGGTTGATTGTTGCAAAGGTTTGGTAAAAATTGTGAAATTTCTAACATTATCTGAGGAGTTTCATAAATAACGGAATGTAAATGTACTTTTGAAACCAGATATCTTTTGATTTATTATAAAGTCTCAATGATTCCAACCGAGCATCGAGTATCGCACTCAATTTGAAAATGTGATCGACAAATGTAATGTAAATTTTAAAAACAAAGTACATGTCCGATCCACTATATAGAGTTACGTCGATCGTGAGAACATACACCGCAATGTAAACGAGCAAATGCTTTTAATAGAGGTACTTAGGGCGGCGCAGGGGCTCAGTAGCGCCGCCGCACGGCAGGCAGGGGCAGTAAATGTGAATTCACTGTACAAACGTAAATTCAGCCTCGTTTTAAAGCCTTCTAAAAGATAGCTTTTAGATGATTGAAATGTTTTTAGATTCATGATTAAAAGCGTACGTATGTGAGTAAATAAAAACATCATCTTTGTATTAAATTTATTTAGCTCCTAATAAAGCTCCATTGAAATCGTTACGCATTTTATTCCTTATATATGTTACTGGTAAATAAGAGCGATTTCTTTTATTACATTTCAAATGCGAAATTTTTACCTGTAAAATTTTCAACGTAAAGAATTTTTTTGTCTGTTTATTATTTCTTTTTCTGTGTTCCTTTTTTACGTCGTTGTAATATTGTGATGCTGTTTTATAAAGGACCTTGTCGTTGTATAACATTTTACATTATCTTAAGAAGTTTTCTTTGGAAAAAATTTAAGTGATATCACGTACTCAACACATCGTGCAGCATTGAGTGTGTAACAAGGCGTATCTCGTAGAGTCCTTCATTTCCCGCACGTCACAGCGCCTACTGTCGATGCAGGTTCGTGAAGAATCATTGAAAGATCTTACTTGATCGCGTGCTTGTTGTAAGGTTGAATGTTGAAATTGAAGTGAAGTAAAAGATGGCGCCGACGACCGCCGGCCGGTCGGCCGTCGGCGCGAGAGCAGCGATGACAGTGCACTGTCGCTGCTCTGTGGCAATGTTGCCACTTTTTAAATATGGCGTAGACAGGCTGCCCCCCTTGGGTCAGGAGCATCCTGGTCCAACGCAGCAGGTAGTGGGCAGAGGCGGTTGTAGGCTCTGCGCAGCGTCCCGGTTGTGGTGAGGACGTCAGCGACGCGGTTGACACCGTCGCTGCCAGGGTGGACGCCAGTGATCCTTCCAATCAGCCATCGGTTTGGTGGAAGGCGATCATCCTTCACGACGACCATTTCTCCTAATTGCGGTTGCGTTCCTCGCGTGCGCCACTTGCTGCGGGATTGGAGTTCTGAAAGATATTCCTTATAATATCTGGTCCAAAAATGACATTTTAATTGTTGAATTCTCTTGAATTTGCTTAAAGTTGATAATTGGTGATTTTCCACCTGAGGTGCAGGCGACATAGTTATTGTTCGTCCAATTAGAAAATGGGCCGGTGTTAAGGGAATGAGATCCGTAGGATCGGACGAAAGAGGAGTGAGCGGTCTAGAATTTAGTATCCCCTCTATTTGTACTAAAAGAGAATTCATATGTTCGTAGTCTAAATGAGTCATAGATAGGGCTCGTTTTAGATGGTGCTTTACCGATTTTACTGAACCCTCTGCCAAACCGTTAAAATTGGGACTATAAGCAGGACAAAATTTAAAATTTATATCATTTTCAGCTGAATATGAAACTATATTGTTGCAGTTATCCTTTAAAAATTTTGACAATTCATTACACGCCCCTTTATACTGAGTTCCATTGTCAGAATAAAGAGTTGCTGGCTTACCTCTGCGGGCAATAAACCTGTTTAACGCGTCAATAAAACCTTGCGAAGTGAGATCGGTGACGAGCTCAAGGTGTATTGCCTTTACTGCCAAACATACAAACACAACTATATAGGATTTGATAAGTTGTGCACCACGACCCTTTCTGTTCAATATCATGATTGGACCGGCATAGTCTGTAGCTGTGTTTAAGAATGCGAATTCAGACTGCAACCTCTCCGCAGGAAGTGTACTCATGATTGGTTGGTAAGTTTTGCCTGCAAATCTGAGACAAGTTGTACATTGATGTGTTATTTTTCGGCAGAGGTTGCGTCCTCCAACGATCCAAAATTTGTGCCGTAGTGTAGATAAAAGTAATTGTGGTCCTGCATGTAATAATAATGTGTGGTAATGTTGTACTAATGTTTTTGTTATGTGATGTGATGCATGTAACAATATTGGATGTTTTGTGTCATAGTCGTAGTTGGAGTTTGACAATCGACCTCCAACTCTAATAAGATGGTCATTATCAATAAAAGGGTTCAATTTAATCAGTTTATCTTTTGGTGAAAGTTCACCTTTCATGAGTAAAAAATATTGTTTATTAAACATATCTAGTTGCACTCTTTTGCACAACACTAATAATGCTAGTTTTAATTCTGAAAGTCTAAGTGGACCAATATGTTTATTATTTTTATTTTGACAATTGTGTTTGAATCTTAATAAATAAGCTACGATATGTTGCATTTTGTTAAAATTTGAATATTTGGTTGTGAAATGTTCATCAATATCTTGTAAGACTGCAGTCGCAGAAATATGAAAGTTAGATTTTATTTCTGGTAAATTTGAAATATCTAAGTTTTGAGGTTGGGCTGGCCAATCTACTCGTATGTTTTGATGCCGCAAGAAGTGCGGACCTTCCCACCACAAATTTGAATTTTTGAGTTGTAAAGGATTCAAACCTCTGGAACCTATATCAGACGGATTGAGATTGGTTGGGACATAATTCCATGCTGCTGGATCAAATGTATTAGTAATTTCTGTTACTCTATTGTATACAAATTGTTTTAATTGTTTTTTGTAAGTTTTTATCCAGCCCAGCACTATAGTTGAGTCACACCAGAACTGTATTGAGTCGATGTTTAATCGCAACGCACTTACTACCTTTTTTGTCAATTGTGTTACAAGTAAAGCACCACAGAGTTCGAGCCTTGGCATTGTTAGTTTATTTTTTAAAGGTGCCACCTTACTCTTTGCAACTAGTAAGCGTACAGTTACTTGACCACTGCTCGATATTGTGCGAATATAAACACAACCTGAAAATGCCTTAATTGAAGCATCGCTGAAGGCATGAATTTGGACTGTTATATACTTTTCACATAACACTTTTCGAGGTATTGTTATTTGAGAAATGTATGGAAAGTATTCTATGAATTGTTTCCATTGCGACTCAATATCAGTTGGTACTGGTCCGTCCCAAGGTATATTGTGAGCCCATAGAGCCTGAAGGATAAGCTTTGCTTGTAGCATGCATGGGTTTACTAAACCCATGGGGTCAAAGATGTGTGCTATTGTGGACAAAATAGTGCGTTTTGTTATTGAGGTATCATCTATAGGTATTGATGGAAACAACAATGTGTCAGTTTTGCTGGCCCAGGCTACGCCTAAGGTCCGTGCACAATCATCTTTATTTAAGTTCAATGTGTCATTATTGTTGGTTTCATCAACAATTTCATTTAAAATGGACGTTTTATTTGAACGCCACTTTCGTAAATGGAAATGAGCACCTTTAAGTTCACTAATAACACCCTTACAGGTTTCAACTAGTGTGTTTTTGTCATCATTTCCAGTTATAAAATCATCTACATAAAAGTCGTGTAAGATAGATTGACTCACTAATTGATTGGAACACTCTTTACCTAATTGTTTTAAGCATCTGGTAGCCAAGAATGGTGCTGAGGCTGTGACATATGTTACTGTGTTGAGTGTATATTGTTTGATAGGTTGTGAAGGATCTGAACGCCAATAAATTTGTTGTAAAGAGCGTTGACTTTCTGTTACATAGATTTGTCTGTACATTTTTTCTATATCGGAAGTAACAATGTATTTATGCTGTCGAAATCTAATTAGTATGCTTAATAGGTCGTCTTGCACTACAGGGCCAATGTGTTGAATATCATTTAGTGAGACACCTGTACTGGTCACTGCGGATCCATCAAACACCGCACGCAAGCGTGTGCTGATGCTGCCCTCGCGCAAGACACCGTGATGTGGTAAAAAATATGAATTTGTAGTTAATTGTGTATTTGTATTTTCAGACATGTGTCCTAACTCTATGTATTCATTCATGAAATTGATATATTCCCTTTTGAAACTAGGATTTCTTTTAAATTTGCGTTCTAAAGAATTAAATCTAACCAAAGCTTGTTGGCTCGAGTCACCCAGACAGTCCGGGGACTCTTTAAATGGAATTGTAACAATAAACTTGCCATCTGGGTGGCGTTTTGTTGTGGTAGTGAAGATCCGTTCGCACTCACTCTCAGCTTTAAGATCGTGCAATTGTTGAGTGACTGGAGCGGCTTCAGATTCAAAAAAATAGTTTAATTTTTCATCAAGCTCGATATCGTTTGTGAAATGGCAATGGACTGTATGTGAATAAAATTGTTTTGATTTTCTTTTGTATGGTAATTGAATTGAACCAGAAACTAGCCAACCAAGTTTTGTTTCAACGAGGATTGGTTTGTGTTTACCCAGAGATATTTGATTTGAAGAAAGAACATTCCAGAATAGATCAGCACCAAGCAACATGTGTACCTCTGACGGCACAGCAAATGTTGGGTCAGCAAGTTGAACTTGGGAAGGAATCTCAAATGAATTGGTATTAATGGGAACCGTGGGTATCAGCTGAGTGATATTGGGAACGATAAAACAGTTGACTTCTGTTTTATAATGATTTTGATATAGAGATGAAATTGTGACGTCACATCTTTGTGAGATGTTGGACGATTGTTGATTTAGTCCTTGGACTGATACACATGTGGAATAACTGGGTATCCCTAATTGCCTTTGCAAAGATTGTGTTATGAAACTGCTAGTGCTACCATTGTCCAATAGAGCACGTACTTTGTGTAATTGCCCAGCATGATCTTCTATGGTGATCATTGCTGTTGATAATAAAACCTGGCTATTGTGTATTGATGATAGTGTAACAGGTTTAGATGGTTCCTGTATATTTGGTAGAACAACACAGTCACTTTTAGAAGATTGATTAACCGGAGGTTCATTAAATTGTTTAGATGGATGCAACATAGTATTGTGTCGCTTTGTGCATAAGCGGCAGGAACTGAGTCTACAATGTTGTTCATTGTGCCCAGACCGCAAGCAATTTGTGCAAAGATTCAGATCTTTTATTTTTGTTAGCCGAGATTCTATGGACATTGCCTTGAACTTAGGACATTGATATATGGAATGAAAATGTTTGCAAACGGGGCACTTAAATTGTTTTTGTTTAGATGTTTCATTAACAATAAATGTCTTGGGACGGTTGTGAGTTACATCACTATAACGTCGTGACTTAGGTTGTCCCTGAGCTTCTTCGATGGTTTCTAAAAGATCTGCACGGTTTTTTAAAAATTGCATGAACTCTTGCAAAGATGGTACATGCTGAATCCGATTACGCTCAGTTTCCCAATCGCGTATTGAAACTAAATCAAGTTTGCTTGACATCATGTGAATAATTAACACATCCCAATGTTCTGTTGGAAGTTTTAATGTATTTAGAGCCCGTAGGTTTTTATTTACCCAATCTATTAAGTTCCGCAGAGCCTTGGAAGACTCTTGCGTGACAGGCTGTATGTTAAATAGAGCTTGAATATGGTTGTTAATTAAAATTCGATTGTTATTGAATCTGTCACAAAGTAAGTCCCAGGCAACATCATAGTTCTCCGTTGAAAATTCTATAGATTTGATAATTAAAGCCGCTGTATCCTTTAATGAATTTCTTAAATAGTGAAATTTATGTATTTTTGGAATTGTGTGATTGTCGTGTATTAATGATTTGTAGGTGTCATGATATTCTAACCAATCTTGATAGCGACCAGAAAAGGTGGGTAAATGTATTGTTGGTAATTTGATGCTCGGCCCACCTGAATATCCAATAACACCTGAGCCCGACACCGATGCACTGTCATTGCCCGCAGCAGTAGCAGCATTAACAGCGGCATGCCTGCTGAGCAAATCCTGCGCAACAGCCATGGCGCTGAAGTAGCTGTTCTCGAAGGCAGCTCGTTCTGCATACTCGTCATCTGGAATGTCGGTTAATCCTTCTATATCATTCTGTACCGAGTCAAAATCATTGTACATTTCTTGCATTTTCCCATTTCTTATGGTTAATTCATGGGCCTGTACACTATTTATAGTTTTGCTAGGTAATAATGTATCTAGAAATTTTTTAAACACTGTTAATTTCGATTTGAAGCTTGCTCTAGATTTTTTCAAAGTTTGGATGTCCATTTTGATTGTTAATTGAAAGTAAATTAATGATGCAAAGTTAATTAAATGTTAATGAAAATGAAATAAATTATAAATCCCTGCTGTTGTAAAGAAAATTAAACAAAGTTACATATGCAAATAAAAAGAGTTAAATTGAGGGTAAGTAAAAAAATAAAAAAAAAATACTTAAATTTTGTAAAAAAACTTGAAAAAAGCAGGCAGAACGTTAGGTTATATTCAAGCAAGCAGATGGCAGAACAACCGAAGGCTCATGAGGGTTCACTCGGCTACCAACCGGCTTAAGCGGGAACAATGACCCCACATGGATTTCTGTAATGTTCGAAATTTAAGTTAGCAAATGGTTAAAATTATGCTGCATTAGTACAAATAGAGGCAATACACCGTTCTAGACCCTTTAGAAATGTACAATTGTTGATTTTTTTTTTTTTTAAGTTAGTGAAGGTAAGTGGGATGACGCGACAATTTTTAATTTGTTGAAACGAAATAAATTATAGTTTTTTTTTGAATTTGGAATAATGATTTTTGAAATGATTAATAACAAAGAAATTGAATAACACACCTTTAGATAGTTGGTATGATTGAACAAATAGATTGAAAATTGCAATAGTGAGATTTACGTAAATAGTTGGAAAATAATTGGAACGAACTCACTCATCTCCGCAAACCTCTCTAGGTATATATTGGCTTGATGAATTGAAGATTTGATATTCAGCACGCGTCCATGTCGATCAATCTTCTTTTTTCGACCGCACCGCTTCGAAATTTTTCTTCTTGGCCCCTTTTGATTGTTGAGTTCCAATAGAAATTATTCGAATCCGGCTCGAAACTATGTCGATGCAGGTTCGTGAAGAATCATTGAAAGATCTTACTTGATCGCGTGCTTGTTGTAAGGTTGAATGTTGAAATTGAAGTGAAGTAAAAGATGGCGCCGACGACCGCCGGCCGGTCGGCCGTCGGCGCGAGAGCAGCGATGACAGTGCACTGTCGCTGCTCTGTGGCAATGTTGCCACTTTTTAAATATGGCGTAGACACCTACTATAGGTTTTTGCAGCAATTCACACCCTCGCGACCGCGGGAGTAACGGCAAAGGAAGATTTATTGCTGCGCCGCTGCCTTATTGAACTGTAATTAAAAATGGCATATGCATCTAGCATGATTATAACATTTACTTGTTATTTAACTAAGGTTTTTAATTAATCACAGTACATCACAAAAGGTCTTCTAAATTTTGCTGACAATTTTTTTGTGACGTTAGCACTAAGATATAAATCTTACTACTCATAATGATGGATGGATGGATGTTTCCCGCACGAACGGAGTCGCGGACGACAGCTAGTTATATTATAAAGATGCGTTTAATTTACGAGTTATTGGCGCCTAAGCCGATATCGTTAATTAACAATACATGCATTATCTAGGCACTGGCAGAGCGCCAGCCGAAGTGCGCTACACTACAGTACGCTAGCAGTGGGACCGGAGTACATCGGAATAGAATTGAGCCCGATGCGCACGGACTTGATTTTATTCTGCTTTTCATACATCATGTTTAAACTTTACCAGCTGGTAACGTATAACATATTGTCTGGTAGCTGAAATTACTTGAAAGCTATTTTTTACTCAGACTAAATTAGTACAATTTCTAGTACAATTTTTATTTTTTTAGTGAATGTAATTGATTAATACGGTTAAATAAAACACATTTACCCGATGGCTTCACCTTACAAATGCTTATTATCCGTCTCAATGGAATCAAGCGCTCCATTTACCGCCATTAAATCGGTAAATAAAAACGTTATCACCGTTTGCCGGTCGCCGGTCGGCGAGAGGCGACGCGGCGGGCTCGGTGCGGTGGATTACCGCCTCGACCCGCATTCTGCACTCGCCCTAATGTTTGTTTTTGTGCTTTGATTGTATTGGACTTTGTTCATCGGCCGAATGAGTTACGGCTTTGAGGTGCAAAACGTGTTACGTAAAATCAAGTGCCGCCGCTCCATTGTTTCGTACGTCGCTTTAATGTTGCTAGGTTTTGTTACGTGTAAATTATGGTCATATTTTTATTTACAAGCCTTTCATGTGATTAGGATTATCTTTTATACTCTTTTACATTGTTTATAAATTCAGTTAATGTTCAGATAAAATAACCATTCAACCATACACACAACACTCTTTCTTTTGCCCATACAAGGTGAATACAACATGTTTGAATATGCAGAAGATAACGATTGATCACGTGATGTTCAGTGTATAAAATATATATTTCTGAATCATAAACATAAAGTAAAATAAAGTAATTCTTACAAACTTCTTAAGTAAATTCACACGATCGTCTAAACTCTTAACAATAAAAAGTGATATATTCATCTCCTAAAATACAAAAACGTGTCCAACAAAAGAATACCATAATAACGGAACAACAAGCGAACGCTTCGGAAAATTACCACCGACATTGGAATGAATAACGGAACATCTTGTTTGTGACGTGGCATAGACGCGGACGCGGAGTGCGCGGGAAATTGTGGGCCATCTTTGTGCGAATAAGAAATAATAATCGAGAGATGTGGGCAATAGATTTGACGAGAGCAAATTGGGTGTTAGACACAATGGGCGCTTCGACATGGATTTAAATGTTTTGTCAAAGCTTTGCTTTTGTTTTGATTTAAATGAAATCGTGAAGTTAAATATTTATACGATATATTTTCATTTTAATTAACAATCCATGTAAGTTGTTCGCGAGATTAAATCAACTTGCAATGCAGAAATTCGGAGTCGTCGTATGGTGTGGGGCGGAGCTGGTGTGTCAGGGAAGACTAATGCGCCTAGGTTCGGCCCCGACGTATTCGACCAATACCCACCATGTGCTTCAGGCGGACTAATTTTACTCAAAATTTATTTTGGCAAAGTCTGACAAATAAAGGGTCCGAAATTGTAACAACTTTCGAGAATAGTGCATATTGCAAAATGCCAATTAATATTACCCCATAATAAAATATTATCCAAGAGATATTTTTATGTTTTGCTGATTTAGAAAAGCATTAAGATCTAAATCAATTGATATGTTTTGCAAACAGATAATGTATGTACTCATAATGGGTTCCTTTCAAACCTTTTTATCGCGATCTTTTCTTTGTTTTAGTTGGTAGCAAATAAAAGTAAAGTCTTAAGTAAGTCCGCCGGATGTCGGAGAGACGATTGTCTTATTTTCGGACTTAGAAATAATCTTCATAGAGCTGTATATTTTGCAACGGAAATTGTAATAAGGATTTTATTTAACAATAAAATGCTGACATTCAAAGTTGTTGGCTACAAAGGTAGAGGAAAACCGAAGAAAGTATGGATAGATTGTGTGAAAGATCTGGATATGCATAAGAAGGGAGTGAATTCAGATATAAAGGCTGGATGAAGAGATGTGGATGTAGTACTCGTCGACTTTCTGTAAGGAGGAGGGCAGGAAGATAATGATCACTTTCCGTCGGTTCCGTTATTAAAAGAAATATCAAGTTACAATTATAAACAGTAATCATACATTCAAAAAAATATATTCCTACAAATTTATAGAAAGTGTCAGCTCTTTTAATTCCATCTTGAGATTTGACAGCATCTTAACGTCCTTTTTTAGGGCCAAAGATAGACGGGTTCAATAAATTGTAGGGCGAGTCGCAGCTCGCAAGGCGGCGCTCGGAGCCACTAAATTGCTCCACACTGCGGTAGGGGTGAGAGTAGTTGGAGGGTACTTCAATGTGAGATTTGATTTTGCAGAGTGGAAAAGTTTATGGTTTATCTGGTCACTTGATTTGCCACAAACGGAATTATTTACTGAAATAACGGAAATCAACGTCATAGTTATGATATATGATAACGTGTTAAAATCAGTGCTATATCTAAATATTATGTTACATATAGTTCAATTCATTAATGAAAACTCGATATTAGCCAACCAAGAAAGCGATTTAACTTTCGGGGTATATCTGAGAAAACAATACAACTAACAGCAAGGAAGAAAACAATCAAGATACAGAAGCATTCATCATCTCAGTACATAAATCAACTAGCGTACATTCAACGCACACATCATCATAAATATCACGATAGTCACATGTTGGAACGTTTGTGAGTTCGTTATCTACCCACATCCCCTCCCCTATGTAGTAAATTCGAGCTCGCGCCAGGTGACAAGTTTTATTTCGTTGGAGTCTTCGGGCGGAACGATAAGTTGTTATCTGAACGCCGGCCGGTCGTCACTCGGCGCGGGATTTATGAAACTGGAAGATGTTCGAGATCGTTCCGCTGTGTTATTTATGTTTTAATGTGGGATGCGGCTGCTGATTTGTTGAGTCCCAGTTGTTGTTACAGTCACAGTTATAGTACAGGACCAAGTACAGTAATAGTAGTCAGTTTTAGACGATTTTTTTAAAGTAACTTTTACAAGGTTAAATAAAAAAAACAAACGTTAAAATGAATTATAATAAAATGATTTGTCAAGTTTGTATAGTTCTGAGAGATCACACGTGTTTAATGGGTGATTAGGGGGTACTTTACGACACAGCATGCCTAACTTAGGCCAATGAGCATTGTACTAATTTGTCTCAATCCGTAGCTAGATATGTGAAGCTTCACTTAATTTCTCAATGTTATGTTCAACTCTCATACATAAATCAAGTAAGTACCTAAAACTATCAATCCAATAATCTACAGTCAAGCAAGTTTCCTCGCGGACCAAACACCTTCAGAACCCAACCTACTTTGTTCAAAGTACATAATCACGCACTCCCTAATACCGGCGCTTAGCGGCCGAGCTCCGGGAATCCCGACAATGCACAAATAAAACAGCTTTCTATAATCGCCTTAAAGGCAACCCATACATTCAATTAAACCACTCCTTTGGATTACCGCGGCCCCAGCGCCCAGACTCACAAGATGCGGCCTCTACAATCCGACGGTAAGAAGGTTTTTTAATAAAATATTAACACGACGTTGGACTAAGGGATATTACAGACGGATCGACATCCCAACACGAACGAGTAAAGCAATAAAAATATTCTTTTCATTGCCTTCTTCTTCTTAAAATATGTTGCCGGCTATCAGAGGTTAGTTATTGCTATATATTGCCATGAGTAAATAGCATGAGTATTACTCTTTTAGAATTTCTTAAGACTTGGAGATATATGGAATGTTAGACTTTTGCATAACTCAACATATGTAGACATAAAAAACTGCATCAAAATTAAAAAAAGAAAAGTAGTAACAAGCCACTAAATCATGAGAGGTTCCGCAACTCATTGTTCCCTAACGTCTAAGTGTGTGAGATCCTTAAGTACAAAGGTCGCCTCGTCTGTAGGGGCCCTAAGAGGCGAACAATTCCGACCGGGAGGGATCGGATAGGATTAGCCCGCACTTATCCCGGCATTCCTCGCAGAGTGGGGGGAGTGCGACTTAATTGTGACAATTGTGAATGTGCGGACCGCATTTGTAACATTGTACTGCGAAGCGGCGAGCCGTTGTCGTACTGCTGGCTTTTAGGTAACGACTTTAAGTTTGAATACATTCATCCTATAGAGAATTCTCGCTTGCCACGACCACAGGATACCTCAACCTGGAACACTTAGGTTGACTATAAGCATTGCAAGTACTATTCGAATAGAAGTGCCATTTTTTGACTGTGTATAAAAACTATATACATTAACGTCTAGACTTTAGACTATATAAATTCTTTCTAGATCAGAGTTTGTACATCTGCCGTAAGATTGAAAACAAACCAATGGTAAAGTTGCAAATCTTGAAGACTTATTTCGCCGTCAATTTCCTTGTTCAGTCTTCTGTAATTACACAAAAATATACTCAAGTTATTACTAAGTTGTTGTTAAGTTATACTCATAATCTTCTATATTCTTAACACAATTTTGTTTGAAATGCATTACAACAATTATCTCAATAAGTCTTAAATAAGCGAATGTATATTTGAATCGATAGACGATTAAAGTTACAAGAAGATTTCTTAGCAAAACAAACGGGATTTACTGAAGTGCGCAAGTCCTAAATAAATAGTTCAAAACAATAAGTCGTGTAGCGGCGCAACATCAACAATATAGGAGTAAGTTGTTTGTCTATCTGTTGTCTTGTCGAAGAGCGTTTCCACTGAGCTGCTCGGGACAGAAGCCCTCCACTGTATTGTTAAGATGTTTCCACTGTACAAGGACGGAGGAAATTATTGTTAACATTAGAGAGTAAACGTTCTCTTTCTTAATATCTCTCAATTTATATAAGAACAGGTACAGACGGAGGAGAGAGTTTTACAAAAATTACTTAACTCATATAGTTAGTATTATATTGAATCATGATTCCATATATTCTGTACAATATAATCGAGATTAATAATATTTTAATAGACAAATACCAAGGAGACAGTAATAAAAATGACGAATATAAATCACAAGAATATATTTAATAAATAATCGCGACCTGTTTCCAAATATTCCAAGTACAATGATTAAAACAAATAAGAAACAGCTTAGAAATAGCATTTCAGCGCATGTGAAGATTTTTTGCTGCAGTGGAGCGTGTTATTGCGCGGGCAGGAGCCAGTCCGCCCGGACAACGACGCGCCTTCGTATTCGATGAACCATAACTATATCTGATTCAAGTCTACATTGATACTATCAAACGAATACACTTGTAGAAGTATTTTCTTATTAAAAACTAAAACTTAAATCTGACTTTTAAAGTTACTCTATACCAGTCAAAACATAAATATAATGAAGATTCAACTTAATTTTTAGCCGACTTCAAAAAGAAGAAAGTTATCAATTTCTTGCCGCGCACGGCCGCGTTGTGGAATGGTCTGTCCTCGGCGGTATTTCCAAACCAGTACGACTTAGGGTCCTTCAAGAAGCGAGCGTATCACCATCTCAAAGGCCGGCAACGCATCTGCGATTCCTCTGGTATTGCAGTTGTCCATGGGCGTCGATGAACACCTTGGTGTTCCCGCTGCTCGTGTGCCCCCTTCTCTTATAAAAAAAAAATATATATCTATCTTTTATAGTTTTCTCACAATAACCATTTTTTTCTTTTGAAACATCAATTATTTTAAACTCTTTATTACCAATGTAAGTTAAGTTAACTGGGCAAAAGTGAAACGGTAGAAAAAGTAAAGTACTTTTGTAAAGTATTTAGATAATTGTCTGATCAACGCTAGGTGATTCCATACAAAAGGAATTAAGTTACTAGTAGCGGAAAATAGAGGGGACGTAAACAAACATTGCGTTTTATAATAAGCCGGTGTTCAAAAGAGATTTTCGGGGAGCGGCAAAGGCTACGGGTCAGGCTATTGTTGCTGCTCATTGTGAATTCAAGTCGCGCCGCCGGTTTGAGGGTGAACAGTATCTATAAAGATGTCAACGACACGCCGTTATTGTCATTTAGAATATTTTTCCTCATTTTATGAATCTTTGGCTTTACTTGACGGGACTTTTTAAAGTTGATGTTAATGATGCCGGCTTTCAGTATTATGTATTAATAAATGCGTACTTGGTCTTTAATAGATTAGCCTTCATTTTTATATTTGCTCATGGTTACTTAATATTTATATTAGAATTTTTACACTTACACGTGAAACGATTTCTAACAACGCGGATTCCTTGTTCTTAACTATTTCATAAATAAATGAATCATAGATTTTGTGACTAATTTTTTAATATCTTGCTATCTTTTAACATTTTCTGCAAGTTATTTACATCACATTAAACCGAACACAGAGCGAAGTAATATGCATACAATATGACATTATTTCGAAAAAAACATGTAAAGTTTTTATGAAACTTCATTGAAATGATAATCTAACGTTCAATTAGGTGGAGGGAAATTGTGAGTTATTTATAAGATATAAAGTTTAAATTTCAATGACATAAATTTCACATTTCCAACCCCTTCCATCCGAGTGTAAACTAAGATATTTATATCGTGCGAGCCATTTGTTGCGAAGGCACACATTGTGACGCATTTCACATAAAATCTGAAGCAAAGCCCTTTGTATTAGTCTTTGATGTCAAAATACCTCTAAGCAAAAATAAGGGTATTATTATAATAATGTATGGTCACACAAAAAAGTTAATATTGACCCTACTTGTACTTGAATAATCTCTGATGATCTTTTTTTATTTTTTTATGCTTCATCATATTGGTGTGAACAATGATATTGCGATCTTATTAAGAAAGCCGGGGATCAGCTATGTGTAATTAAAAAAAACAGTATTACATATTATACACACGTGTGTATATAATATTAAATTATATATTGCAATAGCCGCGAATGGCCGCCAGTCGTGTTTTCGGGCGGTAAAATGTTGCAATTTACACCCGGAACGCGCAGATATTTGCAGGCCCGCGAGCCGTGTCCGAATGTTCTCGCACGCGGTCCACGCCATAAGAGGTAGCGAGTTTTACTTATTGGGCTGATATAACAACTAATTTAAAAAAATAATAATACGTATTAAAACACAAACAATATTTTGTTTCTAATATTTTAAATTAAGATTCTATTTTATAAATTGTAATTCCTAAAATAAAGTCGCAACAACACATAACAAAGTCGACACAGACTTGGACCGCTGAGTTAAACAATTGTGAGCAAAAATATTGAAACTCAATTCGATAAAACTGAAATGAAGCTCGTTGATTGCTTCACAAAATTAATTGCATTTTATGCCTTTTATATGTGGACATTGAGTTATTTTCAGAGACATATAAAATTTATGTTGTTATAGTATTAGATTATTATCAGTGATGGAGCTGTTTTTTAACATTTGTATTTGTTTTGTTTCAGTGGAAGTCCCGGTGGGGAGTCGTCACGAAATTGTCGCCAGCCGCAGGTTAGTCTCAGATTACATATAATATATCATACGAGTAATTTTTAAAAATAATTATTAATGAACCTAGTTTTTTTTTTAGAACACATTCCCTTACATCATGTAGTTTCTCATAACCTAGAGAGCACAACAATACAAATGTTTGTTGATGTTTTCTGTTTTTAATAAACTTTAAATTGAGTTTCTAAATTTAACCTCGTATCATATTTTATCGTATTGTAATAGTTCCCATAAAAGTGAGCAATTTACGTACTATGCATTGCAAAAATTTTTTAAAACGTTACGCTTTCGCTTTTTCAAAGATAAAATCTTGTCTAGAATAGCTTGCGCTACTTAACTATGGCAAAAGTTGACATGACTCGTTTAACCCAGTTAATTACCCTCTAACTGTTAAGTTGGTGTTTTTGAAGAGGTAAATGTGAAAGTGACAATTAACTTGTACACACTGTCGTTTATAGTAATTTCTAATTGTTTAGTTGGTTTATTATCTATCAAAGCCTCAAAAGTTTTAGTGACATTAATACCTTAAACATTAATACTCAATTTAGGTTCATCCTATAGAGGATGTGATCGAAAAGTGGTGTACAAAAGAAAAATAATAAGGGTGTTAAGATCACACGTCACTTGTAATGTAGAGTCAACATAAATAAAAGAAAAAAACAATTAAGGAAACACGACACGTGCGTTCAAGTTGACGCTCAACACGCCATTACAACCACATTAATTCCTCGTTTAATTAATTATTCCAGTAAAACTATTTTTATGCGATAAAAGTTTGTACAAATCTTTAATGGCGCGACCTGAGTTCGAACAACATTAAGTGTACCGTGTGGAACAGTTAAGATTGTGGGGTAGATAGGAGTCCTGGCTATGTTATTGTGTGTGGTACAAGTTATAAAAGTAAAAAAAAATTATTATGTAATGTTTGTCCACATCTCAAAGTCATACGTAAGTTTTAATTCATATATATTTTTTTCATGTCATTGTTCTAAAAAATAGTGTTAAACATTTTTAAACATACTACTACCTAAAAATTATAATATGTTAAAATTGAACATCATAACCGCTGTCGCTTATCCCTTGCTACTGTCTCAACTTAAACAGTTCTTCAACTTTTCCCGCCAAAATGTCTTCAGGCTTTCTGTGTGATATATTAACCTCCATTAAAGGAATTGTGTAGACATTAAGCCGGTGTGAGTTATCATTGGTACCACCAATATGCTTAGATTATACGATTATAAGCTATAACTAAAATGCCTTTTGACTGCCATTTTTCTTACTGCTAAACAGTTGCAACCAAAAAGACTGTAAAATAATAATTACTCATTCTGTTCTAGCGCTGGTAAATCTAGTTTTTATCTGCAATTCATCTAAATGTGTATCACTGAACGTTTAGCTGAATAGCTTAGTCTTGACTGAGTTCGAATGAAGTAGTTTTTACAAAATGCTAATAGTGTACGTCTGAGTCAAATTAATCGTAAACTACATAAGTCACCGAATATTTTAATAAAATATAAATTTAAAATATTTTCGTATCTATTCTCACTGACTAGTAACTAAAGGGTTGTTCAAGAAATAGCGGAAACGCCTTTCAGTACATCTAATCGGTTCTCATAGCCTGAGAAAGTACAGCTGATAAATTGCCACGTCTGCAATACAAGCTACAGTTGACAGAACAAATTGCTTTTATAAACTTAATTTTCATCAAATTGTTCAAGGTAATTTTTCATTTATTTGTGCGAACGATATGGATTATATCCACCGTCAATATGAATGAAAGAAAGAAAGAAATAAAAAAAAACATTTATACAAAAAAATGAAAAAAAAAAAACACACATACAAGGCACAAAGTGTGACAAAAGGGAGCCAGCTCAGCGATGCATGGACAGACTAAACTGCCCCTGCGCTGGTTTTCAGCTAGTACCTTTATAAAATAATAGTAATAATAAAAAAAGAAAAAAAAAATAGAATAACATTAGAATATATAGATAGAATAACAACAAACAATGATTCATAACATTGAGATAGCCCAAACCAATTTAAAGTGTTTAAAATTACAAAGTTTTCTATGCAACATTTTACAATGTTAATTCTTACACTTATAACTCGAAAAAATAAGAATCATTTTGTTTTAAAAATTTTCATTAATTTTAAACTAGAACGCGCACGAAAAACATTTATTTATTTAATTATTAATTGTTAAAATCAAATAAGATTTTTTTGGCTAAAAGTTAAAGCTTTTCTACTTTATAGATAACAAACATAAAAAGAAAAAGGGATGTGGTAAAAATGTTTTACAGTCCACTAGAAACAAATACCTCGGTTGTGCGGACGCTTTGCATATCCATGGTAAATGCAGTAAAATGTATTCAGTAATGAGATATATTCAATGCGGAGTCTAATTCCAGGACGGCGGGGAGTCGTCGGGGAGTCCCCGGCTACCTCACACCAATAAATAACGTGAACAAATTAAAAAGTCGCAGCGGATGTTATTGCAGACTTAGCTTTACCACGTATTCTCATTTGGTGGGATTCATATTGTTTTTTATTCGATTTTTGTACCCACGAAAATCTCGTATTCTGGTTCAGTATAGTTAACCAGATTACGTTGACGTAATTACGAATGAGATTTGATACACAAATATATTATTTATATTAAAAAAAAGTATCCAGTTCATGAGTAATATCAGTCGGTACTAGTTATAATTTTAATATCCCAGATATTGTATTACATCCTAATTTTTTACAATAAATTTATCCCAGTGATTCCGAGACTAATCAATAATTAAAAACTCATGGTCACTCTACACGCTGCACGAATGCCAAGGGGTCCGCGAATATTAGATGAACGTAGCACTGTTTCTACTTCTACCCGATTATACTGCAGATATATTTCCTTTAGTTAAATGGAAAGAAATATAACATATATAATTTAAACATTAAGGACATTTTTGCTGTAATGAAATTTTAATTCATAATATTTGCGACAAGCGTATTCGTACCGTCATTGTCAATTATGCATATCAAATTTAGTATCATATTTTTGGAGTACTTTACGCCCGATGACCGATGACGATAATATACCGTTTGTCGTAAATGTTCGTACTAGACCCACTGTGTGGTAATAGTAGTCTAATAGTAGAATATAATAGAATCATAAATTCCTAGATAACAATATGCTTTGTCGCTCTTAAATCTACTTGCCTTATAAAATGTTGTATATGCTAAACTATAAATCGTTGCGAAAAACATAAAATCCGTCTCAGCGTCCCTTCTAACGCCGGCTTATATGAGCAATAGACGACAAAACTCCCCTCGTGAGAGTCTTAAGGAATTCAAATTACTGATTTTATGTACGGCAAAATCTGTTTAATGTCTGTCTGTTGCGAGGGGAAGAAAGTGCATTTATTTTAACAACTTCCTCATTATTATTAAATTCCGTTCATATTTTACATGATTTTGCGACTGCCCGGGAAGTTTCCGCCTTAAATTTAGTGCAGCCAGATTAAACATAAACTCGGTATGAAACCAAAGGTAAAAATTGGTACGTTTCATAAATATAAATAAAAAGCGAACACTAAATTCAGAACTTTATGAAACTCAATTTTGACCAGCTGTTTGTTGCAAATCAATTAGGGTCTTATTGAAAAGAATGTTACAAGAAAATTTAAGAAAACAAAAATTAAACACAAACGAGATTGAAATACAAATGAACAACGAGAGTAAAGCCTTAATGAAATTATAAAGATCTCTGAAGAGAAAATATTTCGACTCAACCTCAATAATACTTTGCCAAGAAAATAAGCGTTCTCGCGAGGCGCGTAAATAAAAAAAATGGTAATTTATATTATAAATTGGTTTCCCTCAATAACTTGATTCCCCTGACAATGCGAATTATTTTCATGCCTATCTTGTTTTTCCAATTTGGGGTAATTTATTTTCGAAGACGTGATATTAGGGAAAAGCCCTCTTGTCTATGATCGTAAATTTTCTTGTTTTACATCAATTTGTAAAGGTTTTTAGATAAGCGGCCACCTGAATTCGCCGAAATAGCGAAGCGAACGCTGCCCATAGACATCCGCAATTGCCGACCTTTAATCGCTGGACGCATAGAAAGGGAATATTTTTCCTTCCTATACGTCCACTCTTCTGTCAAATCCAGTTCCCCTTCCTACCCTTATAAGAAAATAGTGGAAAGGAAAAGAGGACTAAAATTAGACCTCCGACACGCACATTCAGACGAAAAGTGGAATTGCTTCCACTTTACACTTGTTTTCTGTGTGGTCGTGGTATTGCACCGTGCCATGCGGCACATCCGTGCAACAGATGTTGTTGTTGCTGGAGTCTACCACTATTATGTTAAGTTGTGCTAGCAATTAAATTGTTATAGATATTTTTTGTTGATGAAAAAAATATATAAACATTCATAATATTGACGTATTTCAGATCAATAACTAATAACGAATAACACATAGATCAATGTAGGAAAGAAAACATTTAAAAGGTTTAAAATAATATCATACACGAAATCAACTTATAAGAATATTGACATAATTTATTTAAATTTGTTTCAAATGCTTTAAAGTTATGAATTCGTGAATTATGTTATGTTTGGATTATACAAAACAAACCAATTCAAAACAAATCACGATCAAATGACAAGGATCAATCGACGAAGGGTAAATTCGAATACTAAAATATCAACGTTAATATATCATTAATTATGAATAGTTTGAAATCCTATCAACCGATTAAATTAACCGACGGCGGCCAAAAATGAAATGTCATAAATCTAATAATAAAATATAAAATTTTAATTATCCCGCAATGAGTTCTAAAATAAAATGAAAAGCCGTGCGGTTTTAAATGTTTGTTGAGGGAAATTGCCAGTTAAAAGTCTAACTAAAGCACTGCAAACAATACACATATAATGTGTAAAATTTTACAGTCATACAATTAAATAAAATGTTTTATTCCTTATGTAATTCGCAAATGATCTATCTATCCTTTACCTCTAGTTTAGTTGATTTATTCTTTAGACTTGCTTGTGCAATTTAAATTAGGGAGATTAAGCTATGAACAAGTGTGGATTTAGTTTAAAAAATCTATATTTAGGCAATCCCTTAGCGACCAATTAACTATTGTAATTGCTTCATTTAATTCTTACTTACTCAGTACAAGCTGTCCGTATCTTAGGGCATTGAGCGACTGTTTTATTCAAGTATTCTGAGCAGCCGCGATATCGTCGCACTATCTGCCGCCATGTTAAGTTCATGCAAATTTAAACGCCTGCGTTTTATTGCCCCGGGCCTCGCCCCGCCTTAAGAATGCCAGATGGCTGTTTGATTATACCCATGTTTGAGGTAAACTTATCGCCTCAGTTGTTGACTAAACTGAAAACATGAAATATTGCAAATATCCATAGAGATGATTTTGGTAATTTTAATTACATATATTTTTTTTCTCTTCCTATTTCAATGGTAAATATATGATGTAAATAATCGATCATTTTATTTTCTAATAATAGTATTTAGTATTTATTTGTTTATTTATTTATTTACAATACAATAAAAACCTAAAATAGAACTATGTCCCACAAAATTATATAAAATTTACATAAAATTAGTACATTTCTAAGAGCCCATTCTTAGAATCACACCAAGAAAAGTTTAAAGTTTCACTTAGATCTGAATATTCATCATCATTAGTATTCCCTTCGTAAACGACATCCAGAATTTTATAAATGTCCGTGAAAGTTATTGTAACTCTTTCATATGCGTAATTTTAAATACAAACTACTATTACACAAAAGAAATAAACCAGGATCTGCAGCCGGCGCGGTAAACATTTTTAACATTTTTAAACAATTTGCCCTGACTTAAACAAACGTTTAAACTGCGAATTATGCAGAGGCATTGCTGAAGCCACGAGGCGCGGATCCGGTTTTATCCGGTCCCAGCCGTCTGCCGGCAGCGGCCCACTGACTAATGGCGCAATAATCTTTGTCTTGAGTCGCCTCGCCTCGCCTCGCCTCGCCTCGACCGGCGACTGTTCATCAGGATTTGTTGTGCGGACATTTGTAAATTTTGTCGTCGTTTCTATATTAAATATTAGCTGTGCCCGTGACTTTGTAAGCGTGAAATACTGTATTTTAGTAGCATTTTTAAATATTCATGCCCCCTTTCAATCCTTTACAATGCATTTATAATGCGAAAAAAGAGCCAAATTTAATTTAAATCGGTTCAGTAACTATGCCGCAAAAGCGCGTTAGACCCACAGATAGAGTTAGTTTCGCATTTATAATTTTAGCAAATATTAAATTAAATGTCGAATAAGCACACACTTGTCTTTAATTTAATTTAAATCAAATATAGATATTATTTATATACTAATAAATTTCGTTTTTATTATTAAATCATATTTCAATAAAGGTCCTTATACTATGGAACACAGTTTAACGGCTACTATTAAATATTAAATTATTAGGATATTAAATTATTTAAAAGTTTCATTGAAGTAACCCCAGCAGTGGGCGTTACAAAGCTGAAAAGAAAGAAAAAAAAAAAAAACCTTTATTGTTGACTAAGCTTATAAGCACTAAATTCAATTAAAAAATTTAAACGCCGTTAAAAGAAGAAAACCACCACGACCATGTAAAAAATATTAAAATTTCTTTACGTTCCCTCTCACCGTGAAATAAGTTGGCTTAAAGAGGCCGTAAATAGGCCAGACTAGAGTTGTAACAAAGCCAAGATAAGTTGAATAAATTAAGGTAAGTTACACTCATCTCTTATGCCCGTAGCCGGTGCAGTCTCCCAGCCGGGCCTCGCGGCGAACACATGACTTACAACATAATTACATCGCTCTTGCTAACATGCCGTTTAAACTTCCACAATCTTACATTTTGTTTGTATGACGTTCTCCCTAAACATATATGCGACGTGTATATAAGTCATTTCAGTATTTTAATATAAAGAACATATGACACACTTTCAACTAAATTTAACTTAAAGAAACTGCTCGATAAAAAATGCTATTATTCAGTTAAATACCATTGAGTATTAATATTATATTTTGGTTATAATAAAATAAGTGTTACATTTCTATATTGTTCTTTATCGTTTGTACGTAGTTCATATTTGGCGCTGCATTCGCTCGCGGCACTAAAAGTCAAGAGCGTGCCACAAATCCTCTGTCAAAGGACGGATGGCTTACAGCCGAGGCAGCGGCTCTTATCTCTGCCTTGCCTCTACTACAAATATGTTGTAACTTTATTACTCGCCTTATCCCTTGTTTGCCGCGGGCGCTGTGCGACTGTAATCTCGTATCCATCGCGCTTGTGATGGCAGCGACTCATGAGGTATAAGAAAACTTCTCATCTGAATAAATCCCGCCAACAGTCAAGAATTTTCCTATCGGTATGTATTTTTATATAAAAAAATGTATATAAAGTATGGGTGACATACAAAAGTAATGTAATTTTCACAATTTTGAAAATTCACCTGTAAAAAAGATAAAAAATGTTTGTTACGCTTTTCAGTGGCAATAACAGATGTCATGTTTCCCAGCTCACGAACATCTTGCAAGTGGCGATATAAAATATTTAAATGTGGGGAGGAAACGAACATTTTCATTAATATCTGAGCGTAGGCTGGCGTGCGGGCTGCTGCGGGGCGGCGGGGCGGCGGGGCGGCGGGGCGAGGACGTGGGGGCACAATGCACTATTGTGCTCGGATAAGCCTATTTACGTACTTTGGTCCGTATAATGTTGTCTGACTTGTAGCGCGGAGTCGCTGGCTGCTAATGTATACATTGTCAGAGGTTACAGCTACCGGAGTATTCAGTTAATTTATACCGCTTTATGTTTATCCTGCCTCGTTATTGTTAACATACACCGTGGAAACATTTTCATTTAAAAAATGAACTAAGCATGTTTATAAGAAAGGGGAATATATTTTTTTAAATAACTAGCTTTACTGCTACGCTGTTAATCTTACTAATATTATAAACTAGCTTTTACCCGCGACTCCGTCCGCGCGGAATAAAAAAAAATAGAAAACGGGGTAAAAGTTATCCTATGTCCTTTTCCTGGTTCTAAGCTACTTGCCCACCAAATTTCAGTCAAATCGATTCAGCCGTTCTTGAGTTATAAATGGTGTAACTAACACAACTTTCTTTTATATATATAGATATAGATAGATGATGATATTTAGATGTATGGACGGATAGATGTTTGTTTGAAGGTATCTCCATAACGGCTCAACGAATCTCGATGAAATTTGGCTTAGATGTAGATCGTAGTCTGGAAGAACACATAGGCTATTATTTATGATTTTTTAATCTGCGCGGACTGAGTCGCGGGTGACATCTAGTTAATAAATTATTAAGCGAAAACAGTACAGTTCTTCGGTTTGTAAATGTCAATGTTTTAAAAATTGACATTTATAAATGTTGCAACACGTTGGCAATCTATTAACAATGCACACCCCAACATACCCTGCAGGCTCGCCAGAACAAGTGGGGAACGTAATTTTCTTTTATGTTTCTTTGTCTGTAACACTGAATTTCCTAGCCCGAAGTTTGTTGACGTTTTATATAAACAACAAAATATATAAGAATTTTAGATCTTTCTTTTACAATTTACAAAACCAATCTGTTTCATTTAACACTTTCATACTTTTTTACTTAAACTTTGTCCAAACAAGCACAATAAAGAAAGAAAAAAAAGCTGTGGTAGTTTTCCTCTTATGTTCTTTTAATGAAAAGACTAATGCAATTATGAAGAAACATGTCCCGAGCTGAAAATGCTTTTAAAATGTTTAAGACACTTGTTGAGGTCTAATATCTAGACAAAGCTTCGCAATGTCACGGAGAAAATAGCGAGAAAAAGAAAATGAGCGCAGGCTAACTACACATACACAACACTAGAATGTATATAAAACGTTTTATATAATGATTATATTTTGCTTCAAAAAAATAAGAAAAAATTCCCTATTTCAAAATACATAATCGACTTAACATTAACTTAATTATTTTTTCAACAGAAAAAATCTTTCCACGGCAATGCCTGCGTCCCTCGAGTTAATTATCCTCGTTTAAATATTTACTAATTATTTGATTGAGCGGCGCGCAGTGTACAACATGTACACAGCAGTGTACAATCGCCGACAACGTGGCGTGTATAGTCACGCACTTTTGTTTTTGATTGTACAACGATACGGTGTAATATGTACTGTAATCGTTATCGAATTTACATGGCTCATCTGTAGTTTTTCTAGTGTTGGGGATGTTCATAAGCGTCGTTGGTCCGTTTGCCCCCCTTTATTAAAATTTCTGGTACAGCGTAGCGTAATCCACGCTCGTTAGCTCTCTTTATTTCGCTCCACAATTTACCATTAAAGTCATACAATAATATCAAAACTTATATAAACCTATGACTTATTTTGACTGATTTCTCCTATCAACTTTATCTTTTAGTAACATTTTCTTATTTGTTTGATCTTATCATCTATATTGATATTATCAGAACCCGCCAAGCGTACTGTATAGGTTTAAGATACCTACCAAGTACTATGTCTACTCCCCTCTCAATTTTCTAGCTTTATGATTCGCTTGTCATAAATTGTATCCATCGAGACTTCGCTACAAATTCAAGTGCAATGATGTAAATAAATGCATTAGACTTCATTTTCTTGAAGACGTCGCGGCGGCGGCGGCGGCGTGCGGTTTGTTTGTTGACATTGCTAGGGATGAAGGGGACTTTTACTTTCTTCTACCGCCTTATTTTGACAGCTGCGCTATGCAATAGATTCGACAAACTAAGGTGCGCTTGGTATAACAAACATTTTTGATACGTGGTTAAAATTCAGATAGCTCTAAGAGCTTCGTATAATTATTTGTTGTATATTAAAGTTATAAAACTACGGTAATTTTTTGATATTTATACAAGTAAATTCCAATTACATTTTACATAATTAAAGTACTCGATTAACACGTAATAATAATAAAAAAAATAATAATAAATAAATATTTAATAGTGTTTTACTACAAATTGGTCAAAGACAATAATTTCAAAAGGGCACCCTTTCCTATCGTATACAGTTTAATGTCAATAGGGTTGGTTCAAGATGAAATTTGCATGGCATTATGGACATAAAGATACAATCCCTGTGTACCCGTCATGTACCCGCCGTGTACCCATCATGTACCCGCCGTGTACCCATCATGTACCCAGGCGCCCCGTGAATCGACGGCCTTAAAAGCCTCGCGCCGGACAACACGAAGGGGTTCTATCGAAATAGCCGCGAGCTATCATCTTTTATTTACAATTTAATCAAATTTAATTTAATCATTTTCTTTGTGCTACGATACCGGCTACCCCTTCTTTAAATATTAATACGTTTGTATTTCTTACCAGTGTAAAAAAATATTATAATCTACAAGTATTATATAAACTACTGAGTAAATTCTGTTTAATGTTAACACATACATTAAACATTTTCTTAAAGGAATTTTAATGGAATATTAAACAGAAATTATATCAAAACGAGGTAAGCTTTTAGAGTAATTTGTATCAAAATTATACAATTACAATTAGAATTACAAGCGATGTTAGAGAATTATTCCTCAGCCTCCGCTTAGTCGCTAATCACTTAATTTGTTGCGCGGTGCGATCCATCTCAGTCCCATGTAGTAATTATTATCTTCTAATTTCATTACTTGTCAGCACTTAATCACTCACACCTCATTATTACAATGATTTGAAACTGCATCATTGTTTATTTTAAAACTATTGTCAATTTACAGAAACAAAAGCACCAAAACCCTTATCTACTCGACTTCTAGTTATAAAAAATATTATTATAGGAACAAAATTACAAATATTTTCATAAGTTCATCCGTCTATTTTAATATTATTTTTATCATGAAAGAAAGCGCACAAATCTTTCATTATCATTTCAAAGCGGCGAAGAATCGAAAGGAAACAAAGTTTGTATCGCCAGGCTGTAACAGCGAGATAGAGCGCAACTACGCGGCAACTCGGATTATATTATAATGTTTCTTTCAAACTTGCCATGTTGTACTTCTGTAGAGTCTACAGTTTTAAACTTTAACAACTGTTTTTTTTCACAGAATAGATACCATGAATAATTTTTACAAAGTATAAAGTGCTAAGTAGGTTCAAAGTAATACGTATGAAGATAAAGTTCGTATAAATTTAAAAAAGAAGTATGTAATAAAATTATTTTAATTTGCGTCATATCTTATTATTTTTTTACAACAATTACGATACGTAAGTTCAATGTTTTCTATTCCTTTGTATTTTTTCTTTCGTTAAACATATTATATTATGTATATCTTCAGTTATAATAAATGCATTCAATAAATATGGTTCGTGACGTCATTAATTCTACCCGTGTCCGAACGTAACGAGAATATGTTCGGCCGCTATAAAATATTATGATAGGGGTTCGATTTTATTACGCCTTCTCTATGTCCATGTGGCAGCAAGATCGACAATTTTTAGCTTAGCCAAAGCACTTCTAATGTATAAAGAACCAAATAACATCAAGGTCTTAACAATTGGTCGTCTGTAGTACGACACGTTGCACGTATGGATGATTGCGGAGTTACTAAATGCAAGTACAAAAATGAAATTATATTTTATTATGCACTAAAGTTAAACATAAATAGACAAAAATTGGCTGCGGAATCAGCTTGAACTTCATGGTCTAAGCCAAGCGGAGCTGGTTTTCAGTCTGTTATAAACATTTAATGACCAAATATACGGCGAGGTTGTTACTAGGATCTCAGAATTTATAGACCGTTAACTTCAGATCAACGAGAGATAAATATGACTTGTATAATATACAACATAATGAACTTAGGTAACCATTGTTGGAACACCCATACAAAAACGCACTGCATTCTCATTTTATGAACTCTGTGGGAACCCACTACTTGATACGAAATCAAGCTGCTAATTGTATCAGAGCATTGATGGTCGTGTAAACAGCGCCTAAGCGCTACGTCGAAATTGTTCCAGCGAAACATTCAAACTTCGGTATACGATAGTCGTTTAATTATAAGTAACTTAAATACAGAAACGTGGGAGAGGACAGCTGTCGGCAGCGACCTCTACCTGTCTACATAGTTTATGATGTGCGCTATTTTCGAAATTAAAGATATATAAATATAAATTTAGGTCAAGAGTTTAAGCGATTTATCGTTTCTGAGAACTAAAGCATATAGTATTAGTTTTAAAGAATAGCTTAACTTAGGTTGTATGGAATATACCCGCCCTTTAATAAATTTTTGACGTACTAATAATAAACCGACAAAGTTTTGTTACAACTCTTATCACAGACAATCTTTATCTTATATGCCAAGTTAAAGCTCAATATACTTACATTTTAATCGCAAATTCAAGTCAATATAAATTAAATATTACTACAATATGCGGTAAATATAAAGCAATGAAATTTACGTAGAGTAAACTAAATTGCAGTAACTAAAGAAATGAGAAGGAAAATGTATTTACACTTTGAATAGAACTAAATGCAGATTATCAAAGTTTAGTTAATCAACGCATATGCTAGTTTGAACTGCAAGATAGTGCCGGTCTGAATGGATTCTAACTGTTTTCAATTCAGTTAGCCTGTGCTGGCTCAGGTTTAGTTACACTTAGGTATTACTTATACAAGTCTTAGTTAAACATTAATTGGTCTCAATCTACTTTGTACTACCTCCATAAGCGAGAAATTCTGGTTAGAAAGAAACCTCTATAAAATAGAAAAACATCGCAATCTCTTAGACTCTCACTTATCGCCTGTATGATGTTTATCAGCGCATAAATGTCCAATATATGTACGGATAAAATTTCGGACAGATATATATTACGCATAGATACTCAGCATAGGATGTTTTTTTTTAATTCCAAGCGAAAGAAGTCACCGGCGACAGTGACTAGTACAAAGTATGAACCAGTACACTTATGATCGCGTGTACTGGTTCCTGTTGTAAGTGGGCTGTATACAGAAGTACGCAGCCAGCGCTCGCTGTCCGCGTCACACTGGCGTCTTCAATAATTCACTCGAACACGACTGTACTCTACTCACTCCACAAACATACATTTATCTTATAAATTATTAACATACTTTGCTCTACAATTAGATAACATTTCGTAATTATACGACAGGAATAACCACAAATGTTGTGTTAATTTATTTACCTTGTACTTGTGGGTTACGCTAGAGTCGGTTGTGTTTTAGATTAATTTTCCACAAAGTTTTTGTAATATTAAATATAATCTATTGTACTATTAAAAGGTTTCAAATTATGATTGAAATCTCTGTAAATTATTCTTCTTTTTAGACCTGTTTCAGTCTTTTTAAGTAGCGGCGGTACGCAGACTTCGCTATGAAGTAGTCATAAACAAGTCGCGGTGTCATCAGCTCTAATGTATTGTATTGTAATCAAATTTGCGTGCATAATGAAAGACCTTCTGTGTGATGTATCTGTGTCACCGGCAAATCATGTTCTCCGACCATCTGTAATTCGTCTAGGAAATTGTACAAACATTTACAAAAAGGTGACATTTCAATAGAGTACAGTTTTAGTACCTGCGCCAGTCTGTGCTTTCTTATTGGCTGCAAAGAAAATGACACCCAAACGGTGTCACTTTTGCAAATTGTTGAAATATTGTCGTTAATTTGCTGATAAATTCTTTCGATATTCTAATTGTAGAGTTGTTACTATCTGCTGGGACATTTTACAAATGGGAGGTTTACAAAATTTGCCGGCGACATGTAAACGTCGCACCACGTATCGCGAGAAGAATGCACTTTGTATGCAGCACAAATGGCGAACGGAACGCATCCGGCTTTATGGGTCGTGAAACGAGCGCCGCACAGGAAACTTTTTAAATTATAGTCGCCAACGTAAAATTATTACGGCGCGGCATAAACGCTTTACGTATCTCTTAGTCGACAAGTACTATGTCTATTGTAAATTCGTTCCTATTCTATAAATTATAATACAGAAGTAGATGAAAATGAATCAACATAATGTAAAATAACCGACATTAAACTAATGGATGTCCTTTGTTATGTAAAGTTTTCTGTCAGTTTCCGCCAATCCAATTCCCTAAGCTCTCAGTGGTACGGCTTCACGGTGTTTATCAGGTCATCAGACCTAAGTTTAACAACCTTTTACTAACATTAATTAATTCGCACATTAAACAATATCATAGATGTTGAATGAATACGATTGAAAATATTAATATTTTGAAGTAAAGTTTAAATATTCTCGCTTTCATAATACGATCAAACGTTTGCTCTAACTCATGTAAAATCTTGTAAAATTTAATGACGTAATAGAAACCGTTCGTTTACATACAACATTTGTTTTTCGTACGTAAACCGAGAAGTTGTTGATCTTAAATATGTTTTATGTAAGAAAACGTTGTTTTATTTTTGTTTCGAAATTAGTTTATTTTATCAACGGTTTACTTATACTCGTAAGATTGTATTTAAATCAAACCTAATTCATCATCATCAGCTCACTATACGTCCCCACTGAGAGGCTCGGAGCATAACCCTAGGTTTGACTACTCCATAGTCACGGATATCTTCGAATTTCTTCGCAGATATGTGTTGCTTTCCTCACGATGATTTCATTCACCGAATAAATGTACATATGTAAATCAAAAAGCGTATATAGCGGAATTCGAATTCAGTACCTGCAGATTACAAGTGAAGTGCTTAACTCCTGAGCTACCGACGCTCATAACATAATTCTCTAACACGCTAACTAGATGACAGTTACATTTAGCTAATGTTACGCGCAAATCATGACGCGTGTTTAGAGCTAATTGCCTGTCACTTGTATATACACTTATGTTTAATTCTAATCTGATTTATTGCCACATGAAATAGACATTGATAATTAAAATTATGGCATAACTAGCTGTCGCTCGTGACTTCGTCCGCGCAGAATTATAAAAAAAAGTAATAGTAGCCTATGTATTCTTCCAGATTATGTTCTACATCTGTGCCAAATTTCATCAACATCCGTTGAGTTGATCCGGAGATACCTTCAAACATCCATCCATACATCCATCCTTTCATCTAATCAATCGTATTTATAATATTAATAAGATATTGTCTGATATGAAACATATTTTTAACTTATCGAATTCTGGACATCTTTTTAAATATTTTTTTTTAAAGTTCTAATCATGTGTTAACAATTCGGTTTAATTTCGGTTTTATTAAGAAATTAGATCTAAAACAATACATTAATATTCCATTTCATATGACATTGGGTCTTCGGTTAAATGATAGTTTCGTAACTACCATTTTCGTTTAGGTAATACAATATAATACCCTTAATACAAATGCCAAGTCTATTATAACTACATTAACCTTTTTCGGTAACATTTGACAAAGTAAACTGCTGTATGATGACAGATTTGCGTCCATGAAAACAATTAGTAATTGGTTCATTGAACTACCGCGTAAATACCGCGACAGTAATTAGTCAAAGGTTAATTATATGTTACTAATATTATAAATGCGAATGTTTAGATGGATGGATAAATGGATGTTTGTTTGAAAGTACGAGTATCTCCGGAACGACTCAACAGATGTTGATAAAATTTGGCACCGATGTAGAACATAACATAAAAACATAGTCTTGGGCGACAGTTCCTTTTAGAAATTACAAGAAGTATGAAGAATTTTCCGTTTGAATTCCTCATGTCAAAGGCAAATACTGTAAGTCAAGTTAATATAATACAAAAAGAGTATTTCTCGAATTACGCAAAGCCGGAATTCTTTATTTATTGTAACAAACTTCGTTAGCCTCGCGCCCGCCTAATGTAATTACAACGAGCGGATTTGTTATCGCATTGTCGATGGGCAAAAAGCTTATTAAATTAATATAAGTGGAGCAAAACGAAAGCGGAATTACTAGAATTAAATTATTTGTTAGCGCACGTATTACAATTATTACCAGATTTCCAATAACTTTATCAATCGGATGAAAAAGTTACATCTCTCATAAGACCTTTTAAAACATGTTACACTTTTCGTTGATGAATGAGGCTCTTGATGTATGTGTTTACATAATAAGTTGGTGACCATTACCAATGCTATTAGACATGAGAGATGTACAATTTATAATTTATAAAGTAGTGAATGTGCTAACAGCATTAATATTTGTTGAACAAAAAAATATATATTCCTCTCTTGAAATATTGCAAATAGTGTACGAAGCAAACAGCCTGCGGTTGTGTTGATAGTACGCCCCCAATGTTGTCTGACACATTTAAGAACATCTTTAAGCAGTTGGTTCTATGATGGGAAGCTGCAGAAGTGTAAAAGGGTGTATAAACAATTTGCGACCACTATTGTGTTGCGTTTATACGAGTCATTAAATAAAAATTGAGTTTTTGTATTTAATAATAAATATAACGTTAAGTAAAGTTATTTAAATTTTTTCATCGTCAATTTTCATTTCTAATTTGTCTGCGCCGTACATTAGAACAAAAGAAATGAGTAATGGCGGCTTGCGGGTCGGTTACAAGTTAAGAGAGCGAGATTACGTGGGGTCTGGTTGGTCGCGAGGGTGCCCAAAGAAATATTTGAAATGAATTGTCTTCGCCATTTGCAATTTAGCATTATGTATTTACAACAATAAATGTAATATTTAAAGTCAAACAACAAAATTTAGACATGTTATCATATGGGCACTAAAATGTAAGAAATTTTGAAATTCCCAGTTAAATAATTCATTGTTCTACGTTTTCTTTTTTTTTTCTTGATTTTTTTGATTTCCTGTTTGTATAATAATTTCAATACAGCGGTAGGTTTTTTTATTGAATGTACTGTTTCTTCTCGACAACACACTGGCGAACTTTTTAATAAAATCGAAACACGAAAGAAAAGTTGCGAGACGCCATTCGAAGTGCTCGGAGGTCGCAAATGCAAAATGAAAAAACTTTTCTCAAATTCACCTTTTCCTAATAATTTTCTTCCCCTTAAAAGAAATTAAACTTTTGCAAGCCTTTAGATGATATTTGATTTTGTAAAGACAAACAAATTGGAGAAAAAAAACAAACATATCAGAATATTTATTAACTTTTGCAACAAATTGAACAATTTCTGTCAATAAGCATTTAACTCAAGCGAAGGGATTATCAAAATGGCAAATTACTCTTGTAATACGATCCACGTAAAACACATTAGATAATTAAATTTAATTCGTATAATTGAGACATCTCGAGCAGTTGCCTCGTTGTTCGCAATTAAACAATTAGCGGCCGCGGAAGTTTCGGGAAGTATCAACTCCAAGCAAATTGCTTCGCGCCAATTTGTCTTTTAATTGCAATACATTAGACTGTAGAGTTTTAAAGGATTAGTAGAATTTAACAACTGTTAAGTCTGAATATACTTTAAAAACATTTAAGGGATTTTAATATCAACTCGATTTTTATAATATGGAAAGCCTTACCGTGGGTTACTGAAATCAAATCCCCCGTTTAAAACATATCGTTACGAGTATCTCTATTTTGATAAAGATATTGTCAGGGATGTCAATATATTTTATAAAGAGATCTTCATCTCAGAAACCAACGCTAAGAAATATTTCTTTAACATCTAATCTTGAAAGTGACTTTTTAAAAATCTGAATAAGCACGAAATAACTTATTAACATTACACAAATAACATATTAACATAACAATAATAATCTCTTATTCCTATAAAAAGGTTCCCCAACTAAACGGCGCCTAAAGAAAACTTTGAACACATTGTATCGAGGGGTGTCTGAGCGCAGTGTGTGAACTCTTTTGATGTTAAAACGATGCAAATCTCGCTTTGTACTTACATACATAACTGGGGAGATGCAAAAGAAAAGTAACAATTATTTTACGATTTATCTTTCATTTAAGTATTTATTTATTTTTATATCATAAGGTGGCACACAAGCAAACGACATCGGCAATTGCAGACGCGTTGCCTACCTATAATACGGTAGGACGGAGGAGGGGATGCACAGAAAGAGAATATTTTCTCTTACTATGCGTCCCCTCCTCCGCCATATCTCCATCACTTTCCCATCCTTTCCTTTATAAGAAAAGTGTCCGCAAATAATAAAATGTAAAACAAAATAATATATTTTTTATTAAATAAAAGAAAAATAATGATTGTAAGTATTTTTTTACTATTTAAGTTTTAACAACCAAATATTTTACTGGTACTCCACAACTAAATACGAGTAAAAAGAGAAGAATAACTGTTTATTATTTTTCTTTCGATCAAGAAACCATTTTTCGTAGAAACCCAAATTATGGAATTGTACAGAATGAGTTGAGTAAGAGGGGATCACGCGTCGTTTGCGCCAACAAAGTTGTTGAAAGAAAAAAAAAAAGAATATTAATGTAAAAAGAAATAAAAGATAAGCTTTGTTATTTTTTCGTTTAGTAACCTACGAGTAATATAATATTTCAAATCCTTATAATCAGCTGATATTTTAGTTACATAATTTCATAATTTGCCCTATAATTAGATTTATCTAAGTACTACTTCTATTCGGTAAAATATATTCTTCAAATATTTAAAGATAATATAAAAGAAATAATTACTAATTAAAAGAGCGTCGGTGGCTCAGGGGTTAAGCACTTGACTTACAATCTGCAGGTCCTGGGTTCGAATCCGGCCATGTACCAATGTGTTTTTCGATTTTCGATTTACATATGTACATTTGTCCGACGTTCTTACGGTGAAGGAAAACATCGTGATGCAACCTGCACATATCTGAGAATAAATTCAATGATATGTGTGAAGTCAACCAACCCGCACTGGGCCAGCGTGGTTGACTATGGCCTAGTCACCCCTAACTTGGGGTTGGCTCCGAGCCCCTTGGTGGGGACGTATAATGAGCTGATGATGATGAATTACTAATTATTCGTAACCTAATATTATTTTGTTTGTGTTTATAGATTCTGTTATTTTGTGGTTATATCGGTCGTGTAGCGAAGGGAAATGAAACATTTCTTGCTCCGCGACCAAAGTTTCGCAACAGAACTGAAGCAAAAATTAATCTTAATTTTACGCCAGTAATTGTCAATTGTATACTGATGCCTTTAAACTTTTGCTCGCAGACGAATTGTTCGTGTAATTAATACAAAAAATTAATAAAAAAAAAGTTAATTATCTATTATACATATACTCGTACATTTTTATTGTAGCGTTAAAATTGTCTTTCGACGAACGTGACGAAGTACAATTAAAGCTTTCTAATTCCTATTCCTAAGTAAAAAATGCAGCCTACATATAAATATAACGTGTAAACAAAACTGAAATTTGTAAAATTGTATTTTTGTACCTTAATGTTATGAAAATATTTTTTAAATAAATTATTATTAATTATACTTATTTACAACTGCTAATTTCTCCAGGTATTCTTATATTGCAGGATAGAAATTAATTTGTCCTTTTCTTCCCCGGCGACGTAATCAAGTTTGCGGTTGCGACGCAACAAAAACCCGCTGGGCCGAGTTTAATGAGCGTAAGTTTCACTTAGCCCCAGTTAGCGTCAGTTGCCTTGTAATTTACACGGCTCCTGGCGTCTGCCTTAGCACATCTACCTACTACAACCTCCCACCTAGATCCACTTAGAATAATAACACATTTACAGACATTACTCTTGCCTTCTACCTTTGTAGATCATACTTAACACAAAACTAGTTAGTTTTTAAGTTTTTAAATTAGATCATAACATATTTTTAAATGTTAAGTACAAGGTAATATTAAGTTAATACTTAATTTCTAATGAATTGTAAATCTTAAGTGGCGATGGGACAGCCATATTGCCCGTAGAATGGACGGTAGACGGGGCTGCAAAGTTCTGAAATGGCGGCCAGGGATAAGTTGACGCAGCGTAGGCAGGCCTTCCGCAAGTTGTACCGATAATCTAGTCAAGGTTGCAGGAGTATCTGGGATGCGAGTTGCACAGGACTGATCATTGTGGTGATCTTTAGGGGAGGAAAGCTGTTACTTCTAGGTCTGTCTGTGTGAAATATAGACAGTAACGAGAGCTTTACGTGTAAAGTTTATTTTGCTGTTGAGTAAACTCTGTCTATAAACGGATTAAAACGGGAGATGTTCATTTAAAACGAAGCATAATTTATACGTTTGGATTAACAGCTTACCTTCTTCTCAAAAGGTCGGCCCCCGTCTTTCTGTTTTTGGGGACGCAAAATAAACTGCATATTTGGCGAAGCATCGCCGCTCTTATTTGCATAGTTATTGAATTGTGCAAGTTTGCTTTGAAGGGAGAGTCTGACAGTTGTGTAATTTACAACTGTTGGCAAATTTAAATTGTTTATACGAACATTTTGGTTGGAGATTAGACTTTTTGCAATGAATTGTGACAAAGTACTTGTTTAATATGTCATGGTAAAGATAGATTGTAGTAAATAGCCCAAGTTTTCGGTAGTAAAAGACCATAGTTACGGGAAGTTTATAAACAATTTAATATTTTTCAGATATAACTACTTATATACATTGTAAAAATGTATTTCAACGAAAATAAACATATATTTTATGATACATATTTTTCTTCCCGAGCGTACACGCATTTAACAAGAATTATTTTACTTTGTAACATCATTTAAATTGTTTGTGATGTTTTTGTCTTTGAGTAATTTTTAAACTTCGTCTGTTATGTCAGTAATAATCTCGTTTCATATTCGAGAGATTCATGACTTATACTTTAGTCAACTTTATGTTTGTATAAAATAATGTTCATTTTTCTGATCATTTAAAATTTTACATTCGCGCAAGTGTGTGCCAGCCGCCACATTCACACGGAATATATCTGAGGTCTGACAGACCGCAACACGCAGCGTCGCGCCTACGTTGCGATAAATTCATAATTAATGCGTTCATACGCTTACATGTGTCGAACGGTAACCACCTGGGGGTGTCTCTACCTAGGACTATTAAAGTAAATAAAATATTAATTCATTTATCACCTATAATTATTATATAAAATCCGATCCAATAACGACTATATATTTTACGGCACTTAATGATATTTGAATTTTAAATATAGCGCCTTATTGATTCGGTGCACGGTGCTCAAACAAACAAAGTCCGCCCGGTGCATGGCGAAACACATCGCACGGTTGCATGTCGCATATTGAAACACATCTCTTGCAAACACAGCGGCTAATGCAGAGATGCACGGTGCATAGAAACAGAGCGCCAGCAAACATAGACAACTCTATTCCGATACGATTTGTGTAATCTTTCCCGAACGGACACTTTATTTGAGCTTTATTAACATCTGATAGCATGTACGAATCACTGGTTGATTTCTGGTTTGGTAATTGTGTATAGCTCCAACAAAAACTACTACTTGAATACTTTACTAGAATAATCTTGATCTACTTCACTACAGTAAGCTTACCAATCGATGAATGTTTAAAAATTATTGGATGTTTATCATTTGTTGATAAAATTGATCAATATTGAATGTAAGTTCTATTTCTAATTTATCTTCATTGATTAATATACAAATGGTCGTGTACCAACAAGTTCAATAGTTCTACACGACGATCTAAGTGACAGGATCACACTAACTTAGATTGGTTTAAGTCATAACTTAGACTAAGCCGCATGATCTCGCCCTAAGTGGAAGTTAGCGCCGTCCGCTGTCCGCTCTAGCTCACGCCAAAGCAAATCAATATAATTTCGCCGCAAACCTAACTAATGCCTTCGTGTAGCATATAATGGACTTATGTACTAATTAAATGTTTTAAAAATATTATGTCAAGAATTTATACAGCCTGAAAACCATACTGTTAGAAGGTAAATAGCTCTTTTATTAACATATTTGCTGCAATAGGAATCCAAAAACCTTTATAAGATTATTTCACTTCTGTGGTTTAGATCCTAATGTATCAAAGTATTTTATAGTCTGTTAAACAGATCTATTATAAAAGTAAGAAGTCTAAATCTTGTATAATGTGCATTATCGAATCGTGCATCTAACTTTCGCACGAGAACAAACGAGCAGACAATAACAATAAAACGTAATGAAACAAGATAAATAAGAAGGCATGTCCGCAGATGCAGTGTCCAAAGAACTTTTAAAGACAATTCCCAAACAGACGGCAATAAACGGGCAAGTTGGAATGGACTTGGTACTTATCTTCGCTCGTGTAACAAGTTCGGAGCTACGCTACGTACGCCGTCGTCGGACGCCGTCGGACGCTGGAGAACGCGACCCGCGAGTCAGGTGCGAGAATTAGTTGAGCGTCATAAAAGACAAGTTGGACACTTCTGTTATGTTTTGCGACAGTGAGGTTGTCTTACCCAACTATGCTACGTTTATTGCACTTCCTGTGGTCTTTGTGATTCGTTTACATTTTAACTAGATGATGTTAGCGTATTAAAGCAATTCCTATTCGTGTACTGGACGTAGACCTTCCCATTGATCACCATATTGATAATTTCTCTATCCCCCTTACCTACAATCTTGCTCCCATAATCTTGACCAGGTCATCAGTCCATCGTAGCTGCCATTCCAGGATCATACTGACGCATCGGCTGTTATTTACTTACAATTATTATTCGAAGTTTCATACAATGCAATTGCAATAAACCATCATCGAACACAATACAATCACAAACGGGCAGTAGCGCGGCGCGTGGCCGGAGCGAATGGAGCGCACGTCCGGCGCAGGATGTGTGCCCACGCCGCCACGCCGCACTGCGACCGTCCACACCATTAAACATCATGTCGTTCAAATTCAAACCTTATCATAATGGAAGAAAGCACAATTTATTAATTTGTTTGATGACTTTAAGTTTACTACGGATGTGAAATATTTATGCGTTATCCGTTCGAATCAATGACTCGGATCTAATCCGTCTGAAGCAACTAGTTGACTGTTTGGTTCTCACACATACAATGGAGTTAGGATGTTAACGATGTTGTCTTGGGGTGAACCTCGCCCAAGCCGAAAACTAGAAAAAAAATGGAATTAATACTGTCACTGACATTTTCTATCAGCTATTTGTTGCCTGTTAAAATTATGAAATACAAAATGTATTTTTGTAGCCCATGTTATATTAATTTTTAGTTATTTAAGTATAATATTTCGAGACACATCAATTACACAGTGTATTGTAGGTACATATATTCAAATAAAGGCTGACATCAGCCTCGTTAGATGCAAGAGTTGAGTCAACTCGGCGTGAGCTCAGAGAGTGGCGCCTCGGAGACTCGCCTGTTGTGGCCACGAAACTTGCGAGTTGAGTTTTTTGCTAGCCATTTTTGTAATCATTCTTTTATCCTTAATACCTCTAATACAAATGGGCTCATACTCTTTTTTCCGAAAGTCTTCAACATTGTAATTTTGTACTGCGACAACGCACCTGTGACTATACTATTAAGAAAATCGCTGTTTTCATGTCTACGTATGAGTCACGAGAAGCATCGGCATAAATTACGAATAAACAATATTGTTAAAGGATGCGATGTTCACGCTGTTTTAAGAACATTTTTATATAAGTCTAGAATTTACAGAAATTAATCATAGTGATAGAATAAGTTATTAAACTGTTGACTTCGACTGTCGTGTAATTTGTATTGATATTGGTATAATTCATATTTTATTTAAAAAAAAGAGACAATAAGCTAGTTGTTTTTGTTGAATTAAATGATAATTTTTATTTCAATATTGTATAAATAAAATACTTCAGATAGATGGGAGATTCAATTTATTCCACTGGACACAATTCACACACAGTAATATTCTTAGCCTGCACAATTTTCGGAGTCAAAAAGCCCCGATTCGACTAAACATCATCTTTTATACTTTTTTTTCCCACCTCCTCAATCCTACCCTCACCATAATTTATTCAGTGTTGCTATTACAATGTCTTAATATTACATTGAAAATATTAGAATTCTTTTAGATTATTTTGTTTATACAATTTTAAATATTGAATTGCTTATCAATAATTACTTAAACCTAACAATTGTTAGTCGTGTTGTAGTCTCGTAATAATTTACATTTGCGGGCAGGTCGGGTGCGTTCTAGTACCGCCACCTCGCGGCCCGCTGCGGAAACATAAACTGTTCAACGGGAAATTAAATCGTAAATTTAAGAAATTTAAATTATACATGAGCTAATTCTGCTTCTATTTATTTAATACGTAATATTAATGTCTTATACAAACTTGTATTGTGGTAAAAATTAATTAAAACTGAGCTTTGACGATGACTTTTTGTGGGAAATGCAATAAAAATAATATTACGGTTATTATTTCCTTCTGATTCATTGTTGACAATAAACAAATGTCATAAAGAAATTTGAAATACGTTTGACGAATTTTTCAATTAGACAATAAAGCTATTTAAAGAGTCACTGCTTTAAAAATAAAAAAAAGTTTAGTTAAGCCAGAATTAGTGAAAAATTAATCAAGTGACAAACAAAAGACAATATTCTATAATAATTAGGGAATTAGATTCAAATTCATTTAGGAAGTGGAGCATATGTAGGAAGCCACGTACGAGCATGCCGAGCGAGTTTGCAGAAGGCCAGTGGTTATTGCACCAACAGGCTCGCACGGAATGCGTTCACTGCTTACGCCTTTATAACCATTCAATATGTTTTCCAATACATCGTGTGTACGCAATATGTAGCTTATTACTAACAATATTAATCAACGCGTCTCGATGCGTATTGTAATTAATGTAATGGAATCATGCAATCACAGAGTCAATATGTACTGCAGCAAGAGGTCAACATATTTAATTAAAAATGCAACCTCGCCGTTTATTTGGTTTTGTATGAACAGCAATATTGATACAGTGAGCCTAAATTAATTTTTTCAAAGTGTATATTTTTCAACAAAATCATTTAAAATTCATTAAGAAAGCTTTTTCTAGAAATTAAGATTTTAAAGGATATAAAGAACATTCGTGAGATATCCACAAATCACTGAACCAGTATTAGTACCTCTTATCAAATACATAACTACTAGTTCTCAGTAACTAACGCAGCAATCGAAATGCAAATGAGATGGCGCCACAATCACTGCTATGGCCAGCTTGTCACTTACTATCTATTGATAATTATGCATCTTTCACACTAAGGCAGTACAGTAAAGAGTGCAGTACTGCCATTGTTTCAACGCACACGTTGATTCCAAGAGTGCTATTTGGACAGTATTTGTTCAAACAAATAACAGTGCTGAACTATCTATTGCTCTGGCTGATTGTTCTGCCCTCGTGTGAATAGGAATTAGCGGACAGTGCTGCGACAGATGGCTTCATCCATTATCGTTATTGACATTTGGAAGTGCACTGCTCCGAGATCTCTGTTAGACGTGATGATTACATTATACTAAGTGCTATACTGTCCTAAGCCCTTGTCTCTTAATGTTCTTACTCGGTAAGAGAGTAGATACAGTATTTCTTAATCTGTCAGATATAAAGCAAATGATATTTTTATACAAAATAGTAACATAAGAACCTACTGATTTTTCCTTCGGCCCCCAAATGGATTTAAGAAAGAAATTGTTGAAAATGCTTCAAATTAGCAAACTATAACCCAGAGTAAGGCAGAGTTACCCAGATAGGTAAGCCGAGTTGTATTTTTGTGAACGTTGTATTCGTATAATTATTTCTATTTTATTCCGCTTATTGTTGGACGAATGATAAAATCTTAAATGACATGTATTTTAAATACATGAAATATTCATCAATCATTTACCACGGTACAATACGTCATTTATATATCAACAATAGCAATGTAGTTGTTTGTTACGTATTTATTTTTTAATCTATGTAAGTGCAATTCTTTTTATTATCTATGCCGTGTTTTATGAAGTGTTTATTGTATTACTTTTTTTGTATAATAAAACGTAACTTTTATATGTATTAACGCAACAAATGATTATATTATATAGTAGATAATATACTTTTTTTTTTAATAAACGTGAAACAAAATGAGATTGTTGAATAAAAACATTTTCTGGACAGGAATTTAAGAAATTGTAGATCGATACTTGGTAAAGGATACAACCTTAGATAATCCTGTGTCATTACTTTTAATCAGGAAATAAAGAACAAAAGATTTCTATTATAAAATATAGCTATCACTCCCGCAGATTTCAAAAATATCCTAAAATATATTCGGATGCATCTGCTACCTTCTATTAAAAGTCCCGTCAAAATCGGTCCAGCCGGTCTGGAGATTACTCTGGACAACCGCGGCCTTGCGGACAGGCAAACTGACAGACAAAAATTTTAATAATTGATTTACGTTATTAACGACGCAAATATCATGCATCATGTTTACTAAATATTTTTTTCTTTTAAATTTTACTTAAATACACTCCAATTCTATTATATGTCTTTTGCTAGTTTTTACATTCAAACGATTCAACTTAAAAATAATTCAAACTTCCGAACTCTCGAAAGTTGCACAAAACATTTCGTGTGTAATGCGGTTTACGGGAGTATCCGTCGTATCCGCGGATAATCCGCAAAATATTTTTCAATATACTCGTATGCAAACTGCACGCTACACGACGCGCAACGATCTCGTAAACTTTATCACTGTACTTTACAACATTTTCATTGAATCTTTTTCTGATCGTTGCAATGATATTAATTATTATTGTTGTACTCCTAATCAAGTTGAACTAGACACTTTAGACTAATTATGTTTGTATGCTTCACCGAGCAACCTTGTCTACAAACAGTGTGGCTGCGCGCCACCGCAACTGATCAGCGGCGTTGGCGACAAATTGCATTAAGACAGCGCTCAGGTTTGTGGCGGCTCACCTGACCCGACTCACAGGTTTAACAGATTGTTTCCGCTTAATTATTTACATCGGTAGTAATCAGACTAGTCAAATATAAACTACTTTATTCTAGAGTTGAATTGTAAATTACTGTTTAAATCTAGTATTGTTTCATCAAGGTTCTTTAATGTAAAGAAATTCTTCAACATTGTCATTTTATAAATGGTCGGTTTTTCGCTTTTTCTTATTTATTCCATTATAGTTATATGAACGTGCCTGTTCGAGACTTTCTTAGAGAGTATACTAAATCAATGTAATAAAAATAGTAACACATTTCGCTCGCCAGAGTCGCGCGTGTCTCGAAGATACTTTGCAGCACGTATGCTTCCGCCGGGTCTCTGCTGCGAATTTATAATCCTTGTCACATCGCCTATACGTTGTTACATTTTATTTCATGCATTTCTGAGTTATTTTACAAGACTGCAATGAAGAAAATCTAAGGATGTATTCACATTATATGCGCTATTTTTTTATTTCCCGTAATATTACGATAATTAATAATTTTGTGTCATATAGTAATAGTATGTATTGCTTTATTTATTGTTACATTGTTTATAATGAGTGCTCCGGTAGAAGTTTGTGCTTGTACCACACACCAAGTCGCTGTATACGTGTAGGAATGAGGCCGCGGTCACAGTAACGATTAAAAGGCGATTACATGGGTTGCGTCACGTTGCGCGGGTGCGGATTAATTAATAATTTCACCCAGAATTGGATTAAGTGACTTTGTTGAATTAATAGAATTTGCTTTGGTTGGTTTTTAAATAATTTATAATTAACATAAAATTCTGGAGCAACGATTTAACATCGTCACGACATAAGTATTACACATATGCAATATCAATTTCTCTTTTGAGAACATTAACATTTTTTTTAAAAGTGAATACAAAGCTGTAAATATAAACTATTATTGTAATTTAATAGAATTAAAAATTAGTTGACAGAAATAAAAGATATTGTTATCTCAGGTCGTCGACTATATTTTACAGTCTACTTTCTCAGAATAAAGATATGATATGAAAAAGTTTTAGAAGTCCGCTCCTGTGTGTGAAATTCGTCGATTTTTGTTCAAACATGTCAATAATTCCCGACGCTGCTGCAAGCACAGATTCAATATTAGCTCAAGCTAACGAGTTGATTTGATCACCCGAGGTAAAGTCAACTTAATTGTTATAACAATAAAGTTCATTTTTAGCCGTCAATGTCGCTAATTATTTTATTTAAATATTTGCCAATTACGAGGAGTTGGATTTGTTTAATGGTCGTCGCGTACAATAGCGTCGGACGAAGGCTTCGCGGGGCGCGGAGAACGGGAAGCAGGGTGCGTTACGAAGGCCACACGTTTGATGTCTATTATAAGCTATTCAGATTCTTTTAACCTCCGAAAAAGATCCGGTATTTTAGAATTCCTCGAGACATTAATGAACATTGACATTTATTTATTTAAATAGAATGTAAACAAACAAATTTGATGAACCGTAATTTAACGTAAAATGTTTTTAATTTTCATTTCTGTGTTAAATAATATAACACTTTTATTGCTATTTTATGCAGGACTAAATTAATACACTAATTGGAACGAAGTTCCTTATCGCGCGTTGTGAAAGGGGGCTAGACGGAAAAAATTCTTACGAAAAGTTGTCACGACACTTTTAACGTCTACTTCACCATGGCAACGACGTGACAATATATAACGAAAATTCATAGAAATAAAATGTACTTCTTGTGAAGACTTAAGTTATTTATTCATAGAATAAACATTGGTTCCTTCACTAATTAATCGAAAGGAACTTCGTTCCAGCCGGGTGTCCCTTGACACCTCTCAAGTTTTTTTAACTATTTTAGCTAATAATTTCCATTTTGTCGTAGAAATAACTAAAAAGTAAATAACAGTCAGATTAGATTATAAAAACTGAAATATAATTTGACATCCTTTTAAATTTTTCAAGGAAGCGGAGAGGGAATTTAAGTTTGTAAGCAGTTTGCAAACTGGAATTCCTGCGACGTTTTTAAACAGCGTATTTTGTTTGTAGTCGCATTAAGTTGATGACGGGCGGCGACAGATGGCGCGCGCGTGATGACGCTTTAGCAGCGCCGGCAGAAAATGTGATTTACAGCTGAAAAAAACAAATTGCTATGTCCCTAGTCATGAGGTTAGATGTCATTCAGATACTAGATGTTACAATAAAACAATTTTTATCAAAATCGGACCACCAGGGGCGGAGTATCGCGGTAACACACATAAAAAAAAAATTCAGTCGAATTGATAACCTCCTTCTTTTTGAAGTCGGCTAAAAAATGACTTATTTAAAGCAACTATTTGTATATTTTGGAAGTTTTTTCATACCCTATAGCAATATTATCTCAGAATTTCTTTATTTATGTGTAAAAGCCTGTACTTGCGTGCTTATATTGTATATGCTACAATTCTCTTTCAAGTAGATTTTTCTTCGTTTTACTTTCACAAAATTTTCAATTTTAATTTAATTTTGTAAAAGTAACCCAGTACAATATACTTTTAATTTTGGTCACGAGTTTATCGGTCGATTTCCAGCGTTCTACGAGAAAGCGTAGCTTGATACGACATGTGCTACGACTTACGCTACGCCAGTTCCATTTAAAAGTGGTATCGGACAGTACGGAGCAAGTGAAGATATACATGTCCAATTTTGTAAAAAGCAATTCTTATAGAAATATATATAAGAATTTGAAAATTATTTCAATAACAGCCATTTGTAGAAAATTTATAATATTTTAGTCATATAACCGATATAGTTCGCTCAATTTAAAAAAAAAGATTTTTTTTTAATTTATAAGTAGATTTAAAGTTTTGTAGTTAAATTTAAGGAATTCACAATTCAGTTAGCTTTTGAAAATCTTAAATAATACTAATTGTTAAATGTAAAACGTGACTTATAATAGAAGCGGTTCTGAATCGTTATGTAATAGCGGTCGTATCACAACATCGTGTAAAGCCTCTTCAGGTAAACGGGAAATTGGTGGCCGAAGGCTGTTGCTTTTTATGAATATTGCCACCTGTAAGGTAATGGACTCTGATGGTCGTTATGATTCACGATATATACATATTCAGTCGAATTCTCTAAAAGAAAAATTGATACGGCGTATTGAGATAGAATTTGTAGAGATTAACCTGAATTTGTTTTGTTGCTAGGTTCAATATATTTGTAGGTTTATACTTATTTTTTTAATAAATATATATAAAAATAATAAATGTTTATTTAAATGTTGGATAAGTTTTTTTAGAAAATACGTTAAAGGGTAAACTGTATGCCCACGCGGAGGTAAAAATATCTATGCTAGCCATTTCAAACAATATAATATTGCATAAATTTCAACAACAATGTGTAATTAAGTTTTAGTTTAAAAAGCTTTCAGTCAGACGTAACCCAGTTTTACGAAGCATCTCTACCGCATAATTTCATTCGCTCACTCGTTCAGTGCTGGTGCAATACTGGTGCATGCGAAAAAAAATTAAAAAGTTTTTACGCAGCTCATACTCATTCATTGCACCACTCAGCCGTGAAAAAATAAAGTTGGTCATTCAGCGCTCATACTGATGTAATCGAGCGCTTACGTTAGCCTGCACTAAACCATTTTGTATGTTTCCTCGACGTTTTAATCGTTTTTTTTTTCATACAATATTACGATAAACTAGATCGTATTTTAATTAATTAAATATGATTCAAACATTGCCTATAATGTGATTTTTTGTTAACATTTTCTTATTATCAACATTTTAATGTTATCTATCACTAACTTCCAAAATTAATGTCTTGATTACAAAGTGTTTTCAAGAAAAGTGAATAATTAATAACAAAAACAATATCATATCTACGACTCAGTAAATTATTTCTTGACCGTTTTATTATCCTTGTTTTATCTTTTATTGCTCGCTTGTTAATAAATTCCCCTCAGTTATAAATTAGCAACTACTGCGATAAGACAAAAGGATCCCCCTGGGAACATGAATTTAATTTTATTAAATACATGTAATCTTATTTTACGTGACCCCAGAGACCACCCCTAACGAATTTAAGAAATGAACATAATCATATGACTTAAAATTTATATATCACGTCAGAACTTGTCCGACACTTTTCCTGGAAAGATAATTTATAAAAGACCATTGATAATTCTGAAAGACAAATGCTCGTGTTGATATTTTTGATACTTTTTTTATAATAACACATAATGTGGTGTAACGAGCTGGTGTTGGTATTACTTTTCCCATGAACGGTATGTATTGATGGATAAACTGTGCCCATAACTCTAAATAAAAACTGCCCATTGGATAACTTTCTCCAATAACAAACTTTTTCCTGCATCACTTGGCGCGAACAAAATTTGGGCAACTCGTTTCCTGAGCGATTTGTCTCGGAAACTAGTTAAGCCGAATTCCCAAATCCGGGTATAAATGGACGATTCAATATGAGTTAAAAGTTTTCCTGAAATCCCAAGCTTTTAGCGCGCGTAATGTTTATTTTCAAATAAATATAAATGTTAATTAATAAATTGTTTAGCAAAACACATAAACATCGACTTGTTTTTCATAACGACATAGTCTTTATCGAGCTTTTCTAAATGCAAAATTGATATACTAAAAACACATAATATTGTTTTATGAATATTTGTTTAATTCTAAACATGACTTTGGCTTAAGCTCTTATAATTTTTTTTGGTACTAAAAAGTGACTGTGAAACAATGTGTTAAACACACAATGTGTATTCTGTAACTGTAGACGGTAGATAGATTAGTGAATTCTCACCTGTGCTTTTCTAAATTGAATCAACCTGTGCCTGCATGCCGGTGTGCAATCTGTAATGGATATTTGTCCTCCCCCCACCAGGGGTGACACAGACCATGTGTCCACAGTTACTTTTTTGACGTCGGATCAGGGCCTCCGCCGCCTGGCCAGCACAATGCAATTTGCAAGGGACGATTTTTAGTGCTAATAGATTCGGATAGGAAGCCTCTGACTTTTATAACAGTTGATTTAATGGGCACGGGCTTAACAGTGTTGGCAGATGCCCGGGATATAAATGAAATTAAGATCAAAAACCAAACACGCTTTACCCATATTTGGAATAATTAATTCGTACTTGCTTCTATTGTTTACATTATTTTGAATAAACTTGTTCTAAACGATACCACGCTCCGATCTTAGAAAGCGTTCTGTAAATTAAGAAAACGGCGGATGTTTGCAACATCCTGTAAACATTATTATCTATTAAGTATACGACTTTACTGTACTCGTAGATATAAAACATCCTGTTTAGCTAAGTGTATCTTTAATTTCCATCATCTGCACATAACGCAGCAACGTCCCGCGAGTAGCGGCGCGTGGCTCCGCTAAAGCGAAACAATTAATTGTGAAGGTGACTCGGGTTGTGATAACATTTACATATTCCTACAATTAGAGGGTCGCCAGTCGCCAGTCGTAGCGCCGGGCTCGGGCTAATTGCCTCGCCGTTTTACATTCAAATGTCATTTTTTGCCGGCACAAGTTAAAAGTCGTTATGTTTACTGATATGATAAAGTGGACATGTTGCTTTTATAATTTTAATATATTGTATACGGTGGCCATAGCACGTGTTATTAATGCATGTATACTTCTATTTGTAGTTATGAACTTGAACGTATTTTTTTCATAAGAGAAGGGGTTAAACTCGCGTCAGGAATTCCAAGGTGATCATAGAATCCTACGGACAAATGTAACACCAAAGGACTTCCACATAAATTGGCGGCATTTTAAACAGAGATAAACTAGCTTCTTGAATGACCCTAAGTATTTCTAGTTTGGAAATACCGCCGAGAATAAACCTTTTCACAATGCGACTGTCTCTACATTATCACTGAAAAGACTTTGTTCAAATTGAATTAGAAATACTCTAAAGTAGTTACAATCAAGAACTTTTAACGTGAATCAGCTTAAATTTGTGAGCGTTTAAATTCGTAACCTATACGTATTTCTCTAGTTGGTGGCAGTATGGGCAGTGCAGCGGCCTTTACGCCGTCCGTTTAATCATTTCATTAGAGACGCGCCGCCACTGACTCTGCTCACACATTTGCAACTACATAGTTCGCTCCGTAAATGTCGTGTGATTCGTTACTATACGCAGGATCTAAAATGATTATTTTTGTTTAATTAAATCAACGATAAAAAAAATCGTTTAGTTATATACAAAACCTTTCATAACATATTATTTAAGAGAAATCCACTTGTATTCTGTTAATTGAAGAAAAAGCAATTTTTAAATTATTGTAAAATCAAATACTTTTACACAAACATCATTGTATATGTTTGTTTGGTCATTTAAACTAAATGTCTAATCAATTTAGATTAAAATGTGAAATTAAATAATTGGTTTAAATGACACCGCCTTAACGCGAGTGCGAACGGTAACAGAGAAGAGCGTACAAATTTAGGTGCAGATAAATTAGTAGGGGCCGCGCGATTTGCATCCGATCTGTACATTATGCATCCACGTTGGGGTACAACTATACGACACGACGCAGGGACGACAACGTCACGATAGTCACCGTAGTGTTTGTACCGTATTAACACATTACACTAGGTTTTACTGTACATCTATCTTAATACATTAAAACGCACACCAAAAATATAGTTTGTTCTCTAAAAATCTTCGTAGCTTTTTATTTGATGAAAAATACTTTAATGTTTCAACAATATAGATATATGTAGATGCAAAGCTTTTTGATTTTGTGTATTTTTATTTCACTTTTTCTTGATTTTTTTTACAATCATTGGGTGTTAAATTAATTTTTAATTTTGCACCTTTGTATTAATTGATTCACACAATCTAATTATTGAAATGCTAATACATTATGGATTAAGTCATATAAATTCCTATACTCGTATCTCTTAGCTGTTATAATTGTAGCTCGTTAATACAAACCCAAGTTCAAAGTCTTGCTAGCGGCAGCGTTGGCAGCAAGGAGCGGACAACTTGCTTGGATGTCAAGTCGCAAAACTTGTGCCGATATCATTAATCCTCTGCGGCTTACTTCTCCTATGGGATACTCCTTTGTTATGAATATAGTTTGTCACATTTCACAATACTCTAACATTTAAAAATAATCACTTATGTAAAATTATTTATTCAGAGATCTTAATTCCCTCCACTTAAATGCTAATCATGCATCACAGTAAACCGCAGCTCGAGTCCTATCAGCACAAACAAAGCCACGTGTCAACACCATAAATAAAATTAGGGGACGCCATCGCTTCCCGTTAAAAAGGAATAAAGTGCATAAAACTGCACCCACACGGCCGGCCTATTGTCGTGGTGAGGAGCTTTCAATTTGTACGTACTAACCCACCGCCGCCCGCACCCGCCGCGCCTGGCTCACGAGGTCCGCATACTGCCGGGGGGCTACTAGACAACGGACCCATAAATTAAAGCCCCACTACGGTGTCTGAAAGGGTAAGTCATAGATTAAAAAATGTTTTAATAATAAAGTTTTTGCTTTCCTTTTAATAATTATATTTTAAAATAAATGTGGATTGTCAGTTCTTATTATGAAAAACTAGTTGTAAAGAAAAACCCAACACGATTATTAAAACATAGATATGATATTTATCAACGATATAAAAGTTCAATGTGATCTTTAATTTAGTATATTATAAAGAAGAAATACGCCATAACTAGAAATTGCCATGAACATGATTCGCACAAGAGCATAGAAATGTATTTTTTCAGCCTTTCAATCTATTCGAAACCTTAATAAAACTTTTAATTAAATTTTATGAAATAGCTTAATTGATTTTCGTAATCCGATTGAAAGATGAAATAAAACTCTCGTTGGTATAGACTAAAATTGTGATATAGATTAAAATAAAAAATACTCTTTGATTCAGGGAACAGATACTGAGTACAGCCGCATTCATGCACCGAGATCCGGGTTGCGGGATCCGGGATCCGGGAAGGGTTAAAAATCGTGAATTATTGCACTAATGCACAATCCGCTCTTGTAACGATTTATGCTTTTAAGCCCATTCTGATCCTAAATCATAACTAAGGGATGAAATGTGCCCTAGCGTGCTTATTGTTGAAATCCTACGTCACTAGTTTAAGCCGTATGTTTATGTTTACATATTATCGCTTCGTCAGCAAATAGGTCTCTAAGTATAGATTTAGAAAGATAAATACACTAAGGGACAGTGTCGTAGTGTAGAGACCAATAAGCCATTTAGTGACAGCGATACTTAATGTTAAATTAAAAAAAAAGTCTTCAAACAGCATATTGAAATACAAGAAGACTTAGTTTGAATTAGTGTTAAATAAATAATTATAAAATCATGGAATTATTATTTAAAAATAGCACTCTATTGTTACTACGATGGTGATGTGAGATCCTGCCGATACTGGGATACGTATGAAATATAACTTTATGATCATGTAGTGTGGACGGCGACTCTCCACCTGGAAGATAAGAGCTCTTCAGTAGCAAATTAATTACTACTCGACATCGAACGATTGCTCGGTGAAGTATCTCGCTCTGACTACATTTTTCTGTGATTTTATTCGCATATTCCAATTCAATAGTCTACATAAATATATCAATAGAAATACTGTAACATGCAATAAAGGAATAAATAAATAAATAAATCTTTTCAGCTATTCTTTTAACATAACACATATATAAGTACTCTTATAGTTTACTATGTATATGTCATATTTTGGGTTAATTATTCATTTCAGGTCACATTATTTTGTCGTCCGCTATATAATAAGAATAACTTACTTGAATGTAACAAAATTCGAATTCAACAAAGGAATATTTTAAAGATGAGTTGGATGATTTTATTTAGTCAGAACGCGGCGTTCCTTTATATGAGTTCAGTACCGGGAAGTATTTTTCATTTGCATTAATTCATATGCCTTTTAAGTATTCCCGCTGAGCTGCGCCAGGTGGGTTGTAACGAAGAGAGACGTAGCGGGATGTAGCGGGTCGTACCGGAATGGAGCGGGACGTCGTCGCAACGCAAAAATGGAACGAGCTTTTCAGTTACACCGTCTCACAAGTATTTACCTTAAGCGAGATCTTAAAAAATTCTTACATCATCATTACAAGAATGTGTACTTGCGAACAGTTACTGTTGGAGGTTATTAAAGTAAACTTTTGTACATCTTTTCTCATTAATTATGCAGTAATTTTACATAATATACTCAAAAATAGAATTGTTTTAACAACATTATTTAAAATCTGCTTTTAAAATTTATGTCCGAATCTAATAATTTTTCAAAAATCTCAAAAAAACAAACGAGTCGAAGACAGAAGCAGGAGCGATGTAAAAGAGCCGAGACAGGCTTTGCACGAGCTAAGTGCATTGCGATGTCATTAGCTCGGGCAAAAGTTGTAAAGGCGCTGGAATTAGAAGCCGCGGCGTTTTCAAACAGATTCATAAGTTTCCCTCTTAAAGCTCAACCAGTATTCCTTTTGTGCACCGCTCGCTACAGCGAACAGATTGTCTTTGCTCGTTATTGTCCCGCGCGCTGCTAATACTCTATAATAATAGAAATCTCTTTGCTCACATAGAACGAACAGAGACTATCGCTATCAGAATTACGCGAGCTCAAATTTACCTGCGGCATTCTAAATTCTTTTATCTTAGTTTTAATAGACGATTCTGATAATTACAATTCAACCTTTATTTAACTTAGGAAACTTGTTTGTGTTTGTTTGGGATTGTTCTCACGAGATCTTTAATGTGATGTAATTTTATATGTCTTTGCTTAATAAAATACCTGTTTTTGTTTGCTATCAGACAACACAAAGTTCACATAATTTTTATAAATACTAGCTTTTACCCGCGACTCCGTCCGCGCGGAATAATAAAGAGTAAAAATCATCCTATGTCCGTTTTCTGGTTCTAAGCTACCTGCCCACCAATTTTCAGTCAAATCGATTCAGCCGTTCTTGAGTTATAAAAAGTGTAACTAACACGACTTTCTTTTATATATATATATAGATAGATAGATTGATTGCAGCTAGATTCGTAATGAAATATCATGAGAATAAATATAACTAACCTTTTATCGGGTTAATCAGAAATAGTCTGTCACAATCACACGATACCTGAAACATAATGTATCAAAGCGATGGTGATCGTAACGACGGGTGCGCCGGGTACGCGGGGTGTACAGGGTGCCCTGGTAGAAGGGCGCGTGGGAGAGGCGACAGGTAGCGCGGGGTGACAGGTATTCGCACTCAGTGCTCGCCTGTCACACTTAATTATGTATCAAACATCGCCCACAACGATCGAACCTCCAATATTAACATTCTACTGATTAAAGCAGACAGTCACGTCTATTTCTCAATTATTTATTACTCTGTGATCGAATATTTTTTAAAAAATGCTTTATTTTAAATCAGAATTAATTTCGCTCTAATAACCTATTGTTTTAGTTAGTTTTCAATTCATAGTTACTAAGAAATCGAATTAAAATGTACATAATATTTACATAGTTCCCTATGTATATAATTAAAATGTTCGCGCATTCCACAGCTGTAACTTTACCGTGATACGAGTGTGTGGTTCACAAATCATAAATTGGTGTCATGTAACTCGTTACGTTACGTCACGTCACGCGAGCGATCCGGAGACGAGGCTCGGCGACGCAAATTATTCACAAATTGGCCTGTCGCCTCTCTAGAAGAGGTTTTATGTATATGTATATACATCGTCCTCACGTTTTGAAAGAAACTCTGCCATGACATTTTTAATAATTAAATTATAAATATAAATAACCTTAAAAACAAATCACTATTAAATTGGTATTATGTTGGAAGCATAACATAATCTTAAGTAACACAACAAACAACTCTTTATATTCGATTTAAAACTTCGAAATCTTTCCAATAGAAATTAAAACGATCGCTAAGTACAATGGTAAATAGAAACAAAGCTAGATTATTCTCGCTGCATGCTATTGTAGCTTGTGTTAAAGTAAAATCATAGAACGAAATTAACGCCGCGCCGGTTAAAATGTTAAGCACTTCAAGTTCAAACCCGCGACTACAAATTAAATAACTTCTGACCGTGACTAACATATCTCACGACACGTAGAAAATTTATCACATTAGACATGGCAAGTTGCCGCTTGAAAGTGGCCATTTTATTTACATTGAAAATTTTCCCATAAACAAAATTCACATATTTTTGATGTGAAACATCTATAGGCTCACTTGTAAACCGAATTGTTGGCGTGGCGACGCTTGCCGAGGCGACGGGTCGCCACGCTATACTAAGGTATACATATTACTTGTATATTTTTTATATTTTATGCATATAACTTGTACACACGATGTTTCACATCTGCCAGGCGTCCCATGACGGCTCACATTTTTATTTTCTTTGTAGCTTAAATGAAATTAAAAGAGACTATAGATTAATATAACAACCTTACCCGATTGGCTTACTTTGGTCTATATTACATTGGGACATTTTCATAAAAGCTTGAGGTCTATGATTTGCTATATTCAATGTTTACGTACTCTTTTGATAACTTTCATTAAGTGATAAATGGGGTCTCTTTAGTAGTGATACCTTAAAGTTTCAATTGACGTCATCAGATCTCAGTGTGAATCGATTGCAAGCTATTATTTTAATGGACTTGGGGTCTTTATTGTTAGTAGCTCAAACTTTCAATGACTCTTGTGAAGTAAGCTTTGAGAATTAAATTCAATTACTGTTTTGAATAGTTACGATTTTTTAAACGATGTGGACAGTGGAGAAAAAATTAAAATAGATTATTACCAAAGAATTAAGTTAGCTGTCGCCCACGACTTCATCCGTGCAGAATTAAAAGAAAACTTAATTAGTGGTCTATGTATTCTTCCAAACTATGTTCTACATCTATGCCAAATTACATCGAGATCCGTTGCTCCTTTCTGCAGATCCTTTGTAAAAAACATCTAACCGTCCATACATCCAAAAATCGCCTTTGTAGTATTCATTATCGTTACCATTGAAATAAAAAGAAAAGTGTGTAAAAATAATGATTTCTCGTCATACGAAAAATTTCCTCAGTCAAGTGAAATAATGAAAATGTTAACATTACATTTGTTCACAGTTAACGCATTAAATGAACAAGGCACCGTTTCCGTTTTGTGTGAAGCTCACAATTTGCAAACAAAATGTGTAATATATACGATGTGGTATGGAGGTGTTTTGTACGCGGAGATGGCATGTACCGATAGCAGCACAACAAAAACACGTTAACACAATCATTAATTTTTGTGTTTCCGCCGCTCGAGCCGAGCTATGATCACGACAAAAGGTATAAGGTGTGGGGCACACCAAATCTCATACAGTTTAATCTAATATATAAAATTCTCGTGTCACAGTTTTCGTAAGCGTAGTCCTCCGAAACGGCTTGACCGCTTCTCATGAAATTTTGTGAGCATGTTCAGTAGGTCTGAGAATCGGCCAACATCTATATTTCATTTTTTTTTACTGCACGCGGACGGAGTCGCGGGCGTCAGCTAGTATTAATATTAGGTCCTTACATATGAAATTGGCGTTTTGCGTACTGGCCACTTTAATCACGAATTTCTCCTCTTTGGTAAGGAATTCCAAATTCAAATTTGTACAGCTATAGACTCATGTATTTATGGTTCGATGACCGTCATTCATTTGTTTTTTTTCTTCTGTTTTTTTCTGTTTGCGTCACTTATTTTACAAAATGGAAAACTTAAAATATCGCATTATTTACGAGTACGAGTTCCGCCGTGGCACTAGTGCTGCGGAAACGACTCGAAGGGTGAATGATGTGTATGGCGGTCGTGTTGCAAAAGAAAACACAGTTCGTTTTTGGTTCCAACGGTTTCGTTCTGAAAATTTCGATCTGCAGAACAAGCCCCGTGGACGGCCTGAGACTCAAGTTGATAATGAAGAGTTGAAGGCTATTGTGGAAGCGGATCCATCGCAAACCACGTCCGAGTTAGCTGCAGGCTGCGATGTTAGTGATAAAACTGTTTTAATTCACTTGAAGCAAATTGGGAAGATTAAAAAGCTTGAAAGGTGGGTACCTCACGAATTGACTGAAGCAAACCGGCAAACGCGCGTCGACTGTTGCGTTACATTACTAAACCGGCACAATAATGAAGGTATTTTAAACCGAATCATTACCTGTGATGAAAAATGGGTTCTTTACGATAATCGGAAGCGCTCAGCGCAATGGTTGGATCCTGGCCAGCCAGCCAAATCCTGCCCCAAGCGAAAATTAACCCCAAAAAGTTACTTGTAAGCGTTTGGTGGACTAGTGCCGGTATTGTTCATTACAGTTTTCTCAAATCTGGCCAGACTATTACGGCTGATGTCTATTGTCAGCAATTGCAAACCATGATGGAAAAGCTAGCGGCTAAACAACCTAGGCTGGTCAATCGCTCCACGCCACTGCTGCTTCACGACAACGCTAGACCACACACTGCGCAACAGACGGCTACTAAATTAGAAGAGCTTCAATTGGAAAGTCTAAGACATCCTCCGTACTCCCCGGACCTTGCTCCAACAGATTACCATTTTTTTCGAAATTTGGATAACTTCTTGCAAGGGAAAAAATTCAACTCCGATGGGGCAGTCCAAATCGCCTTCAAAGATTTTATTGATTCCCGTCCGACTGGTTTTTTTAGTAAAGGGATCAATGAACTACCTATGAGATGGCAAAAGTGCATAGAAAATAATGGTTCATACTTTGATTAATTAAATATATTATATTAAAAAAATATTCGACTTTTTGTTCCTCCCATACAAAACGCCAATTTCATATGTAAGGACCTAATATATACGAGTATACTTAAGTCATCGTACAAAAAGTTACGAGAACTTGTTATTTACATTTTCTAACTTTTTTTTTTACTTTAAGTTCGATTTAGTTATGTTATGAAGCATAAGCTTTTAGGATCCCATGCACACACATAATATAAATAAGTTATTCAAATCTCGTTGTGTTCCCAGCCTGGAGGAAACACGCGAACATTTCCTGAAGGCTCGGGCGGTTTCCGTTTCCTGTTGTAAAAGCAACCTCCGAAGGATATGGGCCATACTTGTACGTAAACATACTCAGCACGACATTCACGATTATTTTCCGGAATTCAAGTGCCAGAAAAACGAAATAAAAACAAAATAATGTACAAAATTAGTAAATGCGGGAAAAACTACAGTACAAATAGGATTTTGTGACATTTTTTGAGTTTTCGCTAGTGAGCTGTCATTATTTATTTTAACTTATACCAGCCTGTTCCTTGTCGGTCTATAACCTTAGAAATCCACTGTAGAGACATTTGTTTAATACATAGTAATTTAGTGTCATTTTCACCAAAGAAAACGAAAAAACAATATGAAAAAGTACAAGTAAGTCACACTACACACAACAGTGGAGTTCTGCGCAAACAATTTACATTTTATATCTATTGATTTAGTTGGTATCGGAATATACGGCGTGTTCCATAAAGACGGTGTTAAATTTGAAATGTCACTTACAGTATTCACAAGACATTGCCGCCGGCGAACTGGAATAGCGAGCCGGCAATTTATATCGCATTAGTGCCTTGTGCTCGGCATTAGTTGGGATCGCGAGGGCAGATCGAGCACTTTTATTTTGCGCTCTCACCTCGTCGTAAATAAGTCGCGGTGTAAAGGCGATGTTTAAGTACCTAATATTGCGCAATTTTATTTTAACCCCGCAATAGTCACTTGTAAATTTTTTTACTTCTATGAATGTTTAATAATGAAGAGCAATAGTGTAAGTGCAAGCCTTGGTGATACAGTACAGGATAGGTAGACCTACGAAATAATAGCTAGGTAGCTTACAAGAATGTACAAGAATGAATTAATATTTATTAATATAGCTTTTCTTTGGAAGATTTGTCAACCGTGAATAAATACTTAATCCAACACTTTTTCCTAAAACTGTATACAATAAAATGGGTTGATCAGAAGTCTCGGGCCAATGTTCTAGACAAGACTAGATAGACTAGTATTTACACTATTGTATTGATTATTTTTCATTAGCGAATTAACTATTAATTACCTTATTGATTTTATCTGTTTAGATACAGATTTCTAACGAAAATCACTAAATATTACAGTGTAAAGGCTTTTTCTACTTTTCTTTCAACTCACCCTATTTTTATTTCATTTCTCATTATTATTCTTTCAAGTATCAATTGAAGTTCTTTACTTTAGAATTTTTATCGTAGTAAAATTTCGTGACTATCTCTGAAACGGTCTATTAAAGAGGTAATGCGAGTGAGATCGCGCGATGTTCCGACACCAAATTTAAGCGATCCATCAATTAGACGTGACGGTGGAGCTAAGTGGCATTTTATTCAGCGGCCATAGCTCCGGTGGCATAAAGTGTGCCAGGTGTTATAAATGTACCGGGCGAATGATCGAATGGGATGAATCCTGCGGGAGACGTGCAGGATGTAATGCGACGCGATTTAAATGTTTTAATACTTTGATGGAGTTAATGTTGTATAATGTTATGGTATTATTTTACTGTTGCTAACAGTTATTGATGTATATTATCAAATAATTTTAATTTATTTCAAGCACTTGATACTTTTGAACATAATTTACTTACTTTTAACAATTTTTTTTTGTTTCAGGTAAGATACAATCTACACTAGAATACTAGAGCGCGCTACTATCAGGTATTATTATTAACGAATTGTTCAATACTTGTAACTGCGTTAATGTCATCGACTTTGAATAATTCGTTCGGACGTTGAGTATCATTCGATTTTACGGATTCTGAATGAAATGTTTATCAGATTTCATTTGACAGTCCTATTTAAAGTTCGTTTTAAAGTTAAGGGCCGCTATCAAAAGTTAAGTTGAAAGTGGGAGCTATAAAGAGTCCACATCCTTAAGTAAATTCTAAGTAAAGGGGAGAGTTTTTGGTCGCTTAGATTAAATTGATATTTATACTTGTTCATGTTCAGCAAACATTATAACGTCAACTCATAAGTTATATTACATTTAACACAAAAAATGTTTTACAGATTTATTTCCGACATCACAACTTATTTATTCATCATAATCATTTGTACAATTTTCAGTAGAAATCGGTTTTCCTCGCAATAAAACTCCTAGCAATCTCTATAAGGAACCCTGAATTTAACACATTGATGAGAAACGTCCGTTGCCAATATATTCGATTGCAATCGGATATTGAAATATTTTAAAACGGTTTTCAATAGCGCACGTCGGCGCGGAGTCCTCGCCCTCTCCTCCTCTCGGCCGCGTCTCGCCGGCAGAGGTCCTCCAACACACTCCCTTGAATTATAAAGACCCTCTGCGACCTACTCTGGTCCCATGGTCGCATTCTTCAATTAAATTATTATAATTGCTGTCTGTTCTATGAATACTGTTATATAAAATATTCGTAGCAAACATTTGAATTGAAAAATGAATATATAATTCGGTCAATGATAGTGTTGAGTAAAGATGTTAAGATTCAAGAGGAAAGAACATTTACTGCTGGCTACTAGTTTTTTTTTTTCAATGCATCAACTTATTTAAGAATTATTGTACTAGAATATTAATAATATGGATATTCAATATAAGACACGAGCTAGCTATAGAATTTAAGTCGGTAATATGGTCGGTAATACACAAGTAAACAACCGCTCGCGGATCTATTAATGCCACAGTGTAGCTATTGCAGCACTTCACACAACTAGTTCATTTAAGACGTTGCTTGCTATACTCTGTGATCCACAAGAATGAAGGTATTACAATAACTTTTAAGTGTTCTTTGCGGTGTTAGCGTTCAGCAAATTAACTTTTGAGTCGTAAACGTAACAAACGCTACAATATAAGGCAGTTCGCCTTGACACGAATTAAATTCAATTAAAGTAAAAAACTTACTCGATCCAAAATATTGCTAAATAAAAAAAATGACAAACGAAAATATTACAACTTATTTTTTATATTAACAATTATTATATTGTGAAAGTCAATATCATCCTAAGAAACGTTCTTTCGACGACAAATTTAAACGATTTTAATGTTTCCTTCCGCCTAAGGAGGTCGCCACTTGTGAATATCCCGCCCCGAGTCCTCGGAGATGTCGACATTCTAAATTATAACGAACCCAAAGAGACGTAGGCACTTGGAAAAAAATGTACTTCAAGAAAAAACATAATTTGTCTTCCTATTTTTCAAGATATCAGAGATTTTATCGATACTGAAACAAATAAACTTTAAATAATAACAAATATTAACGAGTAAATCAGTCGAGTTGTCATTTGTTGGCACAATCTAGAACGGCTGTCACTTTTGAACCCCACCTTTTACTTGCCAAAGATTATAATAAAAATCACTGTATAGTGGTTAGAACAAACAACATGCAGTAAATATTGCTCATATCACTCCTAATGAGAGTCGACCTCTATAACTTGTCTAAGCTATACTATTTGTTAACAAGCTCGACAGATGGCGGTAGTTGCTGTTACATTCATCGGAGCCTCGCCGAGACGTAAATGAGACAACTTCGGAGTTGCGACGAGTTTGGTTTAAATTGTCAATCCTCGTGCATCTGCAAATTGTTCAAGTTTACATAATTACATGTTTACACCACACCTTTATGATAACTTTTATAGAACTCTGTCCTTGAATATTAAACTTTCGTATATAAATTTTTAAATTAAAGGATATTTACGACATTTTAATCCAAAGGTACATCTTGAATACAAAACAGATAAATGGCTTAAATTAATAACTGATTTACTAAAAAAAAAAACTCGGTTCAAAATTAAAATTAAAACTAATATAAAAATAACAGTCTCGCGTGTCAATAATGAAGTTGGAAAGCAATTCAAAACATTTGTTTGAAGATGTTCAAAAGCAATCGGATATTAGAATGTCTCCAAATGATTTCCAATCAGGCGCGGCATCGAGCCGGCATTCGGCAAGAAGAGCTTTCGCAGTCTCAAGATGTTCGAGGACTCTTCACACAAGTTACTCTTTTCAATGAAAGAACTTTTCACCTGCTATCGAATAAATGAGTCTTTCCTAAGAATTTTATTAATCTTTTAACAATGGAATTATATCGTTCACTTGACAATTCTTATGATTTTTTAAAAATTCATTTTAAAATGGCACTATAGGTTCCAGTGGCAGGTTTATTAAAAAGGTTTCGCAGTCATAATTCTTGACGGTTTGTAAAAACTTTGTTAAATTAAATTGTTTACTTGCTAATCATTTAATTGTTGGGTTCCTGCCAACGTGTACTTTTTTTGTAATTCCTGCGTTAACTTGAGAAATACTCTCAGCTACTGTTTTTTGCTGTCTATTATTCAATCAAACTTTAATCTACGTCCGTCTTCTTTGTTATAGAGTTTTATTATATTTAAAATATTATCTAAAAATGTTTTGTTGAAACATGTTCTTCACGGCAGACATATCTTTAGATTAAATTTTCCGTTCCGCGTCCGCCGTAACTTCTGACGTACGTCATTTGTTGTTTACCATATTTCAGTAGCGGCGCATGAAAAGAGAAATGCAAATATTGCGCCGTCGGACAGGATATGCTAATTCTGTGCATGCGAGAGATATGAATAGCAAATGTTTCTAAGAGTGCACTTGAAGGGAGCCACTTAAAGGAATTCCTTTTCGTTAAACCAAAAATTACAATTGCCTCTAAAATTAAACATACTGTGTACATTCAAACTTTTAATTGACTTAAATAGTGACTGAACCAACCAATGGAATATAATCCATAAACATCCTAAACAAAAATCAAAACTTATAATGAAACTAAGACTTCACATTAAGCAATAATTTGACTTTATTTGTTTATTACTACACTTGGTCCCCTCAGTGTACCAGCGCTGGTCGCAGAGCGAAATATATATCCGGGACGTGTCTCTGGCGCTTTGGTTAATAATGCAAGCGACGTCCACTCGCTACTAACTAGTATCAGAGGGTAAACAGATAAAATTGGTTTTGTAAAGTTATTTTTCTGAAGTCCCATGTTTATATTACGTGACTTAATTTTAACACAATTCGAAAGTCAAATTTCGTCTTGGCAAAACTTTTCGCCTTTAGGCGCTCCAAATTGTAGTGTAATTTCAACTACCTTATACTTTTAAAAACAAAATTTTATTTTATTCATAACAAATTAAATAAAAAGTCAAAGTATCTCCGGTAGTAACACTTTATGACAAACATTTTTGTAAACGCGATAAGTATTCATGCAGCATTTAGTTTGTAGGATTCCTCGTAAACATCGTAACTGTTGTGTATAAAAAGTGTAACTACTAACACATGTCAAATTTCCGAGCTGGTTGCTAAAGAACATACACACGCGAGCTGCCGAGACCGATGCCTATTTACATATGAATCGCAGGTTTTGCAGACAAACCCTCCCACCACCTAGCACTCCCCTTCCACAATACCTCTGAGCCTATGTTTCTTAATTTGTATGTTCGGTGCATAGATATATGTCATAAACACTGACATAATTCTGAAATGTTGCCTTGTTCGAAGTATTTTTTTAATAATTTTAGTGACAAAATAAGTAGCTAAGTAGCTAGCTAAAGTTGCCATAAGAGTTGAAATTAATGTTGCTAATCATTTTTAGTATCCTATTTATTTGCAATTACCAATTCTGTTTCAATTGACGTCATCAGCTCACATATTATCTATTCTAACTCCAATCCACCCCAATATACACAGTACACTAATGAATATTATTATAATGAATTAAACACCAAATGGCGCGCTCCCGGCGGTAAAAAGGGTTCACGGCATCGGCCTCGTCTCACCGACTGCCACAAGCTATGCAAAGTCCCGCTTATGCTAATATTAGCTATCTCCGTATAAATGATTCTTCGCTTTTCCTATTGTATCAATTCTCTGTTGGGATCTGTTTTTTAAATTATAAATTACTTTGCGTCTGTGTTTTTATTACGAAGATTAACTGAGCCGAGAACTTTCGTATGCTTACCTTGTCTAGCTTTATTACATTGTACAACATAGTGTAATGATATGTCCTCATCATCAACCTGCCCTTATCCTTATGGAGGGAAAGCACAGTACTACTCCACCATACATCTCTATCAGCTGTCATATCTGAATTCACCCCCTTCTTAGGCATATCCTCTTTCACACAATCCATCCATACTTTCTTTGGTCTTCCTCTACCTTTATAGCCATCCACATTCAATCTCATTACTTGTATTATGTATGATAATTTAGAAATCAAATAAACCACAAGAATAAATATTGAAGTACACTATCGAATTATACTTTTTTCATGTGTATTTGTAGCGTATACTTAGTTATTGTGTACAAGGAGAGCGCTCAGGTGAGTGAGTGCGCGGCGCTACACTGATGTGATACTAGAATTATGGAATAAATCACCCTCGTACCGGGAAATTGCTGACTTACGCTCAGCATGCCAGAGCTTAGGGATGCGATGGGGACTTCACTGTCGATATCTCGTGATACATCTTCCTCATAATGTTTTATTGTTACATCTTAGAACTTAATAAAACATGACCTATTAAGAAATGTAAAAAATATATTATATAATTCAGATATTTATGTACAGTTTATATGTTAATCATCATTAAATAATTTTGTTAAAATCTGTCATACTTCTATTAATACTACATATTTGTTCGCCATATACAAAATAATGTGTTTTATTATTACAGTCAAAACCGTTTATAGCGACATCGTTTAGAACAACATACCGGTTAAATTGACCAAAATCAAAGGTCCTGGCTGAATGTTATTACATATCTTTCCTATTAATACCTGTCACCGGTTGTTACAACTATCGGTTTTTACGACTCAATATGAGTAGTCCCTTCGATGTCGTTATAACAGATTTTGATTGTATATAAAGTTTATGGACAGATGCTACGAATATCCCAAAGCTTTATCTTTTAATCTGTTATGGCTGGTTTGTTATGTAAATGTACTTATTATAAAATAAGCTTCTATTGTCATGCTATCGTTAAGATGTCACATCACTAGGACCTTGTGCCGCGTCATCTATATTTCCACAATGGCCGTAGGAAAGCGCGATGAATGCGTTGCCAAACTCGTTGGCGCCCTTACGTGTTACTCAGTAGCTCAACGCACGTTGCTCAGTTGCTCATTACGCAGCAACTCACTCAGTTGCTCACTTCCTAATTCCAACTGAGCACGAATCGCTGACAAACACCTCTGTACTCAGCAATCGCTGAAACTGAGTTGTGATAAATGGATCCTAGTTTGTCTAACCCATACGTTTAAAAGCTAGATTCAAGTTGTAACCTGCTTTATAAATAACTCTCGTCTCAATTTTCCGATGTTTAATAAATGAAGAAATACCAAAAGCGAATTTTTTTAAGAGCAACGGCGGAGAAAATCGCTGTCTTATTTTGATATATTTACCGTCTTATTTTACTTCGCAGTATTTTTAAAGTATATTCATGTAAATATGACATGGAGAGAGAGAGAGGCGCAGTCATAAATTATGTCACTCGAGTAAACAGTGCGCTAGTCACCGCGGTCCACGATAAGTACTTGTGTTGTAAGGCCATGGAACCCGCGATTTATTTTCTTCTTCACGGTTAAATAATATATCAATTAACATTACATACACACAAATTACATACACATTAGATACATATTTCAAAAATTAAGCAGGAAAAAAACGATATTTTGTGATTACGTTTAAAAAAATCATTAAAATAGTTTTTGAATTAAGAAATAAAATGACTACATTACTTTTTACCTATTTTCAAACTTGTAGGTACTTTGTTGTAATTCAGCTTAGAGATTATAGTCGCCTAGTGCGTGGCCTCAAGCTAGTGCTAGGGGTCACAGCAGCCGAGATATTTCTCTTCCGAGCGAGTTATCGGGCCATCGCCGGTGTTTTATTGTTATGGCCACCTTAGCGCGGCGAAGCTTTGACACTAGCGCTGATAGATGACAACCACACTTAACTTCGTATCGGACGTCGCTTTGTTTGGTGCAAACGGTCCATTTTATTTGTATTGTTCGAGGCTTTTCGCTTTGTCCTTCACTCGATGGATTTTTTGTATAAATCATAACAAATGGATGGAATGTAATTTTCTGTTCCATTTTTGTACTTACAATTTTTGTTTAAAATACACATCTCGTAGTTTATATTGTGAAAACATGATTTTATTTATGGGTATGTGCTAAAAGCTGCATTTTTTTTCTAGATTAAATTATACTTCTTTGATAACTACAGCATCCCGTCCATAACTGTGAAGCAACAATTTATTATAACCAACAAAAATGTCGGTGGTCTCATTACGAAACAGTCTTTTTGTACCTCGGCATTGCGTTTTTTCACCAAATGAATCTTTGTAAGCCACCGCCACCGCCCATGATGGTTGGAGATGCGGCGGAGTAGGCGCCGGTTCGCGACTCAATTTAGATCCGTATTAAATGTTTGTTTCCTAATAAATAGAGTGCTTAGTATTTATAATAATTAGACTTCACTTTATGTGTACTTATTTTCAGCATAACGATAATCCTTTCCTATAAAGCTTTTATTGCAAAGCTTTGCTTTACGTACAATTTATGTGCCTACATAAAAGGCACATAACCTTTTAATAAAGCGAATTACCTCTTACCGTCAACAATTATGTTAGCCATTAATATATTCCTTTTAATTAGAAGGCAACTATATTTAACTCTTAACATTCTCTAGATTACTCTCTTATTATTCGTATTATTTACATTATAGACACAAAATAGGTATAGTAGATTTCAGATATTTTCGCGGCTCTTAACTTCGCGCGAGTCGTTGCGACGAACATAATTTTAAGTATAGCGAAGCGTATCGGGATGCGGGGGAACGGCAGGACGTAGCGCCTCTATGACCTTGGGCCGTGAAAATATTTGAAAAGAACCATACCTTACTTCTGTTTGTTTCTTAATCCGTGTATTTCTTAAGAAATGTAGATTACAACTCAATTAGTTAATGAAACCGAGACCTTCTTAATCCAGTTTTTATGATTTTTAGGGTATTAAGATTTTTTCAGTAATTAATTGAGGAAAATTTTGCTTTGAATTTGCCTTTCACAGCTTTTATAAAACGAGATTTTAATGTATCGCCGTTACCGTCTTATTTTACGGAGAATCTTGTAAACAGGCAAAATAAATGTTTTGAATTTTTAAAACTTTAAGGTTTAATAAAAATTGAAAAATGCTTCACCTACTTATGAACGAACATTTTTCTTTTAACTAATCTGCATGGACATTTAAAATTTAATTTATTGTTTCATGTCACATTACTTTAGTTAGATTAGTTTACATTTTTTGCTCACCCTTGATATTCCGCATGATATTCCCCGTGATATTCCGCGCTATACCTTCTCGTAACACCCGAACAGGCGCGCGCCTTGGGATTCAAGCTCTATTGCACTCGAATTGAATTGTTTTATCTATATCCTTGTGATTACTAGTGCTTTATTTATACAAAAAATAACAAGTCTAAAACATGATATAAACAATTCAACACTGTCAACGACACTATTTATAAAAAAGGTATTATATAAATAAACACATATTTTTTTGTTTTAAATATTTAATGCGATTAGAATTTTACTCGAGATGTCAAGTCAAAAAAAAATGTAGGAAATATAATACATAGTTAACAGAATTATTTATTTTTTTATTTATGTAGTTATTATCCAATTTCTATCTTACAAACGTCACATGTGTAAGAAAGGTAATCACAGTTAAGTCTAAAATATATCAACCATGGATATTTCATATTGTATATAAACGAGGTTGTCGCGCTGAGCCATGCGCCGGCGGAGCGTTTGCCGGCTCCCTGAACGAATTTACATCTTCAAGTTTTTTGAAAGCTTGAAAACGCGAACGCCTCCGGGACTTTGGGATTTAACGCTCATCTCATGATACAACTTTAACTTGTGTTCTGCTCATAATTTTTATTACAACGTTTAATATTTTACACGAAAACATTCAAAGTGAAGTTACTCTACCTTAATAAAAATAATTTATTAATACTACTCCAGCTCTGAGTAATAACAAAGAAGAAAATATTATCTCTATCTTGGTTTATATATTATATAATGTTTAATCCGACAACAATGGCCTATTGGAGTACTCTAGCATTAAGACTGACTGATTGCGCGCTATTCGAAGGGTACGCGTTATATCCACGATTTCAGACGTTCTAACTTTCTTTTACACTTAGAAATCCTTTCCTTAGAACTATATTTTTCTTTCAATGTGTTTTTAAGTTCCTTGGAGAAATGAGCCGAAAAGTCTAAAATTAACTTTATTAGACGAGCTTGAATTAAAAAAGATCGGCTGTTAATTTTGAATGCAATCAAAAGAGGTTGGTACCTACATAGAAAGCTATAAATTTAAGGATTCAAAATCTATGCACATGTCTATTTTATTCACTTACGAGTATTTATATAACATTAAAAGGTTTGATTATGTGCAACTAACTATGACTGTTCCTTTCCTACGACTGTAGAGTAAGTGGGTTTCCGTGTCGTAGCATTGTATGAACTTTAAATGACTCGACGATATTAATATGTGTAACATTGCATTATAATGACTTTTAGTGAAAAATCTTCATAAGGATATACAGATAAGACCTGTTTTTGCCGATATTTGTAATTCTAAAATTTCTTTTCGTTCAAATAGTTTCCAAAGTACGCATGGGACACGTAAACATTTCATTATATGTCGTAATGTGTCTATAACTTTGGCAAGTTCTCTTTTAACTTGTAGGGTGAAAATTTATCAGTATGATCTTGGGAATATTAAGGCGGGACGCGCGCTGAATGCCCACATTCTGATAATGGAGTTGGAAACTCTCTAACTCCATTCGATACTTCGCCGGCCTTTCCAAACGGCAGAAAATTTGCAAAGCCCTCGCGGCTTACGAGGGAAATTTCTCGTCGGGAAAAAATCCTCTCAAATATTCAGGAGACCGGCGAATGGTGGCCGGCCATCTGCTCGGGCCTTTGATTTATGCTAATCTGTAGCGCTCTGGCTGCGTCCCTCGCGCACTCTGCGACCTCTGCGCCCTCTCGCTTATTGTTGTGATATTTCTACAATACAAGCATTTTTATGACAACAGATTTTGCAATGAGTTGTTAAATATAACCAAACCGTATTTTGTTATCCAATGTTAATGTTTAGTTTATTAGGAAAAAATGTAAAACTAAAACTACTGGTAATAATTTCCTTGGAGTCGAGGCCCAATTTTTTATTTGCGATCGTTGACATATGAGGTATTCCTCGATATAATACCACAGATTCAAAATCTAATCTAATCTAATCGTATAAAACGTTATTTTCGATCACATACATGTATAATAAACCACATATACACGAAAGGAATAAGCTCTGGAATACAACATTGAATGGACACTTTTATATCACAAAAGTATGTAAATAGAGGTCAGGCCTTTATAGAAACTTTCATTGACATGGGATATTGAAAGGTGAAGAATATTATATGAGATCAAAATCTATTGTTAAGGCTCACAACTTTTGAATAAAATGTCTGCTTAAAAAAATATAATTAGGCCATTATATTCCTTGATCCTATATGCGGGAGTTGGTTTAGTCTGACAAGTGAGATGAGTGAAGGCACGGTGCCTTTAGTATTTCCTAAGTCATTGTAGTCGGGTCTGTTTTTAGTGTTACATAAGTATCCTAATGGAATATATTACATAGAATCACAATTTAAAGTGATGGCATTTTTCAATGCCACTGCGGCAACAAACTCTAAATTTTATAAAGTTTTTTTGATCCAAACCATATGCGTACTGGACAATTCCTGATGTCCATGAGCAGAGGTAGCTTTCAGGTGGTCGCTTTCTCGTTTGTCACCTGATAATATATAAAAAAATAAAAAAGTTGAATTCAAAACTCTTTATCGTACATTCAACCGAACGTCAGAAGCATGCGACCATATGGATAACAAATACTTTAATAAATCACAAATGACTTCAATTGTGGGAATCGTTCGCATAACTCGTCCACATTATTCAGGAATGGAATTAAGCGAGCCAATATAAAACCGTCCGACAATGTCCGACAATGCATGAATTATATTAAAATTAAAATATTACATTTGCGGCGACCACGGCAGCGGGCACTACGGCCGGGGAAACGAATAGCTCCAGAGCTTGGAATATAATTTACAGCGCGACGGGACGACTACGTAACGAATTCTACGTGTAGCTGGAATTATGACATTTGTTATTAATATATTGCACTCTATTTATCCTTAGAATCGAAATCAATTACTTTATATTAAACCAAATCCTAAACCTAAATAATTTTTTTAATAATATATGGTTGTGTAAAGTTTTGGTCGTGTCGTTACGTTGAAACAATTTAATTACATTACAGCAGAGTTATGCAGGTCTTTGCGAAAGTGCAATCACGTTAGGTAACATTTTAGCAGCGAGTTAGAACAGATCGTGGCGAGCTTGGCAGATTAACACAATTGGCTTTTGGTCCGGACAGGTGTTTTGTTTTATCGCATTCCTACAAGAGCTCTTTGTAATGCTCCTTTATAAATTAAATACTTTGTTACATTTTAGACATAGAGGAGTTTTTAGAGATGAGAGATTACTTTATTGTGAGAAGATGGTTAAAGTTACTCTTCAAATGGCTATTATGTTTTCAATATAAATAACTAAAAGACCAAGCTGTTAAATAGTTATTTCTAAAGTGTATCCAGTTTAGTTTCATGTACCACTTGTCATAAAATTAATTTATATACCATTTAATGTGTTTGTTATGTTAACATTCGACATTGTGTATTTGTCGTGTGCTCCGCCGTCGCGTAGTTTCCCGTCGCGGCGGCTCAGACGATTTATGCTCAGCATCGCTTCCACTCCGCTGTTTACACTTCATTTTTATATTTCGCACGCTCTTCATAAACTATCTTATTTGCTAGCGTAAAAATTTAAGCATAAAACTACGCTTGTACAAGGAAATATGGCAATATCGTGCTCGGATGAAACCTTTACGACAAACAAAATGTTTTGGCCCATTTGCGTTACTAGTGTGTTTTACGAGTGCAATTGTGCGAGGAAAACAAAGGCTAAAAAATACAGTGTATCAAAGTAACAGAAATAAAGACACAATTTAACAAAAAATGTTTGCAAGATATAATTTATTGTTGAAGTCGTCTGTGTTTCGTAATGAATATGTGGGCAATAATAAATTCATAACGTCACGGACAGGACCATTGTCCGCAAGACGGAGGTCCGACAGAGAAATTACAAAAACGAAAGTCCGCCGCCGGAGCGCGTGGACACGGCCCGTACAGGCAGTGACGTCATGAGTCATGTTTTTGTTGCGACTAGGTCACACATGTATTCACCGTCTAGTATTAAGCTATTGTTCACAAACAGAATTGTATTTTATATGAAAAATATTAATTTTGAGTTTTTTTAAGCAAGTTACTTGAATTGTTACTTAATGAAATGTATTTGCTATGTGAATCTTTATTTAGAAAAGACTACAATTACCCTCAGACATAACTCTAAATGTTGCAAAGTATTGTAGCGAAAATTAATTAAGAAAAAGGAAAAATTAAACTTAATGAAAACAATTGTACCATTATAACTCTGGCAGTTAATTCAATTCTCAATTAAAGCGATATATGTTTATAGCTTGTTATAACAATGCTCTTATTTCATTGTACACTCACCGTCAGTTAAATGAGATTGCTTAAAACAAAAATTAAAAAAAAAAATATAACACTCGCAATCGTCCAATGTCGAGTGTTAATTAACTCAGAGGTGAGTGGCACTTATCTTGCGTGGACATTCAACAACCATTGTGTATGTTTCGAAACGGAGGAAAAGATTTATTTCCTCATACCTTTGGGTTGTGAACAATTTAATAATTCAAAGCTTAAAGTTGTCCGATAATTCTGAATACTTTAAAAAGGTTAAATACTACTTTTTATTAAGCTAACCTATTATTAGATCTTTCATGAAAAGGTAAGTACTTAGTAAGAAAAACATAGGTTCAACTAAACCCAACTATCACGATGGACATTTCTATTGTTGTATACTAATTGAATATTTATACTAGTGCATTAAGCGTTTCCCGCTAACCAGCCAACCAGCCATTAGATGATTGAATTGGTTCTCATTTAAAATAGTACACCGGAGAAGGGGGCGGTCCATGGCGGGGAATTAACTATATCACATAGCATGTCGTTTTATAAAGTAGAACTATCCACATTCAGAAATCACTTTATAAATTTTCATATAATTAAAAAACTAGAAAGAATATTGCCAAATAATTGATATTAAAACGGAGCAATCGACGTCTACGATCTCTTTCCAATGTGAAAAGACTGATGTTTCCACGCCTTTATTTCTGTTCGTTGTCTACCTGTTAAGACATGCTCTAAAGTATTTAATTAATGAGAGTAGAAACCCCAATATTTTACCCCTGAAATATCCCAAAAGTTAGAGTAGACTTTAAAATCTCGTGACTACTTACTATTTAATGTAAGTTGGCGGCAGTAATGGCTTCCTTCAAGTACAATTACTGCCGGCAGGAATGTCGTCAGAATTCACAGAAGTCGACACCTGCTTTTGTCCCTCCTTATAATCGCTTCCCATCTTGTTTGTACTGATTGTTTTAGTTATTAATGAAATATTTTAAGAATTCGTTCTAGAAAACTCTATTACAAACTCACATTGTACTGTAATGTACATTTGTTACATAATAACGTACAAAAATAAGTAATATGACATTAAACTGGTGAATTTTAGTAGTGTTGTTATCACTCTGGAATTTGTAAGTGAATTAGAAAATGTTATTAAAGTCGAGCTGCTATATACTACTGTTATTATTTTGTATTAAGGTTAACATCATCGTATTTTGAATAAAGTAGGTTTTCCTAAACGTTAGAGTTGTGAGAAAGGCAAAGGAGCGCGTCTTTGTGTCGCTGTCAGCATCCGTTCCACGACCAAATGTTATTATAAAGCATTATCTAACATTCCAAAATGAGCAAACAATTTAAGTTTAAAGTCATTTCATGTTAAAATACCTATACATCAAAGCAAATTTAATTGTTTCCTGACCGTTTTGTGGTAGTAAGTCAACTAGTAAGTGACACAAAATCCATGTTTACTAATTAGAACTTTATTGTATGTACTGTCCAAAGGAAAATAACTCAATCAAGTCGATATATTAGCAAAATACAATAAGATTACTTGATCGTAAACTGTCGAAAGAGCGATGACGAGCTTTTAAACAATTCCCTGATGTTAAATAGCGATTAATTGGAGTCGTGAACACACGTGCTGACGTCACGGATGGAGCAGTGCGGCGCCCTCTGCCGGACGCGTCAGTCATTGTTCTTACGTGACAAATTAAACAGCAGAAATGTATACACTGAAGAAACAACAAGGCAACTATTTCTGCATGGAATTAAAATTACTTTGCTGAATTATTCAGATGGTAATCTGGAGAAATGTGGTTATCTTCGAAATATCCATACAAATTTTAACATTTAATATAAAGTTAAACTTCATAGCTAAAAAATACCCATGCAACATAAACAACAAACTCTAGCAGAAGTAAAATCAATGTCATGATGCTAGTTTTATTGTATTTGTATGGTATTGAATACGTTTAAGGTGAATTTACAGTTCCAAAGCATTAAGCGATTGGAGCGCAGTCGATTGTGTATGCAGGGACGCTGCGGTGAGAGGTAGAGCGAGTGGCAGCGCTGCTTCCGGCCCAGACGGACCACTGAGCTTTTGTTTATTGCACCTATCACATTGTTAGATCCTTAACAAAACTAGATTCACTTACAGTTCTATGTTTTTGCTAACTGCATAATAAATTCAAAATTTCGCTAATCATTAAATAATACTGTGTACAAAGATAAAAAGTAGACGTACTATGTGTATTATTGGGGATTATTGAAACCCTAAAACTTGATATGTACATAATGTCACAGTGTAAAACACAAATTGCTCCTATTTAATGAGATTCTAACCATTTGGTATTGGAAAATTGGAATTTACATTTATTATTTAAATAACCTTAAGCCAAGAGTATCAAAATGTTGTAAAATTTAATGCTTCGAACTAAGTAAAATCAGTCTGACTCTAGTGTGTCTCGTATGTAGTTCTTAGGGATGACTCGAGGCAGCTAATTTTAAATCTCCGGCAGTTGTGCGGCACTTTAATGTACTATCTAAATCACACACGCGGAAGCAGTAAAAAGTTTATGTCCTTACATTTCAGGACTCATCTCATATTGCTTTTTGGTCGTATGTATTTTCGAAGGATAAAGTCGTATCTTTTATTGTTTACTTTATAAGTTACTTCTGTAACTGCAACCTAGTTTTTTTTTGTTTTTTTTTGTACAGATCATATGACTTGATTTCGATCCAATATTGGCAAATGTTGCAATCGAAGCAATTTTATTGTGCCGCGTTATTTGTGGCCCGCTTTGACCACACTTGCCAAACTTTTATCAGTTATCAACAATTCTAAAATATTATTCTATTGTTTTTTTTTCATGTTACATGTCTTTTTTATTTATTTATTTAATGATATGTTGCGTTACTCACCATCATCAATCTTTGCTTTGCTACTATTCTTGTAGGAAAGATAAAAGGAAAAATTTAAAAGGAAAAGAAGTTGCCGAAAAGATAAACACAAAATATTATACATAATCTAACTGTTAAACTTAAGATCTCAATTGATACTTGAGGAAAACACAACAAACAAACATGCTACATTACGAGGGTGATCTACCTCCTAAAATGTTGTATGAAGGCAACATAGTGTAGTAAAATTGAGCCGAATATAGGCAGTATAGCAAGTTTATAGGGAGTATTATCGTTCTGTACAGTTTACGGGCGAATTGCAGCGGCCGGCGAACGGTCGAGGCCTAGCGGTCGCACTGGGACCACTCGCGTACTGTTCTACACATAACTAACAAATGATCACAGTTCAACATTACTAATCTGTTTGTTTAACAACATAAAGTTTTAACATTTGAATTAGGTATTTAATAATTTTCTCAATTTCCCTTAACTTATTGCTCATGATTTCGTATGTAAAAGGAGTCATTTCGGCCTGACTTATGTTAGTTTTAAAAGTTATTAATCATGTCGGAGTACTCATTATTGCTATATATTCTTATTTTCTTCTTAAGAAATAATATAGTAAATACTTGTTAAGTTAATAAAACTACGACAGCGATAGATTAAAAAATTCCAGCGCTCAACTTCATCTCAACTTCTACGAAATTTTCATCAGTTAAATGAGATTTTATCTTTAGATCGTGAGCGTCTTACAACATGTCCTGGTACAGTTTGCGAAGTTATTGATTTAATTTAGCAAAGTGAAGTACATAGATTAAATCAATACCTAAGTTTTCTAGACAGGTACATTACATAACTTTTAATAAAATTTCGTATGAATAAGTAAACGTACATTAAAACGGTTTCTTACAGTGTATAGATACATCAAATATAATGATTACAATAAAAAAATTAAATGAAAAACATTACACTATAAAACGCTTTGCTTTCTTTTTGATTTTATGTCCTACTGTAGAACATAAACATAAATATTTCGTCAACGATAAGTCGAATAATTGAGTGCCTTTTGTAAAATAATAGCTATACTATCGATCCCACTCTATGTTTTTTGCCGGTCACAATACGCCTGCTCAGATGCGAGCAGTTTAAAAAGAATATAAGGGGGCATATTCACTGCACCGCTATTATACTGCTGCCTGACTTTTGGGTATGATTGTTGCATTTCAAGTTTGTCCCCTTTTACAATATTTTAACAATGAACAAATTTTAACTGTTTTATGTCTAGGCAGGAATATTTCTTTATTACCTTAATCTAGGTATCGATATTTTCTTCTATTAATACTGTTGAATCTGAATAATAAATATTTAGAGATAACTAATTTGTCGTATGTATGAATCATATTCGTATGATTTTTATACGAATTTTAGGGGAATTTTTAAAATTTTAGGTATATCCCCGGGTCGACGACGTATTTTTTGCTTTTTGTAATGTTTATTTTTTTTTTATAAGAAAAATAAACGTTAATATTTCTCGCTTCGTTTCAACAAGCACAATATATGGGGGGTAATATGCCAGCAGTGACGGCACGTCCCCGGACGATGCAAAACACCATTAATTTCATTAGGCCCGTAGGTTGTTGGGAACTAGTTTAAATGCCACCGCACCCTCTCTGCGTCTGCTCGCCATCATTTATGCCAACTTTAAATTTATTACAAGCTTCTGCATATTTAACTCCTTCCAATAGCATGTCATTGATGAAAATAATGATCTTGATAAATTAAATTTATTTAGTTTTAATTTTTTTCATTTTGTTATTTCATTGGTTTGCTATTTTGGTAATAGTACTAGTATTTAATAAGAAAAACATTAATCTATTATCTAAAACACTGCGGAAAATCTACGTAGTAATATGACGACGTTAAATGTCTTATATTTGTAGTTATCTCGACTCCTATTGAGTACAATACAGGCCTTTATGATGTGACGTCTTGGTGCACTTGATTTTGTAATTTCCATAAAATTTGCAACATATTGAGAAAGCTCACCACCCCACTATAGCCTTGTATGTAGTCTTATGATGGTGACACAACATTTTGCTGTATTGTGTCACTTGTATATATAATTACATGTTATTAAGAGATCAACAGAATACAAAACAAAAAAACTGTAATAACTGCAATTTCTTGGCTTGAATGAGCTTGAATGAAACACAGTTTAAATTTATTTACACTTTTTTATTCAAAATAATTATAGTAAAAATAAAAACTTTTAACTTCAATCTAGTATTTGTCCACATTTCGACAAATAAAAACATCCTCTGATGATTGGACATTCAGTTGAGTAATTGAAAAAACAGTCGAACGGCGCGAGTGAGTCGAATGTTGAGCTCGGAGCGTGTGCGGGCTCCGTTATCACAAAGCGCGTGTTCACTATTCCCCGGCACTTCGCACTCTACATAATCTATAACAAATTCATTTTTCAATGCCATAATAAGTGTTGTTCGGAACATAGTCTGGAAGAACACATAGACAATTAATTTAATTTTTTTAATTCCGCGATGACGGAACCGCAGGCGACACATAGGTACATAAAAAGATTTACTTATACGAGTATATGTTTGCGATATCTTAACATATTTATACAACCTATTTGAAAATCGTCTTTAGCTATCAATATTTATAGGCCGCTGTTTTACCCTCTTCATTTTACAAGCTTAAATATTCATTGATTTTCGTAGCTGCTTTTAGAATACGTATGAGATAAAGTACTGAACGATTGCGTATCTGCGAATATTACAATTTTATATTACTATAATAAAAAAAATACTTTTTGATACTACATTTTACAATTATACATTATTATACATTTTACATTTATTGTTATATTTTATTATTAAACACGTACACTATATTTAAAGTAGAAGTATTGGTAAAGGTTAATAAATTTAGACCAGCAGTCCTGACTGCGTCAAAAGTTCGATGTCCCAATCCGTCAGGTCGGTCGCCGATGCGGCGCTCGTTAATTTATTGTGAGTGCAGTTCGAGTTGCGAGTGCATAGCTAGTGTGATGTCAGTGCGGGCGCACTCAATGCACGTCCACTTATGTCTAGGGCTGACAAGATTCAAAAAACTTTGACCAGAATACTGGCAACGACTACTGGAAAATACTACTACCAGTGACTTGTCAACCCTTGAGTCCCTTCATCATCATCAGCACACTATACGTCTCTACTGAGGAGCTCGAAGCCTATCCTAAGTAAAGGGTGATTAGGCCATAGTCAACCACGCTGGCCCATTGCGAATCGCTCGAATTCTCATGTATCTTAGAATTTTTTCTTAGATATGTGCATCACGATGTTTTCCTTCACTGTGAGAACATTGCTGGCAATAAAAACAAAAAAAAACTCAGTGAATTGTCATACTATCCAGTCGGTCTCTTAGACATGGATGTTAAACAGGAAAATTCGGGTGAAACACAAAGAGGTAACAGCCCTACTTATATTCCCATACCGACGAGATCGTGATCTACATTTGCATAATATATTGCAGGTAACTCTCTCACCATTGTGCGTATGTCATTGTTTATATTATTAACTACATCGGATGTTTAAAATAAAAAAACAAGGTTGATATTTGATTTTAATGTTACTCGAAGTTTAGTCGACCTTACAACAATTTAAGTTATTTAATACTCGTACCTTCATAGAATGGAACAAGTTTAACTTGTAAATTGCAAAGTATGCTAACACCGCCGTAATAAATATCAAGTGTACATGTGATAGACGTGTGGAGGTGAGGGTGGGGTGGGGGGTGCGGGGTGCGTTATATATAATTTCAAACTATGTAAGAACACACGTGGGAAGAAGTTAATGAGGATTACTGTCCCTGTCTTTATAGTACCTAGTGTTTTTACTTATAGCATTTTTTTTGTTCAATAGACATGTGTTAGATAAAAAATCTTTTCTGTATCTTGTATTATAATTGTAATTGAAGTAAAGTTGTATAGATATAGATATAATCTGCAAATCTCTTTGAAAGCTTTTTTAAAGAACCTTCGTTAATCTTAATGAAAACATATTTTACGTTACGGTAATTCAGGTATAAGCCCGGCTGAGCCGTTCACTTTGCCAAATTAAATCGTTCATCCTTCGTTTCGGCGCGGTGCTGACGCGGCACGAGACTTTGGCGTCGGTGCGGCGTCGGCGACTTGCGGGGTCGCGATCTGCTCACTCTTTCATACAAACTCACCCTTTTATTCAACGGATTAAGGTTTCCTTGAAAGAAAATTAATAAATAATATGGTTTTAAGTAATTTGTTTCTATGGGGTATTTTAAAAACACTCCACCATCTCTAGATAAATTAACTCAAGAAGTCAACAGATATCAATAATGCAGTAGTCATTCAATCGTGACGCAACATTGTGGCGTCCTCTGTCGTTACTTTTATGGAATCTTTATTATTAACTTATTTATAATAGTTAGAGAATATTGGTTTCCGAGACATGCTTCATACTTGACTTATTTAGTCTAGACTCAACAGCAGACAATTCGGCGACGGAATAAGAAAGTAAAAGATAAAAGGATATTGAAAACATGACCTTAACTTTGGCTTCATTCCCGAATGTGATTCATCTTTCTTGTTTCGCCGGCGAATAGAAGACACTTTTATCTGTATTTTTATAAAAATACTAGCTTTTACCCGCGACTCCGTCCGCGCGAAATGAAAAATAGAAAACGGGGTAAAAATTATCCTATGTCCTTTTCCTGGTTCTAAGCTACCCGCCCACCAATTTTCAGTCAAATCGATTCAGCCATTCTTGAGTTATAAATAGTGTAACTAACACGACTTTCTTTTATATATATAGATGTTGTCAAACCTCCAAAGAATAATTTTGAATTTAGCATTAAATAGTATCGTATTTTTTTGCAATTTATTAATAATCAAAGTGTTGAAAATAACAGTGTTATATTAATCAAAGCTAAGCTAGAGCAAATACATTTAAAACAAGTACGACCAAAGCAATAAATATCCGCAAACAGAGGTGCGAAGTCAATATTTCTCACCCGTACTTTTGTTCCCAAATATTCTGCTCATCACGGTAAGCTGCCGCTATGAAACTTTTTATTTTATTTGGTAACAGAATGAAATTTTAAAATTAGAATCGATTTAATTTATAACTCACTTATATTAAAAAAAGAAGAAAACCATAAACGAATACTTGTTAGGGATATGATTTTGTGGGTAAATAAAATCGAAACGAACAAATGCATAAACTCCTAAAGCTATAATCAATTCAGAATATGTTCTCCCTATAAAGTTATCAATGTGCAGCAAAATTACACTACAATTAAAGGATATTTATAATAAAGGGAACTCAAGAAAAAATAATAAACAACATTTTTATACAGAAGGCTCTGTTTAGCTATAAGACATGATATATATTTACGAGGCAGTTTGCAATAAGACTAGGATCATGTACACAACAGTTAGGAGTTAGTGCAAGACAACTGCGCTCGTAAATACATTGCCGTCTCTGCGTATACTGGGCACGTACTAAGCATAGTACATCTGCGAGTGCGAGGCGATCCGATTGCCCCGTCACAGGAATTTACCCAGTAGATAGTTCATAGTTTAGTGAACAATAGATAAAAATAACTCAATAAATGTAACGTTTCATATGCTTCTATAGCTGTTTTCCGTGCTTATTTTATATTATAAGGTGACAACGAAGCGTGCGGCCACTTTAATTTGCCGAAATAGAGAAGCGACCGCTGCCCATGGACAACAAGCTTTAATCAATGGAGGAGGAGACGCACAAAAATATGATATTTACACAATGTGTCAATATCCTATTTCTAAAGCTTGTAACATGCTTTTAATAATCTTTAACCTATAATAATTATTGATCTATAATATAGTAAAGTAATTTTTCAAATTCTATAGTTTGTGAGATTAGTGTATTCAAATAAATAAGCGCTTTGTTATTTATGTTGTTTCAATGGCTATCGTATGTTTTTTATTTAACTTTCGTTGATCATTTTTCAATCGTTACTGGTAGCTAAACTATGGTACACTTCGGTAGACTTCATATACGTCAGCGCCGGTCTCCAAATTAATGTAGTTCAGAACAACGAGCGCCTCTGTTACCGCGAGTAACAACAGGTGCACTTACACATACGAATTGTACTTACCTGGCGGATCTTGAGCGACGTCACGGCGACGTCACGACCCCACCCCGGTGCCGGACCCGTGCCAGCAGACTGCATCTTACAGCCGCGACGGCAATACATGTTAACAATCAAAGTTATACTTACCTGTACCAAACATTTTGTTATAAATAAAAAGTTATACTTACCTGTACCAAACATTTTGTTATAAATAAAAAGTTATACTTACCTGTACCTAACAGCCTCAATAAAATTAATGAACTCTACCAAGTTCATTCGTCATCTTATTGGCTTACAACGACAGCGTGTCGTGGAGCAACTTGGTTACGGATACATGGTCGGAAAATAATTTATCATCTAGAATGAAATATCAGCTTAATATTATCAACTAGGTTGAACGTCATCAACACCTCAGATTAGATAGGATCGTGGTCATGGACTAGTTTATTCATAGTAAAATAAAGATAATTAGTAACATTGATTAGTTTGGAGTCTTGATTGTCTTATAAATAGAATAAGAACGAACTTTAGTTCGGTATTTTTCCACCCTAGTATATATTATTGTATGCAGCGGAGCCCGTAAAAGTTTCTACAGATCTCTACATCACACAAATTATTTAATCACTTTATATAGAGTATACAATTTTTATCTAAGTTTATTCTCTGTGTGTTTTCTCGTCCGAGGTCAAAGATTCTTCAAAAATTCATTACCTTTATGTCGGTAGGTATCTGCTGTTTACCTAATTTACAAATTCCGAGTTGGCCGCTCACTTAGCAAAATTAAACCGTTCATCCTTTGCCACTCGCCGATGAAAGCGAAGTTGGATGTTATAGAAAGTTTTGAGATGGGGTCCAGTACCCTTAGTACGGCAGATTGTTCATAACAAAATATTTGGTAAAGATTATTTTATATACACTTTTGTTACAAAAATAAAACACAACTGCATCATTGCGTTGCTTAGAAATTCTATCGCATCATATTAAAGTATTTAACTCTTTCTTATTGTATCCAGTAAATGCGATTTATAGTCATAATAAAACCGACTAAAAATAGCTATTCCAAAAACATAGTTGTAATTTATTTCATATCTTTTAAATATCAGCGATGGCGGACGAGAGTAAAGACGACGTGGAAAAATCAATGGTACAAAACCAGACTCGTTAGCGTCGATCTATTCGCATTCGCTTTCAATACATTTGCGTAGCTCCTCCCGCCGCGACCCGATGCGAACCGGTGTGATCCAGTGCGATCCAATACGATCCAGTGCGAAGTGGCTTGATCAGTTCCCACGGACAGCGGGGCCCTAACGAGACCGCAGTCTCCGCTCGAATTCGGATGAACATAGCTGAATCGACGAATTGAATTTCGATTCCATTTCTCTCAATTTCAAGTTTTATTGTAAATGATCTCAATTAGTGAGAATGCAAAGCTTACTTACTGGAACGCACGTTATAGAATTAAGTTTACGGAAACGATATGTATTGTGTAATTTATTCAAATGTTTCACTATAAAAAGTGTACACATACTTCATTTGTTTTTCACTTTCTTTTGAATCTTCATGAAATTTGAATAGTATCTAATTGCATATTTCTTACGACTATTTCAACTGCCGCTATGTTACTTTGGTACACCTTTACATATAGCAATCGAAAAGAAATAAATTCAGGCAAAACTGCAAAAAAGTATGTGCTAACGATTTCCGAGTTTCATTCAAACTCGGAACTAGTTCAAAAGTCGTACCTTGAGTTATAAATCTGTTTGTGCGTAGGTGCGAGAGCGGGCGGCTCCCGACAGAGTTTTATTCTAAACTTATTCCCTTCGTCAAAGTCACTTGCGGGTGACAAATAAAAAAAGTTTTCCGTTCGGAAACTGGGTGAAGTGAGGAAATCCGAATTGATTTCGTTTGCGTCGCGCTCGTTGTCGCCATGCCCTGATGGATCTATAATAGTTATTTGTGCGACGTGGCGAGGTATCGCATTTTATTTCACATATTGTATAAAGAACACAGAAAAGTCAATCTCTATATTTATGTATGTAATTGTAGTAAACAACAATAAAAGGTGACAACGCGGCGGGCAGAAAATATAGGACGAGCGTTTTTGTGATAGTGATTTTTTTGAGTGATTGTTTCGATAATTTTCCGCTTGTCCGAACGCCGCTCGAAAATGATTTATGGACGAACAATTTCCTTAATGCGATTGCGGCCATTGAGTTATGTCTTTGTGTTTACCGCTTTTTAGCGCAGAAATCTCGCTTATAAACACGTACACTGAGAATGATACCGCGTACTTAGCGTAAAATATCGTCCTTCTCGCGGCTTGCAATTTATATAATGAACGCGTGACGTCACACATGACAAATTACCTTTGTAAATACTGAACAGCTAAAAATAGTTCCGGCTGAATTACACAGCAATTGAAAATTAACTCCCAGATTAAAAATTGTTTTCAAATCTTCACAATAGAATGAATCTCTCTGAGTGTTCCCCGCGCGATCACGCTACGTTTACTTCTGCGATAAACATTTATGATAAAAGTTGCAAATTAATTTTACGCGACTTAATACCCCGTCGGGTTAACCCTTTGACGAAAACTCCCCCCGCCGCCTCCTCCTGCCCCTACGCGCCATGAAGCCTCTCGATCGGAAATACGAGGGATCTTATCTTGCGGCTCAGAATTTTTAATTTTATTATCAAGATACAAGCTCCCGCCATTTATTGCATAACTTGTAGAAAGTTTTGCTAAGTTTAATTTTATCGTGAAATTAACGGGAATCTAAGTCCAGTATTTATTCATTTTATTACTTTTTCATAATCTTTAACAGATAAATTCTTGACATCAATCAATATACATAGTATAAAACAAAGTCGCTTTCGCTGTATGTCCGTATGTATGCTTAGATCTTTAAAACTACGCAACGGATTTTGACGCGGTTTTTTTTAATAGATAGAGTGATTCTTAAGGAAGGTTTGTATGTATAATAAATGCATAATATAGTAGAGAAACACTGATAAATTTAAAGGTTTCTAATGTGATGTCGTAAATAAGCACGTTTTTTTGCGCTTATATTGCAAACGCTGGCTGAACCCTACGAGATAGATCAAAATAATGTACTACAGTATTGTTCACCTTAAAAAGTTCAACAAAAAAGTCCCCGATGGTATATGTCTATCTCTTAGGGATAACCCAGCATAACCATTTTTATTCTTTTACGAAGTGATTTTAAACAATACAGCATTAATCCTTATCCATTTAAGTACCTTAAATAAATTGTGCATTTATTCTGTAGTAGGTATATTTTGCATTGCACCCGTGCGAAGCCGGGGCGGGTCGCTAGTTGTAAATAAAAAGATCTAGTTACGCAATACAATTAACAAAAAATAACCTCTAAAGGTATCTGACAAAGAGGATTAAAACATTTTACTGGGTTATTTTATTGTTCAAATAAACAAGGCGATAATCCGTTTCCATGTATCGCAAATTTAAATCTTAAACCGAGATAGTAATTTATTTCACAATATGCTTGATTATTTCTATAGGTTTTTCCTCGTTAAGAGTTTGAACGATATTGTAAGAAGCTAAGAGTTGGAAAATATCTCCTTTGAATCCCCGCGTCCTAACGATACAGAACAAATTGTTTTAAAGTATTTACATTCTTGTATACATTATTGCGAAAAACAATACGGACACTGAACAATGTTAAAACTAATCTAAATGAACAAGCGCACATTAAACACTGACGGCACAGTGATGAGATGTTTAGCTCACTGTACGTAAATTGCGGGATCTTATCCCAGTCGTCCTATATGGGACAAATTAAACGACACACTTACACTTACAGTGTAGTGTATAAGTAATTAAATTTTTTCCGGTATTAAATTACAATTATTTTAATAAAATTTTTCGCTTATGTATGAAGACGTTACTACTAATATCGATGTTTCCTTTTCATCAAACTTGTAATTGGAAATAAGATAATTTGTTGGCAACACAAATAAAACTCATCGCCGCAGATATCAGGCGGTTTACATTTCGGCAAGACAAACAGAGTCGAGAGAAGTAGGCAGTAAGACACACAGACAGACAGGAAAGTTTCCGCCGGGAGCCGCGCCGAACGCTAGGGCGGCCATGATGTATCTAAACCATGGTACAAAATGCTATTAAAATTAAGTTTTTCATAGCAGTAGACGTTACTAAAAATATTTTAATTAATTAATACGAACCATAGGGAGATCAAGTTATCATATTAACTACTATTTTAATTCTTAATTCAAATCTCCTTAACCAAATATCCAATAATAGACCTTGTAAAGCGAGATAGTACGGAAGGCCGCGCCGTAAAACGCCGTAGGACGCCGCTCCTCCGCTCACAACGTCAATCTATAACGGATAAGGAGACGTCAAAGGTAATTTTATTTAGTTCCTTAATTAGTAGATGACTTTTTAAAAATCTTTTAGTTAATGTTCTAAGGTTGTTCACAATTAAAAGATTTTTATCGGTAATTCTAACTCCTTATTTCGGTAATACAGGAATAAGGTGGATTACCGGTAACTTAACGGTAACGTATCAGTTCATTAATTTATAATAACGTAACAAAGATTACATTATTACTTTACTTCACAAAAATACAAATGCCAGAAACTGATTTCGGTTCCGTTTTTCCGCCAAATTCTATTTCCACCAAATTTATACAATAACAGATAAACTTTTCATCTTTAGACAATACGACCGAACAATGGATCCTTAATGAAACCGTCTGGTGAATAAAAAGAGGAGGCGGAGTGCGAAAAAGGAATCAATCGAAGGGCATTCCCAATTTGCAGCGCGTCGCGGCACTCGCCCGCCGCCCTGTGGGTCATAAATAAAACTTCTGCCGAAGCAATCCCAACGCCAGAGTCACTCTCGAGCCAATCCATAGTTTAAACGGATTTTCTGGTACTGCAATGTTTGATAGAAAAAAAGGAATTTCATTGTCTTCGATTCAGGTGCTTTCATATTTGTTCCTTATTAGAAATTCCACACTGTAATCAAAATATACAAAATAAATAATTAAAAGAATAGCTGACCAAAAAGTAAGAAAAACTAACAAACAAAGTTTTGCACTAAAATTACAATAAAAAATGAATACCTTAATAGCACTAGTCAAAAATTTTATAATTTAACAACAGCGCCATCTACAAAACATTTTGATAAACATATTTCACATTTTGGTTGTTCGTGATTTTTCACAGCAGTTGCACACATCTCTCGGTAGAGGGCAGGAATTTTATTCAATGAGCAAAATGTAATACCGGGCTGGTTTTATTTATGTAGTTACATATTATCTTTTTGCAACTAATGTATATAAAGCAATGTTATTAACTTTTAATATCAGCTTAAATTATGTATATGCATAGTTTATTCTCATATAAATAACGAGATTCAAATATAACTCATATAAATGTAACAGTGCAAAAATATCACTTTTACATTAAGTTAATTAAATGGAAACAGTTTTAACTTGAAGAACAGAAAACGCCAGAGAAAAGTCAATTATATCTCAAGTAACGGATGAACTTTGAAACGTATTTAATTAAAATGATCGCAGCACATCGGGCGAGAGTTGTTGGAAGTTATTTTTGTGCGCCAGTTGTTTAAAAACTTCGTCTTGGATTCGGCACCGATGCGGCCAACTCAGAAATCAGAATTCCTAGAAGCGAAAGCAGTTAATTTATGAAGAAAAAAAAACTCTTTTTTATCGCTAAAACAATGCACAAAATCGGTTGAAATCTAAAGTTTTGGTCAATTATTATACAAATCAACATTTATTTACGTTGAAATTTACATTAAAAAAGACTGAACCCACCATTTTAATGTTTGACTAAACCAAATTTACACAAATTAAAAAATTGTCAAGCTAAACAAATCGACACGACACCTATTTTTTATCAACCTTATTTAATGACATAAAATAACAAGTTACCTCGGTGATATAAACATTTTTAGCGCCATCTGGCATCAAATGGTAGGACTATTTCAGGATTCTCAGTTTCACAAACTGCCAGAAGACAGCGCTTCTAAAACATCAGCGCCATCTATGGATACAAGCATATACTAAAACAAAACAAAATCCATTCACGCCCGTGCCGGTAGATGTCTATTATGTTTCTTATATACAATAGATGGCAGCACAAAGAACACTTTTTTAAAGACGTGCTTCCAATCGTATTGTTCGCTTCCAGTCTGTTCGTTTTTTTATACAGACACAGCATAGGAGCTGTAAAATTAAAATTAAATAAAAAGTGTCTAAAAAGACACCTTAATAATTGTGGAATGTTGATACAATATTATTGATGTACAAGGTCTATATTCATGCTCGAGTAATTGATGTAAAACTACAACAGATTAAGCCCTGCAGCTAAACATGCAAACTTCATTGCAGTTCAGTTCTCCCCCGCGCCTTGTCTGTGAGCCGTTGTATGCATCGTGCATGCATAATGTCTTGTTACGTAGCAACTTTACATAAACGATAAACTTATGAAATGAAGTAAACATTTTCGATAATTTTCTACATAATTTTTTACTAATATTATCCTCATTTTAAATTATCCTTTCGAATCAATTTCAAATCAAATTCTTTTTGTACTACTTTTTCATACCTACTTTTAGTTATTTCACCTTTTACTAAATTTTGTGAAAGGTTTTCCTCGGTTATAAATAAATGTCGAGGGTGAAATGGCTTGGGGTTTAAAACGTTGCCAGTTCGACATTTCACCCCTTGCATTCGTCGGATAACGAATGTACCCTCTCAATACAATCCAATATATAGTGTAAAGGAAGAAATCCTTACAAAAATTTATACGTGATGTGATAGAAAGATTTTATAGACATATTTCGTAGGTATAAAAACGTCGAACAAATTAATGTTTTCTTTCAATTGATTATACGGTAATTTTGACGTTTTGAATGCGAACCAATTAAAATTGTGTCGATGTCAGTTTCTCTTTCATCAAAAGAATTGCTTTCGCTTCTTCGCTTTGGTGGGCAGGTGTTCAAAGCGGCCACCCCGAGCCCCGAGCGCTGGCGTCGCCTTTGACGCGAGTTATGGAAGCGTGGGTTAATCCAACAACAAACGATTGTCTTACGAAACAAAACCTTTTATTAAATATCATAATTGAAGGGAGACTTCAATCACTTTCACGGAGATGTGACTGTGACTGGCTCTGGGTAGACTATTATTAGGCTTGTGCATATCGATGCCAATAATTGAGATAAAAAATAAATGGATTGATTATTATTATTTATCTTTCTTAGTAAAAATATTTATGTAAGATTTCAAAATTCTCTACGATGTCGAATAATTCTCTATTTTTTCACCTTTTAACCTGTTACCTATAATGGATAGGTCAAATTATATGAAAATGATATTTATTATAAAAGTATTCCCATACCTATTGATTGAAGAATACGGAGAGCTTCAGCTCTCCGTATTCTTACAAATATAGAGATTATAAAAAAAAACGACAAAAATACGTTATATTTCTAACACAAAGGATTTGTCTAACGATTCCCTCGTTACATGAAATCAGTATCCGTTGCGGCGCGTCTGTTATTATATTCGTATACTTGAAAAATATACAAAGACAAAGCGAGACCTTTTTCCTGTCACAAACACAAAGGAATAAAATATAAAATGGGGAGAAGGGTAAATTTTATAAGCACATTAAGATTGGTGACGGAGTGCTTAGCCTTTGAAGGAGATAACGTGGCCGCGGCACAGACTAAGATCCTACAGGCCACAGACATAGATTTAACATGATGCATTATCCTTATGTCTAGATTTATCACATTTAACTTTTGTCACAATTTTTTTCATCTATATTTTTCTTCGAATGTAAGAAAAGTTTTCCGTTATTTCCATTTCTTAACATTCTTGTTGAAGTTTTAATATTAATTCTAATAGAAAGTCAATTGAAATAAATAAATAATAATTTTTGACAAAAAAATGCATTACTTATGGAATTAAGAGTTTTTGATTACCAACATTTTAACTTTGACTTTGAAACTAAAAATAAATTTTAAACAAAAAACTACCACATCCATTATGTGTATCAAAATGGAACGTCTATGACAAATGGAATGATCGTCGCAATCCCCCTTCATCTCCATAATCGGTCTGAGATAATGTGCGCGATATTATTTGGTTATGACAAACTGAACGTTTGCTCTAATCCTATTACACTCCGCTCCGAAGCCATTAGCCGCAGAGATTCGCCGACATGACCTATTAACTTAATCTCCAAACATTAATCGCTTGATTTACGAGGCTTCGTGGGATATATCATAGGAGATCTCTACCCGACGACAACACAAACAAGGCGGCTTACATTAATATCACTGCAAATTGAACATTATGTGATAATAGAAATAATCAATATACGTGAAAGTCAAGGAATTATGGACCCTCCATGTTACTAATATTATAAATTTGAATGTTAAGATGGGTTTGTTACAAGGTAATTCCAGAACGACTGCAGAGATCTCGATGAAATTTGGTATAGATGTAGAACACAGTCAGGAAGAACACAAAGGATGCTAATAAGTTTAGTTAAGTTTTTTTTTTTATCCCGCACGGACGGAGTTGCAGGCCACAGCTAGTTAGTATGTTAGTTATTTAAAAAAAGGATACCGATTAAGACTAAAATTGCAAATCTGATAAGTGAAAATTTTTATGAAGAACATTGAAGCGTCTTCAGTACAACAAAGCTGACTGATGACTGAATTATCAATCAACAAGTTTGCTCTACACTGTAGTACTGTAGTAGAACGTATATTACATTAGTACTTCATTATTACGGGACTGAGCAATGAGTGTGGCAATGATTTGTTGTTAATCATGCAGTGTATTAGTGTAGAGACAACTCTACCCTAATACACTGCATCATTGACTTCGGTGACTAAGTAGAGATTATGTTTAACTCGTGGATAAAGCGTTATATTGATGTACACGTAATTGTTCTGGCGTTTATGTAATCAGCTTTTAACTCTCGTGTAACTTTCCACAATAAAAATAAATTTGTTTTCAAAAGTATATGTCTCACAGAAAAAACAACTATAAATATTTTGACCACCTATTAGCATGATGTGGTTTCACACATATTAATTGTATGAAGGCTCAAACAATAAATATGGAATAAAACAATATGGCGTCTCAATCGTGTAACGAAGTACCACGTATAAAGCAAACAAGCGACAATTGCAAGCGGGCGTCATCTGTTGTCCCATTTACATTTACGTCCCGGTTTCGGCCGGGCGGGCTAACACTGACGTGATGGCTGACGCGGCATCGGCGGTGGCGGCGGCAAGTAAATACACAGGTATCGCTTGAGTAAGCACTTAACGTTTACTTCGTGGCTCTGTTGAAGTAAAAGAGAACGAGAACTGGAGTTGTACTTTAGCATTTTTGTTAGATGTTTCAATAATTTTAGTTTCGATATCTCATACAGGTTTACTGATAGAAAATGAAAAAAAATTATGCCATGACTAATACGTAATACAATAGTATTCAAACCCAACTATAAATTCGAGGTCATCCCGCAGGCCCGAGTTTAGTTAACTTGAAAGCTGAAACATTGTTGAAGAACATTTTAATTAAAAAGTGATGTTGATGAAATTCCTTCTCAAATCCATTACTTACAGTGATACCTCGCCGGAACATCGTGCGCATATTCATTTAAGCAAATGACTCACGTAGCGCTACGCTACTTCGCTACGCCGCTACGACTCTACGCGGATCCTCATTTCGCTTACATTAATTAAATGACAACTAAATATGTCATGTAATTTTAAATGAAGTTATATTAGGTCCTTACATATGAAATTGGCGTTTTGTATGGGAGGAACAAAAAGTCGATTATTTTTTAATATAATATATTTAATTAATCAAAGTATGCACCATTATTTTCTATGCACTTTTGCCATCTCATAGGTAGTTCATTGATCCCTTTACTAAAAAAATCAGTCGGACGGGAATCAATAAAATCTTTGAAGGCGATTTGGACTGCCCCATCGGAGTTGAATTTTTTCCCTTGCAAGAAGTTCTCCAAATTTCGAAAAAAATGGTAATCTGTTGGAGCAAGGTCCGGGGAGTACGGAGGATGTCTTAGACTTTCCAATTGAAGCTCTTCTAATTTAGTAGCCCTCTGTTGCGCAGTGTGTGGTCTAGCGTTGTCGTGAAGCAGCAGTGGCGTGGAGCGATTGACCAGCCTAGGTTGTTTAGCCGCTAGCTTTTCCATCATGGTTTGCAATTGCTGACAATAGACATCAGCCGTAATAGTCTGGCCAGATTTGAGAAAACTGTAATGAACAATACCGGCACTAGTCCACCAAACGCTTACAAGTAACTTTTTTGGGGTTAATTTTCGCTTGGGGCAGGATTTGGCTGGCTGGCCAGGATACAACCATTGCGCTGAGCGCTTCCGATTATCGTAAAGAACCCATTTTTCATCACAGGTAATGATTCGGTTTAAAATACCTTCATTATTGTGCCGGTTTAGTAATGTAACGCAACAGTCGACGCGCGTTTGCCGGTTTGCTTCAGTCAATTCGTGAGGTACCCACCTTTCAAGCTTTTTAATCTTCCCAATTTGCTTCATGTGAATTAAAACAGTTTTATCACTAACATCGCAGCCTGCAGCTAACTCGGACGTGGTTTGCGATGGATCCGCTTCCACAATGGCCTTCAACTCTTCATTATCAACTTGAGTCTCAGGCCGTCCACGGGGCTTGTTCTGCAGATCGAAATTTCCAGAACGAAAACGTTGGAACCAAAAACGAACTGTGTTTTCTTTTGCAACACGACCGCCATACACATCATTCACCCTTCGAGTCGTTTCCGCAGCACTAGTGGGCGGCACCACGGCGGAACTCGTACTCGTAAATAATGCGATATTTTAAGTTTTCCATTTTGTAAAATGAGTGACGCAAACAGAAAAAAACAGAAGAAAAAAAACATAGAATGACGGTCATCGAACCACAAATACATGAGTCTATAGCTGTACAAATTTGAATTTGGAATTCCTTACCAAAGAGGAGAAATTCGTGATTAAAGTGGCCAGTACGAAAAACGCCAATTTCATATGTAAGGACCTAATATTTTAAAATAATATTTTTTACTTCTGAAAAGTGACTTTCAAAATAATTACCTTGTTCAGTTAAGAGCAGACTGTTTCACTACAAAAACATACATTATGAAAATAATTGAACTTGTTGCATAAAACAATGAACACAACAAAGTTTTGTGACGTCATTGTCATCGGCTGGTCTACGTGTGCATTAACTCACTGATTGTATCGTTTTTTATAAAAAAATCAACATTATGTTATAAGTATAATATTAGGTTACATATTTGTTTGAATACAACAAAGTCTATCGCGACATCAAACCAATATCATTAATAAAGTGAACGGCTCAGCTCCAAACAAACCCTTCGACGACGAAGTATCGAATTATTCGCATCTATTTCGCGCCTGTCAAAAGAATGAATAACGAAAAAGATATCAGAAGATCTCTGGGGAGGAGCATTAATATCCCTCAAAAGCATTGTTTGTAAAGGACGGCGCAGATTTATCTTGTGCGGTCTACGCCCGCGGCGCCGAAAAAACCTCAGCATCGAAGCTTCTTTATCCTAAGCAAATAACGACCAAATTATTTTTGCAGTTTATTCTTGCGTATGATCGTTCGCGACTCGATGAATTATACTATGTTTCTAGACTCTGAATTACGTTTATGTTTACTTTGCAATGTTTTGATATTCATCGAAGTTTAAGAAAGAAATACTTGTGCTAAAATGTCGCTTTACGAGCAAGTAACAAGTTTAAAAGAAGCAAAATGAAGGTAAAACATTTTAGAACCATTCATTCAAACTTTGTTCTGTTCTTTGCTCTCTTTTGTCGACGTCGAGTAAATTAGAGAAGAAAGAATTCCGATAGCTCTCGTGGGTGTACTGATTATTCTAATGTAATTGTATTTAAATACATTGGCATCGACTAGACGGTGGAAAAAGACTAAAAAATATATCTTCCTCGCAATTTGTCGCTCGCCACACTCATTATGTGACCTTAGGGATTAATGTTAATCCTGAATCAGTCGCAGTATTACGAATAAAAGACAAAATCGGTTTTATTGCATTCGAAAAAATAAGCTAAGTTCTAATGAACCTGTAAAGATCCATACAACTAAAACGGCATTGGGCCTTATGACTCGAAAACCATTCTCTAAAAACTGATTTTCTTTTACACCAAAATGATTTCTAGATATTTTCCCACAATTTAATGGAAAATAGAAAAGAATTTATGGTTGGAAAATCATTGCAAATTATACTTCGATAAAAAACTGACCTTCGGATAAAAAAAAATTAAGAGGAAATCCGTAAAGGGCGAGAGAAGGCGCGTAATGAACGTATTCGTTCCTGCCCATATTATTTTATCTACATTCACCCTTATCTTTTTTTGCTAAGGCTTTACTAAGTATGACCCAGATATATGAAGAGTAGCGAATTTTTTTATATTCCATTGTATTTTCCTTCACTATTCTCATTATTTTCTTAAAAACGTTTTAGAAATACTTTACAAACCTAAGCTACATTGGTACTCCCTTTATTTACACAAGTAACAAACAAGTAGTACATAAGAACGTTTGAATGATGAATGAAACATTTACAACATTATAGTTCTAATTACATAAAGAATTCTGAAATCTACTGTACAATAAAACCTTCACCGCGAAAATGTAGGTTCGATATCGATATGTGATTAAGTTGAATTACAGAGAAATTAATTAGATTACTGGTATATCGGAAATTATATGTAAAGTAAATTGAAAACATTTCGATGAAAATAAATTGAAATTATTTTATTGCGCATTTGCAAAACAATGCAGGAACGTAATCAAATTTCAGTTACAGAGTAATTACATTGAGATTGAAGGACCCAGTTTACAAGCATGCGTTGTATGTATAATTATAATATATATTACATACACTTAATTATTGATTTAATGTTCTCAGTATTCATAATTTCTATTCTATTCGATCAATAACAAAATCAAAGATATTAAGTTAAAATGTTTTTTTTTATTCGCTTAATGTGCAAAAATATGTACTTAATACAGCTAGTCACTTATAACTTGTACCATTTTAAGTGGGGCTTCGGTCCGGTCTCGGTACGATATTACCGTGCGCGTAGATTACGCTGTAGAATCCGGCTCTGGCGCACTTTCTGGACCTCATTATATATAATAGATGGGCTTCTAATCTGATTCACGTGATAGGTTATGGATAATAATAATTTGTAGAATATATTTCATCAAAGTTATTAAGCTACGTCCAGGATTTGCTTCGTAAGAAATTATTATTAACTTTATTACATGTCAGTGATCATTTCTGGCCGCTAAGCTGTATTCTATTGTTATCTTTGTTATATTAAAATAGATTACATTCGTTTGTTACGTTTGACAAAGATTAGAAGCCAAATTTTTGCACAATTATTTCATGACTCGAAACCTCCTTGTTGTCTTTTCTGATACACATAAATGAAAAATTTAATGTAGTAATAGTAAAATAATATAAAAATAAATGAAATCATATGCAATGCAACTGTCATTTTGCAAAGTTACTGTTTACTTAAATACACAATATCATCGCGGGTTCTCTAGTTTCTGATTTATTACATTTGACACCCTTAGGTTTGCTTTACTGATTTTTATTGTTTCATTCTCTCAACTTGTTGCCATTGTAAACATAATATGTTGTTTTCTAAATACATCACGTTAATATGTATCTTCCGTTGGTTTTTTAAAAATGAAAAGCAGTAATTTTATACACCCTACTTTGAATCGCGCAGTTCGCGCCGAGCACACTAGAGAGCGACAGAATCGTGTGGGTCAAGTGTGCAGCAAAATGACATCCATTTTACATTAAGTTGTGCAAATCAAAAAGTTTCATCAACTTGCAGCCGAATTACAGCAAAATAGGGCGTAGCGCAACTGATAGTATCTTTAAACCCAACATTTCACTACATTCTTTGAAGTTTGACGGAGTACGATGTTTTATAATAGCTGAGACTTTTAGAAAAACATTTTAAAAAAATCTTGATTTTTCCGAAATTACGTTACATTTGTACCAATATTAATAAATTCCATCATAATACCAAAACGCGATAAATGACGGAGTGTGACAAATCATGTTCTTTAGAAGTCACAAAACATCTCTCTTTACAAAAGGCTTACATTTGTGAATTAATGTACAAAGCAAATAAGCAAATATTCTCAGCTCAGGCGCGCCGCCGCCGCAAGCTTTGCAAATTGCTTATTATTATTTTATTAAATACGTAATAAGTCGTTAATCTGTATTGCAGTAAGATATTGCTTCCGCTAAAGAGAACCGCAAATTAGTGCGCATGGGGTAGGACTATGGAACGAATATTAATTAATTTCGCAGCTGAGGACGAGAAGGCCCGTAATTACTACACTCTTATTAAACTTCCGCTCCCCGGGGACATGAGTGGATTATCCTAATTGCATACATAATTTACAAGTATCTATTTATGGTTTGCTTTTCATATTTTAAAAAGTATCACTCGGGACAGTGACAAATTAACGAACATTTTCAGTGAAAAGTTGGAAGAGATAATCAACTATTTCGGACTGGTATCGTTGCAGTCAAGCCATCAAACTTTTTCTTTTCACTGGCAAGTTTAAAAACTTTAGTTATAATGGATCGTTGCTGTTTAAAATGCGTTTTAAAAGAAAATAAAAGAAACAATTTGTGCTTCTATTTCACAAATGGATAGTAAAAACACTTAAGCTTTGAAATTCCGGAACACTTTATACTGAAATAAGGCGGATGTAAAAACTAAAGGCGAGCTTACGAGGGCCGGCGAGCTTTAAGCACCGAGTTTATTGAACCGTTGCTAGATATTAAGCTTTCTTTGAGGAAATTTCCTTTGGTAGCGTTCATGAGAGCGATCGCAGCTCTCTTTGCTTTAACTTTCCGTTTAAGAGAAACTTTATAGATATTAATTACTGGATGAATTGAAGCCTCTCTTTAAAATTTATCAGGGTTGCTTCAATTTTTTTATCTTTAGTTTTGTAGGGAATAGACTAGAAAAAGATAATTAGTATTATGGTTACGATCGTGATCCCCGATAGCTGAGTACTGAGTAATATCATTTCGATAATAACGCCTCTGACTTTAGTACAAGGCGAATGTTAATGTAAATCACAAGTTAGTGTAAAGCCTTCGGGGCATAAATACAATCAATATAAACTACACTAAAACGGTTTTCGAAACGAATCAAAATGAAAAATGTGCAACATTAGTACGCGTATTCGTTCCCTGTCGGGCTGCAGTTGGATCTCGCGTGATTTACGACCAGCACGAAAAGTCGAGCGTCACGAGTGACGGGGCACGAGCACTGGGAGCGCCGGGACGTGACTCCGGGCGGAGTCAAGCGGAGCTGCAGAGCTGCAGAGTTGCAGTAAGCGGTATCTCGGATGACGTCGCATTGGCGTTGAGTCGAGCGCTCGGGAACGGCTGTGCACGCTACGCTGCGATACTGATTGATCTTCAACATTCGCTAGGCATTTGGTATGCGGCGAGCATTGTGAGATCGCTTTTCCAATATAACGCTGCTCTCTAACCTTTTTAACTTTAAGTAAATTATTTAAATATTTACTCATCTCATAACACATTAAATTTTAAGTAGAAGATGTATAAATATAAATTCTTTTAGTATAACAACTTTACTTAAAGCAGATAAATTGCTAACGTAAATTAAATGGTAAATCTTCAAAGCTAAGCTCTACACATACGTAGGAAATCTTTACGTACACACTAATCTCATTTGGGAGCATTTAAACTTACTCAAATATCCATTAACCATTGAACAGCCGATCGTGTGGAGTGGCGGCGCGAGATTTTCACAAGAGCGGGCTGCACACTAAGGCTTAACTCGCTCCGAACCGCCACAGCTAAAAAGTCCGACCTCGTTCGACCACAGAATACTGCAGAGAACAGAATTCTAATGAAAATTTGCTAACTTATATCTATTGAAAATTGCATTGAAGTGTTTGCATATTGTTCTACTAGGAGAATGATGGCTTCATATTTTTTGTTAACAGTTTACATGTAATTATTTATTGTTCCGTAAATAAGGAATGATACATGATGCATAGTTGTAAATGGCGTAAAAATATTTTAGAAGATTCTGTTCACTAAAAAAATTGGTGTGGAGCTTTTTATGCAATATTGTTTCTACTCTGTGGCATCAGTCTAATTGAACTAGTCCTAGTCGGTAATTGGGACCGCGCAGGGCGTGGGCGGGGGCAGCTATCGGCGGGGGGAGGAGTAGGTCCTTGGCTCCTTCGCCATCCGAACGATCTTAATTATCGGAATGTGCTATTTCCTCGAGCTACAGTATTGAGGAGTTAACGAGGCCGGCGACTTGCGGTAACAAAGGTCGCCCGATTTCTTTCTCACGAAAAAGAAAAGTCAGTTCTTTTATTGCGTCCCTTTGCAGTTTCACGGCGCGCCGATGAAACGGCCTTAATTAGAAAATTTATTTACAAAGAGTCAATGTTAAATTGACAGACGTAATAAGCTTTTATTTACGCGAACATCAAATATAGAAAACAAGCGATTGGAAATATTAAATCGTATTAATATTATTTAATAAATAAAATCAATATTACATAAAACATATTTTCATTTTCAGATTGTCTTCACCTGCAACTATACAGAGATCCCAAAGACCGCTACAAGAAGGGCCAGACCAAGGCGTCTCTCTCGCTGCAGCACTTTCTCGGCTTCGAGTCCGGCTTTACGCTGGACAAGGAGTCCAACACCATCGCTATCATTTGCCAGGACGTCATAGTGGTACTCGCGTTCGAGACCCGCGAAAGGCTCATATCGTGGCAAGTTAAGGTGGGCGGCCAGCTCGGCTCCTCCAGGGAATACCTGGTGATGGTGGGCGGCGGAGCGACACGCAAACTGCCCGCGGGGCCCGCCAGGCTACACCTTCAAGGCAGAAGGTTCGCGCTCACCAGCGGGGTACCGCCGCGCCTGCTGGGCCTCTGGGAAATTGGACAGTTAAGGTAAGATTAAAAACATAAGTAGTTATTGCATCTTATCAATAGTATTATCTACCCTCGGCATATATTTTGGCAGACGATATGGAGTGGCAGAGGGCCGATTTTGCTTTGAAGGCGGCTCCCACTGCGGCAAGGGAGAGGGACTGCATCTCCTCATCACAGACCAAGCGCAGGACATAACAGACGCATTCGACCAGGCTGCGCAAGGCAACCTGTCACTACAACGCCCTGCTGCGTCCAGAACCGGTTTAGTATATTTGATCTGTTAAAAATTAATTAACGTTTTCATCAAATCAATACACAAAGCATCTCTTTTCATTTTCTCTACTTTTAGGTGCTGAACGTAGCTGTAAATCTCGATCGAACACTTGTCTATCTGATCATAATGCTGGCGACCAGTCCATGCCGGATTCGGCCAGTGGTATTTACGAGGAAAATTTTTTTGGTGAAGATTGCGGAGACCCACCTCAGTCCTGGCCGTCCGATGAGAGACGCGGTTTGACCGAGCAGGAATTAAAAACCGAAATACAAATAAGTGCCGAGCCACCGTGGACGGGCGCAGATCACGTTACCTTAGAACGCTGCAACACTTGTATATCAAAGCTCGGCGTGATGACGCGATCGTCGACGGTAGCGCTCACACCAAATACAAACTTCAATCCCGCTTGGACGATGGAGTCTGTCCCCGAGAGCAATTCCGACAACTCTTCGCACAGCACCGAATATTTGACACCGAAAACTATAAGAAAAAATATAGAAACATGTCATTGCCTGGACCAACCACCAAAGCGACCACCGAAACCAGCACAATTCGATCAAAAGAGACCGCCGGCGCCTTTACCGATACAGAGCTGTGGCTGTAACGCCAATGATAGTGTCTCCACAAATAATAAAGTGGGCCCCTATGAAAACTATGATGTTCCTAAAACTACTCATGCCGAGGTAAGTCATCTAAATATCACTTAGCATGTTTTTTTCTATATTTAGGTATAGATCCGGACTTAAATTAATTGTTATTATTACTTTGCAAGTATGAACTCAAAGATGTAAATCGTTTTCAGATCGACAATTCTGAATATTACGATACGCCTAAACGATTAAAACAAGCCTTAGCAGAAGATTTATTCCAAGTCACAAATAAGTCTTCACCTGGTAACCTTGTTTTAAAGAAAAGGTGCGGTTGTATTTTAAAATTTGGTTCAAAGAAGAAACCACTTATCGTTGAATGCGAAGAAAACTTACAACCTGTAGAATGTCCCTGTCAGAAAGTCACTAGCTGGGCGAATAATTTAATTAGTCTTCCATATTGTAACAAAAGTTCTAATACTGAAAGGGTGAGCACAGACGTTGCAGAAAACAATAGGATGGAAGACACTGCTATATACGCAACTGTAGATGTATCGCGTAAAACTAACCGACAAAGTTCGGCAACTGATAAAGAATGTTCACATGACTGTTGCAATGAACTAGGATCAGTGAATTATCAAAATATAGAACCTAAAGACGACAAACAGTTTGAGGGTCCGTACGCAAATTACGAGAACCTCGAATTTGCTCTTTCTTTAGAATTTTATGAGAACGCGAAAGATTTATTGAAAAAAGCAGGAGTTACACAGAGCGAACTAGATGCATTAAGTGCTAACATTGATCTCGCGGTGACAACACAGCCAAAGAAATCTCGTGTGTGTAATAAATGTGTGCATAATCCACAAGTTTTATCCAATGAACAAATGAAAAGAAATAAAAGTGATGAATATTTATTAATGGAACCGCCAAGAGAAGTAAAATGTGAGATAGTCAGGGGGACCAATTCTGGATACACTCCAATGTCTCCTAATCCCAATTGGTCACAGAGCTTGAAACATCCTATACAAAGATTACATAGAGCAGAGATAGAGAAATCTATAAGTATCCCTACTCTGAGCGGTGCCACTGGACATAATACACGAGGGCAGATTACTAACAACAACAAAGAAGCCATGCAAAAACGATCTAGTTCTGTGGATTCAGCTAGATTACTAGAAGATTTAAAAGAATTTGACAGCAGTATCGGAAGCCACGCGACTTCTTCCTCGTTGGAAACATTAAGAAACATGGCTATCGATAATCGAATATCTTCGCCCTGCGACAATGAAAGGGAATGTTACGACTGTTGTAAATCCTCTAGCTCGGAAAACAAAACGTCGGAGGAAAACTCCTCAAAAGAAATCCCGCATCTACGTAACAAGCACATGGACAACGCTCAAATCAAAAGGTCTTCAAGTGTGCCATGCAAGGGTGGTAACAGGGACTCGTCTAGTTCGAACGACTCCGGCGTGTCCAGTTGTTCACTGAAACACGGTGGAGGAGAATTCCAAGAGTTTGAAATGCCCATGACGTCTGTTCACTCGCGGTATCATTACATGGTTCATAAGAAAATGAGAGGCAACCTGACCGGATGTTTGCATTCGTCATTGCCGCGTAAATCAAAGTCGTCAGACCCTCTCAGGGATCTCTCGATACAAGTGCACAAAGCCTCTGTTCCTGCTAAATCTTCTTCTGCCGAGGCCGAAGTACCTGTTTTACCACCAAAGCAGTTCAAAGGTAGCAAAATCTAAATTTCAATTAAATCCAGGAATAGAGTCAATTATTTTACAGTATGATTTAACTTTTTAATTGGGTATTATTTTAGGTGTAATGGACACGCACAGCACGTCAAGTGGCACGTCCGACATGTCGGACTATATCGAAACGCTCTCGCTGACGTCATCCCATTCATCTTCCGATACCCCGAGCGCTCTGAGGTATGTGTCTTTATTTTTTCTATTATCTTTTTGGCACTATTCATTGTTATATGCTTTCATATCATTGCCTTAACATCTTCAATTTTTTTTTTGGAATATCTCGCTTATCAAATATTTGATTGTAAATATAATTTTTTTAGATTAAGCCGTCAGCCGACGAGTACGCTGCGGCCACGCTCCGGCAAGGAGTATCACAACCGCGACCCCTTCCTCTCCTCCATGTACAGGACTGGCAAGGACCTCACCAACTACACAAACCTTCAGTGAACGAGCTAATGAGACATGTGCTTGAATAGAAACAAATTCAAACATAATATGATAAAAAAAAATGTGTTGTATTTATAACCCATTGTACATAAACAACTCATACAATTGTAAGATTTCGAAAATAATATTTTTAAAATAGAGTTTTATTCCCTCCTTATTCATGTTTAACGAAGTTTTGTTTATGGTTTATTTGAGTACATCATCCTAACATAAATAACATCAAGGACACGTTCATTGTGAAGAACACGAAATAGAATTTAAGTTAATTTTGAATGTAGAACATTTTTAAGTCGTGATTTTTTTTTATTTATACTTATTTAATACCGACATAAAGTAATTTGCCTTTTATTTCCGAGTGGCTTTTAAAAGTTATCTTTCTATAATCTTAATAGTTTAGACGCCAGCAATATTTGTTACACGAATGGGCCGGCACGCCTGATGCAAACTACGACATGAAGGCGTTTGTTACAAAAATTTATTCTATGACCACAAATTAATGTTTCATATTAGATTTTCAAAGTTTTGTGTATTAAATTTTATTTTTCATCGCCTTTTAAATCATTTTATTAGTTTTTAAATATTAAAGGAAATAGTAAAATTCACAAAATCACATTTCATGTTGTCTCATAAAATTATACAGTGTACTTAATTGTAGAGAAGTTTTTTATTCAATTAAAAATGTTTTCCATATTATTTGAGTGATGTAAGCTCATTAAATTGATTTACTTTATGTTAATGAATTGCAAATAAGACTGAATTTAATAATAATTTTCATCTTAATAAAATTATGTTTTGTGACATTTGCTTGAACACATTTCTAGTCACGAGTATTCATTGTATTATAGTACATTTATAATTAAATTAATATAGAGTTATATCAAAAAACATTATGTAAAATTGTATAAAAGTTTTGGTATTTACTGTAAGTATACAACGATTGTGGATTTTGTTGCGTGTAGTTTGTAAAAAGCATTTTGTACGATCTTTTATTGGACAATGATAACCATTTTTATTAAAAATCATTATCTTATGCGTCTGATGAAATGTAAAAAGATATACTTTACTTTAAATCAAACTGTTTTTACGTTAACTGGTTTTAATTTTTTCGTTTTTAGTTTTTTTCCATACTTTTAACGAGTAATTTCTTGACTATTTTAATTGAAAAAAAATTCTTGAATTAATAACTGAGAATCTTTTTATTTTACGAAATATACAGTTGATGGTGCGTTGTGGCGGGTAAAATGAAAGTGCAATATTATTTATTCCACAATTGGTTCACTATGTGTGTATTTATTTCAATGTAATATTGTTTTATTAGAATAAGAAACAGTTAGATATTAAAAGCATTTCCTAAAGAGTACATGTAAGGCAAATTATTCAATCACATATATTCTCTTTTTCCATGTAAGTCATACAACTTGTCAACATAGCACACACCAAAGGTTAAAGAACTATCCAAAGCATGATATTGAAAAGAACAATGGCAGCCGCCTATACATCAAAATAGTTGAGGCTAAATGATAGCGTCTAAGCATGAAAAATATCTTAAAATGATAAGAATTAGTTGCAGAGCAAATATCTGAAAGAATTTCGGCCCGAGGAAGCCGCAAAAAATAGATTTTTTTAATTTAATTTTTCGTTTTTTAAGGTTACGTCATAATGACAGCTTGAGAAAATTCGCAATGAAGGTTGTTTTTTAAGTAAATATCTAGTACATGATTTTATTTTGTATATTAAATCAGAACTGTATCGTTATAAATCAGGCAGATGGTGGTTACGAATAGTTATGTGGCTGATTTCGAAAAATATAAGAGTACCACTAGCTGTCACGCGGCATGTTGATACTCTTTGCTACGAGCGCCACACGAACTCAACCGACACAAGGCGGAGTATTTGTGACGTGCGTGACATTTTAAATGTTGCCATAACTATAAAAGCGAATAGTTACAACATAGTGCGGTTTGCATTCATTTAAAAATGCCTGAAGCCCAAAGAACTATCTTTTTTCACTAATTATACACCTAATATAAATAATAAGTATCTATTTGAAAGTAAGTATTGGAATATCATACGTAATAATAATTTCTAATTCGTACACTTTGCTAAATATAATTCCGAAAATACGGCATCCTTTAAATGGTGGGAACACTTTAATGGGTGATAATCCGATTAGTCAATTTACATTCTTTAAATTATTGTAATGTTTCTGTGGCTTCAACAAAAATAGAATTATTTACGTAAATTATTAAAAAAATATGTAAATTAATTGTATCTATATGACATTTCTAGACGCTAATTTTTTTTTCAACTATTTTTCTGCCATTGTTCTTTGTATGACTTACATTTTATATGTACGTATATATATGAGTAGTTACTTTGCTAGTTTATATATGTACCTATCCGATACCAGGTATTTAATAGTCGAGTTAACAATGTATGTAACCTTGCAAATAATATTGAATTAATATAGTTATTTGTAAAGATTATCCATCTTTTCATTTCCCTCTTTTTTCTCTTCTTAACACAAGTAGGAAATAAGTGAAAATCAAACCAAAACTCAAGTTATCTAATTGCGGCCGAGTCCCAGCTCTAAAGTTAACGGTACATTAATTATTCATAGCTTTGCAAAAAAACTTGGTGGCCTTTTTTCAAAGGCTGACCCTTTTCCTCGTTAATCCCCGGCCAATACGAATACGTCCCCGAGGTCCGTCATAATTTATTTCTTGCCAATCAGCATTTCAATTTTCGACTGGGCATTTCCGTTTTCTTGTATTTTTTTTCCAAAAATGATATAAAATATAAAATATAGTGTCTGATTAAATATTTAATGGCATAAATGTAGTTTAAGAGCTACCAAACAATATTTTCTATCGTTTTGTTTAAAAATAGAAAACTCAATTTTCTTAGACAATTCCAAACTATATCATGTAGACGTGAGCAGCACACGGTTCGTTAGGACATGTCAGGTTGCCGCCGATATCCGCTATCAAGCTTTCTTGTTACCTTATTAGATTGTAATGAAGGAAAATGTATCAAGAGCTATTGTTTCTAATGTAAAAGATAGTTGATCTGATTCATGTTAGAGCTGGATGTTTGAAACTTGTCAGTTATTCTGGTAATAACTAGTACAAGTGATGTAAAATTAACTCTGTGACATGACAAATTTTCGAAACTTATAGACAAATAATATATCTTTGTAAGATCGACTACAAAAAATCAAGATCTACAAATAAACTTTTTATTTGTATTAATCTAATGAACACGTAAAATAAGTCTAACTGTGTGCTTTAAACATAAATAAACATTTAAAGAATTCTCCAGTGAAAATCACGTGTTAGAGCATTTGTCGAATCTTTTAGAAACAATTTTCATTAACCCCTTTGAATGCTGCATGCACTCTTACTTGGTAACATGATTTTAGCTTAAGTGAGAACGAAGACATAAAATGTAACACGAGTATGAACTTAAGTTTATTAAAATTCTCGCTAACAGGTCGCTGCAGCTCGGTGCTTACAGTCGCAACGCAAGTACACTCCGGCGCTACTGTGTGTGCATAGCCCTCGACTGGTTGTCTCTATGCGGAGAGGGCCATTAGTGCCTTGAATGCTTAAATAGTGCTAAATACATCCTCCACCCTTTGTTACGTCACGAATAATAACAATTGTGTGCACACACTTACATCATATCTTGACTCTACTCGATTTTTTTACATCATTACGAGTATAAAACAACAACGACATTATTACAGATAGCCAAAAACATGAAAACAAAAGACTGGAGTATTCTTTAATTCAACCATTGACTACATTCATAATTGCTTGATTTTTTTTTTTTAGAATTCCCTTACTCTTGATTCTAATAATTAAAGTTCGAGTTTTTAGAGCTTGATGAGTGATGATCTGTTAAGTATAATCTATCCACATACCTCTCGTAAAGGTCATCTAATTAGAGTCAGAGTTTGAGTGCTGATAGTAGTTAGCTCGAACCTCGGCGAGTGAGACTGATACTCGTTAGTATGCAATTGCAACTGTATACGGGGCAACGAACTTGTTTTAGGTAAAGCTAAGCTTCGAATTGATTTTGTAGAAGTCAATAGTTAATATTATAATAAAACTGATTATGTAATGTAACTCTTAAAAGATACATTGATAAACGAATACAACGAGATTAATAGATATTTTGTTTTTCTTCCCTCAACCTTTATTTTGCAAGTAAAAATATAACGAACTAACTGTCGCCCGCAACTCCGTCCGCGCTGATTTAAAAAAAAAACGTAATAAGTATCCTATGTATTCTTCCAGACTATGTTCTACATCTGTACTAAATTTCATCAAGATTCATTGATCCGTTCCGGAGATATCTTAAAACAAACATCCATCCATCCATCCATCTAAACATTCGCATTTATAATATTAGTAAGATGGTAATAAATCAGCGGAAAAGTTTGACATTTTAATTGTGACACTTCAGTGTCGTTAGTTGAGTTTTGTATTCGCTCAGTTATTTCATATAACTATAATACGAGTATATTACAAGATATAATACATTTCTGTAAACGTTCAATACATTCCAAGTTTGGCAACCGGCCGTCGTATGTTTGAGTTAGTAAAGCTTAATTGATTCATTCAGGGAATTTACTCAACAAAGCCGAGCTGAGATATCTAACGTGGGATATATGTACAAGTCCAAGTAAATCATCTGAGCAATGTGACCTGTATAAAGGTTTATTTAAATAAAGCTATATCTTATACTTGTCATAAAATTGATTTCCAAAATATATTTGCTTTATTATTATGCATTATGTTCTCTCATTTTTAAGTAGATTAAGGGGATAATGGAAACTGGGTTGCCGGTTAATATCCCTGGGGTCGGAGGGATGGAAGGACGGGAAGACGAGTGTCATTTGCAAATTGATTTTATGTAGAATGTTCGCCAACTCGGCGGCCACTTACAAGATATGGAATAACATTTGTGACGTGTATGAGAAGCGAGAACCAAAACATATTATCAACGTTACACTCCTTGCTTTGCATTATTAAGTTATTGTCTACACTAAGAGCAGCGAGTGTGAACAATCGTGACTCATGTACATAATTTACTTTCAAGTTATACAAGTTAGAATATTAATTTCATTTAAATTTTATTCAGCAACATTTTAAAAAGAATTTGATGGAAAAGATATTTTACTAAACAATTTTATTCAAATGTTGAAACTGTTATGAATTTACTACATCGCCGAGGTGTTTTCATAAAATTTCGAACTAAAAATCACTGGTTGTCTCAATGCATTCGAGTTAAATCAAGAAATTGATATACTCGTAGTATGTCAATACTATATAAACTATTCGTAGTTTGCAATCAATAGTGGTGTCTCTATCGAGCTCGTGTATGAATTGTAACTGTAATTGCATGTACAAGCAGCGCTCAGCTCCGCTGCCTCAGAACAAAGGCCTGTCGATGAAGACAGCTCGGGGGTGTGGGCGGGGCATGCCTACCTCGCCTTACTCGTGTTACAATTACTGCTAATGTAAGTAACTTATGATCAAAAAGTCAATGCAGTTATCTATTTTAATTATCAGAAGTTATGACATAAATACCTACAATTTTAATTAAATTATAATGATTATTTACATAAACGTATTAATAAGATAATTTCCTAGAAACAGTAACGCGGTAAACGCTTTCTCCACTTTAATTAACCGTAATCATAATTAAGTACTATCATCTTCACAACTGCGATGAGAGCAGATTAATTATAAGTTGAGCAGTCAGTAGTCACAGTGAGCCTGAGCAATGGGTGAGCGGTGAGTGAACAGTTGTGGACTTGTGGAGTAGTAGCGGAGCAGTGAAACTTCAATTAAGTAATTTCCCGAGGCAGTCGCGCAGATACTGACTCTGATTTAATTAACTTTGCGGTCCATTAGTCACGCTCATTAATAGTTTGCTCTCACAATCATATCGATTTCCTGCAGACTTTGCCTAAAGAGGACGACAGAAACTGTTCGGGACATTAGTTAGAATTCTACTTATCTATAATTTATAATTTAGTAAGAAATTCCTTAGAGAGAAATATTATACGCAAATTTTATTACTCAATTTATTGAGAAAAATTGTTTCACCAAAACAGCCGCGTCATCAATGGCTTCCCTTTCTGACACGGGGAAGAAAACAATCTTTGTACAATACAATAGACTAATGTGTTGTGTTAAAAAAGGTTTTCGATCAGTTATGTTACTTATCAATGGTATTTCTAATTATTCATGGTTCTGATAAAGTTTTTTATACACATCTATATAGTACAGGTAGTTTGTTGTATTAGCAAGGTATTTCAAAAATATATTCAATGTTGGTTTTGAACTTCCTCGAGCTAAGATAGAATGCATAGATTACTTTTTCATTACACAGCAATTCTTTTCCATATAAAACATACTACGGAAAATCGGCAAACTGTTTCTATTTTTCGTAAAATAGTAAGGTTTAACAGTTCGCGAGTGTTCACGTATTGCGGTCGGCGCGTATTTTTTGGTAAAGGTCTGCAGCAGCTGGTCTCCGCGCACGCCGGTGCCACGACATAAAAACTCCTATTTTTCACTATGAATTTAACAAACGCAAAACATTTTTTTTTATTTCATGTACTTTTTTATTTAATTGGAAAGTTGGTATGGTCAGAATCTGAGGGCTTAGCACGAAAGTTTGCGATAAAGTATTCGTTACGTCATTGACAAAACTTTGTTAAATTTCCACAGCGTCCCTATCGCGCCTAAAGTACAATGATAAATCTCATACAAATTTTGACGATGACATTACGAAAACACTTATCGCATATATTGGTGATAGACCCTCTCATCAGTTCGAAGTTTATCGTGAGCACAAATTGAATTGTGAACTGCCAAGTAATTACGGAATAAGTTATTGTTGCATAAATAAATGTAATAGTTGTAGCAAGCTGCAGAATCGTTCTAGGAGAGGAGACAAAGATTTCATAAATTCCGCGCTGGCCGTGTAATAAATTCGGCCGAGATTTATGACTATTTTCGTCGGAGCATCGCTTGTCGTGCGCCCGCCGCCCGCTTACAAATATATATATGTATTCCTTTGCGATTTATTGCACCCTCCTTGCGCACATTATTACGCAACTTATCTCCCTAAACATTACGATTTACAAGTCTCCTTGACAATCTCCGAGGTCGAATGGGTTGGTTTTGAACCCCTTGACATTCTATTTCTCGACTTTCCAAGTATAAGCCGCCGTAACAGTTCTCACACCTCTAGTGCCTCTAAGATATAATTAAATTTATATGTTCGACAAGGATTAATTAAACAATTTCCTAGGCTCTCCCCTACATCCTTCTCATTTCAAGCGCTGTCTTATGTTTAATCAAGTGTACGGGTTACCGGCCGCACCGATTATCGGTTTGTTTCGGAATTCAACTGAACTTGCCTTAAAGGAAACATCTCGGCGTTGACGGTACTATTTATATATCTAGAAGAAGTATCACCAATAACGGAAAGGGGAAAGAAAATTGGAAAAGTTCTTTGTGCGAATTAAAGGCGAGCTTTCTTGTCCACTTTGATGTTTGTTTCGTGTGGCATTTAAGAATATGAGCGTTGATTTTTTGTTGAAATAATGAAGGATATGTTCTGTCTCAATTTGTAGTAAAGTGGACACTGTTCGCCTTTGGAGGATGTTTACATTGAGTTTAAAACGATCTAACTTGGAATCCTTTACTGAACTTAACTACTTAATCATGCATTCCAAAACACTCTAAAGACTGCAACACGAACTCTAAGGTATTATGTAAATTGGATATGTTTAGAAGGGAATACTTAATGCAACGTGTTACACGTGGCTCCAGTGAAATCGTTATTTAAGTTGACTGCTGGGCCCGCACCGCGGGACTTTGGTTACTCACCGTGTTTTGCAGCGTTTACGGTGCGGTGTGAGACACGGGCGTGGGCAGGGCGGGGCGAGAAGTAGGGGACGGGGGAGGGAAGCGCGGTTTGTGGACTCGTTTCATGTTAATAAAGGCATTAGCTGTTTGTCTTTATCAAACACAAATAAACAAAACGCACACGTAACGCGTCGGTCTCTGATTATTTTCATGTTCTGTTCCAAAATATACTGAGTGCGCAAATTAACATGAAGTCATTGTTACATACTATTTTACAAAAAATTTAAAATTGTTTTATAAAATTGTTAAAATACAGAAAGGAAATTTGTATCTACTATGTAAATGTAATTCGTGCAAGAAACAGGAATTATGTAACTTTAAGGAAGATATAAGTGGCTTGAAAAACGTAAGATACATTTGCAAAGACTCGGCTCTCAGCTTTCAAATCTTAAGCAAAGTACATGGTGTCGGCATCACGCCGCCTGTCTGTCTGTCTGTGAGTCCGCGGCCGCCGCGTGTGCCATTAGTGCTGAATGCTTAAACACCATTAAAATTCATCCGCCTCTCCTTAACTATTGAGAATTATACAGTTTAGTTCCGAGCGCGACGGAAAAAAGATTTTTAAAAATTGAAACTTCAAACAAATCACGGTTACTCAGAAATGTTTTGTGTCTGTTGCGAACCTTATCGAAGAGTCGCTTATAACTTTCCGGACTTTCGAACATCTACATTGATTATATAAAATTAGAACTTCGTCCATTTATCAGATTGATAATATTAGTTACTTATATTTTTCTATTTACAAATTTTGGATTTAAAATACAAATGCATTTTCAAGTACATTAAAAAAGTAAGTATATTTTTCCAGACGTCTTTCGCATTTTCCAGAGCACTCGACTCTCGAGACAAGCGTCATGTCCGTCGGAAGAGCCATTAACGTACTCAATGTTTAAACTGCATTTAAATTCATATCCTTGTTTTTAAATGAGGAAAAAAGTATCATGTACGAATATCATTCAAGAAATAAAGCTGTTTTCGCGAAAACAGGGAAGCGACCGCCGCCCATAGACATTCGCCTTTACAGATGCGTTACCAACATTTAACGGCTTAAAAGAGAGGACGCACAGAAAGAGGATATTTCCCCTGCCTATCCGTCCCCAAATCCGCGTCCCTTTCCATCCTTTCCATATAGTAAAAATGTAGTAAGGTGTAGAGGACTAAAATTTGGCCTTGGGCAAGCAGTCTCAATTTTGTTAACTTTATACTTTTGTTACAATGCCATCTATCGGTATAGTGAAGAACTACTACAAAGTATGAATATTGACAAAACTTTGGAAGGACAACAAAATTAATAAAAAGATTGGGACTTTGCTGATTTAATAGTAGACGGAAAAAATATTTTTTATTCTGGCAATCGCAGCAACGCAGAGAAATAAAATTAACTTCTGCGCAATCAAGTTCATTTGTTGAAAAAGTTCATCAGTTATTACACGAACACACAAGTTTCAACTACGCGTTTTCATTTTGCTCATGTCCGCGTAATCTTACTAATATTATAAATGCGAATCTTTGGATGTATGTACGGATGGATGTGTGTTTGGTTAGAAGATATCTCCAGAAAAGCTGCATTGCTCTCGCTGAAATTTGGCTCAGATTTATTCTGGAAGAAGACATAGGCTACTAATTAAGTTTTTTTTTATTCCGCGAAGACGAAGTCGCGGGCGGCAGGTTTTCACTATAAATTATAGCGGTAGCAAAAACAAGATTAATTATAAATGTTGAAATATATGATTACTTCAATACCACGTTCATCTTTACTTGCGCTAAGAGCTTTAAACCAATTTACTAATATTAAATTGAAGGCGAATAATTCACAAAAACACATGATGAATTTGTTCAATTCCTAAATGGTCAAATTAAATGTACAAAGATATTCAAAATTCCTCTTTTCAACAATATCCTTTTAAGTTACGTTGAAATTCTATTGTGTTTAAAATAAAAGCTTGACCAAGGGTTAATCCTCGTGGAAAAAGCCATTAAAGAGCAAATTAATGCCGAATTCTTAATGGAAAGCGTCCATTTTGTTGACTTTCTAATGAATAATGTTTTGTTAAATGAACTTTGATCGATCTTACTTTGTTTTATCATTTTTCTTATTTACTACTGGTGTTAGATACGTACACAGAAAATACATTTAATTTTCAAATCAAATAATTTCAATCAAATAATCAATTAAGACTTATTAAATTACAGTCCAACATTTTCTTTAATAATCATAACTTCTCCTTTGTTTTGCGACTATAATTGTGATTGCAAATTGTCTTTAAAAAAAGAATATTTTTAATCTGTATTTGGAATACTAATAGCTAGTAATTTATGTACTAATTTCCTACAGAAATGTATAAATTATTGTCAAAAGGAGAGACATGATTTCCTAATGGATGTATCAATTATAAATCAGACAAAACGGTTCGCAATCAATTTCTGTCTCAAACGGACCAGTAGCTTTTAAATATTCAAATATTAAATTGAAGAACCGTGTTGTGGCTTGGTAACGCGGGTTTATAGCAAGCAAATAAAAAAAAAACTAGACAGAAAAAGAATTATTAATTTATGAACCCACTACGTTACTAGTTATGAACGACTGACTTACTATTGACTTAATCATTGAAATAATGTAGTAAGTACCTAAAAATACTATCAAACGGTATGTTTAAATGTTGGTTTCGGTATAGTGCGGTGCGGTGCGGGAAGAGGGGCATACTAACAAGATTAGGCTGCTTCGTTAGCGGTGCGGAGACGCCAGCATTTCTCTGCGGCAGTCGTGGCGGCGAGCGGCAACAAGGAATGCACAATAACTACTGTTTACATTTAGATACACGTCCAATTCTCGTTTGAGTTTCAAAACATGTATATCTATCGCTTTTCAGAAAAATATGTTCGCGTCTAAAAAACGCATCTAAAAAATTCCGTATGAACATAAGATTACGCAGAGGAAGTTACGTGAAACGCACAATTTTAATAAAGCGACGTTGTTTCCAGTCATAAAATAAAACAAAAGCTCTCGAATTAGAAAGCGACCTCGCGAGCTAATGTTACGTATCCATTATTCATTGGGCAGCAAATGAATTAACTTTTCCAATGAGCCGTGGACCTCGTGCTCGAGTACGCTCAAAGGCTTTCCCCGCGGTGTTGACTTTGGCCCGACCTTTGAATTCAACGCGATTATAAAGTCAGAAAAAACGTTTCATTTATGTTTAATCGTATTCCCTAAAAACTTTGTCTTAGCTTTTGTGTATGTCATGAAGGTAATTTTTATTTGCATGTAATGTGTAGTCTAACCTGCTGCCCTTATTTTCTGCAATTGAGTTAGGTTTTTACAAGATGCAGATGGAGAGCATCGTATGCGCGCTCGGACACCTTCCTTAATTTACAAACTAGTGAGACTTGTCAGAGTAACAAGCCATCGACGTGAAATACCATAATGTTATTATTTTTTACAAACAGAGAGATGTAATAACGCATTAAGTTGTGCCGCGAACTCATAGCCACATTTTGTATATCACGTACATATTTTATTTTCTTTACTGCGAGAGTTGTACTGAGATGTATCGTTGGCAAGGATTCAATGAGTAATGCCAACGGAAATAAGTGAGTTAACTCACAGTCAGAACCGGAGCCAGCCGACAGCCGACAGCCGGCAGCTGACACCGCAATTGAAATAAAAAAGCGACTTGCGGCTGCCAAACTGATCAACGTTAAGTTTACACGTAGAGAATGTTGATGTGCTCCAAAATACGACACACAACACAACTTAAGACCAATAAAAATGATTACATTTTACATTATCCAGTGTCTTAATGAGTGTTTTGCAAAGTTACTTGCCGTTGCTTTTAAGACCGAAATCTCTGATAAAACATATCGTTATCCCTGTCATTGCCTTTGACAAAATAGAGGTAACAATATGTTTTAAACGGATATATTGATCTCAGAAACCCACAGTTAACCGTATATAGTAGTAACAGTCTAATAGCAGTAATGCTGCATTAAGTGATATTGATCGATTAAGTTGGTGAGTTTCGATAAAAGATTTAAACGCCTAATTGAAAAGGCGTGTCGCGGTCTGCGGCGGTGTAGGAGCGCGGCTGAAGTGAACACCGACATGAAAACTTCTCTGAGCTTCAAAACTTCCAAGAAATATTTGAATCATGAAGATATTATGATATTTAAACGAAACGAAAAATAATATATTAACAACACGCATTGATTTAAAGATAAATGTCATTTTAGTCCATTTTATAATGTTATATCAAAGTAAGACAAAGACTATTTTGAAGTAAGTACCTTTTTTTTTTTTATAAGAAAAGGGGGCAAACGAGCAGCGGGAACACCAAAGTGTTCATCGACGCCCATGGATATCTGCAATACCAGAGGAATCGCAAATGCGTTGCCGGCCTTTGAGATGGTGATACGCTCGCTTCTTGAAGGACCCTAAGTCATACTGATTATTTTTAATTAAACCTAATACGATTTAAATTTAAAATATTTAGAGATTGATTCTTATCACAGATACTCATATATAACTAAATGTTTGTTGTATATTTTGTTTGGTGTTATCACTACTGTACTTCAACAACAAGGCTTAGGGCTTCAAGTATGAATTATACATAAAAAATTAGATAAATTGAACATTGCTTCGCCACTTCCTGTCACTATTGCTACTGTACTATATATAAAACTTTAAACGGAACAACATGTTATTGTGTCGTTTGCCAAGAACTGGTCAGACAAAGCGCTGGTAAATATGGTTATGTCTTGGCGTGAAGACAACTTTTGCATCCAAAGGAAGTGTGGGAACATTAACTCGCGACGGCGCCGGCGGGGCCGCGGGGTGCCGGGGGAGGGGTGCACTCGTTAATGGTTATTACAACTTGGAAACTGTTTGATCGTTTGCAAATGTTCCTTCATGTTGCTGCTTCAATTCTCTGGAGTGGAAAATTTATTATATATACATATTCGTTCATATGGACACATGTTGTTGATAACTTAGCCAAGGCATATTTAAATTATATCCCGAAATGTTGCATGGGTTTCTAAGTTCACTATTGTATGATAAATGTTTGTAAAACTTCAAAGAAATCAGTGCAGACGCAAAAAGTCGTAGAACTTCGCCACAAAGGTAGGTTTTGAATGTTATTGTGTGGGCGCGGCGCGGCGTGAGCGCATTGGAGCGGAACAGACAGCGACTGCCTGCGTCTCCGCCCGCCCCACCCCGCCCCACCCAATGCCGGTGCGGTTGAATACCAATTGATGTCGAAAAACTGTTGTTTTCTATCAAATCTATTGCTACTAAAAAGTTTATAATTGAAAAAGCATGATTTAGTAAGACATTAAGTTATATATTTTGATTTCATCTTAAGTGCAAACAAATAAAATAGCAAGTCAATATATATTTACAATTAACACATCGATTAACGAAAATAAACCATTTTATAAGCTATCGGCCGGCCGAGATAAACGCGCGATGCCGGCTAACGTTGTCGAGGTGTCCATATGACGACGGTCACTTCACTGATCAATTCTCAGGTCAATCTATCAAATCACTTTTTATTATTACGACCTTTTTGACAGATCACCACTCCTCTGTACATTATCCTTATTGCATTATGATTATATATCAACACCGTTCATATTTCCATGATAGTTTTTTTCCGTGAGATAATTTTAATCACATCTTTAAAAGATATTTATTGGATATGATTTCTTTCTTTTCTTATTTATGTTGTTGTAAAGTGAAGATTTATAACAACTTTATCGCTTCGTGAATTGTCTGTAAGCCGACAATTCAGCGGCTTTTAAAAATGGATGTTTTAAAACAAAATACAAGTAAATAATTTATATTTAGTGAAAGGTATACAAAGAGAAAAGGTGCGTGTAATATTCACAAAGGCGATGGCGCGGCGAAGGCAGCGGCCGGAAATGCATTTCACAGCAATATCCGGCCGCGCAAAGGGCACCGGCAAGTCGGCATTGCTTTTAACTAGAGTCTCCATACGAGGACTGTTTCAGACAATTTTTAGAATTCAAACGGTCGGAGTACGACCGGGTGTATTGTTTACGCCGGCAATATTAAGCGGTCGGTACCTTCTGCAGATATCAGTCCGTGTATGGCGGCTCGTAGCACTCACCGCTGTACATCGGTAATTCGCAAATATCACAACGATTCTGCTTGAACGAGGAGCTCTCTCGTCTAACAATGTATTATTGGAAATCATTACTTACTTTTTACTCGGCAATTATAAAATTGAACTGTTATGTATCTATATGCCTGTGAATGTAACAATAAAAACCCTATTCGCCAGCGAGAGTACATTAAATGTGATATAATATTTGGGAATTTTCTTACAAAGTAGTCACGTCACGTTGACATCGCAACCTTTTCACCCAAAGCTCACCTGCTGTTTGTTTGCTGCCGTTGTTATTCACAGTATTTAAATTACAAATAATACTATTTTTTTCATTACAAATAGTAATAATTGAAAGTGCTTTAGAGAATCAAATGACCGAAATAATGAAACAAACTCCGAGTACATTTTATAAAAGAATAGTACTTGTACACGGCGGGGCGAGGCGGGGCGAGGCGGGGCACCGGGGGAGGGGCGCAGCGGAGAAGGCTTTGTTGCTCCCTCTGACATTATAATTGCCTCTTTACATTTTATAACGAACGAAAAATTCAAAGAGCTTTCATTTGTTATATTTCAATTATCTATAATCTATAATTAAGGTAAGAAAATCGATTTAAATTAAACACTGTTATTTATTGTTTGAACTAATTTTCCTAAAAATAAAATAGAAATAACTTAAAAAATAGTGCTACTAACATCAATGGCAATAATTTATTTCTGTTTAAATAATAAAATTAAATAAATAAAAACTTCAAACATGTTTGGTTTAATATTTAAATTGAAATATTTTATTTGACACAAGCTGTAAAAATTCGGAGCGTTATTGAAGGCGAGGGATCTCAAAGAATAATTTCCTTTTCTGATGTTGAATGAAAAGGCAAAAAGATGTAAAAGTTTGTTTAAATTTTCATAGCACATTTTATTAAATGATAAACGACTCTATAGATTTCTTTGTCCATCAATATGTTGATTCTAAATCCACCAATACGTTTGTGATTGTTCAGTTTAATAACATTCTATTTGTTAATTCGATTGCAGGTCCACAATACGCGTCGCCGAAATATTGCCCTGTAATTATCGACCTCGGAACAAACAGGTATTTGTGGCGATTTGGCGCTGCACTTAACACTCCGTCTAAATTAATGTACAATTACTTTTTTTATTAGAGTATTTTTTATGAATAAAGTTGAAATTAAATTAACATTAGAACACAGTTATTTGGTGTTGCAGATGAACATGGGCGTAGGCGACCGCTTTTCATTAAGGTTTTTGCTGCTCGTTTTTCCCCTGTTTTAAAATCATTTCAACTCGTATCAACTTTTCTTAAAAGTGATATTTACTTTATTTTATTATCATAGCGCTGTTTTCCATTATTTACGATGCAATGATAAATGTTATCCATCACAATAGTAACAAAACAATCCTTTCTATACAGGCTTACTTTCCGCACAACAAATCGAATTTCCTTTGGAAAGGATAAAAAGAAAAATATCTAACCGGCGTCCTTTGTGTTTGTGTAACAAAACAATTGCTGTTATTCAATTATTATAACATTTTTATTTTCAGCGCGAACAATTTATTCGTGAATAAAATAAATGGGAGGGGTTTTGAATAACTCAATTATTATAGGCTACTAAAATAAATAACCTAACAAAACTGACAAGGCTGAAGAAAACAAATCAAAAGACAACACTCGTTTTAATCTCTTCAGTAGTTCATCGCTAGAGCCTGGTATTTTTACGTATGTAAATATTTTTTTTAGAAAATAATAAAATTATATTTTTATTGGAACATTATAAATATGTTTAGTAGGATTACAAAATTTTGCATATAAGAGTGTTAGCTAGCGGGCTAGTGCACGAGATTGTCGACACGAGTGGGGGGAGATTCTAATTTTCTTGTGTTTAGGCACCGAGCGGGGAGCAAGCAATATGCAGCATGCACAGAGAGCCCACTTGCGGCAAGGATTTTAATATCACGTTTTAGTTGATATTTATTGCTTGCTGGAAACATTTAAGCATATTATATTGTTATTTTTAAGATGATATTACAATAATTCATTTCTAAGTAACATAAAGCTTGATTTACGTAGTATATGTTTTAATTAAAAGCTAGTTTATAATAATGTGAAGATTTTGAAAAACTTTAACATAATATTAAAACACTGCCTTATAAAAACTTCGTAAAATTACTAATTAACGACGGGAAAAATTAAACTTGAACGCTACTTGAAAAAGCTGTATTTAAAATGATGGGTAAATAAAAAAGGCAATGATGCGACACGAGAGGGGAACAGCGAAGGTTTCACGGGAGAGGTTCAAGTGTACCCCGCGCCCCGCGCCCTCCCTCCGCTTCCTACGCCTTTACGTAAAATTTTAATTACCGATTGCCACACAACTCAGACAACATACAAGTTTCACATTTATAGGTCTTTGGTACATGTCATCTTGGAGTAATAGTTGATAAAAACAATCTACATTTGTTGATACTTTGTTGTTATGTAATGTGATGTGTATGATAGATAGATTCTCAGTTGTTTGTGAACGGAATGAAGTATCTACATTGCTTGATGTCTCACAGAACGAGCAAATTCTATTATAAAAATATACAGAATTCCATTTAGTTTTTATTCCTTAGAATATCAAAAATCATCGATGAAACAACTGGTGTATAAAGTAAACAGTTGTCAATTTTGTATAACAGATGTCGCCTGGTGTTGTAGCGAGAGCGGCATCAGTTTGCGGGTATTTTTGCGACACTAAAATGTACATACGAAAGCAGAACTTTGTAATGCAAATTGTTGTATGTCTGTATCCGCGGCGGCGAGCAAATGTTTGTACAGTAGCACTATCTGTATTTTTTATTGCTTTTCAAATGCACCATGTTGTGTCATGTTATTTTGACGTGTATGTTATCGCAGCACACATTTATTTCGGTGAAGCTTTCATTCATCATATCCAGTCAAATAATGCATCCAAGAGACGTAAGTATTTAAATAAATAGTGCGAAATTACTTTCTCCCTCTCATTATTTCTTGTTTTTTTTTATGCCATTTCTATGTTAATGTAGTGACAATCTGATTGTTCAAATTGGTATTTTTTGTGTTGCTTTTGTGTTACAATACTTCTTCCGTGATATTTTTTTCCATCATCTCGCCGCCAGTAAAAAGAAAAGAAAATACTGTTTCGTTTTCCGCGCGGAAATAAAAAAGGAAATTATTTTGCCGATAGTTTCGTTTCCTCGCAAGGATTTTGTTTCCCGGTGAACAAATCAAATTATCTCAATCGCCTATTGATTTAATGCAATGAAAAGCTAAAAATGTCTTATTTCATTGTGAAATAACTTATGGTGGAAATGAAAGAATCTTTTTGAACATTAATAATTTTGTTATGAAATAAATCATTATCATATTTAAGATTACGATTTGTAAATGGGAATGTTAAATTATACAATAGAATTTAGTTTTTACTAGTTATCATTTGCGGATACAATTAAATATATATTAAAATTTTACCTTTTATAAAATAGGCGCGCGATCGCACTAACGTGTCGATAAAACAAACAGATTAAAATTAAACCAAGTAGTCCAATGGCACGTAACCACACTCGCAATAACTCCTAACACAAATTTAACGAGAAATAACTCGGCCAAGTAACCCGGGTCGGGCCTCTTGACTAATCTGATAGTTGTATAATTAGACAGTAGAGAGGCACAACAGGCCGCACGGCATCGCGTCAAACTTGCCCGAGTTTGACATAGTTTGCTCGCCTTTGTTATGTAATTTGCAATCGCACAAAGGGATTTCATGTTTAGCACACAATTGACCTGCTTAAACCATTTCACAGTCACAGGGATTTGTTACAACTTCAGACGATATATATTGTGTACTTTATTTGTTACGTAATTATATTTGTGGTCGCGATTACTACGGCTTATAAAATGTATGTACTATTTTTGACTCATTATTTGAAGTGTAAAAACTTGCCTTTCTTATAGATCTAAAAGATTCAAGCACAAAATTTTCTTATAAAACAACTTTTGTGGGAATAAAGTACAAGGAAACACGAATAAATTATTCTACCGAATATCTTAGCTAAAACTGATGTTACATTCATAAGTAGGAATACCTATTCGTTATCTTTGTTAGCGCTGGCCCCTCGCCCGCCGGTGTTGGTACTACACAGCCTGCACATGCAGGTTGTAACTGAGACAAATGAACATTAGAAGATTACACCATCAGAGTTAAATAGATACGTATTTCATATAATTATAAATATTAATATGTGCATTGTAAGGACCAAATCCTTGTGATTTTTCATTTTTTAAATTCCTATAATATAAGGTGACGTTTTTGTAATGCAATGTAAATTTTGTTCGTGTCCGAGTGTCAATGCATTATTCATGGCGGCGCATTAAGAACTCTCTTCACATCCTTTGCCAAATTTACTCCTTCGCTAGAACTGGAGACTGTCGCTTGCCGCTTGTCGCTTGTCACTTGCCGCCATATGTATTTTAAGTATAAGTCTGAAAAGTTAGATTAAAAATGTAATTTGGATATGACACAAAGTCCATCTTTCAAGTAACAATTTAATAAACTTAATTAAATGTTTCTGTCATCATTTTATTCTGCAATAATTATCAAATAAAAAATATAGGTACTCCGTAATTTCAGAAAATAAAATTCAATTTAAGAAAAGAAAAAAAAAACAGTTTTCATGTTGTAACATTGAATAGTATTCGTATGGTTACGTGGTGGGTTCGGGCCGGCGGCGTGCTCGGCGGGCGCAGGGGGCGAAGCGGGAGCGGCAGGCGCGAGCGGCGCGGCGGCAGCGAGCGGCGCGGCGGCAGCGAGCGGGCGGTTGCTAACAAGCCCATTAAAACTTTAACAAGTCTTCTGAGACAAGTGAAAAGCTCTACATTACTTCTACTCAAGCGTAGCTTTGCTTGTCAAAGAGACGCTTTTACTCATATGAAGTTTAATTCAACATAATAAAGCTTAAAGTGCTTGCTCATATTATTAAAATAATAACAAGATAGCAACAAGAATACCTTAGAGTTGAATGTTAAAAGTTACATTAGTACTTTATTTCTAAAGAATCATCTCGATAATATTTTGTGATATAACTGCTCCGGCTGTTATGAAATTGAGGTGTATTTTTTCATCAAATAATAACATAATGACATCTTAATGAGTACCTTTAAAATAAAAACTTAACTCTCAGGGTGACCGTGATTAACTGATGATAAAATATCATTAGGCCTTAATTCTTAACTAACTTTGCTTTGCGTAAAACTAAGTTCTCACAACTTCATAACCGTTTTTCTACCACTGCTCGTAATAGATTTCAAGTGTTTCTAATTCCACAGTTAACGTTCGCAAATTAAGTTTGCAAAATTAATTCCTGTAGGAAATACATTAAATAAACTGAAAAGAGAATTCACGGAATTATGAATAAATATTTTAAAAAAATCTAATGAATTCGGGCGGCAACGCTTCTGGCTAAGGCAATTCACTTGTAGTGTACCGGCAAAGGCCGGCAGCCCAGTTCCGTGACCTAAACACGTTTGCCCCACGCTCAACACGGGCACAAAGCGGCGGCCGCAGATTTTAAAGCAAGGATTTTATTACGTTTGTTCGTAATGGTGTCGAGAGTTCACGCTAAATAAGTTAAATTAAAACAGTGCACCGAGTAAACTTTACTCGGATTTTTAAAATGGGGTTAAATTTTATGGCAAACACGACGTGCATACTCGCTTGGTGCACTTTGTGAAACAAGTGCAAAATATTAATGAACTACTGCTAGAAAAAACTATTTTATATTCGTTTTGTAAATATGAACATGTAGTTTAAACACAGAAATGTACAAATGAACAGTCGTCGGCTTGCACAGAATGAAACACTGTCTCTCCTATGTTCTAGATATTTCTGTGATGTACGAAACATCGTTACTTGTCTGACTCTAATCCAGCAGCTAAGCTCGTCAGGACTATATAAATTAACAGAGAAAGCCCACATTCGCACGGGCACTTTATTAACGCCGTGTTAAAAATTGCGTTGGAGGCTCTCGAGCCATTGACGTTTTAACACGTTAGCTGCGAGGCCATTTTGGCGGAACTTTCAGCCAGTGCGTTTGAGGTCTGTTCGTGGCAAAGTTGAACTTTTTTCCAGTGCTATTGAGGCCTCTCCTGCCTCACAAAATTATGTTTTCGAAAAACATTTTTAAAAAATCCAAATTAGACGATATTTGCTTGAAACTTCACTCTTATGAACTTAAATATGTGCATAATATGAATCTAGCTTCGCCTGGAGTTAGGACGTTTCGTTAATGAATAAAGTAAAATTAAAAATTTGTCATCGGTTCTGCCTCAAATCGCACTGAAAGGAAGGTCAATTAATGCCTCGACTAGTGATGGGATTAAAAGAGAGTTGTAGTTACGATAAATGTTTATTGAGTATTAATCACTGAAAATGTTTTTCATTAAAACATGGTAAACAAAAAGATTTGTCACACTGGACACAAAAAGTCACAATTTTTTTAGTTTTCTTAGCAGCTTGCGTGCCATTCAATGTCAATCTTAATTTTTCGTAGCAACCTACGCAGCGCTTTCTTTGACCACCTCTTTGGAACAAATTATCAGCACATCTGCCGATAGGAAATCTTGAAATAAAATATATATTTTAGATCTCTTGTGTGTGTGTGTGTGTGCGTGCGTGTGCGAGTGTGTGTGTGTGTGTTTGTGCGTGCGCGTGTGTCTGCGTGTGTGTTTGTGTGTGTGTGTGCGTGGCTTTGTCTGTGCGTGTACTTATCCGTTCATCGATTTTAGGCATATATGGTACAAATTATGCCCTAGCGCGTAGTTATTTTACTATACCTGAAAGGAAAGGAAATTTCCTTTTTTTTTTTTAATTTGAGTTTTGTTGTTTATTTTGGATTTCGTAAGTGTTTTTGCGTTTACTTCTTTTTTTTTTTACTCACAAGTGTGTTGAAAAACATCGTATGAGGGAGCATGATGATTGTTGGTCGCTCGGTTTTCTTGTAGAGGTCGCCTTTGAACAATGCCACCTCGCACGCAATAATCAACTTTGCTACCTAGTAGCATAACATACTAATATATGTCTTGTTTGCGTTTACGTTACCGCGTAGTACATATGTGAGAGTGTGGGTCTGTGTGTATGTATGTATGTACCTAGTCTTACTAATTTCAGTATAGCAGCCGTGGCCACCGAAGAAACAACTCGAACTTTCCAAAAGAAGATAAGACTTCCTACTATTAAGGAATCTGGAATTGTAAACCAGAAATATAAATATAACATTAAAATATATGAGTAATAGGTACATCAAGTTCCATGCTGCAGCATTAGCAAAACAATCCACACTTAAAAAAGGGCAAAATTGCAAAGGGGATTTTTGTTATTGAAATATTGGATTTTAGTCATGGTGTGACGAGAGCAAGCTTTTGCTCTCGTCTCAGCGAATAATCAGCAAAAACATTCAACGTTCTCTGTACAAAAACGATGATCAGCACACAATGGTAAAAATTGCCACTATGGACTAAACTTCGAATGGAACTGTGACTTGCTTAAAATAACAGTGAAGAATAATCCACAACTGAGCACACATTTTAAGGCAACACCCATGTGCAAAACAAAATAATGATGATAATTGAGTATTGTTAGTGGTGAATGTGCGTGCGTGCGTGCGTGCGAATATTATATTAAGTATAAGACGTATTAATCGTGCTATTTAAGTAGAATTAGTTAATAGTAGCTTGGCTATTAGTGTTGTGTTTCTGGCTCGTAAATACATTCTGTGTCCGATTTATGCACTTTTGGTTCATCATAGACACAGGCCACTCCCTTAAAATTCAAAGTTGCAGTAATTTAGGTTTTGTATGGTATAAGTAAAATTTTTACCGAGGTCAACATAGTTTCTCATAACTCCAATAAACGTTTTCAAATAAGTCAGATGAGTACTTCATCTGACTTATTTGGTATTATTGGTTTAAAACGTTAAGGATTTTAAAATAAAGTTCTACGCTCAATCTTTAATAAATCCTGCCAAAACGTCCTCGAAACTCGAAACGTTATCGAAACTTTCCACAACACTAAGCTAGGATGCGCGGCGCCCGCGCCGCCCGCGCTTCGTGCAGTGCGGCCATGAGGCCTACAAATTTTGAGATAGATTTGACCTCAATCCGCACTAGGCGTAATTAATTTCTTTTCAGTGCGTTTGGGGCCTGTAGGACCTCATTTTTATCTAATTACGCCATTGGGCTAGATATCGCAAGAGAAACATTTCTATATATTTGACTCTGTCGTACTCATAGAAATACTGATCTAGTAGCCTCCCGCACAGAGCGAAACAACCCGATTTTGACTGCCGCACCAGCGAGAAGTCACGCTTTGGGCCTGTTCTGCCTCAATCCGCAGTTAACGTGTTAAAAGTAAAATCAATCTTGTGCCGTTCGCTCAGCGCCAAAAAAGAGCCCTAGCGAATGAGGGAACAATATTGGATGTAAATTACATACAAACTGTGAAATGTTCGTTAGCAATTGACTTACGTTACGCAGCAAATTTCTTCCTACTGCAATGATAGGGCCATATCGTTATACAAAGTAATCAATGCAAATTTATATAGACGACTCTTACTTACTCTTACTTACGACAGTATCAAGCCGAATATATTTTTGCGATGTTATTGCGTTCAAAACTAGAATGTAGATGAAGGCAGAGCTTTGAAATGCAAATTCTGTGCGAGGCGCTCGGCGCGCGGACCTAATGTTTACCGGCGCAGCGCGGCGCCATAGCTTTTTATTGCTTTCCGAATGTGATGCCCGAATTTCATTTTTATTGCTTTTCTTGCAATTATCTTTTTTGAACTTGAACTTCTACTTACTACTTTACTACCGACGTGATGCTTCTACAACTTCGCAGTGAATGTACGGTTTTGAATTGTGAAATATCCGAGGTAGTCAGTCTATTGGCAATTGGATGTCAAAAAGATATTTTCCTCGTTGAATATGTAATAAGGCGCTCTATAATACCGTAGCTAACGTGCGAACTGCGACGGCGGCGTCGGACGACAGAGATCACGGCCATCGCCATACGTAATCGGCTTTAGCATTCTGCCTAAACTAAATGAGTACTGTTATTAGGTATAGAATTTCTTTCTTTAAACATTCTCATAACATAAATGTAAGTTTATAACAATGTACTCGCAGAACATAATTGTATAAAATAAAACTTAAGTAAGTATATTAATTACTTCTTATATTTTAAATTTAGAAAAATAATCCCGGTTCTTATTAAACTAATTACGACATTTTGCAATTTATTTGTGTCCAAAACTAGACCTTTTTCATGTAAAAGTCCCCGCAGCGTATCTATAAGATAACGGTCCATTCGGCGCTCTTCTTTGAGCGGCGGCGGATCAAAGGGACCAACAATTATATTAATTAGAACCTCCTGACGTTCTTAAATTGTTTAAACTTTCGTGAGACATCATAATTAATTAATTAAGAACGGCTTAACTCACGTTTTGATCGTCCGGTGGCGGCACCGACTAGTTTCGGACCCATCGGGGGTCCATCTTCAGGGCGAGTGTTCAATTCGAGGACTTCGCGGTCGCGTCGCGTCTCGCACTGCGGGCCATAGCGCGTAGCGCGCGGCTCGAGGGGGCGGCGGGCGCGGGGGGCGCGGTGGCCGTTGCGTGCGTCGGCGACGGCGATGTCGACGAGTTCAAAATTGACGAGTCACTGTTGTTGTTAACATTAAACGGGGCGCAAAACGTACTGACGATGTCCGACACGTATTCAACACCATCTTCGTTGTTCTTCTGCTTCGGTCTCAGCAACACGGGTTCCCACGCCGGAGACAGAGACCAACCCTTATCTCTATTAAAATTAGGTCGACGTCGGATTTCAATGGCTTCGAGTAACTTACGTGACACGAAGTTTTTGTCATGAGCCAAGACTTTCACTCGGTCAAACCTAATGTAATGAGAGTTGGAGGTAAGGGCGTGTTCCGCAACCGCTGACGTGTTGCTGTCCAGTTTGCGCATGCAACGAATGTGCTCTGTGAGCCTGGTATTAATGTTGCGCCCCGTTTGCCCAATGTAACTTTTGCCGCAATCGCATGGAATTTCGTAGACGCCTGGGCCATCTAAGGGGGTACGATCTTTCGGCGAACGTAAAACTCTCCTTATCTGCGTAAGGGGCCGGAAAATTGTCTTGATACTATACTTGCGGCGTAACAAGTGTCCAATCTTATCCGTCACCCCCCGCATATAAGGTAGATATGCCGGGACTCGCTCCACAACCTGAGGCCGTGTCTTACCGGTCGTGTTTGCTAGCCTAAGGCTTTGTCTCCATTTGTAGCCATTGTCCTCAAGAACTCGTCTCACGTGCGTCAGTTCCGACTCTACGAACTGAGGATCGCATAAGCGAAGTGCACGATTGATGAGAGTGCGTGGCACGGACGATAGGTGAGACGGATGATGATGGGAATCCGCCTTTAGGTACCGATCGGTGTGCGTCGGTTTCCTGTACACCGTGTGCACTAGACACCCACTCGATTCACGCTTCACTAATACATCCAGGAAAGGGAGGGTTCCATCTTTTTCCTCCTCCGTCGTAAAGCGTATCCTAGGATGTATTTCGTTCAAGTGATCCAGTAGCTGCCCTATGTGTCGTCTGGAAACTATAGCAAACACATCGTCTACGTATCTCAGCCAGTATCTAGGTTTGACTGGCGCACTGTTCAACGCTTCCTTCTCGAAATTTTCCATAAATATGTTGGCCACCACCGGGGCTATTGGCGAGCCCATCGCCACTCCATCCACTTGCAAATAAAAATCCCCTCGCCAGAGGAAATAGCCACTCTTGAGGCAAAATTCCATCAGACTTATGTACTCAGTAGGTAAGTTGTTAACAATAAGGTGTTGCTTTATTATATCAATAGTTTCCGCTACCGGTACGTTAGTGAATAAAGATGCCACGTCAAAACTGACCATTGCCTCGTCATCTTGAATTCTTATATCTCGCAATAAGCGAATGAAGTGTGTGGAATCCCTTATGAAGCTCGTCGTTTTCCCAGTCAAAGTTTGCAAAAAATCCGCCATGTGACGTGAGCTCTTGTACGTTGGCGAGTCGATTTGACTAACAATGGGACGTAGCGGCCAATTTGGTTTGTGGATTTTGGGTAAACCGTATATTTTTGGAGGTGTCGGGTTCAAGGGACGTAGTCGTTTTCTCTCTCCATCTGACAGCGAGGACAAGATCTTGTTCAGTTTGGACGTAACTCGAGCTGTCGGATTGTAGTTTACCTTTTTATATGTACTGGTATCACTAACTAGTTCATCGACTTTTTGTTCATATTCAGCTGTATCTATTATGACAGTCGCGTTGCCCTTGTCCGCCGGTAAAACGAGAATATTCGGATTATTGCGAAGAGACATAAGCGCCTGGAACTCTTGCCTAGTGATGTTCTGTTTCGGACTCTTGTGTCTGCGTATTAAAGCAGATATATCTTGTCTAAGGCATTCAGCGTCCGGTCCAGGCACCTTATTGCGCATGAGACAGCTTTCGACACTAGATACTATAGACTCCACCGGAACTCTGCTAGGTGTTATTGCAAAGTTTAAGCCTCGTGATAGCACTTTCTGCGCCTCAGCTGATAAGGCGTGTGAAGATAGATTTACTACACTCCCATCCGATCTGCCAAAACTATGTTGGTTTTGTGTACAAACTGAACTTCGTGTCACGTAAGTTACTCGAAGCCATTGAAATCCGACGTCGACCTAATTTTAATAGAGATAAGGGTTGGTCTCTGTCTCCGGCGTGGGAACCCGTGTTGCTGAGACCGAAGCAGAAGAACAACGAAGATGGTGTTGAATACGTGTCGGACATCGTCAGTACGTTTTGCGCCCCGTTTAATGTTAACAACAACAGTGACTCGTCAATTTTGAACTCGTCGACATCGCCGTCGCCGACGCACGCAACGGCCACCGCGCCCCCCGCGCCCGCCGCCCTCTCGAGCCGCGCGCTACGCGCTATGGCCCGCAGTGCGAGACGCGACGCGACCGCGAAGTCCTCGAATTGAACACTCGCCCTGAAGATGGACCCCCGATGGGTCCGAAACTAGTCGGTGCCGCCACCGGACGATCAAAACGTGAGTTAAGCCGTTCTTAATTAATTAACTCCTGACGTTCTGCTTTGTTTAGCCGCCTTCCTATCTAATTATATATTTTCCAGGGATTTTAGTTAGAAAAATATATTTAACATTGCATTTGAATAGACGTGTGAATGTATTTATTCACGTGAAATAAAATATTACATAAGCTTTTAATTTATATATGTATAAACAAAAATTATTATCTATTCATATTTGTACGTTAGTCAAACATCGGACAAAAATTTAAAATGTGTGGTCATTTTCAATCTCCGAGCGCTCCATCGATCGAAAATTCCGTTTATTTGTTCGTGTATTGATAGCAAGTGTATTCGAATTACATAATATTATTTTATAATACGGAGTACGTTTTCTTTTCTGAATTTATTTGATAGATATTTGATAGTTGGAGGAATTTTTAATTCACCTATCATATTTCAAGGAAATTCTATTCGTTATCGAATTTAATATACTGCATCATCTGCACATACCAAGTTTGCCACGCTTATTAATGTTTCTTTCATTAGAACCAATAAAAGTTTCTGTAAAGTCCGTGCAGGTTGTAATAAGTGCGGACAGAAGCCGTAATCAAATAAAAAGTACAGGCCGACTGCACTGTACTGCACAGTTTTTGTATTTGTTTTTGTATATAACAAAGAAAATATGCATAGAGTCGTCATTACGTTGATTTCCACAGGAAATTATGCGTGTTACAATTCGTATGCTATAATCCTATCCTATCCGCATAATGTTCACGTAAACAGCTGCTGATCTCCCAATCCCAGGCTCTGTTCTCTGACAACACGCACATTGCATGTGTCATACGATTAACAAGTCATTTATTATTACACAGGAATATTATATACAAATATTTCGTTTCGTTTATTGTAAATAAATCAAAGAGTTGTGGTGACCCCACTTGCTACGCACCAGCTACCCACCGGCTACGCACCGGCTACGCACCGACTACGAGCCGTCTACGCACTAGCTTGCAATCCGTTAATGCTCGTATTGCTGCATATCAATTATATTGGTAACGCTTATTTACCAGTAGCTATGAATTCATGAGAAGAAATCAAAATAAATTTATTGTACATAATATACCTACTATACATAATGTACTTAGAAATATGTTCAATCTTCTTAACTCGCGTTCACCTGTATGTATATAGTCATATTTAGCTACGACTTTTGAACGAAAGAAATGGAATTTTTTGTTTTTATTATATTCCTGTTTATGTAATAGTAGAACAACCTTTATTTTCTACCCTCCATACACATTCACACACACACACACACACACACACACATGTAAAATTTACGAATACATTTTGGTCTGTAACATCGGATTGCGACTGCGACGAGGGTCGCCTATTCGCCTCAATAAAAATTTACATACTTGATTCTGGTGCGCACCGGATTGATAATATTTTAATATTTATTTCACAGAAAAGCGCCGACGCTGAGACTCTATAATATGTTTATATCGCCATTTATTGATACGTGTTAATAATTGCTTCGTTATATACTCGTGCATCTGCTGGTTACATAATATAAGTAATGCATTTATTATACGATTATCAACAAATGGAATCAATCAATCATTTTAAGTATAAAATTTATTACTTTTTAGCTTCCTAATATTATAAATGCAAATGTTTAGATGGATGGACTTTTTGTTTGAAGGTATCTCCAGAACGGCTCAATGTATCTCGATTAAATTTGACATAATAATGTTTGCGCCCGAGATGCGGGCAACACTATAAGCGGGCGGAGCGGCGTGCGGGTGAAGAAACGTCACTCAAAATCTCAACCGGCTGCCGATGCATACGCGCACCGTATAATTTGTCTTTTTGCAACTTTGTTAATTCCAAAATAAACCATTAAAACCAACCATCTGTGTTTGGCCTAAACAAATGGTCCTTCGAGCCGGATATGACATACTTATGTTGCCGAAAACGCAACAAAATCGAAAGAAGATCGTCTTGTATAGTGGGTCCTACCATTTGGATGTCGTTGAATGATAGCCCGGACGAGGTTGGAGCAGATGCATCAAAAACTACACGAAATTTTGTTGTTGTACTAGCATTATTAATGACTCCATGGTGCGGCAAAAAGTATTCGATATTAGACTCTGCTTCAGAAGTATTACGCGTATTGTTTTCAGTCATATGACCCAAACGTTCGTATTCCTGCATAAATGCTATATATCGTTCTTTGAAGACAGGATTACGTTGAAATCGACGTTCCAATGATAAAAAACGGCGTTGCGCCATTTCATATGACTCACCTAAGACATTAGTATTATTTTTTAATGGTATCGTTACAATAAATCGACCGTCTTCGTCACGGATAGTATTCAAGTTAAAGCTTTCCTCACAAGCTCGTTCTTCACTAGACAGGGCGTGGCTCGAAGCGACGGAATCGAGTTCCCAAAACCTTTTCAAATTGTTGTCAAGATCTCTAATCGACAAATTACAAGAATGCGTAAAATTTGATGTTGTCTGTATTGGTAGTTGGCCTGTAACAATCCAACCTAATTTTGATTCAACTAACTTAGGTTTGTTTTTGCCTAGGTTAATTGATTTAGTACATATAACATCCCAGAAAACTTCAGCCCCGACGAGAATGTCGATTACTGACGGTATGTTGAACGAAGGGTCAGCTAGATGTAGATCTGAGGGCAACGAAAGTTGACTGATGTCTATAATAGTAGAAGGGAGTATTTTAGTTATCTCCGGTAAAATATAACATTCTATATTCGCTTTATACCTACAACATTGGGACTGGATTGTTAAGTTGCAAGCTTGTGTACTAGTTAACGATTGATTATTAATGCCATTAATTTCAGAACTTACGGAACGTGTAGATAATTTTAGTTTACTGCAAAGCGACTGCGTTATAAAATTTGCCGTACTGCCGTTATCGAGTAGAAGCCGTGCGTCCATGCTGTTGCCGTTGTCGTCAATCACTTTCACCATAGCTGTGGACAGTAAAACATGCGTAGAAGTAGTAAGTTGTATAGGAGCATTACTCGACAAAACGATATTATTTTCTTTGGCGAAAGCAATGGATGATGATGAATGATTAATAGGCAACGCTACACTAGAACTACTAGGCATTGGGTCTTGAAATGAAGTAGGCTTTGACTCTTCGGTGTGCAAAAGCGTATTATGTTTACTATTGCAATATTTACAATGCGTTAATCTACATCGCTTAGTACCATGTCCGGGACGCAAACAGTTAAAACATATTTTTAACTCTTTCGCCTTATTTAATCTTTCTTCAACCGTTAAACTACGAAAATGTTCACATGTAAACAAAAGATGATTTTTTGAACATAAAGGACATGACAATTTATAAGATTTAATGTTGTTATGTTTTGATTTTTCTAAGGAACGATTATTATTATTTATGTTAGATGCTATTATATAACTGTTATTTTTCGAAATTGTTTTATTTACATTTGTATTCTGTTTATTTTCAATTGTTTCCAATAAATCAGCTTTGTTACTAATAAAATCGCAAAATTGTTGTAAAGAAGGCGGTTTCGATAATCCATTACGATATTCTTCCCAATGTCTACCGGTTACTACGTCTAATTTGTTTGACATGATGTAAACTACAAGCGTATCCCAATATTGCGTCGGCTCGTTCAATGTTTTTAACGCTCGAATATTTTTATTAATTGTATCAAGCAAACGACGTAAACAAAGACTCGATTCTTTGACAACCTGTTCAACATTGAACAATGCCTGCACGTGATTATGCACTAATAGACGACTATTGTCATATCGATCACATAGCAATTGCCACGCCATTACATAGTTGTCGCCTTTAAAATCTATGTTCGTAATAATGTCGAGCGCCGCACCCGAGAGCGAGGCGCGTAAATAGTGGAATTTGCTTATGTTATCGATAGAAGCACTACTATGAATTAATGATAAAAATGTATCCCTATACTCAAGCCAGCACTGATAACTACCATGAAAGCGAGGTAAATCAATTTTAGGTAAGCGAATAAAATTGTGTTGGAATGATTCACCTGTTTGTTTGCATATCGAACCTGCAACAGAGCGACCGTCATCTGCTGCACCATCTCTGCACAGCAGATTGCGCGCTTGCGCCATCAGCGCGTAATAACGCTCTTCGAATTTTGAACGTTCCTCGTATTCGTCCTCTGGCTTGTCGGAACACACCTCAATCTCCACCTGTAATTCATCGAATTGATCGTATAATGCCTCGTATTTATTTAATCGACATTGTAACTCATGTTGAAGTTCGGAGATTATGCCGGAAGCGCCAATTGAGCTAATATAATTGGAGAAATTTGTAAGCTTGGCTTTCATGCCACTACGTTTGCGAATTAAAACATCTAGTTGGGCCATTGTTGAATTAAAAGGAAAAAATTATCGATAAGAATTACGAAAAAAAAAAAGAAAAAAAAGTGGGTACTTCACTATATGGTAATTAGGCGCTCGTAAATGCATAAGCGTAAAATTGAACAATTAACACAATAGGAAGCCAATTATAGAGGATTTAGAAGGGAAAATATGGAACGAACTCACTTTATCTTCCCCTGTCCACACGGTACTTCCTTTGTCTTGATGTCTGAAGTTTGACTCCGGCGGCCGTTGAGCCGATGTCGCGATAATTTGCTGCACTTCGTTCGCTCCAAACGTATTAAATGAGTGGACTGTATTTTCGTTATTGATTGTTGAGGCTCGATGGACCATTTGTTTAGGCCAAACACAGATGGTTGGTTTTAATGGTTTATTTTGGAATTAACAAAGTTGCAAAAAGACCGATCCGCTGACATTGAAAAAATGTATAGAGCTATTAATGTTACACCTAACCAACGCAGTTTACAACAAATAATTTTTAGGGAGAACAATAAGTTACCGCTCAAAACATACAAACTTAATACGGTAACTTATGGCACCGCGTCAGCTCCTTATTTGGCCACAAAGTGTCTAAGCAGCCTAGCGTCAAGCGCGTCGAATGAACAAATTAAACGGTCAATTTTACAAGACTTCTATGTGGACGACTACCTTAGTGGCGGCGACACCATACCACAGGTAGTGCAATTAAGTATGGAAGTACGTTCTATTTTATCTTCGGCGAAATTTCATCTTCGTAAATGGAAATCCAATAGCCCGGAGGTATTAGCCCAGGTTTTAGGTGTTTCAAGCTGTGAGGATAGTTTAAACTTCGCAGAAAATAAAGATACGCCGCATAAAACCTTAGGTTTATTTTGGTTATGCAATTCAGATTATCTTTCTTTCTCTGTTAATATAGACTTGAACAAGCAGGTAACGAAACGTATTATGTTGTCAGTAATTAGTCAAATTTTCGACCCTTTAGGTCTTGTAGGTCCGTGTGTTGTTGAAGGCAAAATTTTATTACAAGGTCTTTGGTTGATAAAGTCTGATTGGGATGAACAAGTACCAGAAAAAATAAAAACACTTTGGACATCCTTCTCAAGCTCTCTATTACATCTTAATAATTTACAGATTCCCCGTTGGGTGTTGTCTGATAAAGCGTGTTTATATGAGCTTCATATTTTTACAGATGCCTCGGAAAAGGCGTACGGGTCTTGTGTTTACGTGCGTTCGATAGATGAGCAAAATCAAATAATGGTTAGATTATTAATCTCTAAAAATCGCGTAGCACCGATCAAGCCTACAACTATTCCACGGTTAGAGCTTTGTGGGGCATTACTAGGAACTAGACTATACATAAAGGTCATAAATGCTCTAAATTTACCAATTACAAGGTGTCATTTTTGGTGCGATTCAACTATTGTTTTACGCTGGTTATCTATGCCATCGCATTCATTAGATCCGTTTGTGCGCAACCGCGTTCATGAAATACAAGAGAGTACTGCTGACCATTCGTGGAGATACGTTTCGTCTGGAGACAATCCTGCCGATTTAGTATCACGAGGCGTGAAGGCTAATAACATTGGGGAATGTACGTTGTGGTGGTCAGGACCTGAGTTTTTGGTAAAGTCCGAAAATGATTGGCCAAAAATGCCATCTTCGGAATCTACTTACCATTACAACGAATCACAACTATTAACTACGGCAAATTTAAATCACGAGTCGGTGTTTCGATCGTTAATTAATAAATTTTCTAACTTCAATCGTCTTGTAAGAGTAATGTCATATGTTCAACGTTTTGTGTATAACCTTAAAAACAAAAATAACAAAAGAATCGGTTTACCTACGAAGGACGAATTAGATCAGGCCTTTAAGGTCGTAATGCAGAATGCCCAAATTGATATGTTTCCCGATGAATATGTCTTGCTACAAAAGGGTAAATCGTTACCTCGTAAGAATAGACTTGCGTCGTTGAGTCCGTTCATGGACAATGACGGTATCATACGTGTAGGCGGAAGGCTTGAAAACTCACCTTACGAATATAATATAAAACATCCTATTTTGCTGTGTAGTAAACATCACGTCACTAAAATATTATTTCAAAAATACCATCTAGATTTATTGCACGCAGGGCCTCAACTGCTTTTAGCAAATATTCGTCAATTATATTGGCCCTTAGGGGGCAGAAAGCTTTCTAGAGTAATCGTAAAAAAATGTTTAAGATGTTTCAGATATAAAAATACAACTATACAACCTGTCATGGGACAATTACCAATTTCTCGTACTAACTTAGAATTTCCATTTTTACATTGCAGTGTCGACTATGCCGGACCAATACTGATAGCTGACCGGAAAGGGCGAGGTTGTAAGCTTATAAAATCATACGTGTGTATTTTTGTTTGCCTTGCAGTCAAGGCTGTGCATATCGAGCTTGTTACAGATCTGACCAAGGAAGGCTACATGTCCGCTTTGAACCGTTTTGTGGCTCGTCGGGGCAAACCTCAGTCCATTCTGTCAGACAACGCTACGAACTTTGTTGGTGTTTCCAAGGAGTTGGAACAATTTTTACAGACTTCAAACCTGCCTTCGGAGGTTGCTCAGCAGGGCATTCAATTTTCCTTTGCCCCTCCATATTCTCCCCATTTTAACGGAATTGCTGAAGCAGCGGTTCGTTCTACCAAATACCATTTAAGGCGCTTGATTCAAATGACTAACTTTACATATGAGGAACTTACAACTTGTCTAACTCAAATTGAAGCCGTTTTGAATTCCCGTCCGCTTACCCCTCTCTCATCTGATCCCGCTGACCTCTCTGCTCTTACTCCTTCTCATTTCTTAATCGGACGAACTCTCTTATCTGTACCTTATCCACAGGTTACAAACATGAAGGTGGAGCATTTGCAGCGTTATCAAAGAATCAATTATATAAAGCAGCATTTTTGGAAGCGGTTTTCTAAAGAATACGTCTCTTTACTTCAAACAAAAACTAAATGGTTCCATTCAACAGGACAACTATCTGTCGGAACTCTTGTATTATTGAAGGAAGCAGGTCAACCTCCTCTACTGTGGCCATTGGGACGAGTCACCAAAATTTATCCTGGCGTCGATGGAGGCTCAAGAGTGGCAGAACTAAAGATGAAAGGAAAAACTGTTCTACGGAGCTACAAAAACATCTGTCCTCTTCCCTTGGACTAGAACCTTCTCGTCACTCTGCTACCACAACTCTTCCATTACAACCACTTACATCTGTTTCTTCACAGCCGTGGGCCCATCACACTGCTTCTTTGAACAAAGGTGTTCAACCCGGGGAGGATGTTTGCGCCCGAGATGCGGGCAACACTATAAGCGGGCGGAGCGGCGTGCGGGTGAAGAAACGTCACTCAAAATCTCAACCGGCTGCCGATGCATACGCGCACCGTATAATTTGTCTTTTTGCAACTTTGTTAATTCCAAAATAAACCATTAAAACCAACCATCTGTGTTTGGCCTAAACAATAATGTTAGATGTAGATCATAGTCTGGAAGAACACATAGGCTACTTTTTATCTTTTTTCTTTAAAATCGCGTGGACGGACATCTAGTAATTATATAATTTAACAGTATTTGAAATTCGCAATCACAGTCAAAATGCAAGTATTCAGGTCAGTGAGTGTAAATGCAATAAAAAATAAACAATTACATAATGTTACGAATTATTTAATTACATGTAAATATATACGTTACACAACACATTTCAAATTAAACGTACTCCGAAAGAAATTTCACTACCAACGAGAACACGAACAAAAAAAAAACACTGAAGCAAACTGGACAAAACATTCAATTTCGAGAAAGTTTTTTTTTTTTGTGCATTGTTTTAACTAAAACTTAAAACTTAATTCGACTTTCATAGTTCTTTTTATTTATTGTAATTTTTTTTAAAAGAGAAATCAATGTGGTCCCTCCATAGCAATTTTTTTCGGATAATTTAAAACCTATATTTATAGATGTTCAAGTGTTCAATGAGCATTATCTAAATCCGTACAATATTAATCTCAGTGGGGGAGCGGCGTTTTATTAAAACTCTATAAGAGGGTTGAGAAGAGGCAGAGTTTAGTGGGGCACGATAAGCCGCTACAGGCCGACTTCGGACTCACGTGAAACTTATAGCACAATATCGGCTAAAACTATTTTTAATATTTAACTTCTGGAGTATAGGAAATAAGATCATTTTAACTTTAATATGTACCACTTATTGCGGTAGTACCATTCTCATATTATCATGAGAATTAATTATGTGCATTCACCATATTTAGTTAAAGAAAAATATTACAAACGTATATGTAAGAAGATCATGCAGGCTGATAGTTGTTTCAGATATTTGGCTCCCTTCAGTTAACGAAATAAACTGTGTTCTAAGTGTATTTAACTAATATCTTCTACTCTTCACGTTATAATTGAGACAATACGGATATGCGGAAGTAATGTTATATTCATATTTTCGTACTGAATTAGTACCAATCGGATGTGAGGCACACGAGCGTGCTCCGCGCGTTCGTCACGCTCGTCACGCTTGTCACACCGGTCACGTCAGCACGCGTCACCTCCGGCGCGGCGGCGGCGGCGGCAGCGCTCCGGGCTGTTCACTCGCCAGTTATTATATTTTGTCCCCTAATGTTACTTCAGTACGTGACGTGCATTCACGGTTTTTGTGGATATTCATTTTCAGGCGGCACAACGCCTACAGCTAAACTGTAACTCGCTGAATATAAAAAAAAAACTTGATGTGTCTAAAACAAACAAACAATGTATGTCGTAACAATAGTCACATGACGTCAATACAAGGTATGGCTTACAATAAGAGTCAAGTATACATAGATAGAGGTGACTCTAATAAATCGAAAACTGAAATAAACTCGCCAACTTCTCTGGTTAAGGTTACATTTATTTAATTCTTAACTTAATCACTATACAAGATGGATAGAAAATATATTTGTTTCAGAACATTGCGGCAGAGCACCTTATTTTGTAGCTTCATTATAATTTTAACATAAAATAATATCATCTAAAAAATTTAATACAATTTTTTTTATCTTGTTGTCTTTTAATTTATAACAATTTTTTATAAGTATTTTCACAAAGTTAAACACCAATAATCATTATGCTCTATAAAATCGAAAATTATTTTTGCTCTAAGACTCTGTATCTTGGCTTCCTGCGGAAGTCGTGACGCTGAGAGCATTTGTCAGTGCCACTCGTGCAATTAATCACGTTCTTAACTTCTTTACAAACTTCTGACTGCGCTTGAAGCACCACTGTCGAATCCGCCCTAACTCTACTTTGAGTTTTTATACGATTCGCCTTCTCATTATTTGAGTAAATAGAAATAAACGTAATTATTTCACGATAACTTCGTTAAATAAAATCGTGTTTTAAGATAAATATGGAAAAACAAAAAACATTATTTTATTACATAGAAATGAACACGTAGTGAAGAGAGCTCAGCCGACTGGCAGCCGGTGACCGACGGGATGAAACCAGTTCTAACCGGATTCGTCTACGTCACGTGCACACAGCACGCAGCTAAGCCTCACAGATTGAGTCTGCAGTCCGTAAAGCTCCCGTCTGCTTACATCGCGCCCGCTCGGATCTCGTAGTCACTTCTCTGCTTATTGAATATTCCTCACATAGAGTGCTTAGCACATTTATTCACTTCACTACGTACGGAGTCGAGAGCGCCCAAAATTTTGCAATATTTGTCTATTGCAGACACATTCTAAGGATTTGTTACGTTTAAATTTAATTTGTTTAGTTGTCTCTGTTATTTTGCTTTTATAGATGCTATTTGTGCTATACAACAAAAAAATGTTAACAAATATAAAACAAATATGACGCACAGCACTAAACGAAACCGACATCCGTAGCAAAGTGCTCGTAGCGCGCTCGTAACTCGTAGCAGGCGGTAGTGCGGGCGTGATGCTCGTTGGCTGGAAACAAAGCTTCGCTGCCGAAAGCAATTCGTGCCGATAGCCGCAGCGGATATTACTCTCAAATTCATTTTTCACAAATCGTGCTGGCCTTTGTAGCTGAGCGTGCGTTTATGATTTTCTGAATACACGAACGTTTAGCCACCAATATATTTACGGCTATATTGTCTATAATGGTTATCGTGGACTTTATGTTATTTACCATAAACTGGCTTGATTTTTACATTTCCTTGTCTTCAACATTTCTCAAACGACGTGTGACGTGATGTTTCACTCAGCAGAGAGTGTGAGATCGCGCAGCGTGACACGCGCTCCTGCTGATTTACGACACAGCGTGTGACATGTTTCACGTCGTCGATATAATCAGTTGAAAAAAATGAAAGGATAAAATGATGGACACCTTGTTATGTTATTTTCTTACTATGAACCTAAACTATTCTGTATTAAAGTAAAAATTATGGAACACAATTTGAACATGTACTTAATATTCGTCATCAGTTCATGTCATGCACGTTGCCACCATGGCTTTGTACGGTATTGTACGGGTTTGGAAAAAATATAACGGGCACATATGTCACTATAATGAATTAGTATATGATGATTAAAATCGGCAGATACAAAAAATCATTATATTAAATCGGTATGTAAAATTTTAGACATAAATGACAACATAAGCCGCGGCTTAAGTCTATTCATGCGGACGACTGACGACAACATTCCGCGAAATGTGGCCGCGCTGTAAAACTCAAACATTTATAAATGTAGCGACGTTAAAACCGAGCATTGAAACCACATATCGTATTTGTTTATTTCTGGTTATATTTACTGCTATTGAATAAATATTTTGTAAACGAGTTCAGTTATATTAAATACGCAAACTCGATTCTATATGTGAATACAACTATGATAATATTTCTCAAGTTAAATAAAGGTAAGCCGGGACCGCATCGATGATGACAGTACATTTTAAAATTTTATGAATTTAATAACTCTTTTAGGTGATGACGTGTATGTTATTAACATCGAATATCACAAGAATAATATAATCCAAAACTGTGAATTTTAAATGTGAGAGAATTATGATCAGAAGTTAAAAATTTAACAGAAATGGTGCAGCGGGAAATAATCGATGTCGGGACTTGTGACGTGGGTGACATAGGCGAGGCGATGGAGGTTGTCATTCTGCTGCTGATGGATTTTTTGCGTTAAAAGCTTTACCAGTTTTTACTTTCGCTACTAACGAAACGTTTCTAAACGTTATTATTTTATAAAAGTGATATCGTTAGCAATAAAAGTATGTTTTTCTTTTACGAGATCCATTAGAGAAGAAATATGGAAAGTAGTAGTGTCACGGAACAACTGACTCTAGCATAAATCTAGCGTTGTGTTGTATTCAGCTTGTGCCCGCTCTGCTCGCGGCGATGGCTCGCGTCGCATTTGTTCAGGTGCGAAGTACAAACACTTATTAGTGATCACATTAATAACGTAAATATACGGAAACTACGTTCACTAAAAGAGCTCAACATTAATATTTTCTATGTTTGATTTTTCGTCAGATTTGAAAATTCAATATCAAGAATTCTGATATTGTAATTAATTAAATAGTTAAATATATCAACGTAATACTCTCACCAACCACAACCAGATTAGCAAAACTGATTCACTTTTTTTCGCGTATTGTATTTATATGTATGATTAGAACTAACCTATTTATTCTATTTACTTCATAATGACGCAATATTCAATGAGAGATTCATAGAGTTCTCATAATGCCAATGAAGAGAAATCAATCGGTCGCTGCTTGTTCAGAGTACTTCCCCGTATAGTTTGTTGTTGTGAGCGAATGGTGCTCGATACTGACAACAAGGTACTGCACAATTTCATTCTTTTTGTGTTATCTTTTGTATATTGTTTAACTAGAATTAGTTATATTTGGCGAACGGTTCGCAGGTAGTTAATCAATTGAATGTGTTCCCATGTGGGCCCGAGTCGCGCGGCTGACTGGGTATGCGGGTTTAATTGGAACTCTCCGCGCCGCCGCTTTGTTTTATGGACCATTGTAAATTTACTTTGGTATCGGCGCGCTTTGATACTATTTGCTGTGCGATCTTTTCTATCGTTCATACTTTTAATTCCATTTGTATTTTACTTTGTCGCAACTATCACATACCTTTATATGTTAAATGTTGTAGCAATATATTCTGATAATTTACAAAGTTATCTATCTTACAAATAAGTGTAAACTTACTGAGAAACATTTGCCATCATTTCATTTTATATGCAGTTTATTTTAATGAGTAGAAAAATCTTTTTATCATTTCGAAATGTAATAGGATTCTTGAAAGAAGTGATTTCAACGACGGCGAGTCTCTGGAGGCTCTCGCTCAGTGTCTGTGGCTTTTAGCGCGATTGCAGAGTGCTGACAGCACGCGAATGCGGGGTATCCGGGGTGGGGTGGGGACGCATTTAATCACATTACAATAAAGTTTAATGACAGTACATGAAGTCACACTTCGGCTTTCAACTTTATTGTCCATACACCAGCCACACCATACAGAATTCAGTTCAATTAAATAATTACATTTAAATGAAGTTTAACGTAGTCATGTTACAAAACAGTTACGGTAAGAAGTTGTCCAAGTCAGCTCGAAGAACTTAAAATAATTTGAGAGCTTTTGGGCGTAAGATCATAAATCCTTGGAATTGGTTCATTTCCAACTTAATCCAAGTCAGTGTTTCGTGATTTTGAAGTAAAGGCAGAGTACCAGGAGGGGGAATAATGACGCTCGTTGCCATTTTATTTCTTATCATCCCTTTTATTTTTTCACATTTAAGTACCACAATTTAGGGAGAAATAGATTTCATATTTATATTTTTACAATTTTAGTTGGTAGCTTTTATTATGCTCTATCTTGACTAATTGTAATTTAATGACAGTTGCAAGCAACATTAATTCGCGGAACATTCATTGAACTTGTGTCAAACAAGCAGTTGATCAGTCTCGCTTCCACCTGATCCTTTCAACATCGTAACAAAGCTCAGATGTAGGCGCGTGCAATCTGGTGTCAAAGCCAACCACCCTCTTGGCGGGTTGTTTTCATTTCCCAGCGCACGGCCGCGGCGGCGGAAGGACGCAGGTGCACCGCGGTACACTCGTAATAAGGATATTACTTCGCCGTTGTTACAAATTGAGCTCATGATTTTTATTATTTTTCATTTCAACTTGTTTTAGAATTTTTATATAATAAACAACATCTAGAAATGTTATAAAACGAATCTCCTGACGCAGCAATTTAGTAAATAGTAATGTATTATGTATTTAGAAATGAGTTTATATTTATTCCCTAAAGTATTGCCTACTCTTCTCTTACTTAACATTGTAAATCTTAACAATGTCTGCGAGTTGATGTAAATGCGCTACGCAACAATCTCGTAACACGTTTCATTATACGCGCTCTCTCCGTGGTGTTGAGAAAACAACTTTATTATTACAAAATAAAGCCTGCAACAGCAGTTACCTTCGTAACTACTTGTTTCAAGCGTACACGAATGTTTGAGATTATTATTTTATGCTTAGTAAACACTTTATGCAAACAAACGTGATATGGTAGCATGTGTATAGCTTATGTGTATGTGTGAGTATATTAAAGTTAGTTATGTATTTTGTGTACCGTAGATTGTTTCACGTAATTACAATAATTATGAACTCATAACCACAATTAACGAATCTCCAATACCATAACAATTATATTTACTTATATTAAATTTATTTCAATTATGTAATAATTAAATTCTGTATATTGAATTCACAGTAGTTGAATGTATTAATCCAAATCATTTAAAAACTGATCCATTTAAATAATTGAATATTTGTAAAAATATAAGATGAGTACAAAGATAAAATGATTTCTTGGAGAGCAAGAGGTTGTGGAGAACGTCGTCGATCGCCGACTGCAGACTGCAGCTGACGTACAATTATCTGAGCTGTACTCTGAGCCCTGACAGCCGTTGTTTACAGACAATACGAGAACGCTCTGCGCTGTATTGGCCTACGTTTGTCTCTGATTTACATTCAAAAATAAAATTATTTGGGTTCTAAACTTTAGATAAATTAGACAATATCTTTATGGTACAAAAGTTTCGGTAGCATTCTATTGTACTAAATATATTTCATACTGAATCACATTTCAGTTCAAATTAATTTTCATACAACAAACGATGTTTCACTGAACAATTTCCTAATTGAATGATCGATCAAATTGCAATCTGAGCTACATAACTTTATTATTTATATTTTGTTTACCTTTCCAGTAACAACAGCGTTGATGTATTTAACTTAATTAAAATGAAAGAGCGGTGCTTCAGAGGATTGCAATTAATTTTATCTCTTTATGAAAACGAAGTTAAAAAGTTGGCTCAATAAGAAACTTGGTAAAGGTTAAGCGGGTTCACGTTAATTAAAATAAATCACAGTAACTCCGCGGCGAGGCCGTGGAGAGGCAATGGAGAGGCGGCGGCTTGTTGCTGAGATTAAATAAAGTACTACATGCTGAGAACATAACACTATACCATTAAATATCGAAAGGCTAATTTAAATACCGTTCCTGATGACACACCTTTGCCCGTTTCCCACAACAAAGTGAGAACGTCTATCTTTTACAATGGGATCGGAATATCGTGAACAAATTTCAAACAACAGCAAAATGTTAGTCGGCGCTCTCGTGAACGGACGAGGAGAGTCATTTGCAATTCAGAAGCGGTTATTATTGCACAAAGTGAAATCAAGTGCAATGCCGCCTCCCGCCCGCCGCCCGCATCAGCCCCCGCCGCCCGCCCGCCGCTCGCCGCCGCCCACCGGTGCAACTTTACACTGTTTTTTCATTTGCTGCCTGAAATAACATATTGTAATAACTTTAATATTACTTTTTTCAAATGCAAATTATTTAACAAACAGCGTTAATATTTTGTTTTCAATACAACAGCAAAATGAATATACGCGAAACATTCTCATTATTTGTATATCTTAAATATTTTTATGTTTACTTTGTCTCTTTCTTAGTCTACAAACACAAATTAAGTACTCATTGTTATAGAATGTAGAAGAATACAGTGAGGGATTGTTTCCATCAGTATTCGGTAAACGTCTAAAACCTCAAGCTCTGCGCCGCATTGTCGCAGACAACGGAGCGTAGTGGCCGGCTGCGCGGTTATATGATACCTTTTACAGCTTCTTATGTATATCTAAAAATTTAAGTTTTTAAAATCACATAATATCAAAAAAATAGGTGAATATAGGCATGCCAGTAGAGACGAGAAATGGTTACTTTTAATAGTATTTGAGAGAGGTACTATATTCTAAAGGTAATGCCTGCTAAACAAGTTTTAAACAATTTGCCATTACAATTGCTGCTTCTTGATTCTTAAGAACACGTACGCGTACAAAATTGGTTCATCACAAACTTAAATTATATTTATTGGTGTAATTTATACAACATTAAATGAGAATTTTACAAATCGCGCAACTCTTGTATCAAACTTTTGCTTTGTACGAGAATTCCAAACGGGTATGTTTACAGCGTCAACTTATTAAATTATTCATTCCACATTTTGATAGAAGCATAGTCGTGTATAGTGTGTCTTATTTTACTTACGTTTCGAGTTGAATTAGTGTACAAAAGTATCCATGCGAGCTGAGGATTATACCTCGTTAATGAGAGCGTATGGACAGCGCGGGGAGGTGCTTGAGGGGACGGCGGTAGGCTGCTGGTTCACTGAGAGGGCGGGCTGCGACGTCGTCCAACACTACGAGACTCGCCTACACTCACGCTCACACTTATGATGTTTGCATAAAAAGAAATGTCTTCTTTCAAAATGTACATTTAAAAATGACGTTACTACGCAGTGAAAAAGCACTGTCTCATTCCTTATTCACCTAAAAAGATTCTTAGTTGTAAATGTTTATACAACCTTTTATTCATGTTAATTTTTTGCCGATGAGTATTCATCTTTTGCATTTATTCAGTAGCGTTTAACCTACATATGTAAGTCGTCGCAATGGGGTCACGATGTCGTACAAAGAATTGCAACATTGTGTAAGTTTATGTCAGCAGACGAGCTGCCGCGGACAAACCTTCGCGTATAGCGAATAGCCAACTTCACTTACCTACTTTACAAGGTATTCGTTTTTATTTTATTTTAAATTTTCTTCGTTATATTCACATGATTAAAGAAGTTCGTAAATTAAACAAATCATGCGGATAAATATTGATGTTGGCGCCGTTTCCGCTACAGCACAATAGATGGCGCTGTATGTTTGTTAAATCGCGATTGTTAAAAATTTGTCTTGCTAGTAATATACTTCCCGCGTATTGCTGACACTTTGGTATATGTTTGGTTGGTTTTCTTTGCGTTCTTGAGGTCGTTTGAGTTCTGTAGTGTTCGTTCGTTCCGCTGTTGGTTGTTGAGTCGTCCAAATTCCGGACACACGTTTCGTAGGAGTGTAAACAAGTGAGTAGTGTTAGTAGTTGTTCATGCAAAGATGTTTATATGTGAGGATATTGAAATAGGACATTGTCAATTGACAATCAAACCCAATAATTCTTCATGACCCTTAATAAATGAACAATATATTTTTTCTAATGTTTCAAGTCGCGTTTCTATGTAACTTGGTGTCACTCGAGACTTAGGTGATTTTAGGTAATTACTTTGGGCTTTCTGGATTTGTTCAATCCTGTCTTCTTGCAAATTGATTAACTTTTTAGCTTGCTCCATGACAAGCACTCAAATTAGACCCAACAAACAAAATTATAAAACTAATGGGCTGTTGTTTACTTGCTTAACCAGCTTAAAGTGAGTATAATTCACTGTACGCAAACAAGTTTACAAACAATCGTGGGTTGTATAAGACTTAGCGCGTTGTCACTCGTAGATGAATAATTCGGTTTGCGTACAGTGAATTATACTCACTTTAAGCTGGTTAAGCAAGTAAACAACAGCCCATTAGTTTTATAATTTTGTTTGTTGGGTCTAATTTGAGTGCTTGTCATGGAGCAAGCTAAAAAGTTAATCAATTTGCAAGAAGACAGGATTGAACAAATCCAGAAAGCCCAAAGTAATTACCTAAAATCACCTAAGTCTCGAGTGACACCAAGTTACATAGAAACGCGACTTGAAACATTAGAAAAAATATATTGTTCATTTATTAAGGGTCATGAAGAATTATTGGGTTTGATTCTTCGTGGTCAGAGAAGTACATTAGATTATTTTAGTCAAGACAAAAGTGAACAATTAGAGGAACTTTATACCAACTATAAATCATCTTTAAAAGAAAAATTACATGAGTTGGTTAAAGAAACTACAGCAAGTGATACACTTACTCCGAGTCGAACTAGTGCTAATACAGATATTAGGCTGCCTACGATTCAAATTCCGACATTCTCGGGGAATTACACGGATTGGCCGTCATTCAGGGATTTGTTTACTTCAGTAATTCACAAAAATACAAGTTTAGACGACGTGCAGAAATTGCATTACCTGAAGTCCCTAGTAAGCGGAGAGGCTGCGCAATTATTGCGGAGCATTAATGTTACAAACGAAAACTACACTCAAGCATGGGATACACTGTTTAAAAGGTTTAATAACAAAAGATACATTGCGAATTACGTATTTAAAAGATTATTTGGACTAAAACCACTTAACCACGAATCTGGTCACTTTCTGAAACAGTTGCTGGATACTACGTCTGAGTGTCTTAGTTCTTTAAAAAACATTGGTATACAAACAGACACTTGGGACGACATAATAGTATACATTACAGTTACAAAACTAGATCCTACCAGTCACCGGTTGTGGGAGCAGCATATTTCCTCAGAAAATGACAAAATGCCGACTTTCCATCAGTTGTCACAATTTCTTGAAGTTCGATTTAAATCATTGGAAATGATAGAAGACCAAACAAAGTCACATAAGTCCAAATCTTTTCTCGCGACAGCGTCTGTATCTTCGCTCAAATGTACCTTTTGTAGTGGCGATCATTACATTTTTCAATGTAAAGATTTTGTGAGACAAGGCCTAGAACAAAGAATTGAGTTTGTAAAGTCCAATAACTTATGTTTCAATTGCTTAATTCCTAATCATTGTGCCAAAATGTGCTTGAGAAGCACAAGTTGTAATATATGTAAAAGGAAACATCACTCTTTACTACATCCGGGTAAGGGTGAATCTAGAACGGAAGAACAAGCACCTAATGAGAATATAGACAACCTTGAAAACAAAGACATCGCTACCCATTTTGTAAGTCAATCTGGTCAGGTACTGCTAGCGACAGCACTGGTGGATGTTTCTTGGAAGAATGGTTACACACACATTTACCGTGCTCTACTTGACCAGGGGTCTCAAGCCTCATTCGTAACTGAGGACCTCGTTCAGTCAGCAGGTCTTAAAAGAGTAAAGGTCAACGGTGAGGTTTCCGGACTTAGTAACGGGAGCAAATTGCGTACCAAGTACGTAGTTGATTTGGAATTACGCTCTCGGATTGAACCACAATTCACTTTATTCGTAAGGGCCTACGTTTTAAAGAAAATAACAAATTATTTACCAACCCATAAAAGTACAGTGAGCAACTGGCCTGAACTCGAGTCAATCGCTCTAGCTGATCCCGAATTCAATGTGCCGAACAACATTGATATTTTACTGGGGGCCGAGGCTTATGCCAAAATAATTGATGACGGGTTACTGAGAAACTCAACAGGGGCTATTGCACAAAAGACAAGGCTCGGTTGGATTTTGTCAGGAAAATTATCTGAAACACTACCTAAAATAGTTATAAATATGCATGTATGTGATTGTGATAATAAACTACTACGAAGATTTTGGGAAATAGAAAGTGATACTAATGTTTCAGAGCGAAAGCACACTAAGGAAGAAATACAATGTGAGAATGTGAGCCAGCGATTTAATTAAGATGTACAGACAAATTCGCGTTACCGAAGAACATACGGATTATCAAAGAATAATCTGGCGAGATAGTCCAGATGAAGAGTTAAAATCATATAAACTACTTACTGTTACATTTGGAACGGCCGCTGCTCCTTATCTTGCAGTACGCACGCTTTTACAGACGGCCGAAGATGGAATTAATGAATTTCCGTTAGCTGCTGAAATCACAAAAACATCTTTTTACATGGATGACTTACTTACGGGTTGTTATAGTGTTGAGGAAGGTATGGAGATTTACAATGAAATGAATGCATTACTAAAAACTGGAGGGTTCGAATTAAGAAAATGGTGCAGTAATTCAAACGAGTTATTGGCAAAAATTAGTGAAAACAAACCGGACTTGAAGGAAACATATGAAATTAAGTTTGATGAAATTATAAAAATATTAGGATTAGTGTGGGATAGAAATTTAGATGTATTTACATTTTCCGTTAATTTACCACCCATTGAAGATCGAGTAACTAAACGAAAAATACTATCAGATATTGCACGCTTGTTCGATCCATTTGGGTGGCTTGCTCCGGTAATAGTAACTGCGAAGATATTTTTACAAAGGTTATGGCTGATGTCAATTGAATGGGATGATCCTTTACCTATTAATGTAATTACTGAATGGAGCATTTATAGAAATGATTTGATTAAGCTACAAGGTATTAAAATAGATCGTTGGATTAATACTTACCAAATCAGAACTAACGTCGAACTTCATGGATTTGCCGATGCTTCCACGGCCGCCTATGCAGCTGTTGTCTACGTCAAGGCGTTAGATGATGATGGAAATCCTAAAATAACGCTTTTGGAAAGTAAAACTAAAGTTGCACCTCTTAAACAAATTTCTGTTGCTCGTTTGGAGTTATGTGGGGCTCTTCTTTTGGCTAAAATGCTTTATCAAGCCGCAATCCATTTGAAAATTCCAATGGGGCAGGTTTTTGCATAGACTGATTCTACGGTTACATTAGCTTGGATAGAAGGACAACCTATTAAATGGCAAACTTTTGTGGCCAATCGAGTCACGGAAATACAAACCTTATTGGACAATTCTGCTTGGCGGTTTGTTTCTTCAAGGGACAATCCTGCAGACCTAGCTTCGAGGGGTATACAAGCTGATGATCTTGTTGCTTCATCACTGTGGTGGCAAGGCCCAACCTGGCTAAAAGAAACACATAAATATAAACAAACAAATGCCTCATACACTACAACTTTAGAAGAAAGAAAACAAAGGGTTAAAACATTTCTGTGCGAACTAGAAGAAAAACCCATTTATGAACGATTTTCAACTTTGAATAGAATGAAGAGAGTACTTACCTATTGTCGGCGATTCCTTCTTTTGAAACCTGAAAAACAATACACAGATTACCTTAGTACTAAAGAATTAAACGAAACAATGCAAATGTGTATAAAACTATGTCAAAGACAAGATTTTATGGAAGAAATAAGGGACTTAAAAGAGAGCGGTATGGTGAAGAAAAGAAGTAAACTAAAGACATTATCTCCTTATTTAGACGAAAATCAGATACTTAGAGTCGGAGGACGATTACAAGGCGCTACTATAGGTTCAGAAATAAAACATCCTATACTTTTACCCAAACACAACCACCTTACTACACTGGTTGTCAGAGATGCTCACATTAAATTGCTTCATGGTGGAAATAGATTAATGACGAATTTCTTGCAAAACCAATATTGGATTATAGGATTAAAACCGTTAGTGAAGAAGTGTGTAAGAGAATGCGTAGTATGTGTGAGACATAAAGGAATGGTTCTACAGCCAAAAATGGGTGAACTTCCTTCTGTTCGTATCACACCTGGCAGACCGTTCAAGACTTCAGGCGTCGACTTCGCTGGTCCAATACAGTTGCGTACATCTAAGGGTAGAGGCCATAAAGCATTTAAGGGATACATTTGTCTTTTCATTTGTATGAAAACAAAAGCAGTACATCTTGAAGTTGTAAGTGATCTTACCAGTAAAGGCTTTATTGCAGCTTTCAAGAGATTCATATCCAGAAGAGGACATTGTTCAGATGTTTGGAGTGACAATGGATTAAACTTCGTAGGGGCCGCAAAGGAGTTAAAGGATAACGCTAACATTCGTTGTTCAAGTGGTATGAAAGATATAGTTGAGTTATTAGCGAATGAAGGCACTATTTGGCACTTTATTCCACCGAGAGCCCCCAATTTTGGTGGCCTTTGGGAGGCTGCGGTCAAAAGTGCCAAAACTCATCTTGTTAAGGTCGTTGGAAACTCAACGTTGACATTTGAAGAGATGACAACTCTGCTATCACAGGTCGAAGCGTGCTTAAATTCTAGACCCATCTGTCAACTAAATGATAATCCAGATGATTTGTTTCCACTAACGCCAGCTCATTTCCTCATTGGTGAGGCAACTATGATAATTCCTGAACCAGACCATGAGAATACAAGATTAAGCGCATTAGATAGATGGACCTTAGTACAAAAAATGACGCAACACTTTTGGAAACGCTGGTCAACAGAGTATCTGCAAGGACTACAAAGAAGACAAAAGTGGCAAAAATCTTCAATTTCTCCAGATGTCGGTCAATTGGTGATTATAAAAGAAAACGACTTACCTCCAGCCAAATGGTTGTTGGCGCGTATACTAGAACTGATTCCCGGACCTGACAAGGCTGTTAGGGTGGTTAAATTGAAATGTAAATCATCTATCTTAACAAGGCCTATCAACAAAATTATTTTGTTACCTAGAGATATTAAATTACACGAAGACGCTCACGAATACCTCATGGTGGGCGGAAAGAACAAGGTTCTTGGTGGGCGGAATGTTGGCGCCGTTTCCGCTACAGCACAATAGATGGCGCTGTATGTTTGTTAAATCGCGATTGTTAAAAATTTGTCTTGCTAGTAATATACTTCCCGCGTATTGCTGACACTTTGGTATATGTTTGGTTGGTTTTCTTTGCGTTCTTGAGGTCGTTTGAGTTCTGTAGTGTTCGTTCGTTCCGCTGTTGGTTGTTGAGTCGTCCAAATTCCGGACACACGTTTCGTAGGAGTGTAAACAATTGAAGATAAAAGTGGAAGGCTACGCTTTAATGTTCAATGTACAATGAAATAATCGTAATATTACTTTATTGATGACGTCACAAGGCGCCAAAGACGAGCATAAATTATACGCGTCGCAAACTCAGACTCTTGACAAGTGACAAGGGTCCCGAGTCCCGAGCTCCGAGTCTTGACATTCCGTCAATGTGAACGCGGCGGATTTGTCACGCTAAAAGCTTGTCAGCCTCTAATGACATAGTCGGCGACAGCGGCGTCGCGCCGTCAGCGTCGACACTAATTGTAGTCACTAAATTCAGAATCCATGCAAAAAAATTTGTATTCTTCAGTCATTTTAGTAGATAACAAATTAATCTACTGACGGCTGTTTATGACCTAAACTATTTTACTTCAGCATCATCGTCTATTTCCTTGGTTTTTGTAACAACTCACTATATTATTGTAAAACTGACCAACAAACTAATACCTAATACCTAACAAAGCATAAAAAATGTCTAACACAGAACGAGTAGGTTAAAAATAAGTTGTTTACATTTATGTGGTGACGTGTGTGACGTGTGACGTGCACTTGTGCTGATTTACGACGCATGTCGTGCGTCTGTACACCTTGTGAGCCTCGACGTGTTACTATTGTTGTTCAGTTTAGTAGTACTACTGTAAGAACTTCCTCAACGATATGACGTGTAACATATATGACATGATAATTTGTATTATTTGTAAATCTGAAAAATCTTCAAAGCCAAATGCGATTCAAAGTGTTTAATTATATGTAATATCGGACAGTTTGAAGTTTATGAACGCACATATGTGCTAGAAAAACTATTAATATTAAAGACTAGTTATTTTATAATATAAACTTAGTGTAAAGCTTCTCATTATTTACTCATTAGAAGTTTCGCAAAGAATTTAAAGCGAAAGTAAGGTATGCGCCGCCACCGGCATTCTTGATCGAGAGCAAGCGCTTTGCAATTCAAAACATTGTCGGATCGCGGCTCGACTGAGCTCCAGCAAGGCGACGATAGCGCGAGCAGACACCCTCACTGCGACGGCGAATAAACAGTTTCACAATAAAGTAATGAAAAGTTGTAAAATCATATTACGTTTTAATATTTGAACGACGAGAAATAATATAAGTTAGAATCCATACAAAATTGTTAGAGCGGTTATATAAAAGTAATTGGCACTATATTTTTGACGTATCCATTGTTAATTGAATTGCGTTCGAATCAATGAAAAGTGTAAACTAAATTTAATATTGATTCAACAGCGAGCCATTCCAGCTCAGTTTTTCAGTATATGTATCTGCAGCGAGGCGTCGGCAGCCGCGCGGCGCTCGTACAAATCCTCCGAAATTTGATGCGACTCTGATCCACCGAATAATAATTTGAAATTTGTATATCATACCTTCGCGACTCGTAGAGAGCGTCGGTGGCTCAGGGGTTAAGCACTTGACTTGCAATTTGCAGATCCTGGGTTCGAATCCCGCCATGTACCAATGTGTTTTTCGATTTTCGATTTACATATGTACATTTATCCGACGTTCTTACGGTGAAGGAAAACATCGTGATGCAACCTGCACATATCTGAGAAGAAATTCAATGATATGTGTGAAGTCAACCAACCCGCACTTGGCCAGCGTGGTTGACTATGGCCTAGTCACCCCTAAAATTGGGGTAGGCTCCGAGCCCCTCGGTGGGGACGTATAGTGAGCTGATGATGATGATGATATCGTACCTTGTCACCAATAAAAATGGAAAATGAATCTGTAATAGTTAAGTTTATCTTTATTTTCAAACATATATAACCCAGCTGTCGCTTGAAGTAACGTCTCATAAGGCATTTTTAATTAACTTAATTAAATTTGTATACTCAAAGGTTACTTACAGCATACACGAGTAACTGCATTCTGTAACAGAGGCCAACTTGTTATCAAGAATTCCAAAAGAACTTCAACTGCTTGATTAGTTAACAAGTTTTCTGTTTCGAGCAAAGTTACGGGACTCGAACAACTCGAGAGTTTTACGTGCTCTTGTTAAAGTCGTTTGTTTTATATTTATTGCGGAATTTAATTACATCTAATACAAATATTTGTAAATAAAATTTAAGGGGGTTATTTCTGTTATTACTTATAACTCTGTGGTGTATAATTTGTTTTATCCATAAATAACTTTCAATGCAATGTTATTTCATTGCTATAATTCAATTGTAAATTTTAAAACAATAACATTTTATTTTATAGTCTCTTGTTATTTGTGCAACATTAAATATAAAGGAAAAAGCCACAGACACCACAGACTCTCTTATATGATTATTTGATAATAAGGAATCCAAACGAATAGCAGTAAACTACATAAACATTTGCACATTGAATTCTTTAAGAATACACCACACGCATGCAGTCGCACTTTAACATTCTCTTTGTAACATCGCTGAAGAAGTTCCCCTTCGTATTTCTAACTTTTATTTCCTCACGCGTCGAATTTAAATCGTGGCTGGCAACTGGCAGGAGTACGTAAACTTTTATTACTTAACAAGCTCTCTTTCCATCCACTTACAATAAACTTTACCCGAATCAATTTCTCTTCTCACTTGTTCTTTCTGTTGAGGAGATTTTTCATCAAAAATATTTTACTGTTTGTTTCAAATTAAAATCACTTTTTAAATTTTTAGGAAGACAAAAAACGCATGTATCCATTTCTGTCTCTATGACTCATACCACTTACGTTACTCTGTCACTAATTATTAAAGAATATATAAACAAAAATACACAAGTTGTTTTTAGATAAAGTTTGTGCAGCGCGCCTCGAGTAAACCCCCACGTTGTTCTTTGAAGATCTGCTTTGAGAATCCTCGTAAGCGGATTACTGCCCGACTAATTTAATTCATTTACTCTTGGATGTAATGGTCGGCTCCGACTTTTCCCTGCTTGTTATTTAAATTTTGTGCTTTTCCTTATTAGCCGACTTCAAAAAGAAGGAGGTTATCAATTCGACTGAATTTTTTTTTTTTTTTTATGTGTGTTACCGCGAAACTCGGCCCCTGGTGGTCCGATTTTGATAAAAATTATTTTAAACGAAAGGAAGTGCTTGCAGGTGGGTCCCATTTTTTTGTTTTTTTTTTTAAATAACTAGAAGAATAGTAGAATTTGAATATAGCTTCAAAATTTGTTGCGGAAATTAGGGACATTTTGGCTTTCAGCGCTTACGTAGGCTAAACTATAAGACCTACATCAAAATGATGTATGGCGAATTGTAGCTCTTTAAATGTGCTAAATAAAAGTCCGCGATAGCATATATCTATCTTTTATAGTTTTCTCACAATAACCATTTTTTTCTTTACGAAACATTAATTAAATTCATGCCCTATTTCCGACGCTATTATTCAAGTTCAGTATTAACCCTTATGTAAATAAATATGTTCATTATCAAGAGAATTTAATGTAGATTATATTTGCAATTGAAACTATTTCATTCTGTCTAATAGTTTAGGAGATATCGTAAGAATAAAATTACGCGGAAACGAAAAATGCTACATCGCGTTACAATGAATAGCACAAATTTGCTTTCTGGGCTTACGTAGGTCAAACTATATGACCTACATTAAAATGATGTACGGAGTAATTATAGATCCTTAAATTTGCTAAATAAAAGTCTCAGGTGGCATATATCTATCATCGATGGATGTCTCACAAAAACCATGTTATTATGAACAAACTTCGATTAAAATGCACACGAAAAACAGCGTCGTAAACTTACGGCGCTATTATATTATATTCGATATGAATCCTTATCCAAATAAATATGTTTGATGGCTAGAGTATTAAATGCAGATTACATTAGCCTTTAAACTATGTAATTCTGATCAATAGTTTGGAAGATATTAAATTATTAAAAACTACGCGCATTCGAAAAATGCTACTGCGGCGCGCGGCTGGACAAAATTAGAGGCAAGCTACGATGTATTAGTTCGTTAATTTTCAATTTGTATACCGATTTTTATATTATTATATTCAATGTAGGATAACAAGATCGTATCTGTCAGGTAAATTGTTCATGTGATATTTCTTAAAGTAAGTTTTTTTTTATCATAAGGTGGTAAATGAATAAGCGGTCACCTCAATTTACCGAAATAGCTGAGCGACCGCTGCCCAAAGATATCCGCTATTGTAGATGCATTGCCTACCTTTGGTTTAGTTCGTGAACTAAATCCGCAAGTATGAACTGATATGTTATGTATAATCTAAAGGTGAATATACACCAGAGCATTTTTTCAAGCATTTCTATATAATGTAACGTTTTTAAGAACCGTATAACATAAATAAAAGCACAGTTTCCCAAACACGTCTAGTTGTTCTGTTACAAGTAAATTCTCTAATCTATACCTACCTTAGCATGCTATTCTTTTCTTACAAAATTCTACTTCTAAATTCATAAATTATTTATTTAGCCTCAATTTACAAACTCGAAAATATAAATTTTAGTCGTTTATTTTCAAAATTATGTACTTATATAACGAACAATTTAACTAGCAGCTAATTAATCAACTTTGGACAACTCGTCGCCGCATTGCTTTGCTACGCTTTGATTTGAACTCGCTTTAATTTTCCGCTTTTAATAATTCATTAATAAAACATGATATCACCGACTGCACGAAATATTAAGCTCTGCAAGTATTTGTAGCGTGCGCCTTTCCAAAACTTTAGCACAAAACGCATCTTATGTGATTTATTTTGCCGTAGTACTAATTAGAGAATTGCATTGATCCCTTAATTATAACCCTACATTCTGTTTTCTTTCTAGATTTATAAAAAGCGACAGTCCAGGATAGACTGCAGTTCTAATATATAGAAGGCGTAATAATATCACGTCTACTGAGCTAAGTTATTGTTATAAAATGGAAATGATAAAATTTGACGCTCCTACTTTTGCAGAAATTCCTGCAATTTTAAAGGAAGGATAGATGTCTTTCACGGTCGCAATAACAATTTTCTCCAACCCTTTGTGTGCAGAAAGCTCTTTAAGAAAATTGTGAGCTGCACCTGACGGCGAAATACCGTTTGCGTTGTCCCACGCTGTCCGCAATGTCCCACAATGTCCCGGTATGTCCCGCCATTGTTCGCAGCACAATGCATTCCCTTCCAGCCGCGATCAACCAGCGCTTAATAAGGGTAGTCCAATTTATAAACGATCTATCAGGCTTCAGTAACTTTCGGGTCAAACAATTTTGTCTTTATAATACAGCATACATATCTAGTAAAGACTAGCTAAATCTTGAATGCGTTGATATACAACTTAAAGTAAAAATCTAAGTAAAAGCGAGTAAAGATATCTGACTTTTGGTGACTGTAAACGTTAACCTAACGACCAGCTGAAGATTGCAATGTTTTATTATTCCTGTAACATTGTTTTGCGTTCGACAATAACAGACCTATTTAAAAACTATGAAATAAAAAGCTCAAACAAAAGCTTCAACTATCGCCGCGAAACCTTCATGAATACAAGAAAGGCTGCATTAAACTGAAGTCGAGGAACAAAGCGCGGCCTCGTGTAACCGCCGCCCGCCGCCGCCCGCTGTCCATTGTTACACTAACGCTTTCCTTTCATTTTTACCAACAAATCTACTTATTCAACTCATTCTTATTACTGACTTTTACAGATTGCAAAAGTGCTAACACGGAGCCGGCGGCGGCGCAACTGCACGTAATGCGAGCAATTCTTCTTACAATGGCGCAGCAACCTGACCTATAATGTAAAGTTAGTGTAAGTTTAATTGTTTGATCTCTAGCGGCTGGAATTGCGGGAGTGCAGGGGAGGGTGTGTGAGGGCCTAACAAAGCCTATTACGTGTTGCGAGCATTTGCGGGAACTTCGGCCGTTGATATCTCCCCGCCCGGCCCGACTCGACGAGCACCACTGGCACGGAAAATCTGATGAATGTAATTACACATTATTGCTGATACAGTTACATAAATGCAACTTTATAAATAAGTAACAATAATCTCCGAATTTATTCGAACTTATGACTAGCTTTTAATGTCAATCATTCAATCTACTCACGATTAAGCTCCTGAACGCTTCTACGTTATCAATGCAAAGACATTTTAATACTAAAAAACATTCATCCGCATTGTAACTCAGCGCAAATGTAATAATATTAAAGTGATATAGTAAGGCGTTCTTATCCAGTAGTCGGCGAGGTCATTAGTAGATTGAAATGTTTGCAAAAATCAGTCCCCGTGCGCTCCCCCGGGCCTCTCGCTCGGGAAATGCGATAGCATCGTCGTCGTTGCGTAGCTTTCTATTGGATTGTAGCGAGTTAGTGCCGTCGAAAAATTTATGTAAAACATGTTGTGATGCAACACTGAGGTTCAGTTGTAGAAAAAATAATACACGTTATCGGTACCTTTTACTGTCTTTCCGTACTTGTACCGTAATATTTTAAATATCCCCTTTTTCTCTATTTCTAAATGCTAAAACCAGCCTAAAAACAGTACACTAGTCATACATGTAAGTCTTGTGTTTGTTGATGAATGTTGAACAAGACAGACCGCGCCCCCTACTCCCCCTTGTCTTCTGCGCCCCTTGCGCTCTCTGCTGCAGGCTACAGACGTCATTCATCGACGCACCACACAACACAAACGGTTGTTGTGCAAAGTGACCGCAGGCTCTTTGCACTGGTAATCACTGTTTGTTTGCCTCATGCCCTGCGCGGTGATGCGGCTTATACATAAAGCTACAGGGTAGAGCCGGAGAGTGTAAATAGCGTTGGGACCTTGTATACCTTTAAAAAATACAAAAGTCGCTTCAATAACAAACTTTTAAATAAGTTCGCAATTATTTTCCCGCTATACACGAGTATGATGGCAAATTATTTTTTTCAAATTATAATACAAATTAAGTAAAAATTTATTAATATGAAATTATAACGATACTCATAGATACAACGAAAAATAATGACTTAAAAATCTCAAATAAAGTTAGTGTGCAGTTAGCAGGGACTTTGTGAATATGTAAATACAAATACAAGTTCCGAGGGAAAGCTAAAAGCCCATTAAAAGTTTGATACAAAAATTTCAAATAAAATATTTAAAAACTTTTGAAAAGCGAATTCAAATGAATTTTATTTATGTCGCTTTCAATGAGACTTGAAAGTTATTCCGACCAAAGCTCGTGCAGAGATCTCAACACTCACTACATATTGCGTCAAAATAAATTTTGAGAAATATCTTTTAAAAAATCTTTAAGTTATTAAACAATTCATGTTCCTGCAGTTAGGATATTAAAAAACACCATTCACTGAAAATATTAGTGTGAAAAACAAACTAAATAGGCGTCGTTAAGCGAATGGCTGGCAACCGGCGGTAGCGATCACTGCACACCGCGACACGTTTATTCAATTAGACTTAAATACTTTCAGGAAAGTGGCATCGCTTAGCAGTTTCAATCCTTCATAAAAAACCAACCGTCCAACCGTCCAACGCCCCCCCCCCCCCTCTTCCCCCGGCTTCATTCGGGAAATACCCAAATAAAAAATAGGCATTTATTCCTCGTTGAGTGAAGTCTTTCTAAGTTCTTTAAAAAATGATTAAATTATTTTTGACTAACTTTTGAGTAACTATATCTTCTCATTATATAGATACATAATATAGTTATATAGATACACAATGATAGTATACAAACTTTTTTTCTCTAAAGTCCAACAGCTGTAAACTAAGCGCAATGACACTACACATAGATGGCGCTGGCGGCAACTTTATGTGAGTGTTTACTACACATAGTATTTTGTTATTATGATATCATAAACACAGAGAATATCTACCAAATAGGAGATGATAACTGTTCATGATTACCTTAATATTGAATTTTATTCAATAAATAGAAAATAATTTAGTAGTCATACTAAATAAGGGTCGGAGCAGAGGGATGGGGGCGAATGTTGTGAGAACGGCCTTTGTACCGCGTGGACACTCACAACGTCACAACGATGCGCTCGCAAGCAGCTCCTTGAAGTCTCCGCTCTCATCAGATTACCTCCACTCTGCCAGAATCCAAACATCGCTTATCTTGGTATCATTTTTTCGAATCTCTTCCTTATCGTTTACTTTAATAAGGATGATATAATTTAAAGTCGATCCGCTTGGCTTACCGAATTTAGGTACCGGATTCAAATAAATATTTAAAGCTTGTAAAATGATTTAAACAGAAATTAAAATTAAAATTTCTTGTGTTGTTTCAAAATTAGTCTTCAACAAAAATAAACTTTTGTTTGTTTATATTGTACTGCAACATCAGACACGAAGGAGGTTAAGTACCTGAACGTGGTAAGATCAAAGTAAATCCCGCAAGACAGGTTTAAAGTGATTATCTTGCAATCAGTTTGCGAGCGCGGCAGGGACGGACTCGCCGCTCTCGAGAACCTCATTAAATTAATTAGAGCTCGCAGGCCGCGCTTCGCCCCGCTCCCCACCCTGCCCCGCCCCTCCCCATCCGCACCGCTTCCTCACCGTACTATTTATCTAACTATACATTTACTAGAGTATTTTTTTCTACTTTGTTAGTTTCTTTAATATTTAAAAAAAAATTGAAAATCTAATATGAAATAAAGTACTTTCTGTTCACATAAACCTACTACATACATACATATGTATCATAAACAACATTCTGTGCTCCCTAGACAACTCTGAAGGCTTGATATCCTTTGTCAAAATAAAACACAGTCAAAGGTACACAGGTTAAGCAAATGTTTATTCAGATATGTATAATTTTTATCATAAAATCTCGACCGGATGGCCTTTGTGGCCGCCTGGGGCGGGGCAGAGGCAGGGCGGCTTATCAATGCGACCCTTGGCCCAGGCCGGGCGCAACTCACACGGCTTTCCAGCAACACTTCAAAGGATACGTTCTTAGTACATATTTCCTTAAAACTTTTTAAAAAATCAAACCTTAAAAAAATACTGTTGGGTGAAGTACGAAAAGTTACAGAAATTAAAATTCTTCGTATTTTAAATTTTGTATCAAAGTGTTTCTGTTCCCTCATATTCAGTAAATTAAAATAAGTATAGTACAATTACAAGTTAACAGTTCAGTTGAATAGAGCAGGCGAGTGTCGACTGCTGAGGCTAGTGGCCGCCGTTCATTTGGAGCTATTCAAGTTGCACAATTAACTGTGGGCAAGAACTGCGCGCGACCACGGACACCACGCGACCGGCGGAACTTGTAGCTCGTTGCTCGTACCGTGCAACACTTGCGCCACCAACTTTACACTTAAACCATTCCCTTTACTATGGCGAAATTTCTACAAAAATATGTCGAGAATAATCAATAATTTTTATGGCTTATTATATTTTCATTCAAAACCAATCAAAACAAACAAATGTTTTCAAAAGTTAATCGTCTATTTCCCACGATTTGTGAGGTTCAATTGTTCAGGCGTGTAGTAGGTACATTTAGACGTACATTAATGTTGATTCCTATCTACAATCGTAACGACAGTAATTAAGCGAGACCTTCCTCTTGTTAATGCACTTCAGCTGTCAACTTTACAAATTGTTCCCTTTCAGGCAATGACAATGGTAAAATATTCCTCGTTAAAAAAGTGCCCGCGTCACGCAATAGCTCATCCGAAGCGCGCGTCAATGCGACTCACCCCGCGTCACACAATGGACGCCTAATGCTTCCGCTACACTTGTCAATCAGCAATGAGCATTATATTAATTATTATCATTTTCATTATAATTTTAAATCGCCTTGTCTTAATTTATATTAACTAAATTCTTAGATAACGGTGATCCATGATCCATGGTAACACGCAGTTTGTTCGGCAACATCCCGCGACAGCCTCGACCTCCCCGCGAGGGTGAGTAGTAAATAGTAACTGAAATAGAGGATACATAATAAATGTATAGTGTTTTAATATAATAAGCATGATTTAATAGTGCTTACATTCTGATGACTAGCAACTAGCCAGTTAGTCAGTTCATGACTACCCGCGCTAGCACTGCACTTCAAGCAAATCCGCTGGCTCTGTGCACTCATGAATAATTCGAAAAACTCCAAAAAAAATACGACTAATTCGAATCGTATTTCAATTAGAACGATATTTAGATACACCCCTAATAACGAGTTTACTTAACGTGTAAAAAAACATAAGCAGAAAACCCGCTAATTTTCACGCAACGCAATACGTTAAGCTAAGCGCGCTACGAAACCGTAACGTGTGCGCGGTAGAGTGCGGGGGCTACGGCGCGGCGTGTGTGTCGTTATTTACCTTTACGATAGTTATTGATAAGTAGCCATAGCTACTTGAATAATCCATTTTATTGGAATTGTTAGTCTTGTCTGTTATTATAAATATCTTTTAGCCGCGACTATGTCTGCGCGGAATTTAAAAAATTACATATAAACAAATATACAAATATAAACAAATAGCCAATAATACTCAGTGATAATGTAGCTTTCTAAAGGAAAACGAATTTTTGAAAACGGTCCAGTATTTTTTAATTTACATACGAATATATAATTCCTCTTTACAATATTGGTAAAGATTACTAACAATCAATTGACTTAACTAACACGCGCGCTGTCACAAAAAATCTCCGCCAATAAAATTATTAACTTATAAAATTATAAAAAGACCAAATTTGAATTGAAGAACGCATGAACGACACTGGTACAAGAACATACCTCCGGTAGAGTGAAGGTAAACAAAGTCCCCGCTGCGCCGCACACAGTTCCAATTAAAAACATTTACAAAATAACAAACAGATAAAGCACGAGAGATATTCTGTACTTGTACTGGAAAGGTTTTAAAATTAATGCAATGATATTTTTCAAGGATCGTCTCGATTGTTTCGTAGTGAAGCGCAGCGGAATTCATTGCGATGTTCCGCACTCGAGCTGGTACGAATTATCTATCATACGTACCGACGATTAAACTTTTTATACTTGTGTTATTGGTACACTGTTTTAATTAATTTAAATATATTCAAATTAATTAGGACTGTTACTATTATTCAATACATTACTCAATTAGTTTAGAACAAGATTCATTTTTTTTTTCATTGCAGTATTCCTGTAGTTGTGATATATAATTTGCATGTAATCTAACAACTACAGGAACACTGCAATGAGGAAAAATAATCTTGTCCTAAATTCATTGAGTAATGTATTGAATAATTCTAACACTTTATTTAATATTATGAAACAAAAAAGCAATTAGAAAAGAACGCTTAATGTAAAAAGTTTAGAGGCAAGCCCCTTTAGCCGCGGCTGCACTTGCCCGCCCTACGTCCCGACCTCTCAGCCCATTCAAACATATCCTTTTTTAATCGCGCTAATTTCATACAAATGTTACCTTGCGTGTCGTTTTATACCATGTCTTAATCGCTGTAAAATAAAAAAATGTAAAGTTATCCGACAGTAAAATGTAAATTATAACTGTGTTAAGCAAGAGAGGTGTGTTAGGAGTGCACCAGATGGATGTCCGTGGTCTTAGCCTACCCATTTGGCGCGGTCCTGACACACCTCTGTCTGATACATTCATAAATCATACATGCACCTCGGTTTCGAGTTCTCTTAATTCTAAAGTATTTCTTCAATCTGGACGGTAAAATTCTTTCTATTCGTTTCGTTTCCATTAATATTTATTTTAAAAAGATAACCCAAAGAGAAATAACATTAATTAGCTCTTTGAAAACATTTCATTAAAGGTTCTTCTTTCCTACGTAGTGCAAGTACTTATACTATAGCTGTCAAACTAATTATATGCATACTAATTAGGATGAAGCTGTGTGAGGATTTTAACAAAGCTTTGGAAAAACATAATACATCATTACTTACTTTTACGAGTATGTATAGTGAAGCGAGTGTATGTAAAGTTATAACACAGTACACTAGATTAATTTCTGTTATAAAAGTAATTTTATACTTTTTTAAAACTTACTCCTCTACCTCTTCAATCAGATAACTCCCAGCAAAAGCGTGCCCAAATCGCTTTCCTTGCCTGGAAAAAACATGTAGTCTAAAAGATTTAACTTTTTGCTATCTAAAATCGTGAGTACGAGTCGATTATGAACACGAAGGCGTAGGTTCGTAAGGTAACTGGTTACAGTCACGGTCCCGGTCCGCTTGTCACTACGCGATGTTAACGCGCCTGCCTCCTGCCACCGCCGCGCTCCCCCCGCGGCGTCGTAGCATCGTAATTAACGCTCTGAAAGCGCACTTACTTCGGAGCTTTAAAATTTTCTTTTTTATTTTGTTCGCTATAATTTATTCATGATTTTAATTTGTGACTTTAAATAATTAATAAGTTTCTCTTCTTCTCTTTTTAAAATTTAAAGAGATGTAGCTTAATAAAAAAATCAAATCAATTTAAATACCAAAGGAGTATATTTATTGTAACCGCAGTAAAAATGACAATTTCAGCGTAAATATAATCAGCGGTTCATTCCGCGTCAAGAACGACTTTTTTATTTTAATCGCTCTCCGCTCAATGAGGGTTTATATCGTAAAAAAGTGATATAAAATTTAAAAATAAAAGCTTTTATTGACCATCTAGCCGGTATAAAGTCATAAACAGATTAACGATACGATTACGAGCGCTTGCATTATCGTGGTGCGTCGCTTGATCCGACGATTGTGACACGGAGACAACCTCATTGTGATACTAAAAAATATTTATCACTCAGAGAACATAAACAAGCATTTTTTTATTTAAATACTATCAACCATACTTTATAACTACAAAATGTATTCCCTGACAACATGAAGAGATTTTTATTAGCAATACGCAAGTAAACCGTGTGCCTAGCACGAATATTTCTGCCAAGCGCCATCATATCGTCATCGACGAAATTTGTATTCAAATTTATGCACCTACCGGGCGTAAAGTACATCAAAAACCTCAAACTAATTTTGATATGAGTGACAATGACGATACAAAGATGCTTGTCGCAAACATTCGTGCTAGGCCCACAGCATACAGTCCCCACATGCCGGCCCTGCACCACGCCGCACCGTGCGACGTATGTTGTATGTAGCACGGTCAGCAAACATCCCTCATGCGACAGAGCAAACACACCATACTGCTCAAAATAAAATAACTAGCAACTACTGACAGAACTTTTCAAAAGGAGTTTATTGGAAAGTCTCATTTGTACCTTGTAGGTACTACATTTCAATGGATAAATAATTTTCCAGAAATAATAACAGGCAAATGATTTCACGACGTAACTGTCTCTCTTTGATATACAAATTTAATTAAAATGTAATTTTTCATATCAATTACAGTTTTATTCATCAAATTTTATTCCTCTTAAGTCGTTCACAATGAGGGATATAATTACGAAATTGTTACTATGGTTGACGGCACTTGACTCGCTCTGTTCGGTTCACTCAGGTTCAGTCAGGCGCGGTGACGTACTGTAGGCACAAATAAAAAGGCGCGCAGACACAAGTGACTCCTCGTTACGCATCGATGACTACGAGCTCGCAGTATAGCGCTGCACACTGTACACTGCATGCTGCACGCCGCACACTGCACGCTGCACACTGCAAGAGGAATCCTCGACAGTTTTGTAAACATTATATTAATGTTTACAATATTAACAAATGCACACTCTCATATATTTTTTCGATAAATAATAAAAGTAAGTTTTTTTTTAAAATTGGTTTTGTATAAATACTACGTTATGTAGATAATAAAAAAGTTCAAGAGCCAGAGATAAAAAACGCTAGGTTTAAATTTTAATTCATCATTCAATAAGATCCTTAGCGTCAGAACTGTGTAATGAAGATAGAACATTTGGAAGTATCTTTTTACTTTTCAATTTAATAGATGAAAACGCTGTCAAAAGTCACGCGCGTGGATAATTAATTAAGATTTATGCGGCACTTAACATTGGCATAACCGAATACGAAAAACAAAATAACTTGAAATCGGATAACTGTCAAGTACTGTGGCGCTGGGATACAATACAAATACTTGGGGAGTACAGACAACAAGTTGGCTATCGTGTGCCGGCTGAGCTCGTCCCGCGACACACAATACGCACTCGACGGCGCCCCCGCACCCCTCGCACCCCCCGCCCAACCCTGCACACTTCACGGGATGAAAATAATGAACCCTTCTCCGATCAAACGTCGTTGAACACAAAGTTGACTGCACATTGTGTCATACTGCCTGTGGCCTAAGATCCTAATTGACGTACTATTGATTTATACTTGTTATACGGATGGTAATAAGTAGAAAATAAGTACAGGTACATAATTTTCTCATTAGAGAGCGTCGGTGGCTCAGGGGTTAAGCACTTTAGTTGTAATCTGTAGGTCCTGGGTTCGAATCCCGCCATGTACCAATGTGTTTTTCGATTTTCGATTTACATATGTACATATATCGGACGTTCTTACGGTGAAGGAAAACTTCGTGATGCAACCTGCACATATCTGAGAAGAAATTCAAAGATATGTGTGAATTCTCAACCAACCCGCACTGGGCCAGCGTGGTTGACTATGGCCTAGTCACCCCCTAACTTAGGGTAGGCTCCGAGCCCCCGGTGGAGACGTACAGTGAGCTGATGATGAGGAATTTTCTCATTTGTATATCAAATGTAGAGTGAGGTAAATATCAGACATTTCCTATATTTCAAATAAGATATGGAATAATTGGACAGAGAGTGTGTGAGAGCGAGGCCATCGGGAACACATGTCGGCGAATCTTTATTCAGCTATCGGTTTATTCGCATTCGCACGTTTCCCTCACAAATATGTCGGTGCAAGTGACAGGATTGTAATAATCTTAAGTTTCCTTTTCTCTAAAAGAAGTATTTAAGCTCGTACTTGAGTTAGTGTGTTACTTAAACGTGACATGATTTCGATTCATAAAATATCCTTATAACTTCAGAACAAATATAAAGTCACCTTTTTGCAATTGTTTTGACTCGTTCATCGCATGACTTGCGCCATACAAATTGACTTTTTATTGCTTGAAGAAGATGTCTTCGAATATTTGAGATAAGATAATAAATTCTGAGGATTTCCGACAAAATTTTGGTACATTTCACGTCGCGCGCACAGAGGTCTAACTTTTCTCCCGTCTCTATAATTCATAACTTTGCCATTGTTATACTTAAGAAATCAATGTTGAAATGTGACTTAACGTGCAATATTAAAGTTCATACTGTAGTAGTAATCTTACCACAAACAACTAGCATTTTGTGCATTAAGTTAGAGTGCAATTGTTCAAGTTGTGCTAAACAATAAGCAGCCGGGCCGAGGCCGAGACCGCCGCCCGCCCGCCCGCTCTCCTGGCCAGTGGTCGCCGCACTCTAACGAACTGCAATTGAGTTACAAATGCCGCAATTGTTCATTCGTTAGCGTCGTTCGGACCCAACTCCTAAACACATTATTATGCTGGAGGAATAACTTAAATAAATCTGAAACATTAGTTTAGACCAAATTATATTCAAGATCCAAATGTGTATTAGATATAGTAACTCCTTAAGTTTTTTAGAGAAATAAAATTCACAATAAAAAAAGCAAATCGTCCTCTAATAAAACTATGTACAACAAGCTGTAAAGAAAGCAATATGACGTCGCTGAAATACGACTTCGACTTTCAATGGCGCGTTACTGAATGTGTGAAGCACATACACATAATAACATAATGATAAACATTTTTTAACCTTTATTGTTACGACGATACTATTTCGTGATTATTATTGGATTATAATTTGTAAATTGAGAATACAAAAAAAACTTAAAAACTAAAACTTTCAGTTCATAGTATCGACCAATCTGCCCTGTTAACAGCAACCACATTATAATGGGAACTTAGAATTTTAAATAATATTTAATTTATTACATTTAATTGACAAAAATCTATGTGTTGAGAATTTGCAGACGATATAAGTGGGGGTGTTAATAAATCATGTTTATTAAGTCGGTGGAGACAGTTTGCGTCGAAGGCTGAGTAAGCCGAGATTTATTGTCCATAAAAGAGTATTCGTTCATAAGTGAGAGCAGCGCACCCGCCGGCGGAGCTCTATTTATTTAATGGCTTCCTGAACGTAACCTCAAATATATTCCAGTATTAAATATCAGTTTTACAAAACGGGAAATAAATTCATTACTTAAACCAAAATTTTAACAAAACTTACGGCAAAACTCAGGAAAAAATGTTTTATAAAATACAACAACTACCAACTTCCTATATACGTCTATCTCCAATCGAGATGTTAGTCGATACTCGATAACATGGACAACATGTCCAATGAAAAATATTTGGTAAGTTAAATCAAACATTTAAAATTCTTGCAAAGTGTATTCCCTTGTCAAGGAACACTATAGCTGACAACGGTCGTAAACCTGAGCATGCCACCACTATCAGTTGTCGGGCGTCACTTTCTATCCAACCGTAGGTCAAACAACTGATTGGATAAATTCGTAATTACGAAATGTAAAGAGTATCAAAAACATACTATTCCATTAGTTTGGTTATTTTGACGTTTCATTAATAGTTTCATCATGCAATTAACGTTAAATTACCAAAATATATCTCGTTTCGTTGATTGCAAATTAATTACAGGCGCTGTGAGGTTTTGGCTCGGCTTTGTTACACGCATCACCGAGTAGCCGGCTCGTCGCGGTGCGCCGTTTGCGTCAGTTTGGCGGCCTATTACCTATTTAGTATGTGTTAAATTAATTTAGCTTTCAGTACAGAAATAACAGAATAATTTCAGGAGATACGTACCTACGGGAAATGTTATAATAATGTTTATCAATACCCATCAGCTTGACTCATATGTATGTGTTAATAAATTAAATAAAAGATGTTATGTTATAAGATAATTTACATATTTTTTTTGAATCCCAAGATCCATTCAAAATTTGTGGCAGTAAAAGATCATCGCCCTTAGGATTCACTCATCCGCCCGCCGCCACCCGCCGCCGCCGCCGCGTCGCTGGAGATATGAATATTGTGTCAGTGAGTGCGCGCAACAAACTTCCGCAAGTGCCTTCATATAATGATACCGCTTTGCGCAATTCCTGCTCATATTTATGGAGAATTTAACGAATCAGTAATTTAATTCCAAATTATTAAAATAATTTTCCTTGTATTGAAATGATTGTTAACTGTTTTTTACGGACATTTGTGACCGCCGACGCCGCCGCCCGCGCCCTCCGTTGCCGGCTGTCCGTTGCCACTGAATCAAGTATGTTAATTTTATAACGAACCTTTACCGCACTCGCATTTTACTCATTCAAAGGAGAAATTATTTTGTTAATTCTCGTGTACTGATAATTTATTCCCACAACAGTTCTGCATCCGGTAACACGTGTTACGTTTGCGTAAATAAACATTGTAATTGTTTTATATGAGTCATTTACTTTTAAGAATTTTGATATCGTATTCCATCGTTCAAATAATTTAATTCGTAAATCATTCCTTGAGTACAGTAATATGAGTAGTGCATTTGACTTAATGAATAAAAAACAATTATTAGTTTGGTAGTTCATTGGTAGTACGAGTATAGCTTGTTACATGGAACAACACAGGGTGGGGGGGGGGGTTGGTTAAGGGGAGGTCGATTCACGGGACAGTTCAAAAGCAGCGGAAGTGCGACCCGGTTCCGGTCCCCCGCTATGAGCCGCGACGAGTCGCCTCAGCCCCTATGAGCCGCCGCGAACTCTCGCTCTGCTATAACGATGTCCTCTATCAATAGCAGTCGCGTTCTGAAGAAATAACGTGCGGTAATAAGACGTGCACATGCAGACACATTTATGAAAACAAACGTTATTACGTTCACAACAGACTCGCAAACTTCTTACGTCACTTGGCTTCTCCTTCACTTCGCTTCGCCCTGAGCTTATGAAAACCAAACAACTTTGTCGAATAAAGACGTATCGTTAGCCAGCAAGATGAGGCCGAGCTGAGCCCTAGCAGAGGAATTACTAAATTCATTTACATACACAAATTGTTATCGATTAAAATTACATTCGACGTCATAAGAATAATTAATTTATCTGTCTGAAGATAATATTATGAGAGCTATTCATATATTAATAATTATAATAATAAGCCCTATTGATACTCCGGAGCTGAATACGCATCGATTGGCGACAATTGATTACACGTAAGTCATGTGTACTCATTAAACTTATGTTACCAAACAAGCCTGTAATTTCCACACATAATATTGTAAAATAACATTCCGCACGCACAAACCTCGCGGGACGCAATAAAACTATTGTGAATATTGACGGACTGATTGTTTCACTTTAAAATAAATGGAGTTTTTGATTGAGGGCGGTCTGTTGATTAACTCGGGAACAAACAATTTTATAACAAATATATCAAAAGCTTGAAACTTATTTAACTATGTGTGTATTTGTTGGCGTGAATTACTTTTTGAAATAGATAAACGAAAAAAATAAGTAATACATTTATAATTATTAAATTAATTTGCATTGAATTTATATTTCTGTAAGAAACATAACAAGACATTTGTAATATAAACATGGCGTTGCACCTGCCTCTTGCCTCGGCCTCTGCTCTTACAACTAACTTGTAACAAGTTGCAACTTTTCATTCTTCGAGTCGGTTTCGGCGTCGAAATAAAACTTGCACAACTTGTAGAAAAGGTTTCCGAGGACTGGGCTTGGAAGTTTGATTGTTAACCAACTCATTTATTCCACATTTTGCTTCACGATAATAATACTTACTTGCTTGTAAATACGTACTATGTATATATATGTAGTGTATATATAGTACTATGTTTTATTTATGTATGTATCTGTACTTGAATAGAAACCATAACTGCACAATTACGTTTTTAAAGTGATGCCAAGTACCTCGAGAAATCTCCTTGCTTCTACTGATTATTGAAAAATTGTATATCGCTTAATTTTGTCATATCATAACATTTATGTAATATTGTTTTTAAATATAAGGGGAAAAACTTGAATGGGTTTCATTTGTTGAACTACAATTTATTAAAATTTTAAATCAAAAATTTTACTTCGTAGCTTGATGGATTTATTGTTTGTAGGCAGATATTCATAATCCTATCCATTATACACGTTGACAAATGTTTATTGTTAAAATAAAATGTTTTTGAGAACTGTAGAAGTATAAAGCTCCGCTTGATTTAAAGAAGGCAATGAATGCTGTCACTGTTTTCCCTCTGTATCGTCTTTGTGAGGTCGCGTCGGGCCGCGGCGACGTTCACTTCGTTAGAATTTAACGACTACCGCTTCCTGTAGTCGTAACTAGTCACTTTGTAGATTATAAACCGATAACGATCCAATAACAAGTCACTTATGTTTAATTGTAGAGTACGGCAATGCTGCAGAAATTCATTAGACAACAGTTTTGTCAAAAAGGAAGAGGTTCTCAGTTCGATTATTCATTTCTTAATATCAACAGTATATAAAAAAGTATGAATGTACTTGAACGTACGGTAGAATTGGGAGCTTTCACGTCAAATTGACTCGCGCTGCTCGTCGCGACACGCTGCGTCACGTCGTCGATGAAGGCGTGTCACGTCGAGCGAATATGTGACATTAAAATCTGCACGACTTTAACACTCGTACGTACGGCGGCCGCGCGTCATTTTGTGTTCAACACAAAGTATTACAAAGTATTGAAGCCTAATAAAGTTGTGGGCATTTTCTGTTCTTCGTTTTTTTTTACAATAAATGTCCGTGCACTAAAATGTTCGTGTGTTCAAGTCAAATTGCAACTAAAAATGAATTTGAATTAAGTAAGACGAGAAAGGGTTTTGGTGCACATTGCAACCCGCGCTCCTCGCACCCCTCGCACCCCGCATGAACCCCGCAGTGAACACACACGCTTTTAATTGGAATCCTATGCTCCGTTGCCTTGTTTTATTAACCGTTTACAAATTTACCTGCCTATCGTTTTGTTACCGCAGCCAATCCCATATTGCATGTCTACATACATACATCACTTAATGACAGCGTGACGTATAGCCCAATTGCGTCGTTCACCAGTTTTAGGAGTATTCTATGCAGTTTCTATTTCTTTACTCTGAACTGTTCTTAAGTGCTTTTATTTAAATGGGTATATCTATTACTTAATATAATCTATTAATTATACCTTCGTGTTATCCTACGGAATTTCCGTTCAGTTTCGGTACATGTTATAACGTGTAGATATAAGAGCACAAGTTGGCACACGGGGAGCACGGGGTTGCAAATACGTACAAACAACTTGCAAAGCCCATAATCGGCTTTGTACAACAAGTCATTTAGGTCGTACCCGTTTCGTCCCCGTCTCCCGCCCCTCGCACCCCGCCGCTCCCCGCCGCTCCCCGCCGCTCCTCGCAGCCGCTCCCACCGCGGCTGTACTAGAATTACATTAACAGCCTGATATGAGTTCTGATGTTAAATTAACAACTAGCCTAAGTACTTTCTAGTGTATTATACTATACTATGTTATTAGAGCTTCGAATTGGAAGAATAAATATTTTGGAAACTTATATACTTAGCCGAAATTTGACACAGAAAAACAGATGTAGGCATGGGCCTGGACCAGGGCATGAGACTGATTACAATTTCTTTTACGATTTGTTTGTCATTTGCAGATGAGTTTGTTTTACTTAATTATTTCACATAACTCTTTAAAGATCTCTTTAATAGTTTCAATTCAGTGACTACAAGTGACGTCGTTGTTGTATCGTCACGATGCGCTACTAATAATTGTGTCTCCTTCACCAGAAGGTGCTCTTTAATTATGTTTGTCTGTTTTTCAGCTTCCTCGTCTACTTCGCACGAAAAAAATATAATAGTCTTGTATTTATGACGCGACCGTGGTTTTAGCAAATCTTAAAATAAAATCTTCATAATAAACACAAACAATAGAACCAAATTACTAATATGAACAGCGTGTTAGCGGATATCTTGTAGCGCCGGATGAATATTCATTTTCAGAGATGGTTATTATTGCACAAAGTGTACGCTGCCGCAGACTCTGCCGCCGCCACTCTGATGCAAGACTTTAGCCGTATTTCATTTTGAAACTACTCATCGAACTAATATATTATAAACGTTAGTCTATAAAACGAAAACTACTACCAACATTAATGGTTCCATCTTGACGACGTGCTGTAAAGGCGAGCAGGTCTTTGCGTATCCATTACACTAAGAAAATAGCTCCGATGCTAACACCACAGCACCCACACCCTCCGCACCCCTCACAACAATCTCGCTCCACCTAAGCCGCATAAGCAAACGACTTAATGAGCTACACCTTTGCTATTTCCTCGCTACAAGCAACACGACACACAAAGCGAGTGGTTCTGTTGATAATGAATATATTCACTCGTTGCTTTCACTCCTACTGCTTCTGAGCTGAAGCGAAATTTACACAATTCTTATTTTGTTCGTTAGTACTTTCGGATCTCAGTCCTCCCCAAGTCTAAATTAAAAATTGGGCACTCGTCGCCTCGCAGCCTTTCTTTATCGCAACAATGTGCAAATTACAGAGCTCAAGCTTCGGTCTACACAAACAGGCTTTGTGCCTCGTCCTGTCCTATGTCCCTCACGGCCTTTATTAAACTCACCCCAGTCGGCGCCCGTCGGCAGCTCACTTCGCAACCGGCACAATGCCGGAGAGGTGCGGCGGCGGCTTTCGCTCCTGTTATTTACTGCATACGTGTATCATTTCCTTATTAATAAAGCATTTAAAAATAAAAGGCCCTTTTAAATGGAGTATTTATTACCGTACACTCTTTTTGTACTTAAACGAAAATGTATTTGTAAAATAATTTCAACTTTCATTTAGAACTCGGCGAAATGAGAAAAGAATTAAAATTTATTAGACTCGATGTAGAAGTGAAGTGAGTTCGCAAGATGAATGGTAATAGCGCTAATGGAGCGTTAAGTTGCCGGGTCAGTGGGCGCTGGGCGCTGGGCGCTGGGCCCCGTGCCAGACGAGCACAATGGCGAATGTAGGCTACGGAAAAGTTTGGACACACTATTTGTAGTGAAATGAAATATCGGCCATTGACGTCAACCTAAAACTTTATTGAGTTTACTCGCAAACATTTTGTTAATGGATAACGTTCTTGAAATTGCACACAAGATATTATTTTATTGGTGACTTTATTTGTTTTTTAATAAAACTTTATGCCAAAAATATATATCACCACACTTTTTTTAAGTATAAACACTTCTTTATTTATAAGTCAAGATCGCATATCGCAAGTCTACACATAATAATGTTTCAATAGCCATGATTTTGGAAAAATCCCCGTCGAGAGCTAGAGTCACGGTATAAAAGGTAGACACATGTTTAAACTAAAATGTCTTTGAAACATTGTTTAATTTTTTATGGTTAAGCCCCTAGTACTTAAATTATTGTGTATAATAATGATCATAAAATAGATTACGATGCATAGAAGTATCCTACGTTAGTATTTAAATGTAAACATGTACATTCATATCCATACATAAATGTGGGTCTCGTACAAAGAGTGAGGTTTTGTAATAATATATTCAAATCACTGGAACGTAAAAAAAAAATTCACGAGGTAAAATGAAACAACGTAAAAGCTTGATAGATTTGGACGCACACCACGAGGAGGGGCGAGGGCTCAGGGATTGCAGTATGTCTGGGTCCCGGCGAACGCTCCCCCCCGCCCTGCGCTATGCTGAGGAGCTCACGTGAAATTGTTGTGAAATTACGTCGGCTTCGTGTCTGCCCTGTTCTGTAGGATTAGTGCAATGGATACGCGGACTCAGCGGTGCAGGTCTAATGCAACATGAAGCTCGGAAATTGACGTCGATTACCGATTAAATTGTACGGAAAGAAATCTTCAATGATTACGGAACTAGAAGATTTTGTTGTTAGCATTTCATACTTATAATATACGGAACATAATATATATACTATTGGATACGATAAGATAATACTAATAAAAAGTTTAAAGTAATATGTGAGTAGCACAAGATGAATTGTTTTGAAGTTGTGCACAAATCTGAGTTCTTCTAGTGAGCTCAGTATGTCAGTTGCTATGACAACGACCCGCTTGACACCACTAATACAATTCATTTGTTACATTACCTACACGAGCAGATGTCGCGCTCTCCTCACTTCACAATATACTGACAAATACAAAAATATGTAACTCTTTTTTACATCTTACCCGGTTACATGTTACGACTTGACTAACATTTTATTTTGTCATAATACCTGCAGACAAATGAAAAGCAAGAAAATTTAAAGATACAGCTTTTACCACTTTCTGGTTTCTCGTAAGATGTCATGTATGTTGAGTGATTTTAGTAAATATGGTAAAACATTTTGTGCAGGTCCTCGTATCCTCTGTCCTCTGCAGGCGTGCTAATGATGACGTCTTGTTACCGGTTCACGTGAGGCGGGCGGCGGGCTCGGGGCGTCTCCGAGCGCCTTAGTGTCGGCTTTGCAAAACAAATTGCACGTGTACTGCCGCTGCCGACTAATGCCCACTAATGAAGCGGATACGACTTTTGTTTCAGTATACAACGCTCACCGCACTAAGGACATAGTAACAACTTTATTTTAACGGTAAAAACAGACCTAAGTTTTAAATGAACAGATATTTTCTCTCAAAATGTACAAGAGAGAGATGGCAAAGTATCTTCCGATTGATTATTATTCTTGCTATTATTTCTCTCTTTCATCTTGAATACTTCTCAGCACTTTGCGGCGGCGGACAATAATAAAAAATTGTCAGATTTGAACTCAATCCATCATCCACTTCTTGCAATGTAAAGTCTCCGCCAATGGAAGTTGCCGCATTTATCAAAGCCTCGCCTGCAATTTATCAAAGTTTCGTGAAAACTATTAATATTCTTTTGTGTCGGCGACGTCTTATAGCAACAACTGGCGCCTTCACTATTATACATTAATTCTCACAAAACAAATAAAAGTAACACAACACTAATTAATCTGACTCTCAAAAAAAAATTGATATATTCGGAGAGAAAAACAACAAAATGCGGAGGACGAAGTGTGGTCATCAGTCATTATTATCAATAAATATTAAAATGAAGGAACTAACGAACGAAACGAAAAATCGTCATCAGAAGTAACTTCAGTATTTACTTGACTTAGATTGTTTATTAATTGACAATTATAAAAAGGGAATGAAACCGCTCAAATTAACACTTGAAAGGTACATAGAATGATTATTATAGAGGTCTATGCAAATTATTATTGTTTCTTACATTACTTTCGCTTAATGTGACTGAGCTATATTTTGAGATTTAAAATTGTATATTTTTTATAAAATAAGAAGGCAAAGGAGCATGGGGATCGCCGAGGTATTCATCGATAATTCATACTTTATATTTTTTTTTATTAAACGTGTTTTCACCTTTATCACCTTTGTTCGCAAAATGTCCCTGCTTTTTATAAACGCCACGCATTCCACTACAAAGCTGTTACACTAAAGTTTTAAGCGCTTTGTCAATAAACGCACGGGGCGCGCGTGGTGAACTAAAGAATGTGTAATTAAACCTTATGGACGACAAAGTTTTTACACAGCGCTGCGGTCGCTTTGTGACTGAGCGTCATTTGACGTCACAGTAACAATGTGTTTTAGACAGGTTTCTCGGCAGTGGAAACCCAAAGCAACAGTTGTCATTCAGCTAATCGTAATGAAAGTCTCCAACAATGCCATAGAATAAGAAAACATTTACTAAAGCTATATAAAGCCTATAGAAATATAACGCAAAGAAAATTTTAAATGAAAATTGAAAATTTTGTCATTTTATCGAAAGTAGATATTAGAAAAGCTGAAGACAATGAATTCTAAGTGAAAACAAAAACACATCACAATAGAACATTCGAGAGTCTCCTCAGCTCGTAATCAGAATAATGAATTGATAGCAAGTGATTGTGTCAAACGAGCACCGACTCAACAGTTCTCGGGCAATTTTACAAATGGAAATGTTAATGATGAATTTGAATTAATGAAATCGTTTCTGTGTGTATCCGGAGCAAACAACGTTATTCACTGCCGCTATGCCTTATTAAAATCTTTTGTAGAAACAATGCTACGGTTCATAAATTTGATTTCTATATTACTTATTGTTTTTATGTTAAAGCCAGTAAGCGAAGATGATTTGAGATTGGTATGATGATGGCATACGTTACAGATGGCAACATCTTTAGTACCCAAGATATGGCGCACAGTAATAGATTATTTCTATCTCTGCCTACACCGAGGGGTTAAAGCAACGGAGATTGTTTACAAATAGAAAAAAATACTAAGAGAGATTTTTTTATTCAAAATGTAACACAGCGACACGACGGTGTGCAACGCGCACTTTTCATTAAAATGGCACGCGTCAGCGAGCGCGCGGAGCTGAGGGGCCGTGCGTCCTCAGTGCGCCCCCGCAAGCCGGTCAGCACAGCGCAGTCGCTTTTGACATCCCTTACAACCTTTAGTACTGGTTTTTTTATGTTTACACTAAGATAAAACATTACATGATCTCACTTTACATCCTCACACTCGTGTATGAAAACAGAAATGTTACATCATTAACACAACGGAATGATAATTACATTAAAAGTACTTAAAAATGCGGACCTGATATTTAATTCCTAAGCTTAATCATCTGCCTTGATATCGTCAGCTTTTAATATTATTAATTGTTTAATTTGTTTTCTACGTTTACATTATTAAATGAGAGTTTTGTTCAAATTTTTTTTTGTAATTTGGAAACGCACGTACCATTGTTTAAATTAGCACAAAGGTCGCGAACGCCGACTCGTACGAGTATGTACGAGTATGTATCGCTGTGTAATTAGAACAGGAACATCGGGAGCGATGCGGTACGTGATTCTATTTAAATATTAATTGCTCACATACAAAATCTCTACAATGTTTCATGTATCTACTGTGTTATCTATGTTATAATATATGTAGCGTACTCTGTGTAACAATTGAATCAATATATGTATACATAACATAACAGGTGCATCTCTGATGTTGCAATCCTATGTGTCCGGACCAAAATGTATGTGTGTATGTGTAATCCGATGTAGACAACATTCACAAAAGTTTAAAACAAAACACAAACGTGTTAAATTTGCGTTTTATCCGAGAAATAATTTCATACTTGTACTAGAGATAATAATTTAATGTGGCAGACAATCTGCAAGCGATTCCGCATTTAGTTAGCTGTCACGAGGCGTTCGCAGGCGGTGCGACGGTGACAGGCGACAGGAGACAGGCGACACAGGTAATGCTAGTGATATAGGGGGCATTATCTTGTCGCCGACAAATTAGTTAGATGAACGTAGAGACAATGAGAGTGGCCGCCGGCGCCGGCGTCCCAGACAACTGATTTGACCGGCTCTCGCTCTTGATCGTCCAGCTCTCGCTCTCGGATGAAACTGTGATCCGAGCAGTCAGTCACCGCCGCCATATTATTCTACTACTAAAGAATTTCTTCTTGTAAACAATTAATAAAGATACATTTTGTAGAAGATATCTTAAATTGTTTATCAGCAATATAGATGTTTCGGTTGTCGAGGTATTTATTACTCGGACATGGCATTGCTTTGACATGTGTGCAACATGTTTGACATTCCTTTCATTGTCCACAAGACATGTGAGACATGCAAGGGAGGTGAAAGGGAGGTGCAACTTACGCGAGGGAAGGAAAACTAACGCCGCTTTCCTTTAAAATAAAGCTTTCATTTGAAATCAAGCATCTCTTTTACTTTAAATAAATTTCATATTTATATTGAACAATATCTTTATATTGCTCTTTAGCAATGGTAACAAACGAGAAGAGGGCTGCACGTTTATTAAATTCTGTACCACAAGCACTGTCTGGCCGAGTGAGTGTTGTTGTGTCGTGTGCGGTAAATTGTACAAACGTACAAAAACGCCAGTCGTTTTGATTAACAACCGTCCTTTATGATATCTGTAGAGGACTTCCTGTTCACTGCGAGTGCCAGCCAGTAGGGGAATATTTTTGCCGCCACTAGCCAGTACAGCACTGAGCCTTGTGTTAAAGCCTTCCCATATAATACACAAATATTGACTTAGATTAATAAATAAATAAATAAAATAAAATAGCCTTTTATTCAGTTCTGCTTACAAGTTACAATAAAAATAACTAATATAATATGCTAGTGTAAAGGTTAACAGATTGAAAGTTAGAAGTTAAATAAAGTTAAAGTTACACGTTAGATGTTACTCTTCTAGTATATGCTTTTTGCTTATTTTCTGCAGATCTGTTTGCCAATCGGCAAAGGCCTCCTCCAACCTTTTCCACTCATACCTTTCTCGTGCTACTCTACTCCAAGTCACTCCTGCTACACTCCTAATGTCGTCGTCCCATCTTTTCAGCGGTCTGCCTCTTTTCCTTTTTCCGTCTCTGGGGTACCACTGAGTCAGAGTTTTGCTCCATTTGTCTGGTCCTCTTATTGTGTGTCCCGCCCATCGCCATTTGAGCCTTCTGATTTTGGATGCTATGTCTGTGACTTTTGTCTTGCTTCTGATGGTACGGTTGTTGACTCTGTCTGACTTTTTTATTAGCAACATACTTCTTTCCATTGCGTGCTGACATGTAGCTAATCTATTAGTTATGTTTTGAGTTAGAGCCCATGTTTGGCTGCCAAACATTGACTTAGATTAGTTAACAAAATAATAATTAGTTAGTTTGATTTTAGTGTAGTAATATAATTTTAGTAAAGTAAAAATCGAAAGTTATAAAAATAGCACCATAGTAATTCAATTTTCTTTCAAGAGCTTGCCTGTAATCGACGAAGTTACAACTAAATAAAGACAATGTTGTCAATATCAAACTTATAAGTGCAAAACACGCGCTAAATGTTCAGTTATCGGTGTAGTTATTCGAGGTGATTGAAACTACGACCGCGCGGAGAAACTGATCTGAAAGCATTAGGAGCGACCGCGCTGCCGGAATACTGACCAATAAGGATTTCGCGCGGAGTCGCGCCACCTCTACATTGTTTGTGGACAGTCACAAAATTTAATGAAATTAAATACTAGCAATGTTCGTATTAAGTTAAATTTAGTAATGGCATGATTTAATTCGACAAAAGAATTTAAATTGCAAAAACTAATCAAATGTAAAGTTTAAAAAGGTCTGAGGCGGGTCAGATATCGAAATTGTTCAAAGCGCCCGCTCGGCGAGATAATCTACGAGGCGAGAGGGAGCAGGGGGCGGGAGGGGGGAGGGGGCGCCCTCAACAAGACGGAATCGATCACAAGCGCACAACAAAAAGATATAAATCCCGCAGGATTTGGAGTCTTAAAATATCCGAAGGGTGAATTGCACGGGTCCTATTGTTTTGTTTGCGATTTCATTTTTTGAATTTCATCAGATAAAATTAATAAATAATATGACATACATATATTAATCTCGATTCACAAACAAGTTGTATATTTTTTTAATTTTATTTATGATTCCTGTTATTTAATATAAAAATGTCTGCTTATAATTTAGTAGTGATTGAACAAGTCAGAAACAAGTATTATTTATACCTAAGTATGAATCGAATATGTAGAGAGTTAACGTTATGTTTCCCACATTAACTTAACCGTCTCCGGGTGGAACTTTAAGTCTCACTCGAAGTTAACGTAACTCGGGACTTAGTTTATCTCTCGCACTTACTTTATCTTTGAGGGCTTGTTAAAGTTTGTGTGAGCTCGCGGATGTCATTTCGAATCCGATTGACACAATACGAGTACATCGTTGTTTACTTTGTTCTTATCACATGAACATTACGATTTCATTTCTTCATACATAATCAGAACTGACCGGATACAATGAAATACAATATAAAGTAACGCTTAATAAAGAATTGTGGAATATTCAGGACGACGTAAATGCATTTGGTCCACAAAGTTAAACTCATTAAAAGTAGGATTTTTGGGTAACAACAATACGCCACCAGCGCGGAGGGAACTGAAGGGGATTTTAATATGAGCTAGGTCCGCAGGCTGTGGACGAAGCAATATGCCGCTGTAACAAAGACACATTAGTCTCTGCATCGCTGCCGAGACACGACTCCACACAAATTACACAATTTGTAGTTATTTTTTTATCACAAGTGCAATTTGTCAATTACGAGAGCACGTTCGTTATGAAGTCTCAACACACGCCGAATTGTAAACACCGCACAAGATACGACCCATCATGATAACGACTATCCTGCTAATCTATATATATAAAAGAAAGTTGTGTTAGTTACACCATTTATAACTCAAGAACGGCTGAATCGTTTTGACTGAAAATTGGTGGGCAGGTAGCTTAGAACCAGGAAACGGACATAGGATAATTTTTACCCAGTTTTCTTTTTTCTTTTTTTTTATTCCGCGCGTACGGAGTCGCGGGTAAAAGCTAGTTACTAATAAATGCGAAAGTTTAGATGCATGGATGGATGTTTGTTGGAAAGTATATCCGTAACAGCTCAAAGGATCTTGATGAAATTTGACACAGATTTAGAACATAGTCTGGAAGAACGAATAGGCTATTCAATAAGTTTTTTAATTCCGCGCGCACGGAGTGGCGGGTGACAGTTAGTATGTAATAATGATATATATCATCATAGCGCGAGCTTTCTGTCTGAGCGTGCGGGTGCGATCACAACAACATCCTGCGACCCCTCCTCGTAATTTATTGAAACAAATTCGGAGAGCTCGTGAATTAAATTACGACTCGGTATGATACTTCAAAAGGAATATTTAAATGTAAGCATTCACAAGCTCAAGTTAAAAACATTACCTCACACTTTTTGCTCATCCTTTTTAAAAAGTTATAAAATAAATTTGAAGCAATGAGGATAGGGAGGGATAGGGGGAGTGCTCGCCGAGCGGGGAGCGCCTCCCGTTCTCAATACATACTAATGATGATGATAATTATAAAAAAAAGCAATCTTATTGATATGATAGCGTTCAAAATGTATATAAAAGAAGAAACCGACTGATTGAATGACTGCGACTCGGTTAATCATTCATTCAGTCATTCGTTTATTTAATATAACGTACGATATCTATTCGATACTAATCTATGAGTTCATTATACTGAACAACGGAACTAATTTCACTTGTATCGCTCTGAAATGTAAGAACAATGTTGTATTTTCTTAAAGACATATTGAAGCAAGTGGGAATTTGTATGCTGTTGTGTTACTGATACGTTACTTAATCATAACAACTAACTATACAGCACATTTAGTAATAAAACATTTCCCAAAGTAAATATTATTAAAAGCGAACCAAACGACAACCCAAATAAATAAAATGTAACATGTGACCCTCCGCGAACGTATCGCGATAATGTTTTATGTCCTCGCAGTGAGCGAGCTCTGATGTTCTTGTAAACATTTCTTATTTGTATTATTTTATTTTATACAATCTTGGCTACACATTCGAAGAAGTTAGAGTTAATGTTGACTAATGATTGATTAAATGGCGGTGGGCATTTATAATTTAATATATTTACAGGAAGCTGTTACAAGTCTTCACTATCTATACTTATACGTACTCGTAAATTTCGTTCTAAATTCAAAACTAGATGTTGTTTTTTTCGACATTCTTTTATGTCAACATGTGTTTGGTGATATTATCACGTCACGAATATTTTTAAGGAACTACTGCTGGCGAGGCGAGGCGCGGCGCGGAATGCAGGGCGGGGGTGAGGAGTCTAACCTTTGAGCTCTAATTAATTTAATTAGTTTGTTCGGAAACAGACTTAAGAGAATTTATAAAGGGATTTCACAACTCAGACTTGTCGCTATATGTTCTGCCTCGGCTCATACGATCGTCACTCCTCGGTCCGCACTAAGCCACCCATCTCGGGGATTTAGTCTTTGACCGCAAACTTGAAGTCGGCGCGAACTGATAAAAGACGGATTTATAAAGTTGACATATGAGGCAGTAAATGAAAGAAGATTAAGGGAAATGCTAGTGAAGTTTATTTTCTTTTGCTACGTAGCTCCGTCGTAACAGAAACTGCTACGATATGTTACGACTATATATAACATTAGCATCCGCATACAAAGAGATAAATTCCCTCAATTTGTTTTCTCAGCATTCGTTTGATATTTATTTAGGTCATAGATATTTTCTTTAATTTCATACAACCAATCAAGCATGATCGTGACAACACGTCGCCTCAATTCGTAAGACACGTTCAACCTTGCCTGACTTGTAACCTGACGTAACTGTGAGTACACTTTAATGTTCTTCTTAAAGTATAATCTCTCATTAAAGTATACGTCTAGTTAAATAACACTAGCCACTTAATATGAATTATAGCACTTCGTAGTACTTGTTCAAACTTGCCATTGCTCTATGTTCTACACAGCCCTAAAAAGGTCTACGAAGCTCTACGGAAAGGTCTACTTAAATTAATAATGTAAACGTTTGTACATATATACTATTATTGATTTATTTTTGCAATATATTTCATTCATTAATAATACTGCTAAGATTCATCTGAAAATGTCTGATACTAATAAATTTTACTTATACCTATATAGTACACATACATGTATGTATGTTTATTTTATCAGTACTTATAATTACAATATGTAGGTCATCAGCTGAGGAATCCAGGTCTGATAGGGAGGACAAATTATAACGTGTCTCTTGTCACCGTATTAACTAGGCCAGCGATAGACAGGCAGGCAGACAGACAGGCCTCGTGAGGATTAGTGTAAATAACGAGCTAGTCACCAGCGGAGCGGCACTTGCTTGATGCCTTTTACCAGTACTTTCCATTTGAAGTTAAGATAACTGTCACAGTATAAGTACTTCCTCGAAATCCGGTACATAACTATATCAAGTATAATAAAAATCAAGATGGTGATTTCATTAAAAATAATTATACATAATAATTTGGTAGAAATTGTTTGAACTCGTTATAGCTTAACTTAAATCAAACACTGTTAAGAGAAGTAGGTACTTAAAGTAAAGGTAATTAAAATTATCACTTAATTTAAAGTTTCAAAATATCAACATAAAAAATAAAAAGGATGCACAAATTCGTGTTAATTAAAATAAAGTGCAGACGCGAGACTCGTGCCAACAAATTGAGACTCAAATGTTCGCTGCATTTGAGGTAGTTTTTACTTATGTATCTATACATATGTATACAATTATTTACTTCCAAAATTATTATCTTATTATCTAGTACAGGTGTATTATGAGTAGAACAGGTGTGTGAGTGTGATCAGAAATATATGTGTATGTGCAATGTACACACATACATTGAAGTATGTACATTATTTTTATTGTAAATCCGTCCATGTACAGTGCGCAATGTACACACGCGCCGGAAGTTTGCCGGCCGCCGGGAAATCAGCTGTACTTATTGTACGAACATACGCTCAAATATACATAATGTTTGTGTAGCGCCGGCGCCGGTGCATTACAAATTGCACAGTGAAAATTAAAATGAAAACACCGCGGCTTCGCTTACACTCTCAAAAATCTAGAAATTTCATGATTTTACAACACTTGTAGTAAAAGCGTAATTCAGATTAATAATATTTTTATGTTAATACATTTATCCAAATTAATCTTAATAATACTGACCACGAATGTTGTTACTCTGTCCAATACTCCATTTGGCTACAAAAAGCTTTGGCGGATTTTTTTGAAGTGCTCTGGCCCAGTTTCCCCGCGCCACGTTGCACCCCCGGCGCCGCTCGACCCGGCCGACCGGCTGACCGGCCGACCCGACGACTTGACGCTCCATTAGCACTATTAACATTCATCATACGAAAATGTTTTAAATGAAATGTTAAACGTATTATATCTCGTTCATAATACATCTGATACATTATCACTTTAACAATAAGTAAATAAACAATTAAAAAAAGCACAAAGTAATTAAAAGTATGTCAATGGACTTTTCTTAATTACGTGCAGGGGGCGGGCACTGCGTACGGAGGCTTACTGGGATCCCTATAGATGACAAACAGTTTGTTTAGTTAACAGCACTCCTTTTTTGCGTAAAATACTGCAAAACTTATTTCTTTAAAGCTGCGTAGTTGTTGTAGTTGCGTAGAATGCAAATTATAAAATCACACCTACGTTTTTCTTTCATTCCTTCTAATTTGGTAATTTGAATATGAAATTCGGCTGTTGCGGATCCTTCTCATAGCATCTTGTATAAATTTGAAGTAAAATTTTGTAATACCATTTTGTATTTCCTACACCAATTACCCCTTAAATTAATAAATTTCTTGTATTCTCGATTTCATCAAATTTATGTAATGCTTACTGACGACTTGAATATTTTTTTTTCTTCATAGTAATGTTTCCTTTAACTATGCGTTTTACAACATTCAACCGTCCTTAGAATAAAAAAATATGTAAAGAACTGAAAAATTAAATTAATTACTACATACGTAAATTGACATTACGATGTGGTCATTTATTTATCTGATATTATTTTAATACAACAATTCATTTTACTTGTATCGTTTGGCCGCGCCTCCGCCGCCGCCGCGCCTCCGCCGCGCCTCCGCCGCGCCTCCGCCGCAGCCGCCGCCGACGCAAAAAAAATAATATTTTCATCGTCGCTGCAAAAATAATTCTGATGATTGATGAATTCAAAATTCGGACGAACGCAGAAATAAGTCCATGAAAGGAACAATTTGTTTTACATAAATTTAAAACTGGACACCGTTGTTAACACGCGACGTACAAAAGTATCGTTTAAAGCGCAAGAGGAGCGGCTATTATTCTACAAATTGATTTTAATATTGTTTTCTTAACAGATTTTCTAACCTGGCTTTATTAAAAAGAAGTCCATTTCTACATTGGATAAGAAATTGACTTTTCATACACCAACAAATTTGACACAAAATTCGGTCCGATATCTGTCCAATTTATTTAAAAATCAATTGTTCAAATCAATTGTTGATACTAAAAATAAACTCCAAGATAACTTAAACAAAGAGAAAGTAGTTAACTGTGATCGGCAATTTAAATCAATGCTTATATTCCGAACACTTATTTCCTGAAAATGCTTCCCGATTCCAGAAAAATGCTTTTTCATTTGCGAAACTCTTCGGCTTAGAGTAAAGACGATTATCTTAAATCATTGCGCACGCCCTCACTTCGCCCTCAGCCCTAAATCAAATAAAAGTTTTCTCTCCTCTCACTCACCGGTTACTGAATGCCGGAATGTTAGAGCTCGCCGCCACATAACTTTTTCACGGCGATACACTTGAGTTATAAACGTTGAACTTGAACGCGGTTAACTCTGAAAAGCTTTTTTGGAAAAACTCTACTTCCTTTTTTTATAAAGCTCAATATTATATACAATTGTCATTACAATCGAATAATAATATATGTTGTTGCACAAATACGTTTTGCACATTTACAAAATTAACGGTGGTGACGCCAGCGACAATAACATATGTTGCACTAATGGGCCGGCTTGACCAGTACTATACCACGACCACATAAAAGTGGAAGTAATTCCACGTTACGTCTGATGATTGTGCGCAATTGAGGCCTAATTTTAGTCCTTTTCCCCTTCCCATCCTTCTCTTACAAGGAATAGATGGAAGAAGGAAGTGGATTTGACGGAAAAAGAAACGCACTGTAAGTGAAAAACTTTGTGTGCGTCTCCTTCTTTTACTTATTGTTTTTTTGTAAGACACTTGTAGTTAGGTTGTGTAAACACTTGCATAAGACGTATTCCTCGGGCAAGTTATTAAAGTTTTTTTTTTTTGTAACCACGTTGAGAGCTACGATTGCTTATTAGACGTCCCTCGCAAATAATTATACTGCATCTTGAATTTTGGTATCCCTTCGTGGCGGATAATGATTCAATTGTGAGACAATCTGCAAGTTTGCGTTTTCATAATTTTGATTGCAAACAAGTTTGTTTCCACGCGGTGCGGAACAAGCGCGGAACAATCGCGCCAAATTACTTATTCAGATTGCGAAACAAAGACGTAAAATATTTTATACGTAAAATATTTCAGACGGGAAATTAAAAAGTTCGCGCTCTTTTTTTTTCTTTAGTTTGCCAGTTCGTTGGTGCTAATATTACCATAGTCGAGGAATATTCTTCATGTTTGACTGAATATAAAACATTTTCTCAGATAAATAAAAAAAAAATAACGGATGAATTGTTGTCGAAGACAAACAAACAAGTATGGAAGTTTTTTTTTTTTTTTGATCCCACAGTCAAATTATTTTATATAATTTTGTGGGACATAGTTCTATTTTAGGTTATTATTGTATTGTAAATAAATAAATGAATAAATAAATAAATAATAAATAATACAAAGATGGTAAGAGTCAATTCAATAATATACTTATCAAAGAGATTCAAATATCCTACTAGTTAGGTTAGAAATTTATGTTATTTATGCGACTACGCGACAGCAAGTATTTGATAAAGGTGTTTGCTTTAATACTTGTTTGTTTTTCATGACCATATCTTAGTCACTTAACTTGTTTTTTTATTTAACAAAATGAAACAAACTTTTTCCCACTTTTAATCAACAACGGTTTCTTTAATTTTCGCTTGTTTGTCGAAAGTTTCTCGCCGGCCAAGTTTCATCTCATTAAGTGTAGTCTCAGATAAAATAACTCCAACAAAGTTTGTTTAAACAAAATTCACGTTTAATGAAGTCGAAATTTGTTAATTACAAATAAGGCCTCAAGTACCCGCCCATGAAAATATTTGTACAAACTTCGTTGAAGGGAATTACTTTCAACTAAATCGCAAGAGCACTGTCAGACTGTCGCTGCCTGCCTGTCGACTTTATATGTGTAATGTGTTATTGTATTTTAAAATCAATTTTCTTTGTTGAAGTCCTAAGAATTGATTTTTTTTATAACATCTTTATTTATAAGACTCATGGTTAAATGTAACACAATCTAGCAATCTTACTAATATTATTTGATGGTGTTTTTTTTTTTTGTCGAAAGGATTGATATATCTTCAACTTCAACAGCTGTGATTAAATGCATCTTTATATTCCGTGCACATACACACAAACACGCGTCTGATTGCTTCTTGCATTTTATAAAACAATCCTTCCGATCATGTGTAACATCCCCTCCCTTGGTCGGCGGTCAGTTGGATATTCAGAGGAGAGTCGAGCTGAAATAACGAATAAGAAGACATCCATAAACTGATTAACGAGCGCTTGACGCCGGCGCCGGCGCCGCGCTAACCTACTTGCATAAGTAAACATTGTAATTTACGACGTCGTCAAAATAAATAATTCATCATTATAAGACAGAAACTTGTACATGAGCGGTGACCGGTCACATGACACCAGTCAGTCTCTGGCAGTGGTCGCCAGAGCCTCGGGCGCGACTAGACTGTGGCATAGCGAGTGTTGCCGCCTGTCGCAGCGACATAAACTGGCCTTACGACAACTACAGTAAATATTGTAGATGATCTTGTTGAAAAAAATTACGATTGAGGTAAAGGTTTTTCATAATAATCCCCTAATTCAATATGTTATTTTTAGAAAGCAAAGCCACCGCCGGCACTATAGAAACACATCATATGCGTAGTAGTACATCTCGTCTCATAACGAACCTCTATTCAAACTCTGATATCAATAATGTTGCAATCAGGCTAAAAAATAAAGCTGTAATTATAAACGTCCGCATGAAAAGGTTTAAAGGGCCCTCCCAGGATTCGTAACATTTAGAATGTAATTCATGAATAAATTCATAAATTTAAGTGAAGGAGGCTGACGTTTAGCCCGAGCCATTCATTCGTTTCATACAACATCAACTCAAGTTTCATACAGATGAGCAGCAAGCAGCACAAGTAAAAGGTACTCGAAGACGAATGGCGGGGGATCGTTAGTGCGGCCGGCGGGGGGCGGGGGAGGGGGGAAGACAACTCTTGTCCTGTGATAAATAAAAAATTCAGTAATAATATAAAGGAGTTAATTAAAATATAACTTTCTTTTGAAATGTAGTATAAAGCGGTCGATATTTTCAAACTGCTTATTGAATGTGAATTACTTCAATTTGGTGTTTTTTTCTCTCATATTTTAATTTACTGAGCCAGCAGTCAAGCGTCTACTCCAGTCCACTCTCACCGCATGTTCATAGATTTGGAAGAGTGATCAGACTTTAAATCTGACTCCTCCGCAGCGTTTCTTGGTAATTATTTTGTAATGAGCAGCTGACTTCACCGGCGGTGACCCCTCGACGGCGTCGCAGCGCCTACACGGTGACGGCACAAGTAGACGGGCTGAGGCACCTGGGCTCGATATCGCTGAGTAATGAAACAAAGGTGCCATTTGTTCAAGATTTTTATTCAGAAAATTCGAGCTCATTAACATTAGTTAAATAATCACATCGTCAATTGTATAGCGAAAATGACACAACCTGTCGCGCGCTGCCGCCGCTGAGGCCGGGCTGAGGCAGTGCTGTGCCGCGGGGCCCGGCGACGAGCTAGCGCGCCACTTATAGAATATATCAGATAAACTCCGAGTATCAAAATATCGTCGTTACAAAATACAGACGATATTATTTGAAGTACATACAATATTATACTGCTTTTGCTATCTTTGACGTAATTCATATTCCCTACTAAATATATTTACATAATAATATAACGCTTTATAGTTAATGTAAATAATAGAAATGACTAGACAACTAACAATATTCGGCGGCTTCTCGCGCTTACTGGTTACGTCGCGGTCAGTAAATTATTATTAGAATAACCTGTCTCTTAATTCGTTTTGTTTCTGTTTCAATTTTATTATCTTCGTCGTTGTAACATTTTTTCATCAATAAAACATAATCAATTAATATTTTAATGTGAACGGGCGACGAGAATAATTTACAAATTTTTAGTTCAGTCGTATATTTTTATAACAAGATTTAAACTATAAAAGTTTATGAACGTAGAAAGTCCGTCGGCAATTCGGCGGCGAAAGGCAGCGTCCGGCGAGTGTTGGGGGAAATGAAGACGTCGCGTCCGCTGCGAATCGGTAAAGTCATTGGAAGTGTGAATGGACGGATCGCACTGAGACCGACCGATGACGAGGCGGATTGACATCTCACTCAGTACAGACATACATATTATATAAAAAAACACATAAAATAGATCCCAAACATTATACAGGAATAGGAAAAATACAGTGTCCTATTAAAAAAATTAAAGACTAGCTTAATAATTCAAAAGTTTTTAAGAGATTTATAAGAAAACTAAGAAATGTCAAAATGTACATATTTTAGATTGTTATTGGTTATTGCTTAGTATAGTTTGTTAGCGGAAGTTCGTTGTGAGTCCGAGAGCGAGCCGGGCGCTGCACCGGCGCGATGGTGGCGAGGCAGCAGCGCGGCGGGCGCGAGGGGGCCCAGCGGGCGGTACTCGCGGCCGGCGCGGGGCCGCAGCGTGCTGGCGGCGCGCCGTGGGCTGCGACACAACACACTCAGATACACAGCGCAACATACTCGTATACTTATTCTCACGTAGTTCCGTGGAGGATCAATTTCGACTTCGCATGTGGGATTTTCATTAATCTGTGGTCGCGGCTCATGGACTCAAAAATGAATAGAGTAGCAGCTCACCAGGGCCCGGGTGGAGCCGGTGCGTCCCCGGAGGACTGCGAGGAGCACAGCGACAGCGTCTCCGCGTAGTCCGACATGTCCGACGTGCCGCTCGACGTGCTGTGCGAGTCCGTCACGCCTGCGCCACAAACGACACCGGTGTAATAACGCACGGAGGACAAACATTCAAACATTGATTTATGTTTGTATTGAAGACGGATGCATAGATACCTCGCGATTCCCCCGGCGCAAGCGGCGCGGCGCGGGCGGGCGGCGGGGCGGCGGGTGGCGGCGCGGCGGAGCGCAGCGACCAACTCGAGACGCCCGAGTCGTTGGAGCTGCACGAGTCCCGCGCGCCCGCCGCCGCCGCGCCACCCCGTGCGCCGCCCCGCGCTCCCGCCCCGCGCCCCGTGCACGCGCATGGCGCGCGCGCACGCGAACCCGACAGATCTCGTAACGTTTCCATCGATGTAGCTGATCCCCCGCTTCCGACGCTCCCCTCGAACTCCTCGACGTCCTCGAGAAACCGCGAAGAGTCGACGGAGCTGGAGCGGCGACCGCGCGCGCGTCGTCTACCGTCCTCCTCGTCACCGGTCGTGCGACCACCGGTGGCCTCCTCGGCGCCGACTTTGGATGTCCGATCCGGGCACAGGGCTGGATTGCTGGCCGATTTTTCCTCGAGCAGCCTACTGATCGAACTCTTCGCTGGATATTTTAAAGTATGAAACGCGAAACCGCCGATGGGCGACATCGGAGTGTATCCGGCGGCCAACGTGCGATCTCTCAACCTGTCGCTGTCCAAGCTGCTGGGCTCCATCATGAGGTACTCGTCGGTGCCCCCGCTCTGCACCCCGCCGCAGGAACCCGTGTCGCTCCGACGGTGTCCGCACTTTGAACATAAGCTATTTTTGCTGATTTTAGCTAAAGAAAAGGGTTTCAAATTAGCTCCGATCGCGTCTAGTTCGCTTTCAGTTATTCCTACTTTTCTAAGCAAATCTTTCGCGTTTTCGTAATGTTCTAGAGATAAAGCGAAGCTTAAGTTTTCGTAATTAGCTAACGGCCCTTCGTCTATTTCTACATCGCACGACTGATGCCCTTCAGTTGGTGGACATCCTTGGAGCTGACATTTTCTTCTCGTCTTTCGTGATAAGTCAACTTTAGCGTACAGTGCGTTAGGGCCGTCACTTGGCGCTGAATTTTCTTTATTTGGCGCAGGTTTTTCAGTTGCATCTCTGTCCCTCCTGCAGTACGGTAACCTAATCCAAGCGTGAGCCCAGTCCGTCACCCTCCTGCAGGGACAATTTTCGGCCTCAAAGTTTTCTTCGCAGTCTACTATCGTAGGTTCTTTAGACTTTTTCCCGAGTTTGAGTAAACATCCGCAAGGTTTCTTAAATACGAGAGTGTCAGTAGTGGAGCTTCTGGTAATTTTAAACAATTCCCGATTCAAACATTCTTTGAGTCTTTTAGGTGTATCGTAGTACTCTCCATCGATCTGATAACAAAAAAAGTGTAAGGTGACGCTACAGCCCAACGAGAAACTTGTGGCTTTGGCCTTTATTGAGAACAACTCTTTGGATCGCACGTAAGTATTGTGGGTAAAAATTTAATCTAGATCGGTTTAGTAATAATACAATACATTGTGATACAAGAATTTACCACACAGACCCTACAAAGATCTTACCTCTGCTGATGGGACTTTCGGAACATCGTAATTTTCGTATGGCCCAATTTTAGTCGATCCATACTCTGTAAATGCGCTGAGTTGTGAGTGACTGCGCGAGCGGGCACAGCGCGGGGCGGGGTGCGGTGCGTGTGCACTGCTCACAGCGAGCTCCAGCTCGGTTGGCTTGGCCGGTCTCCTGGGCGGAGTATCGGAACAACGGCAAACTTCTTCAGACATACTTACAACAGGCAACGCTTCACAATTCTCTATACTATAACCGGTACCAGTATCATTTTGTACGTTAAAATTTTGAATATTTTCATTCAGCGCGTCCATAGTCCACGCGGGGCTGAAGTGTTTAGCGCCCGGCGTGAGCGCGGCCGTGGAAGAACGCGACAGCGCGCCCAGCTTGCACATGCAGCTCCGGCAGCGCTGCAGCTGCGCGCCGCCCCACGCGCCCCCCGCGTCCCCACCGCACCTCGTGCCCTCCGCCTCGCACACCGACGCCGTGTCCCCGAGCCCCATGTCCTGAAAGTGAGTGCGCTCCGCAGAGGACCAATACGGCGACACGGCACCGGCCTCCTCCGCACAAGGGTCCTCGTACAAGCGCAAATCCGCAGGAGGCCGCGCGCGCTGCGCCGTGCTCAGCGCCGATACGCGCGCATCCGACCCATGCGCCGACTGCGTTCCCGAACTCTCCGCGCCTGATCGAGATTATTTAGTCATCAATACCTAATGAAACAACTATTTAATGTAAAGTCAATATATTTTTCTTACACATGCATGTAAGTAAATAAACCTTGAAGGAGAAAAAACCTTCTCCCTCTCGTTAGGCAAAGTAATAAGTTCGCAATAAGCACCTTCATTTTTCTTAAAGACAGCAAACCATCTCGAGGGAGAGACGTTTCCACGAGAGGCACAGTCAAACTCGCGCGCTATCTCCGCCGCTTGGTCCGTCACCAGCACGTGAAGGCCGACGCCACGACCGCACAGCGCCCCACCCTCCAAGCAGAAGCGACCTTGTGCCGCGCCGTACCGCCTGCCGGGTACAACCACAGACATTTAGGTATGATCCAGTTAATCATAATAATTAGTGGGATCTATTCGGTGCCTGCAGTACCTGAGATGCGAGAGTTCCCAAACGGCGAGCAAACGCGGTGGCACGCCAGCCACGAGCGCGGCGTGCGGAGCCCGCAGCAGCAGACGCGCTGGGCCCGCCGCCAGTCGGCCGCCGCGCGCCACCACCACGAGCCACTGCCGCGCGCCGGCCACGTGCGCCTGCAATTTCACCTGCGCATCCCCAACGCAACATACAAACTCGTCACAAAACTCTATGGTTTGCCCTAGCTTGCTGCCTATATATGGAACTATTAGTGTTAAGAAAAAAAGATACATACAATAGATAATTAGAAAAAACTATACTGTTTTACATTACACTTCTTCTTTTTTTTAACTTACAAAGAAAGGCGCGCACGAACCTGCCATTGCATGAGGCGCTCCCGCGTCTCGAAGGCGAGCACGGCGGTGTGGTCGCGGCACACGAGCGCCAGCGTGTGTGAGTGTTTGTCGAGAGTGAAGCCGGTCTCGCAGCCCAGGTAGCCGTCCAGGGAGAGCGCGGCCTTGCTGGCGGCGCCGGCCCAGCGCGCGCGCGCATCCCCGTACAGCTGCAGCTGCACGCAGTCTGCACACATTGTGCACATTGCACGTAACACGAACCGGTAACGTCAACGTCAATCATCAACAATGCAAACTATCACTGCTAGCGACCTACGGCACTTTATTGTAAACTTTGTAATTTCTTAAATTTTGGCTGTATTTGTGACTACACAGGACTACGGCTGGCAGCAAGAGGCCGGGCTCGCCCGGCTGACGACGTCACGATCACTGACGCCGTTCACGTGACCGACTAACACGATGTACGATTACTTTCGTTTGCGGTTCTTTTAAAAAAATAATTTGAATTCAACTAAACGCAAACTGTTTTTTCTTTTTCATTAATTTCACAAACTTACGAAATGATACAACAGAGAAATAAAAATGGAAAACATTTATAATTTAATTTTCGCTATACATTATTAATTTCCAATTGTCGTTTTAGAGGAACGCAATATAGGTAGGCGCCCGTCGGAATTAGGTACTTATAAAAGACTTTGGATAGATTCATTAGAAGGGGGGTCGGCTCAGTCGTGGCCGTAAGCGATCATTTTCAATTCAAATTAGTGAGAACGGTTTAAAATTGTACGCAGCAGCGCCGCCCCCGAGTCGTGCAATTAACGCATGGTGCAGAGCGGCGAACGCGGCGCTCGTTATACACCGCACGCCGCCACTGCAATTTGCGTTTCGATGAACGCTTTAATTAACAAAGTACGACTACGGCCCGCCGCGCCGCCCGCCGCGCCGCCAGCCGCGCCGCCCGCCGCGCCAACAGACGGCCAAAACATTGCACGCGGATGCTTGTCTTACGCGACCGACGACAGAGCCATCAACGACGTTTGCTCAACTACTGAAATATTTAGTAAACTGTTTAGAATAAAATGTTTTTGTGTTAAATCATTACCGCTCGATGCTCGCTCATCTTAACATTCGCATTTATAATATTAGTAAGAAGTAAGAATGTCGCGTCTGTTGTAGCCACACTAATTACAAAGCTTGCCTTCATACTGCCAAATATTTTCGAATCACTTCTTTAAAACAAGGAAACTAAATTAGCAACTGCACCTTTGTCAAAAATGAAATTCCATAGCGACAGTCACGTAGCACAGGGACTACAGTACCGTCCCCCCCCCCCCCCCCCGCCACCCCCAGCCGAATACTAACAATCCTCACTGCTTAGTATTCGACGCAATCGCGCCAGGCGCTGATACACTCAGCTCTTGTCGCTCGTCGCCTACATCGCTACTACGCGACACTACTAAAACACCCAAGCGCTGCGTGACTACGGCATTACGCCAGGCCGTTATTCAGAGCGAGTTGTCGCCGACTACCGTTTTGTTCGAGCCGCGCCATCACAAATTCCTATTTCACTTTGTATAGGTGCCTTTCTATTTAATTTCTTCAGAGCGACGATTTCGAAATTTAATTCAGCCGCACGCATTGTATTGCGGAACATCTGAATACATCACATCACATCGACTTTAATCATTTTTACTGTGGAATATCAGAGTCTCATCGTCGGTAAAACAGCTGCTTTGCAAAATGTATCTCTTACAAAATTTATTTTTAAAAAACGTAACACTGGTTTGTTCTCATTTTAGAAAACACGAATTAATCAATTCAATTATTTGATTGGCAGTCAGCTAGAGTATGCGAGTTCAGTTTGGAATCATTTCTAAAGAGATTCCTAAATAGTGAACAAAGAGATGTTTTACAAAATATGTAGCATTTATGAGTCAATGCAGGGGCGGAGATGCGACAGGGGCGGAGACAAATATCAGCGGTAACGGTGGACGCAGAAAGGGGAGTCCTCGTGGAGCAATTATGTGAGGTGAGCGGCCGCGACGGCACAGAGGCGCGCCCAAGAATGCCGTGACGAATTGCGTATTTACAGGTCAGATAACTTATCAGATCTTCCATTCTACAATTTGATTTTACCTTTTAAATAAACAATATATGTCAATAAAGAGAATTGCTATGACGTTATTGATTTGAATGAAAATGCTTAAGCTTAAGTAGTACTACTAGTTTACTTTTAAGTATTCCAAAGTCTGAAAATATACTCAAAAGGGATTTGTATTCCCTTGCTCATGTTTCTTAAAGTATCCAGTGACAGCGCGGCAGGGGGCGGTGAGGGCGCGTGCTGACTAAGCGATACAAACGCCGCTGTAATAGTGTTTAGTGCCCGTTAAAGCTGTTCTTATTCCCCCTGCCCCGCCGCCCTGTATTTCAGTTCTTTTTGCTGCAACGCATCAAATCCAACAAGCTGAATTCGCTTCTTTTCACATGGAACGAAGTCAAGCTGTTGTGCTCCGACTAATAGATCATTCATGTTACGTCAGCGCCGATACTAGAATTGTACATGTGTCATAGGTGGCGAGCCTGCCCGATCACCGCTGCACTATTGGAGGAAATTTTGTCAGCGCGGCCCCATTGATGTTAACAACACACACCTCACGCCTCACGACACATATGTTTATATTGAGGTGGTTACGTTTATTGAGACGCAACGTCGAACACCGTCAGGCTCACATTAAAGCGAGGGAGTATTGTTATGGATTTTTCCCAATTAGCAGAAAACTTTTAAGTTCCCCTCGTCATTTTGTACATCACAATCAATTCTTTCACTAATAAATATATACTTCAACAAGAACGGACCCATCCCGCTCACTCGATCCAATATTTGGTAACCCACCTACTTGTGTTTTTTTTACTTTATTTTATTTGTCTTCATCTAATACTTTCCGCCACAACTTGTGTCGGCGCTTACGAGTTAATTATTTCGGTGAACTAAAACACTTTGTATGTAGCAGGAAACAAGCCATTTCCCCGCAAATCACCACAAATGTATAGCGCGGGTCTTTACCGCCCCTCTGCCCTAATGCCGCGTTCTATACACACGCACATACATAATTCACATTATCAGGGAGACGAAAAAAGTAGCAAGAATAGATTCATAGTTAAATGAATCCGTAACGTCCGCCCACACCCTATAGCGTGCTCGTGCTGGTATAATACAGTGTAAACACACACTTTTTTATATCGCAGTATCGTAGCATATTTTTGAATAATACTTTTGTAATAAAAAGCCCTGTACTTACAACACGCTTTAACTTAGAGTATGATAAAATTGAAAAAAAATTGTTATTTGAGAAAGGGCCAAAAATTGCAAGATACAACAAAGATGTTAACGGTAACGCCACGTTACTGTGCTTCTTTTAATTAAAACGATGGGTGGCCGCGGTGTGAGGTAGCGGGGCAGCGGGGGCAGCGGGGGAGCGGGGTGTAGATGTTGGTATACGTCACACGTTCATTAATTAACATGGTAATTATTAACGTCACCGAGGAAAATGCTTTCCAGCTGACATGTATAGGTACACTTTATATATATAATGAACAGGAGAAGACGAGCAGAGACAAAATGAAATATTTACGGAATTAAAACAGTTTATCTGAAAATAAACAATAACAGAGCGAGACTGGGCGAAGCGCGCACACTAGTGTAAAGCAGTCGTAGCGAGTAGCGTAGCGCAGCACAGCACAGCACAACACTCACCCGCTACTGGTGACAGTTTCCGCATCACGCACCACCGCGACTTCCACTGCAACACAACGCATACAGATAAAGTACACCAACAAATAACATACAAATTTTGCGACGGTAACGACGGCTGACCTTCTTGCCGTCGCGGAACTTGACGGTGCCCTCGATAATGGTGCTGTCGTCCGCCATCGTACATGTCGCACTACAACTGCGCCGCAGTCGCGTTGCAGTCGTGACGCAGTCTTGCCGTTGTCGTAGCGAAGTCACGTCAGTATAGCTCTGAGGCAACTACTCGCCGCGCAGGCGCACAGCTCACACGCACTGAAACAAATTAAATATGTACATATTTGTTTTAAAATCAAATGTATACATACTCGTAGATAATTAAATGGTCTGACGTTGGTCAGAAAACATTGTGTATCTGTCACTGCTAATATAATATTTAGACTCAAGCAATTGTACAAGTTACACAACAATACAATCTCTTAATCTCTTACATAAATTACATGTATGTTTTCAAAAAGTTTTCTTTGCTCTTTACTTTTTATTTTTTGATAGTATTAATACTTTTATCTTAATATTAATTTTTAATTCTTAGTATTCCGATTATAAACGCGAATGTTTTAATCGTTGGCTGGATTTATAGCTACACTGATCAGCGTAACATTTTTATACAAGGATATATACACTTATATGGCCAATTTGCTCTTCATAGGCCATATTCCCGTGGGATAGTCTTATTTTTGATTTTCATAGCAAGTCATCCTTTTAACTCCACGCAACAAAGCGACTACAAAGTTATTATAAACTTGCTGTTGCCCGCAACTATTTTGTGCTACTCAATGGTACCTACTTTTAACCGACTTCCAAAGTCAAAACCAAAATGTGTGAGGTCTCGCTTTGTCTGTAAATATGATTACCCCGTTACCCGACTGACAAAGAGGGTAATGTTTTTGCGCGTATTTAAATTTGTATTTGAGTTTGTGGGTGTATATGTATGAAATTGCATTGTGACGGCCTACAGCCTGAACGACTAAACCGACTTTGACAAGTAAGGAGTCATTCGTTACGTCTCCTTCCCCGGAGTGTCATAATTGAAGAGAATGCTGAAGGTTACAATAAATAATAATTTCTAACGTGTAACATTACAGTTTATTTATTTAAAAAAAAATTAAAACATTTGTTTTAAAACGCAGACAATAGATGGTGCTATTGCTATTATTAGTCAGTCAGCCTTAGTTTTTTTTTTGTTTTTATTAGATTATTATATTTATCGAAATCAATGATTGCTTCAGACTTCTGACTGATAGATTTAGATTTTCCCTTAATACTGCGCTTATATTGGCAACAGTTTCATTGAACGGATGCAACAAGATTTTTGAAAAAAAACATGTATTTGTATAAACCGACTTAAACAAAAATAGATATAAATAAGTAAAAATAATAAATCCTAAATTAAGTAATCAAGTGCAGGTCAAATTCCATACAGAAAGAGTATTATCAGAAATAGTTAATAACAGTTTGTCTATGGCTTATCACGGTGTTGATCAGAATCCTTAAACAATTTACTGTATACATATTGTCAGTTTGGGCTTCGATGTCGGTGTCGGTGTCGGTGTCGGCTAAGGCAGGTTTGTAGTTTACTTGTCTATTGTAACAAATTATTGAATTAAAATAATTTGATTTTTGATAAAACCGATTGACAAGAGATACTCAATGAATTTAATACTTTAATTACTTTAATAGTTATGTTTTGAAGTCTGTTTTAAGTATTGTTATGTTATTAGATACGAGTATACAAAGAATATACAAGGTCAGTTGTGCGCTCGAGGGCGATATCGATGACAACATGTAACAGATCGCATATAATCCGTCAGATAACGAGATAACGTGCGCCGAGACGCGGATGGATGTCGCCAGGTTCGCGGCCGTTTGAAGGTCGAGCATCAAGGCACACAGCACGCGGTGCGCCGCACATTGTCAATGCCAACTGCCTGCTATACCTAATCCTTAAATCTTACTTATTTATCGCTAATATTTGATATGACATTCTAATTGATTTCTTTTTTCGTTCAATTACAGTGCTTCTCTGACAATTTATCTGCGCAATACATTATTTCAGGAGAAATACAGTGTGTCAAGGTGTCATATGACATGAAGCTGATGCACAGAGCTGAGTTCGAGACATCAATCTGCCGTCAGAGTTCTGAACGTAGGTGTTGGGGGTATCTATGCTCTTTATGCAACTCCTTGACTGTTTAGACAGTTACAAGTAAATTCAAGAGCAGTAAAGTTGTGTTCAGCAAGTGGCACACGGTACGCAGAACGCGAGGACTTCCCTCGACAGGGTCCTGTCTCGTCGTGGCGGAAAGCCAGGGCCGGCCCGTGGCGCAGGACTGATCAAGGTGGGAGCTGCAAGTGAAATCTGAGTGCGCTTTAGACGAGAGCTGACAACTGCGGGAACTTGATGTTCCGGCGCTGTTCCGATAAATTTACATATGTAAATCGAAAATCGGAAAACAAATCTATACATGGCAAGTCAATTGTTTAACCCCTGAGCCACCGACGCTCTCGACTATCGTTATCGTAAGCAAATAATTTTATTATTGTCACATTGGCACCCCGCACCCCGCACCCCGCACCCCGCGCCCCGCACCCCGCGCCCCGCACCCCGCACCCCGCACCCTGCGCCCCGCACCCCACGACCTCTCTTTTGCCTGAGACCGCTCCAACAAAAGGGGAGCAAATAGATTGGTTCTTCTGAGAGCAGCTTATTGTTTATTTATTAGGAGTCAGTCGGAACGCCCTGCGCCCTGTGCCCTGCGCCCCTCGACAGATTTCTGCCTAATTTGCTATAAATGTGAAAACGAAAGTGATAGTAATAAATTGTCGTAATGGCGCTGACGCTGTAGCGTTTGATGTCATTAGACCAAAACAATTAGAGCTTCTTTATATGAATATAGTTTATCATTCTCCCTTTTTCATAAAAAAAGTTAAGAAAAGTAACATTTGTTTATATCTATCTATATCTATATCTATCTATATATATAAAAGAAAGTTGTGTTAGTTACACCATTTATAACTCAAGAACGGCTGAATCGATTTGACTGAAAATTGGAGGGCAGGTAGCTTAGAACCAGGAATAGGACATAGGATAATTTTTACCCCGTTTTCTATTTTTTTTTTATCCCGCGCGGACGGAGTCGCGGGTAAAAGCTAGTTAAATATATAGGTATATGTAAGCTTTATGTTTTCTATTCATGAGATTATCTTTGAATACTATCAGGTTCATCTCTTATTTAACTAAAGAAAGCCTTGCATAGGTCGTTTATCATTTAAAAGTTTGACACCATCATTCAGTACCTAAATCACACCTCACATGAATTAGAAAGTATCCATTCACCCTGATGCCCTGCGTAGACCACTGTTGCCCAGTCTGCAAGGTCTTCAAATGGGGGGGGGGGAGACAGCTACTTCCATAGAGAATCGAAAAATTGAAAATAGGTATATAAACTACTTCAAAATACTAAGATGCTTACAATTCCTATAAATCCACACGGTTTATTAAAAAACTTCTTGTCACCTTTTCATTAAAAATTGGACCACAAGTTGATAAGCATTCCCCTTGGAATACAAAAAGAATTTTTACTATTAGCCTCTCTAGAAGTCTAGTTTATCGGCTGGCCTTGTCCAGGCTTTCAACCATGCCTAGCCTGATTAGCGTTTATTAATGACGTTTATTGAGATCTGATGGAATTTACGAAAGTCCTAAATATTTTGAGAGTAGATACCTTTAAGAACAACAGTCCACTGCGGGGTGCAGGGTTCGCAGAACTGGGCGCAAGTTTTTAATTTATAAGTTTATTCGCTAATATTTTCGAAAATAACTAATACAATATCATGTTTAAAAAAACAGCAATTGCAAGTGATTTTTTCATTGACTAAATAACTTATTTTGATTTGAATTATGAACGCTTACCGTTTTGGTACATTTTAAATTTTTGTCACACTATCGCTTTGCAAAGCACACCTCGTGACGTGCGTCATTCTCGTTGTCAGTCATCACAAAAAGGATTGCGTTTCGCATCTCTTGTCACTCTGTTTTCACTCGCCAGCTACGGATAATAACTCACTTTACGAAAACTTCGCGCTCGAAAGTGTGCCACGAGGGGAGAGACGCGTGATGGCGGCGACGAGTGCGGCATGCGGACGCAGGACTACTGGCGGCCGGGATCGGGAGCGGGAGCGCCGGGACGCCGGGACGTCGAGAGTGCAGCGCAGGGCGCGGTGCGCGGGCAGAGGAATGCCGGGATTTCGTCGTAGTTCTTCGGGGAGTTCCTTAATATCTCTAGAGATCTGATTGATCCTTGATTTTTGTTACGTCAGCAAGGGATACCTCACTTCCCGAATTATGCATTGAACATAATTTATCAACACAAGCCTACAAAGTAAACTGTGTAGTAAGTAGATATATTCACATATTCTCGTTGGCGGGAAATCCACTGAGCAGCCAAACTTTATAGTAGTCTAATATGTAAAGTGTAATTAATTCCATTGATATACTTCACTTCATAGTGACGTAGTCGTGAGTCGTGACCGAGTGGAATCAGGTTACTCGTAAATCTTAAACAGTAATGTCTTAAATTGTAAACATGCATTTTGAAAACCATCTTGGAAGAACATTTATGACTTGCAGTCTTAAAAAAATAGTATTTTTTTCAATTCTTACGTTATGAATCATATAAAAAAAATTCCCGTCAGATGTTATTAAATCCGTTCAGTTAAAAATTCAATTTCCTAAAGCTATCCCGGCATTCATAAAAGCTCAGTGCAAAGTTTACGATCTCAATATGGAGCACAGGAATTATGTCCTCCGTTCGCCGTCGACTTGTCGCGCTCGCATCGTATCGCGTCGCATCACATCGCATTGCATCGCATTGCATCGCATTGCATCGCATTGCATCGCATTGCATCGCATTGCATCGCATTGCATCGCATTGCATCGCACGCCGTGAATGCAATGCTACATATATGTACATATATCTACATAATATACCAAATACGTAACTGATCAGTATCAGTACAAGGATAATATATACCAAAAATGATTCCAGCGGGTCTCTAACGAACCCTGTAGACAGCAACAAAATATCGATTTTTGTCAATTTTAGGATGTCTGTGACTTTGGTGACGCGAAGTCATCGTAAGTCGTACTTATAAGAGCTCTGGATGAGGAATCGTCGCTATCACTCTACACTGACGTGTCCTATCTTTCTTTATTCTCGACATCAGATAACTTGCATTATAACTTACAAATATTTATAGTTACATAACTTGAAGTTTTTAACGTCAGTTATAAATACAGTAATGTGAGTGTTGCGCGGGATTACGTCCCTCGCCTCGCCAGCCGCTAATCCGACGTTTATGTTATATCTGTATGCCGACTTAAGTCCATTATAATATATCTATTAATATTTAATAGATAATTTTGTTTAAAAAACGTAAGTGATAACAATCTCTGCTTCAAGAATTCAAAATATCATAATAGGTGCCTATCTACAGACTGTACACCGACGACGCGAGCATGTGTTGTGTCAAAGAATAGTACAAGAAAAAAGTTTTACCGAAATTGAAAAAATAGACATCTATATATATTTAATTATTTTACATTTTATATGTTTTATTTTTAGTGAATAATTTTTTTTGATTTTTTAAAATTCAACAACATACGAACCTTCACAATGATATTATTTATTGTGGCGTGCTATCAGCTGTCGGCTGCCAGTTCGGCCGCTGACGGAACCCTATCGCACGATCTATCAGGGGATTACAAAGTTAATCCCTCATTTACGACGTAATTTAATGATGATTACATTGATCCTTTTATTTGTTTTGTTTTGATAGAATGTTTAAGAAAGTCGTAAAAATATTTAATATTAAGTGCACGTACTCGCATTATATTAAAACTCTAAATAGAATCCAACCTACCGAATATTATAAGTATTTTTAGCAGGCGCCTACCGCCTTTGAGACTACAAAGTTTCGCTTCAGGCACACTTAAGCTTATAACTCTATGGGTTGTGTCGGCGCTAAGAGCGCGGTCGAGGCCGGACGGCGAGTTTTGCGCGGGACCCTGGCAGAAGCAGGCGGTGCCGGACGCGAGTGAGGCGAGCTCGGCTACACGAGCGCAAGCTCTCACGTGCCGCACACATCCGGCTACGGCAGCACGACTTACAATTTTAAATCCTTTCAATAATGCCACCGTCGATTATAGTTTTATCTCTGTATTAATAGGTAATTAATATCATGCTAACAACTATTGAGTCGATATAAGATCGTATCGGGGTAAGTATTAGTGACACCGGTCAGATAAGCAATAATCAATGTCCGAGCGCGGGATCACATTGATAAGCATAAGCACCGTGACGTCGCATATCGGCTCGAATTATTTTATTTGCCTACAGCGTTGTAGATCTCGTATATAGGCTGAGCGTGTGCACCGCCCCGGCCCGCTCGTCGCGCTACTGACCACAATCATATCAACTTACGAAGTGATGTTTCATTCTTCGAAGATAAAGGTTATAAGAGATCGTTTCCTATGAATAAAGTTTTTTGAGTTACAATTAAAACATCAAAAGGCTTACAACACTTCGGTAGTTTTCAGTGGCTCGGGCAATTTCAGTTTTTAGGGAGCAAAAGCCTTTTGTTAAATATGTTTCCAGGTTGGTGGGAGTAGTCCTAGCCTCATTCCAACTTATGCGGCTCGATTCACATCTGATCTCGAGATTCTCGTACAGCGGAAACCTACCTTAATAAATAATACATTTGAAAATAAATAAATCTCATGAATTGAACTTTAACTCAAGGTTTATTAAATAAATGCTTCGGATGGCGCCCCAGGATCGCGGTGTGGTTCAGTCGCAGGCGTGCAGGCCGGGGCCGATGCAGGCGGCGTAAGCCATCAGGTGCGGCAGCTGGCTCTGCTCGTACAGTCCCGCGAACATCGCGTGCTGCGGTCCGCGCGCGAACACCGCCACGTCCTCGCCGCCGTGCGTCTCCGACTCGAGTGGCACTCCGGCCGGCGCCTTGAACTCCGCCTTGTCTGCTCCACACACCACTTGGTTTATTTAAAATTTCGATAACGATAGCTAGTATACGCACGCACTCTTTTTTACAAAGAGTCTAGCGTAGACAAATGTATGTCCCATTGTGTATCATTTAATCATTTAACAGGGGTAATATCCGTAGCGGTATTAACTGACTCGCGCGAGTCCCGCTCGACCGGTACTATATCACGGTCATACAGAAGACAGGCGTCAAGTTGAAGTAATTCCGCGTTTCATCTGACGAGTAGGCTTGTCATGAGCTCATATGCATCTGCATCAAGTTACTTTTTTATTCGCTTGCACGTTTGCCACCTTCTTCTATGAAAAATTTCCTTGAATACCCACACACTTTAAGTTTTAGTACTACTCACGATAGTCATCCTGCGTAACGTCCTCGCGGCCAACGCCGTCAGCCGGCGCGCGGTAGCCGGGGCCGTTAGCGTACGACAGCGTCATGTAAGGCACGCCGTCATCGCCCAGGTCGTCCGAGGGCCCGAGCACATCGCCGCCGCGATGCGTATACCCGTTATAGGTCATGACGTGCGCGTGGTCCGCCGTTACTACGATTAGCGAGTCCTCCTCGGGCAGCAGTTCAGCGGCGCGCGCCACGGCAGCGCTCAGCTGCAGCGTCTCGTCCAGCGCCAGCTGCACCAAATTTTCGTGATGCGCGTGGTCGATGCGCCCGCCCTCCACGAACAGGAAGAATCCTTTCTCGTTTCTGCTGAGAGATTTGATGGCGACCTCCGTGAGCTCTGCGAGCGTGGGTTCCGTGGTCTCGTTAGCGAGCATGTTGTACTGCATATGGCTGCTTTCGAACAGGCCTAGCAGGTAGTCGGGTGGCGCGGCGGCGGCCTCCATCAGCTGCGCGCGATGCCACACGTAGCGGTGGCTAACGTTGCGGGACACCTTGTCCTGTCGCCACTGCTCTATCAGGTCCTCGCCGTCGAGCCGTCGCCCAGGGGCGCCCTCCTCGTCGATCGCCGTGGCGGGCAGAAACTCCCGCCGCCCTCCGCCTAGTATCACCTTTAACAAATAACTTTTTTCATTTTAAAGCCAATCATTTCGTAACATTCAGTACAGGAATAAATTTAGAATATATTGAATTGCTCTTAGATTTTCTCGTCCATGTAGTTTTAAAATTAAATGGATAAAAAACAAATTTATCTTTAAACAAAACTAAGCAACAAATGTGATAAAAACTGGTTTATTCAATAATTATTCGGTTCGATGACTGTGATGTTGTTATAATATTAATAATGGTGTGACGTAGCTCCTTCAAGAATAGGCCGATTGACAGAGGAAGTGCAACGTCACCGACACCGACTGTCAGCCGATCGATGTCGGCTGGACTCGACAACCTCCGAGGCACCAAATGTCCTACTCCTCTCTGTCCTGTCTTTTCCTTTTAACCTCTATTTATATTTTCCAGCTGGACTCGCCTCCATATGTCATGTGCCAATGTGTATTTCTGTAGGTATCGGTTCGCACCTTCCTACTCTAATAAAAATGTATAATTTGCCTTGAAACGGTTGCCGGGGTACGAGTGCACGAGCTGGTGTGCGATGTCGCGCTGCACGTCGCCGGCGCCGCCTCGCGCGTCCTCCGCCCGCTCGCAGTCGGCGCGCACGTCGGCGTCGCTCTCCCAGTCGCGGTCGGCGCTGTGGGCGTACGCGCCCGCCGGCGACGCGTGCGTCACCCTCGTCGTCGTTACTATGCCTGCATTCAGTTCATCACGAAGTTAAAGAAATATAAATACGATGGATTGTTTATATGTACTCAAAGAACTCGAAATTTTTATGTTTTTCGATTAAAATGAATCGTAAAAACAAAACCAAGAAGGGATCGTCATTTAAACCGCCTTTTGATATTGACCTCGATCTCGATCAAACGTATTTAAGATATTTATAGTATATAAGAAACACAAGTAAATTGAAACAGAAAAATTGTAAAAATCTTTGTGTTGAGTTCTAAAATATGACCATGACATAGATGTTGTTCATAAAGAACCCCTGGAATACTTATTCTTATGTATTTTGTATGTAGTACTGCGACCTGTTACAGTTCCATTACACGTATAAAATAAGATAATGTAAGCTGGAAATAAAATAACGGACCGGCGTCCCTGCCGTCGCTCAACGCCCAGGCGGCAATGGAGTGCAGGCGGTGCGCTGGCGGGGCGGCGGCGCAGGCCCCGCGCGGCGCAGCGCCCGTCAGCCCCAGCGTGCCCAGGTTGGCCTTGACGCCACACAGGTACGCCGTCGCCGAACACGCGGAGTCCGCTACTTGCGCGTCCACGCAGTACGTCTGCACAATACCGACACAACTCCTTCTACTATAATACTTATTATTGATTTCCCATTTTTAATTAAAATAAATAATTTATTTATTTAATTTATTTTTATTTCGTGGCGATCTTTGGGGAAGGTCTATTCCTAGCTGTGGGCGTTACGTAGCTGAGAAGAAGAAGAAGAATTAAAATATTCAAAAAAATATTCCAGATATTGGTTATTAAAATTAGTAAAATACTCTATCATTAATTCCTAATTTAACATTAATTGTAACAACGTACTTAATATGCCACCTTTTTATATAATTAAAAATTAAATTTTCAATAATCATTTCTCAGTTCAACGTTTTCAATCATAACGGTAATGACTTATTAAAAGATAGATAGATACTTATTGAACTTTTTATTAATTTAATTCCTATTGAAATGATTTCGACTGGTAACGTTATTCGAAAATTCCTAAATTCGGGAATTACCTTCTGGTAAAATGAAGATCAACATTACTAACCTTAGCAAGACCAACGGTGGGAAATTGTTCGAAAGAGAGCTGTGACTCTTCTCCGGGGCGGCCTTCGCGCTGGCCGAGGAGAGCGCGCGCCGCCGCCAGCGTCGGCAGCGACATGCCGTCGCCGAGGAACATGACGACGTTGCGCGCCCGCCGATACCCCGCGTCCGCCGCGCCGCCCGCGCCGCCCGCGCCCTCCAGCCGCGCCCGGCGTGCCCGCAGCGCCTGCTGCGCCTCCGCCGTCCAGTACTGCGCCGTGCGCTCCCGCCCCTCGGCCTCAGCTCGCACACCCCTCTCCTTTAGTCGCATGATCTTTCCAACATTATGATATTCGTCGTACCCTGCAACGGAAAATCAAACTAAATCTTACGTCTTAAAGTAATATTATAAAGACGAATGTTTGTTATCGGATGATGAATGTTTCATTATTAGGTATCTCCTCGCTAAAATTTGGCATAGATATAAAACATAGTCTAGAAGAAGACATAGGCTACTTATCAAGTTTTCTTTAATTCCGAGCGGACGGAGTCGCTGGCTAATGCTAGTGATATAATACATGTTCGCTTTTGTTAGATTTATGAATTTAAATAAAATGTAAAATGGACAGCTTCGATTTACCTGAACTAGGACATACAGTAATCACCGACAAAATGAAACAAAAAGTATAAAACTTTAACTGCAACATGATCCGAGCTACAGATCTAATGCCTGCCTGAGTGTGGTCGCGACGTCTCTGCGCGCGGAACTGCGCAGCATCCCGCCCTCGCCGCATGCCTGTCACCTATCTCCTGTCACCTGTCACTCTGATAACATCTCGATGAAATGATAAATAGATAAAGGGAAATTGTTATAATCGGAAAACTATCGATTTCCAATCATGATCACTTCTGCGCATCTAATTTTTCACATTATTTTTTGTGTCTTTTCAAGGTAAGCAACGCATTTGGAAGTTATAACAAAAGAAAAATAATATATAATCTCCCGGAATATAAAATTATGTCGTTGTATTTTAATGCATTTTGTAACTTTAAATGATCTATACTTTTGGAATAAAGCAACGACGCTCATTGACTGCTGCTGCCAAATTACAGATATAAAAACCACACAATTATATTTCATCAATCTTAGGACACGTGATGCCATCATATCAAGAACTTGAGATTTTTATAGAACACGGACCTATCATGCGTGAACATCACGATTGTAATAAAAAGTTTTTTTTTGATAAAATTCATCGCAATTTTCATACGATTAGATATCATTTATATGTAATAATAAATTGACTTCAAAAAGAATCGACATTTTATTCAACGTGGTCTACCATGTGGCACTCGACTACAGTACTGGGGTACATCGTCTGCGTGATAGCTATAGGCGGTGGCGACAGATATCATCCCGAGAGACCTACATGGCGACCCGCAGCGGCGCGGCAGGTGGCGGCGCCCGACGCGGCCGAGTACACCGCGCAGCACTGGACGGAGGAAGCACAGGCGGGCATCCGCGCTCGCCAGCGGGGCGCGCGCGCCGCCGCGGCTGAACACACGGCGCGCAACGTCGTCATGTTCCTCGGCGACGGCATGTCCGTCACCACGCTGGCGGCGGCGCGCACGCTGCTCGGACAGCGTCAGGGCCGCCCCGGGGAGGAGTCTCAACTCGCATTTGAAACTTTTCCAACAGTGGGATTAACGAAGGTTTTAGCTGTCGACGTTATTGAAATAGTTTTATGCTTTATTGGTGTGTGTTTACCTATTGTGTCAATTTGGTTCTAGACGTACTGTATAAATGGACAAATAGCGGATTCGTCTTGCACGGCCACCGCGTACTTATGCGGCGTGAAAGCTAACCGCGGCACCATAGGCTTGTCCGGGGCTGTGCCGCGCTACGATTGCGCCGCCTCGTTGCAGGAAGCAGCGCGCCTCAACTCTATAGCGGCATGGGCTCTCGACGACGGACGCGATGCTGGTATTTGAAAAGAGATTTTCATTAAAGAATTCCTCAAGCTGTGAACATTAATCTGTTAGTATAAAATATTATTTATCTTCATTGATACTATTTGAATACTTACAGGTATAGTGACGACGACGCGCGTAACTCACGCCTCCCCGGCCGGGGCATTCGCCAGAGTTGCAAACCGTCATTGGGAAAATGATGCCGAAATTCTTAAGGATAACCAGGATCCGACCTTGTGTCCTGATATCGCACAACAGTTAGTGAAGTCATATCCTGGAAATCGTTTTAAAGTAAGATATGTGCTATCGCGAACATGTTAACTTTTGTCCTGAAAAACTGTCTTTATTATTTAGAAAAATTATGCATAGTGTCACTAAAACTTTACAGGTAATTTTGGGCGGAGGCAGACGAGAATTTTTACCCACTTCTAGTGTTGACGAGGAAGGTAATGTAGGCAGACGAACGGACGGCCGCAATTTGATTGAAGAATGGCAAGCGGATAAGAGAGCTCAAAACGTAACCTACGGCTATGTGTGGAACCGAAGTCAACTAATGAATGTTGCAGAATCTTTGCCGGAGTACCTCTTAGGATTGTTCGAAAGTGATCACCTGCCGTACCATCTAGAGGCCGATTCTGCAACAGAGCCGACACTCGCTGAGCTGACAGAAGTTGCGATTCGCTCGTTGAGTCGGAATGAAAAAGGCTTTTTCCTGTTCGTGGAAGGCGGGCGAATCGACCACGCCCACCATGACAACTTGGCGGAGCTGGCGCTGGACGAGACGTTGGAGATGAGCGTGGCCGTGGCGCGCGCCGCCGAGCTGCTCTCCGAGGACGACTCGCTGATCGTCGTGACGGCGGATCACGCCCACGTCATGACGCTTAACGGCTACTCGCCGCGCGGCAACGATATACTCGGGCCTTCCAATGACCGCGACGAGGCGGGCGTGCCCTACATGACGCTCTCGTACAGCAACGGACCCGGCTTCAGGCCCCACGTCAACGGCACGCGTGTTGACGTCACCACAGAGCCTAATTACAGTAAGTAGCTGCACGGACAAGAAAAACTCTCATACATACCTATACACATTTAAGTTTGTCGCGATTCGCAAAAATGCTAATTTGCAGGGCGAATCGAGTGGAAGAGTCACGTAGATGTGCCACTCGAGTCGGAGACGCACGGCGGCGAGGACGTGGCGGTGTTCGCGCGCGGACCGCAGCACGCGATGTTCGCGGGACTGTACGAGCAGAGCCAGCTGCCGCACCTGATGGCTTACGCCGCCTGCATCGGCCCCGGCCTGCACGCCTGCAGCGCCGCCGCAACACATCTCTTGGCTCCGGCGCTTCTTACAACGATCGCTTTTTTGTTTTTTCGATATTTATAAACACAATAGAATTAGAAAAAAAAACTATCGAAATTTCTATAACAATAATTTCACAGACACTCTGTATATCACTTGTGTAAGATATTTATTTTTTAATTATATTAACAGTTATTAGTAGGATTAAAATAACTACTTTTTGTTTCCTTATTTATTATTGACATTAATGTGGAAAGAATGGGGTCATAAAAGTTTCACAAAGGAAAGCCTTAACGGCATTTACTTAACCAAATTCATGCATAAATATCTTTAACAATAGAAAATATGCCATGAAAAGCTGTCATTGTCGTTAGCTTTGCATATTTTAACTCAAACAAAACCAGTTAAACCGTTTAAACTACAGGTGGTTACGATAGAATGTACATACATAGTATAAATACTTCGAGAAACATTACAGACAGGACTCACACTCACCTACTGACTGTAGTTAAAGTTCCAAAAAGAAGTCTGCATTCTAAAATAAATATGCAATTATTTAAAGTAATTGTTTATAATTATTTATAGTAATGTTATAAAGAGGAAAGATTTTTATTTTTATCCGACTGACAAAGAGGGTAATGTTTTTCCCGCGTATGTAAGTGTGTTTTTAATTGTGACGTCAAATTTCATTGCGACGTCATACAGCCTTAACGATTCAACCGATTTTGACGAGTGAGTTGTAATGCGATTGGTCTACCTCCCCGGCGCGGCGTCTCAAAGGGTATATTACATTGGCACAAAACATATCTAGTGGACGTGACAGATGAAAATCTTTAAAAAAAAATTGTGAAATTTAACGAGTTCATTTCTCGCTCGCCATAACTTTTTTCATGCTCGAGATGATGTCGAGTAAATTCACAAGTAAGAAAGTGTATAACACTACAGTTCCTTTCGTTTAAATTAAAAAAAAATAGTATCTTTCTTTTAAAACGCAGACAATAGACGGTGCTATTTTATCTATCAGCCTCTGTCAGTCTAGATTTTATTTTATTAATTTTAGGTTACAAATAAATTTAAAAACTACTGGAGGAATTTCAAAAATTATTTTACCTTTGAAAAGCTACATTATCAAGGAGTACATGAATAAATAGCGAACTTTTGAAGCCCTTAAATGTTTATCTTTTTTGGCTTACGTAGCCGAAGCCGTTGTATTTATATAAAAATGATGTTTGACAGAAATATAGATTTCTAAAAGTGTTACAAAAAAAGGTATATGATTCCGGACATACATCACGTGAGGTGCACAAGCAATAATCAACGGTGCATCCACAATGCATCCAATAGTCATGCTATTGAAATAATATAGCACATCGTCCCTTTAAAGTGATCACTGACTGCACCAGACATGCGCTACTGCTCCCGGCGCAACGTATCACGGTCCGGTATCACGCCCATCGCGACAAAACCACGTGTTGATACCGCGTCACAAGTCATATCGCTGTGAGCACACGACGTCCACTTCCTGATTATAAACCTACTTTTATATACATTTTAAATTTAACATTTGACATGTAATAAAATGAAAACTATAATTTTTATTACAAGGATCGTTGAAAAGATTAGATTAGATAATAATTATGGTAATAAGAGTAACTAAAGTAACACATCGATAGTCAGTGGGGTAGGAAAGCCTTTACAATGCGGTCGCACCTCTACTTTCGGTTCGTGTTAGTCTTAACGGCGTTGGCGGCGGCCGCGGCGGACGACCGCTACCACCGCGAGCGCACGGCGCCGGCGCCCTCCACGCGGCCCCTGCCCGACCGCGCCGAGCTGACGGCGCAGCACTGGGTGCAGGAGGCGCAGGCGGGCATCCGCGCCCGGCAGCGTGGTGCGCGCCCTTCCGCCTCCGAACACACAGCGCGCAACGTCGTCATGTTCCTCGGCGACGGCATGTCCGTCACCACGCTGGCGGCGGCGCGCACGCTGCTCGGACAGCGTCAGGGCCGCCCCGGGGAGGAGTCTCAACTCGCATTTGAGTCTTTTCCTACCGTGGGATTATCTAAGGTTAATTTTATAGATATAATAAAAATTGTTGCTTGAACATGCAATGCAATGATGGTAGGCTTTGCGCGTGTTGGTCTTTTATTTTTTCGCTATTTTTTAAGTGTTTTGACAATATAGACGACAAAAACAAAATGTTATTATATAACATAATACAATTAACTTTATAAAAACCAACAATAATATAAATTCCTCAGCTTCAGTGTATTTGTTATCCTGAGTAAATAAAAAATAAGAAGGACCGATGTAATACAAAAAGTTGAAAATGTCACTCCGATATTCATCTACAGATGATTTCACGCTGATTGCTCATACTTAGAACTGTAACTAATAAAATCTCAGTAGTTTTCACGTGAAAGATTAAAATAATTTACTTTGATATACTTTTTATGTATAACGACGACTTTGTTAATTCCGACAGTGATAGCTATATACAGAGTGATATGTAAGTTTATAGTAATTATCTATAGACATACTGCGTGAACTCCCAAATCGCGGACTCAGCATGCACTGCGACGGCGTACCTGTGCGGCGTGAAGAACAACAACGGCATGCTGGGCCTGACGGCGGCCGTGCCGCGCCGGGACTGCGCCGCCGCCGCTGAGCCCGCAACGCACCTCGAATCCATCGCCGCCTGGGCACTCGCCGCCGGCCGCGACGCCGGTACCTCACCGCTGACATTATTTTTACTGTCGTTAGCTAGCAGCGCCCTACTGTGGCCGTTCCTAAAGAGTCGTGTTGTTAAACAAACCATATTATTGGAATTCGAAAGGATGTCAGCTCAGTTTTCGACAATAATAAAAGATGTTTTTGGCAAAGTTTCACACTGCTTTTGATGTCTAATTTGACAGTAGTAGAACCCTTTTTTTTTTTTTTTTTTTTTTTTTTTTATAGTCAGGAAATGCGTTTACGCACGCCTACGCCGGGCTGTGCAATGGCGTAGGGAGTGTGGGACTCGCCGGCCACAGAAGGTGACCAGAATACCCACTAAAACCTGACTGCCCTCTAACGCATTATGGCGGGCGCCACGGGAACGCTTTAGCTTTCTTCCGTGACCCCGCCTGAGTAGTAGAACCCACCACAACAACATCTGTTGCACGTTTGGGTTGACTTGACCGGTGAAATATCATGACCATACAGAAGACAGGTATGAAGTGGAATTAATGGAAAAGGATTCGGCAAGGACGGGACCTATATACTTTTTATGTCCGTCTTACTCGGGGCGACTCTTTTTTCATTCCATCCTCGGTCCATTATAGGTAGGCAGGGCATCGAAAGTTTCTTGCGAAAGTATCTCTGTCTTTCTGTCTGTCTCGCTGTCATGCCAAACTACTGAACCGATTTACAGATAAACTAGAGCCTAAGGAAGGACATTGGCTACTTTTTAACGCGAAAAAAGGCTTTTAGGAGTTGAAAGTGGGGGTGGAAAATTGTATGGAAGTATTGTCATTTTTACAATAAGAAGATTAATACTAATTTTTTAGTCTGTTAATTTGATATACTTGAATAAATATCATTGATTTAGTTGTAAAATTACAAAAGTTAATAGGGCTGAAAGTTTGTATGGGAATGTGCAAGGTTTATGTGAATATTTTGTAAGTTGTTGTTGTTTTGTTGTAATATTTTACAATTTTAATCGAAATAATTAGCTAAAATGCTACCCGAAGACAGTACTTAGTAGCAGGCACAGCCAGTATTAAAATAAATTCGGCAGGTATTGTGACGACAACGCGCGTAACTCACGCCTCGCCAGCCGGAGTGTACGCGCGTGCGGCCAACCGCAACTGGGAGAGCGACGCCAACGTGCGTCAGGACGGCCAGGACCCCGCGCTCTGTCGGGACATCGCCTATCAACTCGTACATTCATTTCCTGGTAATCAGCTAAAGGTAAAATACTTTATCTTTCACATGTGCGCTGACCACCTATTACTTCCTACTCTTACAATCACAAAACTTTTTGGTATAATTAGGTTTATCAATTATTTTTGTCTAATGGTAGCTAAAACAGCAAGACCAATTTTTAAACGTAATAAGTCATTCTTACCCGGAGTATCATAGGTATAGTCAATGGGGGTGGTTTTAATAAATAGTAGCCGATTGTCAGACTAACTAAATATGCATATAAAATTTCATAATAACATATTAAATCTTAAAAGTATAACATAACGTACAGGTAATTTTGGGTGGTGGACGAAGAGAATTTTTACCTACGTCGATTGTCGACGAGGAGGGCACACGGGGCCGCCGTACTGACAACAGAAATTTGATAGAAGAGTGGCAGCGAGAAAAAATGGAACGCAACGTCACTTACCAGTACGTGTGGAACCGCGAGCAGTTGTTGAGCGCGGCTGACGACCTGCCCGCTTACCTTCTGGGGCTATTCGAAGGAAGCCATATGCAGTATAACTTGGAGGCAGACAACCGCACCGAACCCACTATCGCTGAATTAACTGAAGTTGCGATTCGCTCATTGAGTCGTAATGAAAAAGGTTTTTTCCTGTTCGTTGAAGGCGGTCGAATCGATCACGCCCACCATGACAACTTAGCGGAGCTGGCGCTGGACGAGACGTTGGAGATGAGCGTGGCCGTGGCGCGCGCCGCCGAGCTGCTCTCCGAGGACGACTCGCTGATCGTCGTGACGGCGGATCACGCCCACGTCATGACGCTTAACGGCTACTCGCCGCGCGGCAACGATATACTCGGGCCTTCCAATGACCGCGACGAGGCGGGCGTGCCCTACATGACGCTCTCGTACAGCAACGGACCCGGCTTCAGGCCCCACGTCAACGGCACGCGTGTTGACGTCACCACAGAGCCTAATTACAGTAAGTAGCTGCACGGACAAGAAAAACTCTCATACATACCTATACACATTTAAGTTTGTCGCGATTCGCAAAAATGCTAATTTGCAGGGCGAATCGAGTGGAAGAGTCACGTAGATGTGCCACTCGAGTCGGAGACGCACGGCGGCGAGGACGTGGCGGTGTTCGCGCGCGGACCGCAGCACGCGATGTTCGCGGGACTGTACGAGCAGAGCCAGCTGCCGCACCTGATGGCTTACGCCGCCTGCATCGGCCCCGGCCTGCACGCCTGCAGCGCCGCCGCAACACATCTCTTGGCTCCGGCGCTTCTTACAACGATCGCTTTTTTGTTTTTTCGATATTTATAAACACAATAGAATTAGAAAAAAAAACTATCGAAATTTCTATAACAATAATTTCACAGACACTCTGTATATCACTTGTGTAAGATATTTATTTTTTAATTATATTAACAGTTATTAGTAGGATTAAAATAACTACTTTTTGTTTCCTTATTTATTATTGACATTAATGTGGAAAGAATGGGGTCATAAAAGTTTCACAAAGGAAAGCCTTAACGGCATTTACTTAACCAAATTCATGCATAAATATCTTTAACAATAGAAAATATGCCATGAAAAGCTGTCATTGTCGTTAGCTTTGCATATTTTAACTCAAACAAAACCAGTTAAACCGTTTAAACTACAGGTGGTTACGATAGAATGTACATACATAGTATAAATACTTCGAGAAACATTACAGACAGGACTCACACTCACCTACTGACTGTAGTTAAAGTTCCAAAAAGAAGTCTGCATTCTAAAATAAATATGCAATTATTTAAAGTAATTGTTTATAATTATTTATAGTAATGTTATAAAGAGGAAAGATTTTTATTTTTATCCGACTGACAAAGAGGGTAATGTTTTTCCCGCGTATGTAAGTGTGTTTTTAATTGTGACGTCAAATTTCATTGCGACGTCATACAGCCTTAACGATTCAACCGATTTTGACGAGTGAGTTGTAATGCGATTGGTCTACCTCCCCGGCGCGGCGTCTCAAAGGGTATATTACATTGGCACAAAACATATCTAGTGGACGTGACAGATGAAAATCTTTAAAAAAAAATTGTGAAATTTAACGAGTTCATTTCTCGCTCGCCATAACTTTTTTCATGCTCGAGATGATGTCGAGTAAATTCACAAGTAAGAAAGTGTATAACACTACAGTTCCTTTCGTTTAAATTAAAAAAAAATAGTATCTTTCTTTTAAAACGCAGACAATAGACGGTGCTATTTTATCTATCAGCCTCTGTCAGTCTAGATTTTATTTTATTAATTTTAGGTTACAAATAAATTTAAAAACTACTGGAGGAATTTCAAAAATTATTTTACCTTTGAAAAGCTACATTATCAAGGAGTACATGAATAAATAGCGAACTTTTGAAGCCCTTAAATGTTTATCTTTTTTGGCTTACGTAGCCGAAGCCGTTGTATTTATATAAAAATGATGTTTGACAGAAATATAGATTTCTAAAAGTGTTACAAAAAAAGGTATATGATTCCGGACATACATCACGTGAGGTGCACAAGCAATAATCAACGGTGCATCCACAATGCATCCAATAGTCATGCTATTGAAATAATATAGCACATCGTCCCTTTAAAGTGATCACTGACTGCACCAGACATGCGCTACTGCTCCCGGCGCAACGTATCACGGTCCGGTATCACGCCCATCGCGACAAAACCACGTGTTGATACCGCGTCACAAGTCATATCGCTGTGAGCACACGACGTCCACTTCCTGATTATAAACCTACTTTTATATACATTTTAAATTTAACATTTGACATGTAATAAAATGAAAACTATAATTTTTATTACAAGGATCGTTGAAAAGATTAGATTAGATAATAATTATGGTAATAAGAGTAACTAAAGTAACACATCGATAGTCAGTGGGGTAGGAAAGCCTTTACAATGCGGTCGCACCTCTACTTTCGGTTCGTGTTAGTCTTAACGGCGTTGGCGGCGGCCGCGGCGGACGACCGCTACCACCGCGAGCGCACGGCGCCGGCGCCCTCCACGCGGCCCCTGCCCGACCGCGCCGAGCTGACGGCGCAGCACTGGGTGCAGGAGGCGCAGGCGGGCATCCGCGCCCGGCAGCGTGGTGCGCGCCCTTCCGCCTCCGAACACACAGCGCGCAACGTCGTCATGTTCCTCGGCGACGGCATGTCCGTCACCACGCTGGCGGCGGCGCGCACGCTGCTCGGACAGCGTCAGGGCCGCCCCGGGGAGGAGTCTCAACTCGCATTTGAGTCTTTTCCTACCGTGGGATTATCTAAGGTTAATTTTATAGATATAATAAAAATTGTTGCTTGAACATGCAATGCAATGATGGTAGGCTTTGCGCGTGTTGGTCTTTTATTTTTTCGCTATTTTTTAAGTGTTTTGACAATATAGACGACAAGAACAAAATGTTATTATATAACATAATACAATTAACTTTATAAAAACCAACAATAATATAAATTCCTCAGCTTCAGTGTATTTGTTATCCTGAGTAAATAAAAAATAAGAAGGACCGATGTAATACAAAAAGTTGAAAATGTCACTCCGATATTCATCTACAGATGATTTCACGCTGATTGCTCATACTTAGAACTGTAACTAATAAAATCTCAGTAGTTTTCACGTGAAAGATTAAAATAATTTACTTTGATATACTTTTTATGTATAACGACGACTTTGTTAATTCCGACAGTGATAGCTATATACAGAGTGATATGTAAGTTTATAGTAATTATCTATAGACATACTGCGTGAACTCCCAAATCGCGGACTCAGCATGCACTGCGACGGCGTACCTGTGCGGCGTGAAGAACAACAACGGCATGCTGGGCCTGACGGCGGCCGTGCCGCGCCGGGACTGCGCCGCCGCCGCTGAGCCCGCAACGCACCTCGAATCCATCGCCGCCTGGGCACTCGCCGCCGGCCGCGACGCCGGTACCTCACCGCTGACATTATTTTTACTGTCGTTAGCTAGCAGCGCCCTACTGTGGCCGTTCCTAAAGAGTCGTGTTGTTAAACAAACCATATTATTGGAATTCGAAAGGATGTCAGCTCAGTTTTCGACAATAATAAAAGATGTTTTTGGCAAAGTTTCACACTGCTTTTGATGTCTAATTTGACAGTAGTAGAACCCTTTTTTTTTTTTTTTTTTTTTTTTTTTTATAGTCAGGAAATGCGTTTACGCACGCCTACGCCGGGCTGTGCAATGGCGTAGGGAGTGTGGGACTCGCCGGCCACAGAAGGTGACCAGAATACCCACTAAAACCTGACTGCCCTCTAACGCATTATGGCGGGCGCCACGGGAACGCTTTAGCTTTCTTCCGTGACCCCGCCTGAGTAGTAGAACCCACCACAACAACATCTGTTGCACGTTTGGGTTGACTTGACCGGTGAAATATCATGACCATACAGAAGACAGGTATGAAGTGGAATTAATGGAAAAGGATTCGGCAAGGACGGGACCTATATACTTTTTATGTCCGTCTTACTCGGGGCGACTCTTTTTTCATTCCATCCTCGGTCCATTATAGGTAGGCAGGGCATCGAAAGTTTCTTGCGAAAGTATCTCTGTCTTTCTGTCTGTCTCGCTGTCATGCCAAACTACTGAACCGATTTACAGATAAACTAGAGCCTAAGGAAGGACATTGGCTACTTTTTAACGCGAAAAAAGGCTTTTAGGAGTTGAAAGTGGGGGTGGAAAATTGTATGGAAGTATTGTCATTTTTACAATAAGAAGATTAATACTAATTTTTTAGTCTGTTAATTTGATATACTTGAATAAATATCATTGATTTAGTTGTAAAATTACAAAAGTTAATAGGGCTGAAAGTTTGTATGGGAATGTGCAAGGTTTATGTGAATATTTTGTAAGTTGTTGTTGTTTTGTTGTAATATTTTACAATTTTAATCGAAATAATTAGCTAAAATGCTACCCGAAGACAGTACTTAGTAGCAGGCACAGCCAGTATTAAAATAAATTCGGCAGGTATTGTGACGACAACGCGCGTAACTCACGCCTCGCCAGCCGGAGTGTACGCGCGTGCGGCCAACCGCAACTGGGAGAGCGACGCCAACGTGCGTCAGGACGGCCAGGACCCCGCGCTCTGTCGGGACATCGCCTATCAACTCGTACATTCATTTCCTGGTAATCAGCTAAAGGTAAAATACTTTATCTTTCACATGTGCGCTGACCACCTATTACTTCCTACTCTTACAATCACAAAACTTTTTGGTATAATTAGGTTTATCAATTATTTTTGTCTAATGGTAGCTAAAACAGCAAGACCAATTTTTAAACGTAATAAGTCATTCTTACCCGGAGTATCATAGGTATAGTCAATGGGGGTGGTTTTAATAAATAGTAGCCGATTGTCAGACTAACTAAATATGCATATAAAATTTCATAATAACATATTAAATCTTAAAAGTATAACATAACGTACAGGTAATTTTGGGTGGTGGACGAAGAGAATTTTTACCTACGTCGATTGTCGACGAGGAGGGCACACGGGGCCGCCGTACTGACAACAGAAATTTGATAGAAGAGTGGCAGCGAGAAAAAATGGAACGCAACGTCACTTACCAGTACGTGTGGAACCGCGAGCAGTTGTTGAGCGCGGCTGACGACCTGCCCGCTTACCTTCTGGGGCTATTCGAAGGAAGCCATATGCAGTATAACTTGGAGGCAGACAACCGCACCGAACCCACTATCGCTGAATTAACTGAAGTTGCGATTCGCTCATTGAGTCGTAATGAAAAAGGTTTTTTCCTGTTCGTTGAAGGCGGTCGAATCGATCACGCCCACCATGACAACTTAGCGGAGCTGGCGCTGGACGAGACGTTGGAGATGAGCGTGGCCGTGGCGCGCGCCGCCGAGCTGCTCTCCGAGGACGACTCGCTGATCGTCGTGACGGCGGATCACGCCCACGTCATGACGCTTAACGGCTACTCGCCGCGCGGCAACGATATACTCGGCCCCTCCAACGACCGCGACGAGGCGGGCGTGCCCTACATGACGCTCTCCTACAGCAACGGACCTGGCTTCAGGCCCCACGTCAACGGCACGCGTGTCGACGTCACTACAGAGCCTAATTACAGTAAGTAGATGCACGGGACAGAAAACCTCTCATACGTAACCGTTACACGTCTAAGTTTGTTGAGATTGGCAAAAATGCTAATTTGCAGGGCGAATCGAGTGGAAGAGTCACGTAGATGTGCCACTCGAGTCGGAGACGCACGGCGGCGAGGACGTGGCGGTGTTCGCGCGCGGACCGCAGCACGCGATGTTCGCGGGACTGTACGAGCAGAGCCAGCTGCCGCACCTGATGGCTTACGCCGCCTGCATCGGCCCCGGCCTGCACGCCTGCAGCGCCGCCGCAACACATCTCTTGGCTCCGGCGCTTCTTACAACGATCGCTTTGCTCAACATGTTAAAACGATGAGGACAGATTCTCAGTTAATTACGTTTTTACAATAAATTACGTAATATACACATAAATTGTTATTACGTTTCATTAAATTTTTAACCATTGGGAAATGGAAAAAGTATATTTTTATTTATTTATTTATTGTAATAGGTACACAATACAGTTTAAAACCATTACATAGAACATAACATTACATAAAAAAATAACATAAAGTAAGTTCAAGAAACTAGGTTATAAACCAAGGTGAGTTTACGCAACATGATTATACAATGTGAAACAAAAATTAAAGGAGTGATAAAGTGCATATTAAGTACTTAAAAATTAATTATGTTTTTAACAGTCATATTTTTGGGTTAACAAAAGTCATCAAATAAAGGGATGAGAACAACTAGTTATTGTCACTGCAATATTTTTGAGACAGTCTTTCTGAAGACTATATTCTTAGGTTTGAAGATGTCTAGATCGTTTGGAAGTGCTATTATAAAGACGCCTCATTCTTACTATAGGATTGTAATAGGAAGTATTGTTTTTATAGGTACAAAGTGGAAATGGTTTTTGTGACCGCGTTACATGCCTCACGTTTATGTAGATTTCGGCTAGGAGAGTAGGTGTATCAGCAGAAGAGTGAATAATTTTATGAAGCCATATTAAGTCTTGACGTTTACGATGTTTATTATTTTGTGAAAATGAAAACCTTTATTATTGCACACTAAGTTTACAATATTCAATGAAACTTAACTAGTGAAAACTGTATTTAAGGAACAAAGGACTTCCCTTATGTGAAATTTTTCATCTAGCGTGACACCAAGATACTTGAATGTGCTTGTGCGTTCAATTTTTGAGCATACACAATCCCGACTTGGAGATGGCTGTCTGTTACAAGGGGCTTCGTGTATTGTGATAGAAAAGTGGTTTGGTGGTTTTGATCGCGATGTTTTATAAAATGGTACATATTTAGTTTTCGAGGTGTTGAGAGTAAGTTTTTTATAGCTAGACTGTAACAGCCAGACCCTTTTCTGCAGCATACTTAACAGTTTTTCCATGAACTATCATAAAACAGACTGACGATGTCATCTGCAAAAATCAGTAAGTCCGCTTTTTGGAGGCTCATTCTACATAAATCATTTATACGATTATAAATAAGGAACAAGGTAGGCCCGAGTGTACTGCCTTACGGGATACCGTTATATACGAATTATTTTCTGCCCATCCTCTCACCCGCTATATCCACCAATCCTTCCCTTATAAGAAATGGATGAGAAAAAGAAGAGAAAAAGAATTTAGACTCGTGCACGACATTCAACAATACAACGCGGAAATACTTACACTTGGCGCCTGTTTATTGTGCGATCGTGGTATTGCACCGTTTGTTTGGCCATTTCGAAAACAGGTAATGCTGCTGCGGACCCTACTACCGTATGCTGAAAGTTTTCCTTGTGATCGTCCAACTCGCATTCTTTAATGACTTGTTTTCTTTTTTGAAATGCCCCTTTTTTCTTATCAAAAACGAAAAGCATCACTGCAGTTGCACTCCTTTGTACTATTTATGAATATTCATCAAAAATAAGATTTGAGGGATTTAATTAGTTAAAACAATTGTGTAGAAAAATGTCTTCCATGGTACATTATGGATTAATTAAAATATTTTATTATAAAAGTATATTTACGTTAATTACGATTTGCTGAACTCATTTCAATAATTTATAAAGAAAAAATATTATTGTTAACAAAGGCATTGCACTGAAGTGACGGGGCGCAGCGCTGCAGGCATGTAGGCCGGGGCCGATGCAGGCTGCGTAGGCCATCAGGTGTGGAAGCTGACTCTGCTCATACAGTCCCGTAAACATGGCGTGCTGTGGCCCGCGTGCGAAAACCACCACGTCCTCCCCGCCATGCGTCTCCGACGAGAGTGGCACGTCCACGTGAGATCTCCAAGTTAACGACGCTTAAAATCGAAACACGCCAATTATTTAGTTCCTATTCACTTTATCAGTTAAAATAACTCTAGTCTTAAAAATTTGGTTTCACTTACGAAAATTGGTCTCAGTCGTCACATCAGGTCTGGTGCCATTATGATGCGAGCGGAATCCGGGTCCATTGGAATACGAGAGCGTCATGTAGGGCACGCCCGCCTCGTCGCGGTCGTTGGAAGGCCCGAGTATATCGTTGCCGCGCGGCGAGTAGCCGTTGAGCGTCATGACATGGGCGTGGTCAGCCGTCACGACGATCAAGGAGTCGTCCTCGGAGAGCAGTTCGGCGGCGCGCGCCACGGCCGCGCTCATCTCCAGCGTCTCGTCCAGCGCCAGCTGCGGCCGGTTTGCGTGGTGTGCGTGGTCGATGCGCCCACCCTCCACGAACAGGAAGAACCCTTTTTCGTTGCGACTGAGTGACCGAATTGCCACCTCGGTGAGTTCACTGAGCGTCGGCTCCGTGGCTGCGTCGGCTTGCAGATTGTACTGCAAATGGCTCCCCTCGAAGAGACCTAAAAGATACTCAGGAGTATTCTGGGCCGCGTTCGCCAGCTGGCTACGATTCCACACATATTGATACGTTGCATTGCGTGATATTTTATCTATTTTCCATTCTTCAATTAGATTACGTCCATCAGTTCTGCGACCGGCGGTACCTTCTTCGTCAATACTTGTGGTAGGTATAAATTCACGCCTTCCGCCGCCTAAAATGACCTAGAAAATAATGTTATTTATTAAAAACCCGCCCCTCCTCGCCCGGATAGAAAATAATTTTTTCTCTGTTTTCTTTTCTGCCACACACGAGATGACATATCACGAACCAGTCTACAATTATTCAATAATAGTTTACCGTGTTTAGTCTTTACAAAAACGGTCGCGCGTGGCTGCGTGTTGCTGCTCCCGATTGCATTTGTATACTATTTTTAGAGAATTATTAGTCAAGATCATCTCGAGCGAATTGCGCGCTAAAGTTACCAAAAACCAAGTGTCAGATAGCTGTAGTGAGGCGACGTAAGCGTTGATATTTGACATGTCTAGTGCTGCGCCGATACACCGGCACAGTGTTGATTTTTGTCTCTAACACTATATAGTTATAAACCCGGGCAGGAAGATGATGGCGAGTAAAGGAGAATATACCTTGAATTGATTTCCAGGATAGGAATGAACGAGTTGGTGGGCGATGTCTCGACAGATATTCGGATCCTGATTGTTACTGCGTACGCTTCCATCGTTTTCCCAATTGCGGTTCGCGGCCCGGGCGTACGCCGCTGCTGGTGATGCGTGCGTTACTCGTGTCGTCGTCACGATTCCTGCCGATGCCCACAGTCAGTGTCACGTTATCGTCGCGCTAGCGTTGTATTTACCGTAGCACCTGGCGTTTGCAGCACAACTACACACTCTACTGGCTTTGTCATAACTGGACGTTTCCTTTTAATTTCTCATACAATTTGTAATTATGTTTGAAACAAACGCTTGGAAAACAATCCAAATAGACATAAATTTGCAGAAAAGCCACTGTCTAATATCTAGTAATTTGCCCTGGCAAATATAAATATATATAACAAGACATTTTTTTAGAAATGAATTAATTCGATTTGCAAACACGATCATGATCTTAGAGTATATAAGTAATTTCTCTAAGATTACGATCAATCGAAAACACATGTACCTATAAAGTCCACAACAGTAAATCTCCTATTGTATTGTATGATATGTGAAAATGTATGTTGAGTAAATAATACTAGTTGTAATAGAAAACAACCTGCGTCTCTTCCATCGGCGAGTGCCCAGGCGGCGATGGAATCGAGATGCGCCGAGGGCTCGGTGGCTGCGGCGCAGTCCCGCCGCGGCACGGCCGCCGTCAGCCCCAGCGTGCCGCGGTTGGCCTTGGCACCGCACAAGTACGCCGTCGCCGAGCACGCGGAGTCTGCAATTTGTGTGTCCACGCAATAAGTCTTGAAACAAAAATTATATTATAAATTGCCTTCGTCCGATATATAGAATATTTTATTTATTTAATATACTTACTTTAGTCAAGCCCACGGTAGGAAAAGCTTCAAATGCGAGTTGAGACTCCTCCCCGGGGCGGCCCTGACGCTGTCCGAGCAGCGTGCGCGCCGCCGCCAGCGTGGTGACGGACATGCCGTCGCCGAGGAACATGACGACGTTGCGCGCTGTGTGTTCGGCTGCGGTACCCCGTAGGCGCGCTCTCCGTGCCCGTATCGCCGCCTGCGCCTCCTCCGTCCAGTACTCCGCGGTCATCTCCGCCGGATTTGAATTAAATGTTACTCCGGCGCGACGATCTTCGCTGTCGGGGTGGTAGCGGTCGGCGCACGCCAGCCGCGCCGCGACAAGTGTTACCAGCATGCCGAGAGATAACATCTTCGGCAACGACATGACGATGAACTGACGGATGCACTGTCGGTGCAGCTTCTGTCGTAACGTTAAACGTCTCTATACTGAAAAATTACTATCTAATCAAAATGTATTGTCTTGCGATAAATTAAAAATTTAATTAATAACACTTAATCCTATCATAAAACTAAACATTCCAATTGTATTCACGCTAACGCCGTCCAGTTCTGTGACTAGACATGCACATATCACGATCGCGTCCTTGCCCTCTCTGCCTTATCAATTAAAATATAGGTAGGTACTTACTCGTGATATAGTGGCCTTGATTAAAGTTTTAAGACCCAGGTTGAGTTATTCATTGGATGTCATTTCTATGCAATAGCATGAGGTAATCTTTAACGAGATTCATTCGTACGTGTGTGTGTGTGTTCTACAAATACCTAATTAAAGTCATAATTTTTTTTTCTTTAACATGTTAATCTTGTCAAAACATATCTAATGAACAACTCAAGCTTTTGGCAAATAAAACATAAATATTAGTAAACATTTATCAATATGAACAAAATATTTTATATTAATTAAAAAGTAGAATCAATTTTTTCAGGTGGACTGTAAACGTCGGTTCACGTCAATTCGGAGCAGGTCGGGACAGATCTGATCCGCTTGCGTCGGGCGCGGTAGATTTGCACAGAAAGTCGCGCAGTTGCTGACGCAGCACGAGGTTGGGCGACAGGTGTGCGCTGCGCAGTCGCCGCCCCGTCAACGGAGACACGGCCGCTTCTGTCACACCCTGCCCTCTTGTAATAACATCAAATTATATCTACACACTACCGGTTGCTCGCGAGTTCGCCAGCGTAAAAAGAAGTAGCCTATAACCCGCACAAATTAGCTACCTTCCAGTGAAAGATCCGTCAATATCGGTTCAGCCGTGACAAAGATTTATGTACCATATGTGCTTAGTTTCTGGTGATCTAGTTAATCCGAGGCCTTAAAGCAAGGCAGAGTAACGATAACAATCGGTAATCAATGAGGGCGTTTTCGAGCGGCTTGGATTCGAAAAGTAAAACTTTTAGCTAAATTAGTATGTTTTTGCAGATGACCTTGGTAAGTGTCGACTTTATGTCAATGCCTTTTTACATTCAATTTTTTTTGTGTATAAATTATAATTAGATGAACCAATAACCTAACCTTAGTAAAAAAAGACAGCCCGACTGACTCAACCTCCAATACATGAAATAGTGCCAACGACAAACTAAATGAACTGTAATGTTAAATGAAGCACTTTCTTATTTGTGAATATGCTCGAAAACATCGAAAAATATATTTAGAAATAAAATAAAAGGTTTTGGGAAAAATACCAACAAACTGATATAAGCGCGAAAAACATTACTCTCTTTTTTAGATGTATAATAAATACAATGCACTAACCATTAACGAAAAAATAATCCAGTATGTTTGCACGTTCGTAGGTAAAGCCGTCAGCGGCGCGCACGGGCTCGCGGAACAGCGCGTGCGTCAGCGGGCAGCGCAGAGTGTGCGGAGCGCACGCTTCCTGCCACCACACAAACACTCAAGTTAACAATAGACAAAAAATAGCAGCAAGTAACCATAAGAGCAAACAAATGAATAGGACAGCATAAAACAGTTAAGTTCTGGCTTCTTGTTGCTCGTATTAACGACCCTGGAGCTAAGCAGAGCTCGTGCGTGATCATACAAAATTGCACGATGTGTGGAATTTGTAGAACTTGTATAGCTATGTATAATTAATACGGTTAGCAGAAAGTCCATGAAATCTATAGTTTAACGGAGGAACCACTGCCAACACGCCGGAGGAAAGTAACAAGTTGAGACCCACGACCAACCCAACTTTTTATATCCTTTTTTTATTCTACAATTAATCTATTTCTTTATAATAGTTGCCGTTAATTATTCCATTAAATCTAAATTACGTGACTCACTATACTAGTATAAAATGATAGAGTCGGGGGTGTGACGTGAGGTGTGCGGTGTGAGGTTCGCGGCGTGATGTGCGCGCGCGTGGACAGTTAGTTTTGTACTCACAAGTTCGGGAGCGGGAGCCTCGCGCCGCAGCCACTCGATTTCCTCTTCGAGTCGTTTCAACAGACGCTCATTATCCAAATTAGCTTCTTCTTTAAGTTTTGTTCTTAAATTATTATTTTTACGAATATGACATTGCTCATCTGAAAGAACGTTTCTTTAGATGTACTCGAATAACATACCTCTACATAAAAAATGTAAACTTTTCGTCTATACAATAGGAGATTCCTAAGAATGTTTGCATGAAATAAAAAAAGATTGCTTTTGCTACACAATTTTAGCGCCTTTTTACATTGCACACAGAAATCTATCAGATAAGATTATTTTTATTCAGGTGTTACGGTGAGGAAAAGCGTGGCAACCGGCTCGGTAGACTCCCGATGATCTGCAGCTCGAGATCGGAGTTAAAACTTCCCGCTTTAACCCACCTGTATTAGGTGCGTAGCTCGCTAATAAACATGAGCCGCTGCGCCGCCATAAATATTGAATCTTATTATACCCGAGGGCAGCCGCCGTAGCAGCCTCAAAAGTTCGGGCATCAGGTCCGGCAGTGGCTCCTGGAGCAGTCGAGCCCCGCTCAGTCTCGCCTCCCCGCTCGTCGCCCCACTGCCTTGCTCGCTCACGGAATCTTCTGACAACATACTTTTACATCAAACCTACTGCCAGCAGTGTACATCTGACTATCAATGTGAGCCGGCGCACCACAGCTGCCCTGAGTTGATATCTCGATTCGAATGCCACTTGCGGCCATATCAGCTAGTCACCTGGCACACGAGTGACGTAATCGCGCAACCAACGCGCGACGCCCGTCGGCCCCCACATGCGCGGCTCCGGCTCATCGTCCTCGTCGACGTCGGCGAGCGGCGCCGGCACTCGCCACACAGCCAGTTCGCCCGTCAGCGAGCCCACGGCTAGCAGTGTCGGGCCCAGCATGGCCGCTGCCGTCGCCCCGACCGCGGCACCTGCTCCGCCCGTTGGCACGGCTGCCACCAGCCGTACGTCGCCACCCGGAGCTAAGCGCCACACGCGCGCCCAGCCGTCGGCGCCGCAGGTGGCCAGCTGCGCGCCGCCCGCAGCCGCCCACCGCGCGCACTCCACCGACCCGCCGTGCGCCTCCACGCGGTGCACGAGCCGCACGTTGACATGCGCCGCCCCGTAACGCATCTCAAATCTGATCTCCCAGATTTTTACCAGTGTATCACGACCGGCGGACGCCATTATATATTTCGACTCATCTTTGTTTTGCAACGGTGCGAAATCTAAGCTCAGTACACCTGTTAATTTTGAGACAGTATGATAAATGTAACCGTGGAATTAGACTGCCGTCTCACTTATATTAAAACATATAGCCGTGTCAACTTTTTCAAAGAGAATGTCAGGGGGTGACAATTTAATTGAATACAAATTTGTCGGCGGCGGAATTCCACCTAAACTAAAATTGTGACACTTCTATTAATACATGTTGTAGTTTTTGTTCGGGCAGAGACAAGGGATGACTATTATATATCAATAGAAATATGATTGCAGTGGACTTCTGGGGATCAAGAAGTTTAACCCCAGCAGTACCAAGGTCATGCGCGTCGCGCTGAGCGTGCAGCGTGGCGGCGGCGGGCGGCGGGCCCAACACGCGCAGCTCACCCCCCGCGCCACCCGCCGCACATATGCGCCCCTCGCCCGACCACGCGCAACAAGTCGCCGCCTCGGCGAACGGCTCGTATACGCTGTATTACACAATTTAAATTGTTAAGAACTTATTAAGAGCTTTATTTAAAGGCCTAAAACTTGAAGTCATTTACTGAATAGGTTCAGTGTTAGATTGCTGTACGGTCCACACGGCGAGTGCGCCGTCGTCCATTCCTAGCAGCAGGAGCGGCGGCCGGTGTGGGGAAAGCCGCGCGCCGCGCACGCCTCCTCCGGCACCCGCCGCGCCCGTCGCGCCCCCCGCGCCCCCCGCAGACACCGACAACAGCTCGGAGCCAGACTACATTCATGTTATACGTGTACATCACACATCAGGGTGAAGGTTGCAGGTTTTACAGAATGATTGAATTTGATTGGTCTTTACTGAAGAGGTCAATTTGCTATTCTGCTAGTTTACAATATGTTTTATCAGCTCCTCCGTTCTAAGTATTTCACCTCATAGACTTGCGAAGCTGTCGGGCTTTAAGCGACGAGAAAAATCGCAGTCGCACATCGTGTACATTCATATGATGTGGCGTTACGTATACCTGGAGGTCCCAGAGCACCGCGCGGCCGTCGAGGCCCGCGCTGAGCACCAACGTACCGGCGGCGCCCAGGTCCGCCAGGTCAACAGCCGCGGCGGGAAATCTGTGAGCGAGTAAGGTGCGCTCGCACACCAGCTCGCCGCGTCGTGCACTCCAGCGGTACACCCGCACTCCGCCGTCGCTGCACAAACCTTCAAATTTGCCTTTTTTGACATACGTAAGTTAAACCGTTAGAGTCATAAAAATGATGTATGGGAGAGTTGTAGATCTCAAAAATACTACCAAATAGTCAAGTTTAACATTTTCTCACAGTAACCATTTTTAGGTTTAAATAAAAGCAATTAAAAATCGCCTTTTAGACTTTATCATTCTGACAAATAGTTTAGATATCACATCATTTATAATAAGCACAACCGAAAACTACTACGTTTCTGGTGGTAATAAGTAAGTACTGCTGCTGTACTACTCCATCGTATGGAAATAAATCACACTACTATGCTTTGCCTCTCAGGAAAAACCAAGGCGGGGCACTACCTAGCCCTGATAGTAATATTTAGTAATAAACATAGTAAACGATAATCTATCACGTTATTTTTTTTTTGTTTAAATTCCTTTACAACAAACCTGCACGCGGTGACGAGTACGTCTTTGATGATAACAATGGAATTTATTGCACCAACGTGTGTCTCCTCCGAAACCCACAGCCTCTCCGGTGGAGCGCCCTCCGCCCCGCACCCCGCACCTTCCCCCGCACCTTCCCCCGCACCGCTGCCTTCTACCAGCTCATCTTCAAACATCGGTTCGATACCCTACGCATCTTCTATTTTTAATACTAGCTGTGCCCGCGACTTCGTCCGCGTGAAATACTGTCTTCGGGTAGCATTTAAATAAAACATTCACCAAAACTTCACATATTCCCAAAAAAAATTTCATCCCCAATTTTTTTGCACCCTTGAAGGTAAAATTTTTACAAAAATTGAATTTCATAATTATTTATATGAAATTGGCAGCCTTAAAAATAAGTTTCGTGCTTCTAACTGAAAAAATTACGATAATTCCATACAAACTTTCACCCCCACTTTCAACAATATAAAGTTGCCGTGAAAGCAAGACAGACAGACAGACAGAAAGACAGAGTTACTTTCGCATTTATAACATTAGTAAGGATAATATAAAAATAATATTTAAAAATATTATTATGATTATCTATATATCTATATATATAAAAGAAAGTCGTGTTAGTTACACTATTTATAACTCAAGAACGGCTGAATCGATTTGACTGAAAATTGGTGGGCAGGTAACTTAGAACCAGGAAACGGACATAGGATAATTTTTACCCCATTATCTATTTTTTATTGCGCGCGGACGGAGTCGCGGGTAAAAGCTAGTATATTTTATTATATTAAGGATTACAAAGCTCCAACCTTCAGATCACCGAGGCCAAAATGTGAGAGCAGCGAGCAGGACGGGGTCACGTCATCATCTAGGCCGAAAGCGCCCGTCGACCATGTGCGCACCGTGCGGTCGTTGGACCCTGCGCATACACCACTACATTCCCTCTGCCGGAGAGCCCTCTTTATTTTCTCTTCTCTTATCATTTGACTAGGTACTAGCTGAACCGAATATGACGCAATGATATGTATTAGCTATAAATACAAAGTTATTATTATAGTTCTTTACTTATTTAAAAGTTACTCGAGTTATTCGGAGTTACCTGTAAGAAGGTACCGAAAGTCAGGAGACACTGCGATGCATGTGAGATATCGCGTATGCGCGTGCAGTACGCGTAGGCAGGTGAGAGTCGTGCACGCCCATAGGCGCGCCGTACTGTCCAGCGAGGCGCTGACGAGAAGCCGCGTACCGCACACCCACGCCAGTGCCGTCACCGCGGCCGCGTGCCCGCTCAGCACGCCGCCGGCGCGTACCCTCCGCTCGCCTACCGCTGCGCCCGCGCGCCACAGACGCACGCGCGCATCATGCCCGCCCGAGGCCGCCGCACGTCCGCACGTGCTGCTCGCTGCACACAGCGCGCCGAGGTCGTGCGCGCCGTCTTCCCAGAGCAGCGCCGGCGGATCGTGTCCCACCTCATCGCGTGCGTACACATCTGAAGAGCGAACGCTGAATTCTTTATTTGACAAACACTACATATTATGCGTTTTCGGATTCAAAAGAGTCTTTAAGATATAACTTTTTTTTTTTTTTTTCTTTCTTTTTACAAACTGATAGACCGTTTCTTTACATGCTATTTAATAGGTATTCTTAATGTGCCGGAGCTTATTCCAAAAATACCTGTAAAGAATATTCAGAATGTGAAATTACCGCCGAGATCGAAAAACTTGAGGGTGCCAGTGGTGCAGGCGACGAGCAGCAGACCGGCCGGGGGCAGCGCGGCGAGCGCATGCAATGCCCCCTCGCACGGTTTCAGACGCACGAGCAGGGTGCCCCGCCGCGATGCCCACACGCAAAGCGCGCCATCGTCGTGTCCCACGAGCAGCCGCGTGCCCGCCCAGCATAGCGCCCGTGCCGCGGTCGCTCCCGGCGCGGCCAGCACGCGCCGCCGCTTCAGCTCCCTGGTCCATATCCCAGCGGCGCCGTCGACGCCCGCGGAGGCGAAGAGCGCGCCGCTGCAGGCCCAGCGCGCCGCAGTAACACCGAAGCGATGCGCGCGTGGGGCTCCGGCCGCCTCCAGCCAGCCCGCGCCGCGCCGCCAACGCCACAGTTGCAGCGCGCCCTCGCCGCCGCCCGTCGCCAGCAGAGCGCCGCTTACGTCGGCGCACGCCACTTCGCCACGGTGCGCGCGAAGCGAGTGCACCACATGAGGATCGACACTTTCTTCATGCATCGTTCTCTGGGTAAATGAATTAGAATCCTCAGGCGCAATTTCTTTATATACATTTTTTTTTTGACATAGTCTGAAATTAATCTACCAATACACACTCCAATATTTTTTTTTCTTTGTTACTTTAGTCGCATGCGATTAGGACTAGATCAATTCGCATCGTTTACGTTACCGCGCTGTGTGGACCGAACTAAAATGGTTGAGGAAGCTGGTGTACACTGAAGTGTTGGTGACTTATAACATCTTGTAATAGACGCATTTAATATTGTAAAATGTCAATCCGGTGTTAACTATACCGTTACCGCCATGTTGGGTGTATGTCTTAAATGGATTTTATTGGATTTTCGAAACTTTCACAATCAAAATGCTAGTACACAAATAAAGTCGTCTACAGATTGTATTCCACTTAAACAACAAGCCATATTATTATCGAGAAGGGAAAAAAAAACTCACTCGGTATATCTTGTAAATTGAATTTCTAAATTATTTCCCATTTATTTGTTGAATAGAGTTTATCAATATTGAAGCCGTGATTATGGTTTGTTAAAACACAAATTAAGATAAATACGTGAAATACATACGGAAGTTGAACTGAACTAGGCTGGTTGCGACTGAGGGCGGCTTGCGTCGATTGTCAAGGCTCGGGGCCGGTACGGCGTGGCGCTGACGTGGCCGTCCCCCGATATCACACGTCGTAAATATCCCGTCACGTGAGCGGCTTCGCACTTGCGCTGTCATAATCAATGACTGAATTAAATGAGAATGACATTAAATAATAAAATATATGAAATGCCGAAGCCGAGCACACCATCAGATATTAAAAAACATAAATAGTAGAATAGATAAATGCAGTCTAGCTGTGTGAAACAGTGTTTATGAACCTTTATGTATAAACATGCTTTTTTTTTTTTTTTGTTTACGCGGGAATGCATTTACGCACTTCGCCGTCCGTGCTGAGACGCAGCAGGGACGGCTTCGTGTGGGTCTCCTGGACTAGGGAATTGGGATTTTGAAAAAAAAATTTTTTTTTATATATATATTGTTAGGACTGTTGAGGGTAGCCACACAAAAGGTTTTATAAGGACGCATGCGCTGCTGCTCAAAGCAGTCTCTTTCCATCCGTCATTGCGGAACGTCTGACATTTTGTTTATTTACGTTCGGTTTGAGTTTATACTACAGCGAGGATTATTACGAAGTAGAGTTAAATTCATTATTTCGCTGTTAGTTTAATTCTTTTAAAATACTTTTGCATCAAATATCAAATAGGCTGGTCAATCGCTCCACGCCACAGCTGCTTCACGACAACGCTAGACCACACACTGCGCAACAGACGGCTACTAAATTAGAAGAGCTTCAATTGGAAAGTCTAAGACATCCTCCGTACTCCCCGGACCTTGCTCCAAATGATTACCATTTTTTTTTTCGAAATTTGGATAACTTCTTGCAAGGGAAAAAATTCAACTCCGATGGGGCAGTCCAAATCGCCTTCAAAGATTTTATTGATTCCCGTCCGACTGGTTTTTTTAGTAAAGGGATCAATGAACTACCTATGAGATGGCAAAAGTGCATAGAAAATAATGGTTCATACTTTGATTAATTAAATATATTATATTAAGGTAGGTAGGTAGGTAGGTAGGTAGGTAGGTAGGTAGGTAGGTAGGCAGGCAGGCAGGCAGGCAGGCAGGCAGGCAGGCAGGCAGGCAGGCAGGCAGGCAGGCAGGCAGGCAGGCAGGCAGGCAGGCAGGCAGGCAGGCAGGTCGGCAGGCAGGCAGGCAGGCAGGCAGGCAGGCAGGCAGGCAGGCAGGCAGGCAGGCAGGCAGGCAGGCAGGCAGGCAGGCAGGCAGGCAGGCAGGCAGGCAGGCAGGCAGGCAGGCAGGCAGGCAGGCAGGCAGGCAGGCAGGCAGGCAGGCAGGCAGGCAGGCAGGCAGGCAGGCAGGCAGGCAGGCAGGCAGGCAGGCAGGCAGGCAGGCAGGCAGGCAGGCAGGCAGGCAGGCAGGCAGGCAGGCAGGCAGGCAGGCAGGCAGGCAGGCAGGCAGGCAGGCAGGCAGGCAGGCAGGCAGGCAGGCAGGCAGGCAGGCAGGCAGGCAGGCAGGCAGGCAGGCAGGCAGGCAGGCAGGCAGGCAGGCAGGCAGGCAGTCCTTAGCTTTTCTTATTCTTTCTATTTCGACACCTCCCTCTTTAGCCTGAAGGGCCTTTCTAATTTTATCTAGAACCTCCTCTCCTGTATCCATTGGATTTTTAGATGTGATCTTTATAGAGTGTAATGTTTGTTCTATTGTTTTTATTGGTGTGTTAGATGTTACTACTGATGCGTATGTTTTGCTTCTGTTGTTTTCGGTGTTTTGGTTTTTTATTATATTTTCGTTTAATTCTTCTATTCTTTTGCTGTTTTCTTGAATGATTTTGTTTCCCCTCTCCGTAATGCTTGCATATGTTTCCATTTGTTTGCTTATTCCATCCATTCTGTTCAAGTTCTCAAGTTTATCCAATTTGTTCAAGTTATCCAGGGTGTCCAGTTTGTCCAACTTGTCCAATTTTACCGAATTTATTATGTTAGTCCTTCCCATCCCTTGCAACTCTTTGCATATAATTTCCATCCTTTTGTTGTTCTCTGCAAGGAGTTTTGAGTGTTCCTCTATTTTCTGTGAAAAATTTCTATATTCATTAGTACTTGGGGGTGGGGGTGGAGAGGAGGGGAGATGGGTGGAGTTTGTGTTCTTTCTTAGGTTGCTTGATTCGAGTTCTTTGATGGTTTCCTTGATGACTTTGAAGAGGCGCTTTACGGCGTTTTCTATTCCTTCTTTTATTTCCCTTTTAAGGTTTCTGGAGTTGTTTAGATTTACAATGGCTTGTTTGTGGGCTGATTTCGCCTCTTCTATGTAGCTGTGGAGGGTGTTTGTTTCCCTAGTTGGTGTTTTATTTTCTTTTCTTTCTGGTAGTGATGTGTGTGTGAGGTAGGTGTGGTATTCTGATTCAGAATCGGTTTCCATTTCACTATCCTGTGGTATATATATATTACTGCTTGCTGGTGTGGTTATTTCTGCAATTTCCTGTGTGGACGATGGTCTTTGTTTGGTTGGTGTTCGTTGCATGTTGTTTAGTGATATTTGTTTTATAATAGTTACTATCTGAGTCTAAATTCAATATATTCTGTAAATATTTGCCGTTAGAATGGGTTGCGGCCCTAATATTTATGGAGTTTGATAAGAATGATTGGGTACGGGCTGTGATTCACTAGAGTGATAATTTAACTGATTAATATTTATGTTTTCAAATAAGTATCTATTCGCTTGTTGGTGTAATTAATGTTGATTGTAGTTGCAAATAATTATAATGATGATATCAATACAGTGATAATACTTATTAAACTAATCTTATACTATATGTGCACAAATATTATTACGAACAATTAAGCGAGTGACACACAACAGTACTTAAATAATTTTAATATTTTAAAGAGTGTTTAATAATTTTCTATATAGATGTTAATTCTAATTCTAATTTAGTTATATACAATAATTATTTTATAAAAATGGTAAGTTTAATAATCTAAATTTAACTTATTAATGGTATATTAGTTCGTTACTCTTATATTTAATGGTTTAATTTTAGTTTTACTTAGTATTAACTTCTAATCTAATAACTAGTAATTATTTGTAATTTATGAGATAATAAAATTAAATGTATTAAATGTATCAATTATTTTTCTATTTCTTCCACCCTGTTGTGTGTCAGTCTTTATTTCTTAATTTGTTATCTTTAGTTAAACTTTTCGTCACTAGGTGGCTCTAATTTAAAAATACGGTTGTAATACAAGTGTTTAAACTTAAGCTGGTGACACACGGCAGTTTTTGAATTAATGTAATATATTGAAGTTCTAAATATGTTTATGTGGGGTTTATAATCTATTTCCGCTATGTGTATTATTTAATTTATTTAATATTATACTACTTTGATGAATTTCTTATGAAGTGTAATACGTTAAACTTAAAATATGTTAATTATTTTAATTAAATTCTATTTCTTTTTACTATGGTGTGTGACTGTCTTTATATTTTATTACTGTTATCTACAGTTCAGCTTTTCGCCGCTAGATGTCACCAACTTTAATTCACAGTCAAAGTACAATGGATTTTTCCAGAACAACTTAAGTGGATTACACACAACAAGAATATTTATTTGATATAATATTTTGAAATTTCTATTTCTATTTTAATTTGATTGATAAGTGAAAGTATTTAGTTTTGATTTCTTAATTTGTTCTAGATATATTTAATTAACAATTATTTTATAAGTTTTGAAATTTTATTTAGTTATGAATTTAAAATTTTCTTTACACAATTTATTTTCCTAGTTTAATATTAATCTAATTAATAATGTTTACTGCTTTAATTAAATGTTTAAACTAAATCAGACTGAGAATGTTAAAGAGTTAAATTATTCGTTATACTTATACTAATAAACTTAATATTCTTTTAAATCTTCCCTTCGGTGTGTGTGCAATCCTCCTTATGTCCTGGCCTTGGGTGAGAGGTTTCCGCTTCTTACCACTAGATGTCGCCGGCTGCACGTGTGTTTAAAATTTTGTTTTTTGCTGTATTTTAGTATTAAACCTTTGTAAACTTCAGTTTTTTTCACTGTATTCATTTACACTACACTTAGATGAAATCCTGTATGTATTTCACTTCCCACTTTACTCACAGTATTTTAAACAGCACGTGTTTGAAATTAAAAGTATTTGTAAAATTTTATTTAATAATGAGAAAAATCAAATTTATATACTGCAAGAAAGGTCTATTTATACTGATTCCAATGATATAATACAATATATAGGTCCTCGATTTACTTTCGGAGTTATTCCTCTGCGAAATTTTTGACTCTAACGGTTTTTGGTTTTTGCTTCGTAACTTTCCACTAGATTGTCCAAAATTCACGATTCTTTCACTATTAGACGCACAACACCGAGACGCATCCAACGGTATACGACACTTTATAATTCTGCAACTTTTTTTTTCTACAACTTGAGATTTTCTTGCTCTAGAGCCGCGCGGAGCGATCCGTTCGCCTTGGCAGTTGGCACGCGACTGGGTTAGGTTAGGTTAGGTTAGGTTCCCCACCAACGGTTCCCGCCTTGTCGTGGCGGTGGGGCTCTAGTAACCGTGGCTGCCTCCCACGGTGAAGCTAAGAGGAACCAGGGTCGGCCTAGCGTGCAGGACCGGCTGTCTTGGGCCGGACTGGGCTGGTCTAGCGTGCAGGGCCGACCCACCCGGAGGAGGCTGCCAGAGGCGGACTGTGGGGTCCGCTTCGGAGCATGCCAGGAGGTGGGGCCGCGGGGGGTGCGGGTGGGTACTGGTTTATCCTGCCCCCTGCAGCCCTCGTGGCCGGATGTGTATGGTGGGGCCGCGGAGGGGTACTGGCATACCCAGCCCCTCCGCGGCCCGTAGGGTCAACGGCGGGGCCCGACATCGGACCCGCCGATGGTGGCTGGGGAGGCGGGGGTAAAACCTCGTCTCTCCGGCTTCCATAGCCCCGTGGTGGCAGGTTCGGGGGGACCTGTCACCCGCTTCGAAGGGCAAGGAGGATGGCGCGTATCGTTCCGGCGCGCCTCCCCTAAAGGATGGATGGTGGGTTCACCCACCCCAGTGGTGGAGCTGCTTCGGCGGCTAGCGCAGACGGGGCCGCGGAGGAGTGCGAAAGCGTGCCCGTAGCCCCGTCACCAATGCGCAGGAGGAACAGAGGTGGTTTAGCGGGTATGCTCCCACTAGGGGAGAGAATCTCGCATAACTTCGTGTCCCCCCCGGGGCATGTCGTATGCATAAAGCATTCCCCTCTTTAAAAAAAAAAAAAAAAAAAAAAAAAAGGTTAGGTTAGGTTAGGTTAGGTTCCCCACCAACGGTTCCCGCCTTGTCGTGGCGGTGGGGCTCTAGTAACCGTGGCTGCCTCCCACGGTGAAGCTAAGAGGAACCAGGGTCGGCCTAGCGTGCAGGACCGGCTGTCTTGGGCCGGACTGGGCTGGTCTAGCGTGCAGGGCCGACCCACCCGGAGGAGGCTGCCAGAGGCGGACTGTGGGGTCCGCTTCGGAGCATGCCAGGAGGTGGGGCCGCGGGGGGTGCGGGTGGGTACTGGTTTATCCTGCCCCCTGCAGCCCTCGTGGCCGGATGTGTATGGTGGGGCCGCGGAGGGGTACTGGCATACCCAGCCCCTCCGCGGCCCGTAGGGTCAACGGCGGGGCCCGACATCGGACCCGCCGATGGTGGCTGGGGAGGCGGGGGTAAAACCTCGTCTCTCCGGCTTCCATAGCCCCGTGGTGGCAGGTTCGGGGGGACCTGTCACCCGCTTCGAAGGGCAAGGAGGATGGCGCGTATCGTTCCGGCGCGCCTCCCCTAAAGGATGGATGGTGGGTTCACCCAGTGGTGGAGCTGCTTCGGCGGCTAGCGCAGACGGGGCCGCGGAGGAGTGCGAAAGCGTGCCCGTAGCCCCGTCACCAATGCGCAGGAGGAACAGAGGTGGTTTAGCGGGTATGCTCCCACTAGGGGAGAGAATCTCGCATAACTTCGTGTCCCCCCCGGGGCATGTCGTATGCATAAAGCATTCCCCTCTTTAAAAAAAAAAAAAAAAGGTTAGGTTAGGTTAGGTTAGGTTCCCCACCAACGGTTCCCGCCTTGTCGTGGCGGTGGGGCTCTAGTAACCGTGGCTGCCTCCCACGGTGAAGCTAAGAGGAACCAGGGTCGGCCTAGCGTGCAGGACCGGCTGTCTTGGGCCGGACTGGGCTGGTCTAGCGTGCAGGGCCGACCCACCCGGAGGAGGCTGCCAGAGGCGGACTGTGGGGTCCGCTTCGGAGCATGCCAGGAGGTGGGGCCGCGGGGGGTGCGGGTGGGTACTGGTTTATCCTGCCCCCTGCAGCCCTCGTGGCCGGATGTGTATGGTGGGGCCGCGGAGGGGTACTGGCATACCCAGCCCCTCCGCGGCCCGTAGGGTCAACGGCGGGGCCCGACATCGGACCCGCCGATGGTGGCTGGGGAGGCGGGGGTAAAACCTCGTCTCTCCGGCTTCCATAGCCCCGTGGTGGCAGGTTCGGGGGGACCTGTCACCCGCTTCGAAGGGCAAGGAGGATGGCGCGTATCGTTCCGGCGCGCCTCCCCTAAAGGATGGATGGTGGGTTCACCCACCCCAGTGGTGGAGCTGCTTCGGCGGCTAGCGCAGACGGGGCCGCGGAGGAGTGCGAAAGCGTGCCCGTAGCCCCGTCACCAATGCGCAGGAGGAACAGAGGTGGTTTAGCGGGTATGCTCCCACTAGGGGAGAGAATCTCGCATAACTTCGTGTCCCCCCCGGGGCATGTCGTATGCATAAAGCATTCCCCTCTTTAAAAAAAAAAAAAAAAAAAGGTTAGGTTAGGTTAGGTTAGGTTAGGTTAGGTTAGGTTAGGTTAGGTTAGGTTAGGTTAGGTTAGGTTAGGTTAGGTTAGGTTAGGTTAGGTTAGGTTAGGTTAGGTTAGGTTAGGTTAGGTTAGGTTAGGTTAGGTTAGGTTAGGTTAGGTTAGGTTAGGTTAGGTTAGGTTAGGTTAGGTTAGGTTAGGTTAGGTTAGGTTAGGTTAGGTTAGGTTAGGTTAGGTTAGGTTAGGTTAGGTTAGGTTAGGTTAGGTTAGGTTAGGTTAGGTTAGGTTAGGTTAGGTTAGGTTAGGTTAGGTTAGGTTAGGTTAGGTTAGGTTAGGTTAGGTTAGGTTAGGTTAGGTTAGGTTAGGTTAGGTTAGGTTAGGTTAGGTTAGGTTAGGTTAGGTTAGGTTAGGTTAGGTTAGGTTAGGTTAGGTTAGGTTAGGTTAGGTTAGGTTAGGTTAGGTTAGGTTAGGTTAGGTTAGGTTAGGTTAGGTTAGGTTAGGTTAGGTTAGGTTAGGTTAGGTTAGGTTAGGTTAGGTTAGGTTAGGTTAGGTTAGGTTAGGTTAGGTTAGGTTAGGTTAGGTTAGGTTAGGTTAGGTTAGGTTAGGTTAGGTTAGGTTAGGTTAGGTTAGGTTAGGTTAGGTTAGGTTAGGTTAGGTTAGGTTAGGTTAGGTTA